>NC_079190.1:107549362-108749362 GCF_029499605.1 Hyla sarda | reverse complement strand
AACCCCCGCGATCTCGCAGGCAGCACCCCGCTCTCATCAGGCCCCGGAGCGAACGCCGCTCCGGGTCTGATGACTGCCGATTACGGGGCTGGAGTATCGTGATGTCACGGCTCCGCCCCCATGTGATGTCACGCTCCGCCCCCTCAATGTTAGTCTATGGCAGGGGGCGAGACAGCTGTCTCTCCCCTGCCATAGACTTGCATTGAGGGGGCGGAGCGTGATGTCACATGGGGGCGGAGCTGTGATGTCATCAGACCCGGAGCGGATGTTCGCTCTGGGGCCTGATGAGAGCGGGGTGCTGTGTGCGAGATTGCGGGGGTTCACAGCGGCGATCAGACAACTTATCCCCTATCCTTTAGATAGCGGATAAGTTGTCAGCACTGTAGTACCCCTTTAAAGTAATATGCAGGCATAATTCAACATTATAGTTGCAGCAGTAAACAGATTTTTTAAGCATTTGGTTGCAGTCTCCCAGTACGAGGGCCAATTACTAATAGTGGTTACTAACTGGTGCCAGAAAGTTAAACAGATTTGTAAATTACTTCTATTTAATAATCTTAATCCTTCTCTTACTTATCAGCTGCTGTATGCTCCATAAAAAGTTGTTTAGTTTTTTCCAGTCTGACCACAGTGATCTCTGCTGACACCTCTGTCCATGTCAGGAACTGTTCAGAGCAGGAGAAAATGCCCATAGTAAACCTCTCCTGCTTTGGACAGTCCCTGACACAGGCAGAGGTGGCAGCAGAGAGCACTGTGGTCAGACTAAAGAACTACACAACCATAGCATACAGCAGCACTTGAAGGCTTAAGATTTTTGAATAGAAGTAATTTAACCCTTTAAGTTATGCCCAGACCTTGGTTGAAATATGGTCACATATGGTCCATAACTATCTACAGTATATGCATTATAGACTCCACTTTGATGCATAAGTATTCATGGCTATCAACTAAATAGCATTCAATTCATATTCTATCACAGTGGTCTCCAACCTGCGGACCTCCAGATGTAGCAAAACTACAACTTCCAGCATGCCCGGACAGCCGTTGGCTGTCCGGGCATGCTGGGAGTTGTAGTTTTGCAACATCTGGAGGTCCGCAGGTTGGAGACCACTGTTCTATCAGATGTTTTAGGATGTCCAGTGGCACACAGAGTCCCTTTGGTTGTCCAGCATACTAAATGCATTCACAGTTTGTTATCCCGTTTCATTGCGCCACACTGGAATGGATACATATGCAAAGCTATATCTGTCCAAAAAAAACTGCATCTACAACTCCAGGTGTGATTTTAGCCTTATAAATGGACCTTCTTCATCCAATCCCACAGTTACAGACACCTAACTGATCACAATCAGATCACAACCTAGATCCTATAGTCTGAAGGCAAGCTTGACTGCTGCTGTGCTGCGGCATTATAGTGAGATGATATAGTGCGGCAGTGTTTATTGTCAGTATATGGTGATCTGTGGAGTAATGTGTCATTGCTGCTGCTTACTCCAATGCAGAACCACTTAATATGCCTCAGTCATATCCCCACATGCCTGTCTCTGGGCTAATCTGTTAATGGGAATACATCTCCCTGATTTATTAATAAACTGTATTCTCTCCTGTTACCAGAGTCATACAATTGTATTGTACCATTCATTTATGTAAAGGCTCCTGATATTCCTCAGATTTGTCCAAAGCAAAGGCCTTCTTCACAAAAAATAAAAAATAAAATAAAATAAAAACATATTAGCCCAGATTTATCAATCTGCCTGAAAGCAAAACTGTCTGATGTTGCCTATTACAACCAATCACAGCACAGCTTTCATTTTACCAGAGTTTGGTAAGATATTAAAGGGAACCAATCATGAGATTTGACCCTATATAACGCTTGGCAAAGCGTTATATAGGGTAAAATCTTTATTTTCACCATTCCCGGGGGATGCTGCTGCCCCCAGGGATGGTGAAGATTTGAAGTTATAAACTAGTCACCGCCGTAAGTAGTCACCTGGGCGGGGAGCTCTTCTCCTCTACCCCCTGTTCTTTGGCCGGCAGCGACGCCCCTCCGCTTGATTGACTGGCCGCGTCATGGCTCTGCTCCGTCTGTTCAGTGAGCGGAACAATGACGCGGTCCATCAATCAAGCAGAGGGAGTGTCGCTGCCAGTGCATTGCCATAGAATGAGATTTGCCATAGAATGAGATGGTCCGCCTCCATCACATCCTATTGGCTCACTCTTGTCACGTGACATATTTAAACGTCACGCATCGATGCGCACAGTAGTGTCAGTTTGGCTATCACAGGGAAAGGATCTCCTCTCCCTGTGATAGCTGAAGCTACACGCAGCTATCGGGATCCCGATGCCCGATGGCGCTGTCATCAGTGTGCGTCCCCGCGAGCGCCCCACACCCGCAGCTCTACTCCCCGTCCCCCGCAGCTGTACTCCCCGTCCCCCGCAGCTGTACTCCCCGTCCCCCGTAGCTCTACTCCCCATCAGGGAGCGATCCACAGCGCTATCGGGATCCTGATGGCGCTGTCATCAGTGTGCGTACCCGCGAGCGCCCCACGCCCGCAGCTCTACTCCCCGTCCCGTTAACGCTCAGGGAGCAGGGAACAGAAAGTAGAGCATCGGGCGCAGGTTAAGTTATTTGCGTAGTGCTGCGCATGCGCAGTACTTCTTTACCTGCGCCCGATGCTCTACTTTCTGTTCCCCGCTCCCTGAGCGTTAACAGGACGGGGAGTAGACCTGCGGGCGTGGGGCGCTCGCGGGGACGCACACTGATGACAGCGCCATCGGGATCCCGAAAGCGCTGTGGATCAACAGTAAATGTATATGAGCCAGCCTTATGAGCTGGGTAAATGTGTGAGCTTCTGTTGGGCAACAGAGGCCATGAGAGCTCCGTGCAGCTTCAGCTATCACAGGGAGAGGAGATCCTTTCCCTGTGATAGCCAAACTGACACTGCTGTGCGCATCGATGCGTGACGTTTAAATATGTCACGTGACAAGAGTGAGCCAATAGGATGTGATGGAGGCGGACCATCTCATTCTATGGCAAATCTCATTCTACGGCAATGCACCGGCCGAAGAACGGGAGTAGATGAGAAGAGCTCCCCGCCCAGGTGACTACTTGCAGCAGCGGCGGTGACTAGTTTATAACTTCATATCTTCACCATCCCTGGAGGCAGGAGCGTCCCCCGGGGATGGTGAGGACAACAATTTTACCCTATATAACGGTTTGCCAAGCATATAGGGTAAAATCTGATGATTGATTCCCTTTAAAGGGGTTATCCAGGAAAAAAAACTTTTTTTAATATATATCAACTGTCTCCAGAAAGTTAAACAGATTTGTAAATTACTTCTACTAAAAAATCTTAGAGAAAAGAAAGAAAAGGAACACAATAGCGCCCCTGGTGAAGTACGTTAGACACAGGTAAAGAGATGCTTGTAATAACACTCACCCTGTCGTGTTGCGCTCAGAGCACAACATCTGATGTCGCATGTATCATAGAGTGGGATCCTGCAGCTTGATTCCCCCGATCCCAGGCAGCGTCTGGTCCGGTAATAATGTAGGCAGCAGAAAAAAAAAAAAAAAATGGAACTTGTTCCAAGCGCCAGACCCCTTGAGGTAGTCAGTCTAACAAAGTAGACCAGTTTCGATAAAAGATAACATTTATTCGAAGCACAGATCAACGTGTTTCAGACCCGAAACGGGCCCTTCATCAGGACTGTCTTGATAAAGGGCTGTTTCGGGTCTGAAACATGTTGATCTGTGCTTCGAATAAATGTTATCTTTTATCAAAACTGGTCTACTTTATTAGACTGACTACCTCAAGGGTCTGGCGCTTGGAACAAGTTCCGTTTTAGTTTTTTCTGCTGCCTACATTTAAAAAATCTTAATCCTTTCAGTACTTATGAGCTGCTGAAGTTGAGTTGTTCTTTTCTGTCTAAGTGCTCTCTGATGACACCTGTCTCGGGAACTGTCCAGAGTAGAAGCAAATCCCCATAGCAAACCTCTTCTACTCTTTGCAGTTCCCAAGACAAGCAGAGATGTCAGCAGAGAGCACTGTTGCCAGACAGAAAAGAACAATTCAACCTCAGCAGCTGATAATTACTGGAAGGATTAATAATTTTTAATAGAAGTAATTTACAAATCTGTTAACATATCTGGAGCCATTTGATATGAAAAAAATTGTTTTTCACCGGAGTACCCCTTTAAGGCTTCATGTTCACAGCAGAGTTTTGTGTGTGGGGAGCCTGTATGGCAGTACATGGAAGTCATATAGCTCCACAGTATAGCTCCATGTGTTGCCATACAGGCTCTTTTTGGTGCTGCACATACACGCTCTGATACGGCATGCTTGCACATAAGAAATTGGAGACATATGAAGGTACCATAAATATACCCCATGTGCTAAAATGGGATGCTTTTGTGACTTCATACAAAACTAAATGGAATTGGCCATGTGCCTGAACCCATAGAGAAGTTTTGCAGTGACACCTTTCAAAAATGTTTACAGATTAATGGGGTTATCCAGGAAAAAGCTTTATATATATATATATATATATATATATATATATATATATATATATATATATCAACTGGCTCCAGAAAGTTAAACAGATTTGAAAATTACTTCTATTAAAAAATCTTAATTCTTTCAGTACTTATGAGCAGCTGAAGTTGAGTTGTTCTTTTCTGTCTAAGTGCTCTCTGATGACACCTGTTTCGGGAACTGTCCAGAGTAGAAGCAAATCCCCATAGCAAACCTATTCTGCTCTGTGCAGTTCCCGAGACAGACAGAGATGTCAGAAGAGAGCACCATTGCCAGACAGAAAAGAATAACTCAACTTCAGCAGCTGATAATTATTAGAAGGATTAAGATTTTTTTCATAGAAGTAATTTACAAATTGGTTTAACTTTCTGAAGCCAGTTGATATATAAAAAGATTTTTTTTCCTGGAATACCCCTTTAATTTCTTTATAACGTTATTCACAGAGACCAGTACTTATCCATCCGGATTTTTCATCCTTACAGTTTGCTCTGACATTAACAGTTATAGAGAAGTTTAGAAGTTATTTTGGTCAAGTTTCCCTCCTATATCCCTGTGCAGTGATTCACCACAGTTACCAGCTCTGGAACAGTCAAGCAGCTGCTACCTGATCTTAGAAAGTCACCTTCTTGCGCCTTTAGGGGAGAGGAATAGGTCTAACTGGGTTGGTGGACTGAGCAGATCACTGAACAGGAACAAATTGGGATTTTTTTTTTTTTCACCTATAAATACTCTAGTGAGATTTACAAAATAAAGTAATCCTAAAAACATATGCTCCCTAACACCAAACTTCCATGCACTTTATAGAGTTCCCACAGAATGCCATAGCAATGCATGCACAGTAGCTGTAGCAGTGCAACTGATACTACAGACATAACGCACGTCGCCATCTTGTGGTTGAAGAATGACTAGTATCAGCTCTGTATTGCCAATATTTAAGATTGAGACAAACTTAAGAATGTGGGAAGAAATTTTGTAGATCGGTGTTTCCAAACCGGTGTGTGTCCAGCTGTTGCAAAACTACAATTCCCAGCATGCCCGGACAGCCTTCGGCTGTCCGGACATGCTGGGAGTTGTAGTCTTGCAACAGCTGGAAGCACACTGGTTGGGAAACCCTGCTGTAGATATTTTCTTTGAAAAGGTATGTATATTTACAAAGAAGATAAATGCAGCTGTGCCATTAGAATATTAATGGAAGTATATGGCGTTACTGGCAAGTTTAAGGAGGGCCCACATTGTTAAATAATTTTTATATAAATACATTTTATTTGATTATTATAAAATAATTCATAATCATTGATTCCAAAAGTAAAACTGCTGTTTTCACATAGATAAGATCCATTGTGTTCAAGCAAGAGAAAACTGTGTAACATTAGATAGGTTTGTAGTTCAGAGTTCCTGAAAAGCTGGGGAATGATGCATTTTGGGTATACAGATGAGACTCCGCTTTTCCAGAAAATAATAGAATAGAGCTAAAATGGCTAAAAATAAATTTTAAAAATATGACCGAAGACGACCAAAATTATTTTTGTATCCATTTGGAGAAGTTTTTCTTTAGGCTGTCAGAATTGAGAGGAGGAACAGTGCTGAGCGTAGGGCATATGGGTGTCATGAAGAGGCATCAACCTGAGTGAAATATGGTGTTTTTGTTTAATTTATTTGGTTCTGTGTATTTCTTTAAATGGGCACTGTCATATCTAAAAACTTTTTCTGTGTTGTTACTGATGAAAATTATAGACCTTTTGTAATATGGTTGTTTAAAGTTATTAGAAATAGTCTCCTGAAAATCTCACCACTAGGGGTCCCCATACCTGCTAGGACACTAACCAGCCCTGCAGCAGCATCAGGCTTGTCTATGAGTCATGGACAAAAGATAATTCCTGGACAAAGCTGCATGAGCAGACAGACCAATCTAAATCTATTTAACTTTCTGTTGATATGAAAAAAAAAAATTCCACTTGACTACCTGAGAATTTAGGAATTACTGGCTGACATTTATCAAGTAAAGTGTCCAGTACCCTTTTTCTCCCACCTTTTATTCACTCTCACATTTGTGCACCAAAGTTATTAATATGGCGCAGCGACATTGTTACATATCACGCACAACTACTTTGGCGGGAATATTGAACTTTAAACCACCTTATTCACCTCACGTCATTCTCTCTTCATGAAATTAGTGTCCGCTTGTTTTCCATCTACTTTCTTCAAAGTCTGTATATTAATTAAGCAGAACGAAAGTTAATGGCACAGTCTGGGGCACGGAGGGCAGAGCCGACTCTTTCATCTTCCGCTGCCAACCTTCACACTGCTAGTATTTAGGTGGACTCATTCGCTGAGGAGAATGTTGATGATGAAGTTGATGATGATGACATTACAGATTCATCTCCAATGCAGACTTGAGGGCGTCCTCGAGGTTCTAAGAATCGAAATTTCTCAGAAAGGGAAACGGAAATTATAGTAGCTATGGTAAAAAAGTTCTCAAATTTTTTTTTTCTTTAAAAGGCTATTTTACGTTTATTTAACTTTTACTTTATTGTAACATTAGATTTTTTGAATTCTAGGCTACAGTTAACCTTTGCATGTCCCAGCCACTTATGTATGATGCATAGCGTGTGCAGAGTCGTACTTTTTTTAAAATAAAATTTAGTTGAACTGCTCCCGAAACTCCTGAACTGCTTCCGGACTCAGTGCCCTCAGTGGCCATTTTCATTTCTCTCCCCCAGGTAAAGAAATGCAATGCCCTGCCTTAGGCTGCCGTTTTTCTGCTTCCTAAATCGTGATAATGTTTATCCAGATCCTTGAAGCACTTTGAGTCGTGCTGCCTAATGACCGGCGTCTCCGTTCGGACATTGTCCCGTCCCGGATCCGGTGGGACTTTCACAATTTTGGGGTGATGTCCCGCAGTCCTGGAACGGCCCCCACATGCCCCGCATTTAACTGTAAATGCTCTTATGAGGCATCTGCAGTTAAATGTGCCGCTGGGTAAAAAATTTCATGGCGTTGAGGAGCCATGGACTCCTCACCCTCTCAATCACTCTTGTGTCCGTGGCTACAGTAAGTCAGCGGACACAAGAGGCAGGACCGACCCTCTGCACTACGGCGCACGAGTGACATCATCAGACGCCAGAGCGCAGAGGAAGAGAAGAAGAGGAGGCCGTGTGGAGGAAGAGGACCCGAACAGCGGTATGTATGGATGGCAGGGCAGTGGCAGCTTTGCGGAGCGGCCTCTTTGGAATGAATAATTGCAAAATTTTGTTATGGATGAAATCACTATATCGCAATCCGAAATTATCGCGATTTGATGCGTATTGCGATATATCGTGCAGCCTTATTTTAAGCAAATGATTAGGAATGGACGCTCAGGACTAGGGATATGAGAACTTACATTATGGAGGTTCAAACAGGCCACCTCAGAGATGGTGTAAGATTTCTGATCTAAATAGGGTATTGCGCCAAAGTTTGCACCTTTTAACAGAACACGCAGTTAATAAATAAATGTCAACAGCATTGGAAAAAAAATAAAAAAAACTTATGGGACGGCAAAGATGACTATAACGTTAAAATGAAAAGGCACACTAAAAGGCGCTATAATAGCCGGGAGCGTCAATCTAGAGGTAAAAGGTAGACCAAAAAAAAGCTCTAAAGCATATGATAAATGTCAGCCACTGTTTTTTGGTCACCTTACCTCCTAAACAAATATAAAAAGTTCTATGTACCCCAGAATAGTATTAATAAAAATTTTCAGCTCAGCTCACAAAAAAAATAAACTCGCACGGTTCTTTATTTTTTAAAAGTAAAGCTTATCACAAACTATATATTTTTTATTACATATTGGCATCGTTCTGACCTGCAGTATTACAGAACCTTAAACTCAAAAAAACAAGAAGTAGTACACTTTTTGTCCCATTCCACCCTACAAAAAAATGTACATTTTTAATTAATTAAATGGTGCCAAGAGAAAAATGTAATTAAATTAAAATCTTACCACTAAAAACATTGATGGCTCTTATTCAGATAGGCTTTATCTGTATAAGAAGGCATCATGCTTCCTGCAGAGCTGGTAAGATTCCTCTTATCTACCATCTGGAGGATATTAGGTAAGATGGCAGGATAGCTCTGTAACATGGTGTCCAGTAGACAGATATGTAACGACTCTGTAAATGTGGTTTTGTACAACTAGACAATTTATATAGCTGTAATATTGTAAAATGCCTATAGAGACCTAAAGGTGCCCATACACCTTAGACTAAAGTCCTCTGAACCCACCGCCACCGGTTTCAGTATATAGCGGCCTCCAGTCTTTCCACCGACCGATGTTAATGGAGAGAAGGGTCAGATGTGATGGATATTCTCCACCCAACCATTTTATTTTGGGAGGGATAAGCGGAAGCCAGAGCTGCCTGGCTGTGACTTACTCTTTCCCCACCTATGGACAACACATAAAGGTTCGGCCATGCCAACCACTCGTGTGTGGGAGAGACAACTTTCGGCCGAACAAATGTTTGACCAGGGGTAATTAAAAATATATCATCATCTTAACCCCTTAAGGACTCAGCCCATTTTGGCCTTAAGGACTCAGACAATTTAATTTTTACGTTTTCATTTTTTCCTCCTCGCCTTCTAAAAATCATAACTCTTTTATATTTTCATCCACAGACTAGTATGAGGGCTTGTTTTTTGCGCGACCAGTTGTCCTTTGTAATGACATCACTCATTATATCATAAAATGTATGGCGCAACCAAAAAACACTATTTTTGTGGGGAAATTAAAACGAAAAACGCAATTTTGCTAATTTTGGAAGGTTTTGTTTTCACGCCGTACAATTTCTGGTAAAAATGACATGTGTTCTTTATTCTGAGGGTCAATACGATTAAAATGATACCCATTATTATATACTTTTATATTATTGTTGCGCTTAAAAAAAATCACAAACTTTTTAACCAAATTAGTACGTTTATAATCCCTTTATTTTGATGACCTATAACTTTTTTATTTTTCTGTATAAGCGGCGGTATGCGGGCTCATTTTTTGCGCCATGATCTGTACTTTTTTTTGATACCACATTTGCATATAAAAAACTTTTAATACATTTTTTATAATTTTTTTTTTAATAAAATGTATTAAAAAAGTAGGAATTTTGGACTTTTTTTATTTTTTTTCGTTCACGCCGTTCACCGTACGGGATCATTAACATTTTATTTTAATAGTTCGGACATTTACGCACGCGGCGATACCAAATATGTCTATAAAAAATGTTTTTTACGCTTTTTGGGGGTAAAATAGGAAAAAACGGACGTTTTACTTTTTTATTGGGGGAGGGGATTTTTCACTTTTTTTTTACTTTTACTTTTACATTTTTTTACATTTTTTTTAACACTTGAATAGTCCCCATAGGGGACTATTCATAGCAATACCATGATTGCTAATACTGATCTGTTCTATGTATAGGACATAGAACAGATCAGTATTATCGGTCATCTCCTGCTCTGGTCTGCTCGATCACAGACCAGAGCAGGAGACGCCGGGAGCCGCACGGAGGAAGGTGAGGGGACCTCCGTGCGGCGTTATAAATGATCGGATCCCCGCAGCAGCGCTGCGGGCGATCCGATCGTTCATTTAAATCGCGAACTCCCGCAGATGCCGGGATCTGCATTGATCCCGGCACCTGAGGGGTTAATGGCGGACGCCCGCGAGATCGCGGGCGTCGGCCATTGCCGGCGGGTCCCTGGCTGCGATCAGCAGCCGGGATCAGCCGCGCATGACACGGGCATCGCTCCGATGCCCGCGGTTATGCTTAGGACGTAAATGTACGTCCTGGTGCGTTAAGTACCACCTCACCAGGACGTACATTTACGTCCTGCGTCCTTAAGGGGTTAAAGGGGTACTCCGGTGGAAATTTTTTTTTTTTATAAATCAACTGGTGCCAGAAAGTTAAACAGATTTGTAAATTACTTCTATTAAAAAATCTTTACCCTTCCAGCACTTTTAGGCAGCTGTATGCTACAAAGGAAATTCTTTTCTTTTTGAAAATTTTTTGTCTTTGGTCTCTGCTGACACCTGATGCCCGGATCAGGAACTGTCCAGAGTAGCATAGGTTTGCTATGGCAATTTTATCCTTCTCTGGACAGTTCCTGATACGGGAATCAGTTGTCAGCAGAGAGCACTGTGGACAAGACAACATTTCAAAAAAATAGAAAATAATTTCCTCCACAGCCTCCAGCTGCTAAAAAGTACTGGAAGGGTAAAGATTTTTTAATAGAAGTAATTTACAAATCAGTTTAACTTTCTGGCAACAGTTGCTTTAAAAAAATGTTTTCCACCAGAGTACCCCTTTAAGGTTTATTCTTCTTACATACTGTTTATGGGCCAGCAAGATCTGCATGGACAATGCTATAGACCCTGTCAGATAATAGTGTATAGAAATAAGCTGCAGTACCAGGAACTGTTCCAGGGGGCCACATGGGACAGCTCTTTAATAAATATTCTCTTCAGCTACAGGGATTTGCCATCTGTTTATAGAGAAAGGAATACTGCGCCCCAATAATGAAAACATAAGGGTCATTGCTAATACATCTGCTTTATTGTATTATCAGTAAATGTACAGAGAAAGTAAAAATCCAGTAATCCGGCACCAGAAAGGTGAAAGAAGGAAAAAAAATACACACAGCAATATCCAAGCGAAGAAATAAGTCTGAGCTAAAACTTTTGGCTTTACTCCGTCATATAAATAGACATACAGTGGAAACGTAGAAGACAGAGCAACGGTCGTTTCACGCTTCACCTATTGTCGCCTTGTCTTTAACATTTTCACTGTATGTCCATTTATATGACTGAGTAAAGCCAAAGTTTTAACTCATTGGATGCCACAGATTTCTTTCTTTGTTTTGGATATTTCTATATGCTCTATTAATACTGCATAGTAGCGATGAGTGAGGACTAGAGCAAAGAACCTGTACTCTTTCAGGGTGTGTGTGTGATTTTGCACATTCAATTTTACTGTTTAACTGCCACATTCATTTACCATAAAACATAATGCAAAGTTTTGTGGGGTAAAAGTGAAAAAGAAAAGAAAATCTGCATTTTTTTGGGGGGGGGGGGGGGGAGATGAGGGATTTGTTTTTTTTACGCTGTTCACTGTGCAGTAAAACTGATGTATTCATTATATACTGTATATTTACAGTGATACCATTTATGGATTTTTTTTTGTTATGTTTTAGTACCCAGTTCATGGTGTGTGTTACTTAATTTTTTTTATTTTATTTTTGTTGTGCGGCTTTTTTGTGGAGTTTTGTGGAGCATGATCAAATATTCACATCACTGGTGAAAAATACAACTAAAAGAACACTTTAAAAAATAAATGTCCCAAAACAAAGTCTTTGGGGAGAAAAAGCTAGAAAATTAGTATCGGGGAGGACCAATAAAGAGTGTGTAAAGTAGGATTTTTAACTTTTCCATCTATGGAGCCGTGTAAGGACTTTTTATTGCAATGTGATCTTTAGTTTTTATTGATACCATTTTGGGGGCAGATGGGACTTCTTGATTACTTTATATTCTATGTTTTAGGGTGCATTCACACGCACAGGATCCGCTGCCGATTTGAAGTTGTAAAATCTGCAATTGCAAATCTGGAACTGCGGATTTTACAACTATTGAGCCATAAATGTGGATCTGTTGTGTGTGAATATACCCTAATGGGTTGTAAAGTGACCAAAAATCAGCAATTCTGTCAGCTGGGATTTTTTGCATTTACAATATTCATTATTCAGGATAAATACCAATACATTATAATAGACCAGAATTTTCTGTAATCGGTGATACTAATTGTGTTTATTTATTTATTAAATTTTTTTGGGAAAAGGGATTTTTTTTATTTTTAATATGGGGTGTTAAAACAAATATTAAATTTATTTTTTTTTAATAAAAAACTAAACATTTTTAGAACCAAGTGGGGCTAATAAATTTGCATAAGACCCTTCCCTAATAAAAGTTTAAAGGAGTTGGGAGTTATCCACCATAAGGTGATTTTAGAATGTACCTGGCAGGCAGTAATGGACATGCTTAGGAAGGATCTGCGCTTGCCTTGGGGCTAAATGGCAATGTCATGAGATTATCATAACACTGTGGCTAGCTTTTTGTGAACTTGTATTTCGTGTTGGACTTTCCTTTTTTTGACTACAAATCTCACTATTCCATCTTCCACCCTCCCACACATCAGCCACCCCACCCATTGAAACATAAATGAGCTGCATCCATTCAAAAGACCTGTGGTTTTCAATCAGGGTGCCTACAGCTGTTGCAGATTGATCTCTCTCCCACCAAGCGATCCCTCCACCCATTGAAGCAGACAAGCTCCCATCATCAGCTGACTAGTGAGTCACGTCTCGGCAACCTGGGAAAAATCTGAGACAACAGTCATTTTGTATGCTGTTAAAAATAAATATTGGAGTGAAAAATCACAGAAGAATTGTGAGAAAACCGTCACACACAGGTACAGACACTATATTATGAACTACACTAACTTTACAGCCCCTGTAGCATAGTCAAATAAAAAAAATTCCTGGAATACCCCTTTAAATCATCCCCAAGCTTTCACGTTAAAATGATGTAAAGTATAATAAACAACGAGGCCTAATGCAGGCAGGCACATTAGAGTTTTATGCAACATTATAGCTGAAGCTTTATTATTATTTGGTACCCATATAATTCAATGGGGTCCTAGACTCCTGCATTCCTCCAATATTCCGTTGAATTCTATATAAAGCCGATGAAGAGAGGGGGGGAAAAAAAAAGATGACGATGAGAGGGAAAAAAAAATCGGCATATGCTCTATTGTGTTGTGTGTTATGGAACTATTACACAGCACCATATCGCTACACACAGAGGCTGATATTTACCATTGTCTATAGACAGTTTTTTGTGTCTAGAAAAGGTGCAAAAGAGGTGAACGCAGGGCTTATTAGCACCTTTTTTGTGCCTTTTGGTTTACACATAAAGGTTTTATGAACTGCGCCTTTTTGTGAAAAGGCGCAAAAAAGTTGCAAAGCCACTGAAAAGTCTCTAAAACTACACCAGCCCAGACTTAGCTTAGCTTTTTGGTGTATGTGAAGAGAAAGATTTCAGAAAATGTTTCCTGCACAAAATTTATCAAATGCTCCGCGACCATTTAATACATTTGGTTCTCCTACACATTACCAGCACCCAAAAAAAAGGCATAGAAAAATGCTTCTCTTACACCTACAATGGTAAATGCCAGCCAGATTGTGGGAATGTATTACCTAGATTGTTTTTTACTGATTGGAGTCAGATTATGAAACATGTTTTTAATTTTTTTATTTTTTTGAATTGGTTTAAATTTTTTGACTGTCATTTTTTTATTTCATTTTTTTGTACATTATTATTTTTAACAGCATTTAGAGATTTGCTTTCCAGCAAACCCCATAGACAACATCAACAATAAACAGGACCTGTCCCATTCATATGATTTGGAAATTTTAGTGGGCATTGTCTGTGATCTTTACAGAGGTCATTCCATAGGGAGGGGAAGGCTAAGCTCTGAGCTTCAGCTATTGTGAAGATTCTGCCTAAGCTTTATGCTAGTGTTAGCTTTGATTGTAATGCTGTAGACACCACTTTCCAGCAGCCTCCTCCATATCATCATAGGACAGAACAGGAAGTAAAGGATTAGTTTTAGGCCTAGTGGCCCAAATGAAAACTGCAAGATTGCAGAATTATTTAAAAATATACATATTAAAAGGAAAATTTTGAAAATAAAATCACAACAAAATTTAAAAAAGGAATCTGTTTAACATAAAACTTGATTTTAACAATAGGCCATTTTCTGGTGGCACATTCCTTTCGAAGCTCCATAGTACCAAGCCGCAGGCACTTAATGTTGACAGTGTCTATACTTTTCCTTTCACATTACTCAGTGTCTTGATGTTAATCTTTTTTGTGTCACAGGCAGCACAAAAAGATCCTACAGTAATAAACCAAGAATGTTAGCATTGTAAGCATACGTGGACAGAGGAGCGAGCTGCTAATATGAGAAATCAGCCTCATTGACCAGCAGGATATTTTACTGTGCTAGAAATGGGAACTTTAGAAAATAACTTATTGACTGCTTTAGTCTGAGAAGGTGATATATGGACCTTTGTGTGTCTGTGTTGTTCTGTATATATATGTGTCTGTGTGTCTGTGTCTCTCTGCAGACCTCTGTTTATTTGTGTATGGGTTTTCTGCAGTGCCCTTGTCCTCAGACGGCCATAAATCCTTTTAGTTTTGCAGGTGTAATTGCAGAAGTCAAGGGTCAGTATTTGAGACATTCCACCATGGTTAACCCATTCTTGGCCAGATGACATTCCCCAAAAGTTCAGAAACCCCCTCCACCCCCTTCCTCATTACAGCCCCCCAGAGAAAAGAACTTTGGTATTTATTGCAGAGATTGTGTTAGCAAAGTAATGTTCGTTCTTGTCTATGCATGAAACTATCTTCAACAACTTCTTAAATTCTGTAAATATCTATCTCATCTATTTATCTATCTATCTATCTATCATACACACACGTGATACATAGATATTGATAGACTGAAAGATAAACAGAGATATTAATAGAGAATTCTTTTTATAAAGAAATACACTGCTCAAAACAACACAATGTAACGCCAAGTCAATCACACTTCTGTGAAATCACACTGTCCACTCAGGAAGCAACACTGACAATCAATGCTGTCACATGCTGTTCTGCAAATGGAACAGACAACAGGTGGAAATTATGGGCAATTAGCAAGACCCCCCCCCCCCCCCCCCCCCCAATAAAAGGAGTGGTTCTGCAGTTGGTGACCACAGACAAATTATCAGTTCATATGCTCCCTGGCTGATGTTTTGGTCACTTTTGAATGCTGGCGGTGCGTTCACAAATGGCTCAGGTAGTGCAGCTCATCCAGGATGGCACATCAATGTGAGCTTTGGCAAGAAGGTTTGCTGTGTCTGTCAGTGTAGTGCCCAGAGCATGGAGGCGCTACCAGGAGACAGGCCAGTACATCAGGAGACGTGGAGGAGGCTGTAGGAGGGCAACAACCCAGCAGCAGGACCAAGACCTCTGCCTTTCTGCAAGGAGTAGCAGGAGGAGCACTGCCAGAGCCCTGCAAAATGACCTCCAGCAGGCCACAAATGTGCATGTGTCCACTCAAACAGTCAGAAACAGACTCCATGAGGGTGGTATGAGGGCCCGACGTCCACAGGTGGGGGTTGTGCTTACAGCCCAACACCGTGCAGGACCTTTGGCATTTGCCAGAGAACACCAAGATTGGCAAATTCGCCACTGGTGCCCTGTGCTCTTCACAGATGAAAGCAGGTTCAAACTGAGCACGTGACAGACACCATGTCTGGAGACACCATGGAGAATGTTCTGCTGCCTGCAACATCCTCCAGCATGACCAGTTTGGCGGTGGGTCAGCAATGGTGTGGGGTGGCATTTACATGGGGGGGGGTCGCACAGCCCTCCATGTGCTTGCCAGAGATGGCTTGACTGCCATTAGGTACCGAGATGAGATCCTCCGACCCCTTGTGAGACCATATGCTGGTGCGGTTGGCCTTGGGTTCCTCCCAATGCAATACAATTCTAGGCCTCATGTGGCTGGAGTGTGTCAGCAGTTCCTGCAACAGGAAGGCATTAATGCTATGGACTGGCCCGCCCGTTCCCCAGACGTGAATCCAATTGAGCACATCTGGGCCATCATGTCTCCCTCCATTCACCAATGCCACGTTGCACCACAGACTGTCCAGGAGTTGGCAGATGCTTTAGTCCAGGTCTGGGAGGACATCTCTCAGGAGACCATCCACCACCTCATCAGGAGCATGCCCAGGCATTGTAGGGAGGTCATACGGGCACGTGGAGGCCACACACACTACTGAGCCTCATTTTGACTTGTTTTAAGGACATTACATCAAAGTTGGATCAGCCTGTAGTGTGGTTTTCCACTTTGAATTTGAGTGTGACTCCATATCCAGACCTTCATGGGTTGATAAATTTGATTTCCATTGATAATTTTTGTGTGATTTTGTTGTCAGCACATTCAACTATGTAAAGACGAAAGTATTTCATATGATTAGTTCATTCATTCAGATCTAGGATGTGTTATCTTAGTGTTCCCTTTATTTTTTTGAGCAGTGTATATGAATACATAGATATTAGATATTAAATTCGATAGATAATTATATTGATATACTGACAAATAGACAATGAAATAGATATTAGAAAGATAGACAAACAGATAAAGAAAACCATAATATTCTTTCATTTCTACTATATTATTTTAAAATATGTCAATCAATATGATTTTTTTGCCATGTATGTTGACACACATTAAAATTGGCTTTTTTGTTGTTTAAAAACTGTGTTTTTCAGTGGTTTCGACTTCAAATTCATAAATTGATAACATTTCTCATAATAATGTGTTTAATTGCTGTCAATGCAAAATCGTCCGTTCTTGCACACATAAGGGGATGTCCGTTAAATTCATTAGCACATTCTTTATTTTTGGTCTTTTTTGGATGAATAAATTACCCCCTCCCCCCCCAAAAAAAATGTAAGAAAAAAATGCCTTCATAAAATGGTAAGAAACTGCAATATAATAGCTTTTTTTTGTTTGTTTGTTTTTATTAACAAAAAATGACCAATTTTGAACACAGCTTTCTTTATTAGGCATTTCAAAAACTTTAGGGCTGTATTTTGGTCAGTATTAGGGTGCGTTCACACGGGGTAATTCAAGAGCAATTTACTCGAGTAATTCCTCTTGAATTCTCCGCTCCAAATTAATGCACATCTCCTCTGCCCATTGACTTTAATGTTATTTCTGCTGTCCTGTTCACACTGCGGAAATTCTGCTAGCGGAATTCTGACGCTGAATTCCGTTCTGCTTGAAGAATGAGCATGTTTATTCTTCAAGCGGAATCCGCTAGTAGAAATCAATAGAAGTCAATGGTAAAAAAAAATGGCTGAAAAACCAATGGCGGAAATGGCTGAAAAACCCTTCACTTCTTTCTCCCCCTATTTCCGCGTGCAATTTGCGTGCGAATTGCCCGTAAATTTTTTGGCGGGAATTACTTTTGATTTACTCCATGTGAACGCACCCTTATGGTTAGTCTTTTTTAGCCAAAACCAGGAGTGGGTCCAAACACAAAAATAGGTGCATTTTGTTCCCACACAGTTTTCTCTGCATCAATTCCACTCTGGGAATTGGCTAAACGTACTGATAAAAATACTGAAGAGATCTGATTGGTTGCTATGGGCAACTCTGCTACTTTACCTCTGGACAGGTTTTCATAAATCTTCCTCATAAATCAGCTGTTATTAATATTTTACCAACATATTCCACAGCACTGTTATAATCAGTCATGTCTATTAGAGATGAGCGAACTTACAGTAAATTCGATTCGTCACAAACTTATCGGCTCGGCAGTTGATGACTTATCCTGCATAAATTAGTTCAGCTTTTCAGCCCTTGGGCTGGAAAAGGTAGATACAGTCCTAGGAGACTCTTTCCTAGGAATATATCCACCTTTTCCAGCCCACCGGAACACCTGAAAGCTGAACTAATTTATGCAGGATAAGTCATCAACTGCTGAGCCGAGAAGTTCGTGACAAATCGAATTTACTGTAAGTTCGCTCATCTCTAATGTCTAGCACTAATTCCCTAAGCCCACACTCTCTAGGGCCAACCATAGAAAGGAATGGAGCATATAAGGAAAATTAAATACTAGTATTTAGCTCTGATGCAGACCCCAAACTTACTGTTGCAGATGTAACCCTTCTGTACGAGGGCCGGGGGGGGGGGGGGGGGGGTTCCCCTATAATTAAATGGCCAGCGTCTAGACTGGAGAAAGCAGGTCTTACCAGTGGTGCAAAGGTCAGCACTTTCTTCTCCAACAGTTTGGGTAAATTATTAGGAAAAGTGACCATTTATCATTTGTGTCCAAGTGTCCCCTCGACCCACCAGATGTGAAGACGCTGGGGTGCAGGTGTGTTTCTTTTTCTTAGAAATGACTAAATTACATAAGAGCTGGAAATACCAGCTGAAAGCTATAGAGAGACACACTGTAAACAGTATCGGTGCAAAGCCATCATTTATTAACTGGAATCTCTCCCGTCTGCAATTGGTGACTGTCTATGTTAGTGTTTCCCAACCAGGGTGCCTCCAGCTGTTGCAAAACTACAACTCCCAGCAAGCCCGGACAGCCAAAGGCTGTCCGGGCGTGCTGGAAGTTGTAGTTTTGCAACAGCTGGAGGCACCCTGGTCGGGAAACATTGATCAATGTGATGGCCTGAATTCTCACCTGATGGTCACTGCTGTCAAAATAGGATTCTTATCTTATAAAGTGAATGGTATATTTTTTGAACTGTATCTTTATTAAAGAATTTTGCAATTACAAATAAAGATAACACAAAATAAAGAAGTATCATACAAGGCCAAAAATCATAGGCGTATAGGACAGCAAACAAATGAAATAGTGCAAAGCAAATAAGACTCACAAGAGCGCATGGTTATTGCATCAACACAAGTATATCGTAAGACTAGGTTCACACATTGGAATTTCTGAGCAGAATTCTGCTTGGAATTCCGCTGCAGCAGACTCCAATTGATTTTAATATGGCATTCTGCTGCACTGTGCATATGCCGGAACTTTTGCCAATGTCAGAATTATCCTCGCAGAAACATTAAATCTGTTCAATATTTCTGCAGATTCCGCTCGAAAATGCATTGCCGTCTATAAGGATATTTCATTTCCGAGATGTCCTAGTGCTGCAGAATCAAGCAAATTTGCTAAATGTCTGTCTGTATTTTCCGGTGTACATTCTGCACATTTTCGGCCGTGTGAACATGGCCTAAGGAGTCCCAGCACACTTACTATAATTGTTGCCGGAAATTCTCAGGAGTCATAGAAGAAATCTAGGCCAGCTTTCTGCAATTTTAAGGGTACGTTCACACGAGCGGATTTGTTTGCGGGTTTTCCGCTGCATATTTGAAAGTGGGCGGGCTCCTCTTGGCTGTCCGCAGCAGATTTTCCGCGGTGGAATTTACGCTGCGGAAAATCCGCCGCAATCCCTACTGACTTCAAGGGGGCTTGCGGTGGATCTTCCGCAGCGGAAAATCTGCTGCGGAAAATCTGCTGCGGACAGGCGAGAAGAGCCCGCCCACTTTCAAGCAAGGAAAATAAAATGGACAGCTCCCGGGACGTAAGTCATCAGAGAGCAGTTAGACAGAAAACAGCAACTCAACTTCAGAAGCTAATAACTATTGGAAGGATTAAGATTTTTTAATAGAAGTAATTTACAAATCTGTTTAACTTTCCGGAGCCAGTTGATATATAAAAAAAATAGTTTTTGCCTGGAATACCCCTTTTAATACTACAGAATCTCTGGCAGGAAAATAAGGGGGCAGCCGGTGTCGTCTGAATCCCTGTAGAGGGCAATGTATTTTGCAGGGATTCCGCTGAAAGATGATCAATATTTCGAGGGATGAAACTGGCAGAAAGCTTTGCCACAGAAATGCCTTCATGTGCTCTGTGCAGCGAAATCCCATTGACAGCAAGGGGACTCTGCTTCTGTTCACCGGAATTTTCAAAATAAATTTCATAGTTGAATTCCGCTCAGGAATTCTGTAGTGTGAACTTGGCCTAATAGGGCCCTATTGCTGTCTGCTGGCAACCATCAGATGAGGAGGCTTGCCACTAATGTATTTACAGTATACAGCTCTGACTGATAGTGCAGAACACTTTCCCCATGGCCAATGTAGGCAGGTAAAATGTAATCATGGTGCTGTGCCGGGCAGTTAGCAACGGGGGATTTATCAAGCTTCATATGACTGTTGTCTGGCATAAATTTTTTTCTTAAAAAACGTTTCTGTATTTTAGTTACCTTTTCCATGCGTAATTCTGAATTCACTGGGATTGTGCTGCACTGTGCACACGGCAGAAACATCTGCCATGGAAATTCCGTTTTCTGTGTCCGCAGAAAGATGAACCTGTTCTGGGGACTCTACACGGAATGCATAGCAGTCTATGAGATGGCGCTTTCCTGTTATGCCAGCGCCTGCAGTTTGCAGAATGTCCGCAATGAGATTTTCCATGCGGACATTCCGATGTGTGAACATAGCTTACATTGGGGAAAAAAATAATAATACATACATGCTACATACATACATACATTTAATTAATATAAGCCATAAAAACTGTTCTCAGAATTTTTTTTCTTATGTTGTTTCCCTGCATTGATATTGTTTGTTTGTTTTATAGCAGCTATTTTAGCTGATGAAATTCTTTTTTTCCTATCAGTTCTCTGTTATCTAGCAATGCTCTGTCCCGATGTGTCATTCTTTATATACTTGAGTGTTGGTTTGACCTGAACCAAAAAACACATTAAAACTAAGCTAATAGAATTAGGTGTTCGAATTAAACCTCCATAATTTATGAAGAAGAAGAAAACAAAGGCAATTGGAGCGATCCCCTTTTCTTGGTAAAATGCTCTTCTGTATATGAGAAATGTCTTACATTTATCCATTACTTTCATTTAAAAATACCACCACACCTCCCAAGTTGCTAATTTGAAAACAGAGGATAGTACCACGAGAATAATAACCATCTCACCCCTCCGCTATTACATATCAATCACTTCCAATGGATGTAAACAATACAAATGAATGTTAAGCTAAATTAATCTGACTTGCCAAAATTAATTTCAAAGGCTTCAAATGAATAAATTACCCTCATTTTAATCCCTGAGATGTACGTCAAATATTTTAAATGAATCTGGACCCTGTATTAATACTATATTCTCTCTTTAATTTAAATTCTTTATTATAACTCCCATGTAAATATTAATTATATCAAGTATATATTAAACCCACCTAATGATTATAAATGGCACATGACGTGTAAAGGCCTTCCTTCCCATCTGTATCCTTCAGGTTAAAATTAGATTGTAAGCTCCTCTGGGGAAGGATCTGCTAGAATGAATATGTTTTCTGTACGGTGCCATGATGCGCCTGGGTCCTGATCTCCAATACTGTCATTTGCTACAATGGGGCATTTTCTCCCCATTGTTCCTGAAAAAATAGCATTGATAACAGCTAGTGGCCAAGAACATGTTTAAGGGTGCGTTCCCACATGACGTATACGCAGTGTATTTCACGCTGTGCAAAATTTACGGCAGCAGCGGGAAATACGTTGCGTATTCCTTGCTCACTATACACACAGGGCTTTCCAGCAGCAGCCCTATGCGTGTAGTGAGTTTTGGAGGCGGAGCCTCACGTCACAGTCACACCAGCACACGGCCCCGCCTCTAAAACTCACTACACGCATAGGGCTGCCGCCGGAAAGCCCTGTGTGTATAGTGAGCAAGGAATACGCAGCGTATTTCCCACTGCTGCTGTAAATTTTGTGCAGCGTGAAATACGCCACGTGGGAACACACTCTTAAAAACATACACTGTATGAACCAGGTCATGGAACAGGAAGAAGAAACCATCTGCATCAGAGGCTTTAGATTCCTTTTAACAGCCGGCGGGTCTGCTGTCTGCCAGACAGACCCAGTTGACTTTAATGGGGTTTATCAGGTTTCCAGTAAGGTGTTCATTAAACTCAACATGACTGAAAAAAAAATTGCATGCTACCTGTCCGGCAGTTTGGATGGATTCTGCAATGGTGGCCTCCAAAGCAGATGTGAACGAAGTCAAAGATAAAGGTTGGCTGAAATGTATGGCCTTTCCATTTTGGCCAACTATTGCCTTACAATGATATTTAAACGATGTATCCTGATACTGTTTAACATGATCTTGTTAGGAGCTTTAAAGGGGTACTCCACTGCCCCAGCGTCCAGAACATTTTGTCCCGAGTGATGTCACGGCCACGCCTCTTGTGATGTCAGGCAACGCTCCCTCAGTGCAAGTCTATGGGAGGGGGGCGTAGCGACTGCCATGCCCCCTCCCATAGGCTTGCACTGAGGGGGCGTTGCGTGACATCACGAGGGGCATGGCCATGATGTGATGACCACCGCAGCCCTCACCCAGCGTTCGGAACAAAATGGTCTGGATGCTGGGGCAGTGGAGTACCCCTTTAAAGTGGTACTCCACCCCTAGACATCTTATCCCCTATCCAAAGGCTAGGGGATAAGATATCTGATCGCGGGGGTCCCGCCACTGGGAATCCCCGCGATTTCTCCTGCAGCACCCCCTGTCATCTGGTGCACAGAGCAAGTGAGGGGATAAGATGTCTAGGGGCGGAATACCACCTTTAAGCTACTTCAACACTCTCTTCTTGTCTAATAGCTCACTATTACAGGGAATTATTGTGATCCCTTCAGAATTCCTTTAGAATATGATGTATAGAGATACAGCGGGTGAAATAAGTATTGAACCCACCATTGTTTTTCTCAATAAATACTGTTTCTTTAAGACAACAGTACCTGCTAATTTCAGGACTTTTTACAGCTCTCCACAATTAGTCCTTGGCTCTTTGCCAACTCTTCTGATTATTCTTTTCACTCCTGGTCGAGGCAAATTTATAGTGAAATTATTGTCTTTCCACTTCCATATTACGGCCCCAGCAGTGCTCACTGGAACATTCAGAAGCTTAGGAATGCGTCTGTTACCAATGTCATTGTTATGTTTTTCAGCAATTAGGTTGGTGAAGGTCTTCAGACAGCTCTTTGCTTTTACCCATCATGAGATGTAACTTGTGTGACACCTTGGCAATGAGACCTTTTTGTAGGCCATCAACTGGGACTAAACCAGCTGATATAAATTTTCACTGATAAGGGTCTGGAAAGCTTGTTCATTACTGAGATTTCAGCAGTTGTCTTGGCTTTCCTTGCCTTTTTGCACCTCCATTTCTTCATGTGTTCAATACTTTTTCCCTGTGTCATTTCATATTATTATACATAACTTAATTTCTGATCTTATTTGTTTAGGTTTCTTTGTATGTCTGGATTACTTGGGTTGTTACCAACATTTCGGGCCAATTTCATGTCAATAGCACTTTTGGAAATATATTTAGTGAGAAAAATTGTGATGTGTTCAATACTTGTTTCACCCGTTGTATATAGTACAGGGAAGATGTTTATCAAGAATTGACCCTTTCATATATAGACTGAGTGAGCCCATGTACATGTGGTAGGTCTGACAGTAAGTGAGAGCTGCAGGGCAGAATTTAACTGGATATGTTTAGTATTCTTTCTATTGAGATAACTTTACAAGCTCAGATCATTTATTATTTCTTCTCCCTAATCTTTCTGTGTTTCCGTACACTCCTCTCGTACCTGCCTTCTCCCATTATGTACGCACCTGCAATGCTGGTGTTCTTCCCTGAAGGGATATGTTCTCCTTCCAAAACCCATTTGTCCTGTACAGCCTTGGGCTGCAGCAGCCCCTTCACATGTAGCTAGGAACAAGAAGTGGGGGGAGGAAAGTTCTATTCAGTCTGAATGATGATGGAGACAGACACTGTCAGAAGGCAGAAGAAGACAACATGTCATTTCAGAATATATAAGCGAGCTCTCCTGACTTCTACTACACTCAGATAAATCAAGTCCCCTCTCTCACATCTGTACTTTGTGATCTAGTACTTTAAAGTACTGCAATAAGATCTCACAGTTTGAAGTAGTATTAAGTAATGTCAGTGTGACCCTACTGCAGGGTAACCCAACTCCGAAGACACTTACGGGTCATATGTCTCCACTGGGAGCTTTCTCCTTCACTTTTATCTGGATTTTGAAATACTATCAGAAGTTTTATAGGAATCTTGTTTTTTTTTTATTTTTTCTCTGTATTTTTGCAAAGTAAGGACTATATTTGTGGTCCTTGTTTCCATAGCTTCTCATTCTGCTGTAATCTGTTCCAGTATTTGGCACATGGTACAGTATATAATAGCAATACACTACTGGCTTTGGTTTAAAAACTGAATAGAGAAAAAAAAAAACTGCCAAGTGGAAACAGTAGTCTAATACGGCATGTAGTTTGGGCATGAATGTTATGTCCCTCTATGTAAAATTGCAAGCATACTGCAGGGGTTCATTTCCACAGCAAATTCTATGCCAGATAAATCCTAATTTCAGGTGACACGGATCTACTGATACTGTAGCAGATGTGGGAGGTAGGAACCCCAGCACGGGTCTCCTAAACCTTCCCGTGGGTGACGACTTTGGCGCTGCAGCGCTACACCGGCAAGGTGGAATTGACAATCGGAGATGGTGCAGAGGATGGTGATAGCTTTTTATTATAAAATCATAAAAAGAATTAGTGTTGGATGGACAACGCGTTTCAGAGGGGCACCCTCCTTCATCAGGTCCGCATGCGTCTCCGATTGTCAATTACACCTCGCCGGTGTAGCGCTGCAGTGCCGAAGTCGTCACCCACGGGAAGGTTTAGGAGACCCGTGCCGGGGTTCCTACCTCCCCTATCTGCTACAGTACTATATCCACCATCTTTGACGGGACCGACGGCCAGCTGCTCCCAGCGCACCTACGGAAAAGATACCTGCTTAAGGCGTACATCAGCGTTGCGCCTGGCCTTAGCGCAACCCCTAAAGGTGAGCAAGCTCTTATCTATCTACTTAACATCCGCTATCCACGGATAACCGGCACTATATTAGCGCCACATCTGACTCTTTTCTCCCCTACATATTACGGATTTACTGAAGGCATTCAGCAAGTAAATTCCTCATTGGATTTCCATAGTGTGCATTTGCTCTAATGGCCCTTTTACACAGTGGAAGGAAAAATTCTGGGCGGATACTCTGTGGGCAGCAGGCGCCAGCAGAACAAGCCAGCGCTTGGACCACTCGGAAAATGTGCTGTCTGCAGAGAAGAATTTTTCTGCTGGTTTACGCTCGGAAATTCTGTTGTGTAAAAGGGCCCCAAGTGGTGACTGGTCTGGACATAACTAAGGCTAAAAACTGCACCAATGTTTGCATCCACATCTGCACATTTCGCCATCTCCCTTTTACTTCAAAGGAAATGTGTATACAATAAAAGTGCAGATTCTTTTCTGCCTTTCTAATTAATTAATTAATTAAATGTATTTATTTATTCATTCAGAGGCCCTACATAATCTCAGGGGTCCTGCTCCTGAGGTTCTGAGCCATCAGCTGTTATCATTGTCAGAAGAAACCAATGAATAATAATTTACGCCACATAACACTGAAGTGCAAATTACATTTTTTATTTAATTTTAAATTCCTGTTTAAATCCCCCCACAATTGCAGTTCCGCAATTCTATTCAGCAAACTTTGCCAAATGGAATATGTGCAGAATTGCGGAATTCCACAGTGTGAACATAGCCTTAAAGGGGTACTCCGGCGCTTAGACATCTTATCCCCTATCCAAAGGATAGGGGATAAGATGCCTGATCGCGGGGGTCCCTCTGCTAGGGACCCCCGTGATCTTGCACGCCGCACCCCATGTAAAATCAGTCCCAGGAGCGAACACGCCCCGTGATCGACAGTAATCAGACCCGGAGCGAACACGCAGCCAATCAGATCTCTTTTTTTCATTTTTAAAACGGCCTCTAAAAAATGAAAGAAGCAATCTGGTTGCTATGGGCAACTGCTCCCTTCTTCCTCTACACAGGTTTTGATAAATCTCTCCCACTGTCCGGAGGTATGGCTGTATACTCCTATGCAGGTATATACATGGTATGTGCTTAGAACATCCCCCGCCTCCTAATATCCCAGGGTTTATATGTGTCTTAAAAATCATTGTACATAATGTTACAAAATATGGAACATTTTAGAAGGGCTTTTACATATATATTTACATATTATATTACACACTATTGCTTTCTTTATTCTTTAAGGCCTTATACCTACAACCACTGCTATTTCTTCAAGGCTGCATGTAGATTTGATGTTTCATAAATCCACAGGAAATGCTAGACATCTACATTCCTGTGGAAATAAGACATAACCATTGTCAGATGTTGTCACCAAATCTCCACCTGTTTATTTGTGGCCTTTGTTATGCATCACAGTCAACAGAACAATTAGAAATGGCTCTTCTATAGAGTTCACTAAGGGTGTGATGCACTCTGCTGTTCAAAGTTGGTACTGCAGATCGAGAAAGCCAAGGAAAAGTAAAAATGCAATCAATGTGAATTATGTGATTAATCTTATACATTTCAAAACTCTCAATATAATATGAATATAAGTTAGGAAAAGGCAGCTCACTGTAGCCTTCTACTAAAGAAACAAGGATCACACTCAATGAGCTGTCAACAAGTGGAGGAAAAGAGCAGGAATATCAGGAGGTGGCAAATATTCTAAATAAATGTATTCGCAAAAAAATATTTAATTTGATTTGATATGACAAGTTTATAATAGAGATGTAAATGCCCCTTTAAAGCCTCATTCACACTGTGGAATTTCTGAGTAATATCTGGCAAAAAAAATTCTGCTTAGGAATTCTGTTGCAGTATTGTTTTCAGTGGGATTCTGTTGTGCACGGCAGAATTTCCATGGTGGAAACATCAGTTCTTTCTGTGGAATCCATTCGCAAATGTATTGCTGTCTATGGAGAAATTTATGTTGTGAGCCTTCCATTGACAGAAGGCATCGATATATCCCATTGCATAGGAATACAGTGGGACGTATCACCTATAGAGCCATTCTCTATAACAGTGGTCTCCAACCTGCGGACCTCCAGATGTTGCAAAACTACAACTCCCAGCATGCCCGGACAGCCAACGGCTGTCCGGGCATGCTGGGAGTTGTAGTTTTGCAACATCTGGAGGTCCGCAGGTTGAAGACCACTGCTCTATAATAACAATGTACGAACCATGTACAAACTGTCCACTCTCCCATCACGGGACCCGCGGCTAATACAGGACATCAACGATTGCAGTGATGCCCTGTATTAACCCTCCAGACGCGGCGATCAAAGCTGACCGCCGCGTCTGAAGCGAAAGTGAAACTAACCCGGCTGCTCAGTCGGGCTGTTCGGGACCGCCGCGGTGAAATCGCGGCATCCTGAACAGCTTACAGGACATCGGGAGGGACCTTACTTGCCTCCTTGGTGTCCGATCGGCGAATGACTGCTCTGTGCCGGGATCCCCTGCATGGCCGGCACTCTCCTTCGTCGTCGTCGCACACGCTGTCCCGTCATCCAATAGGAGCAGCGTGCGTAGCGACGTGATGGCGGTGACGGAGAGCGAGGATACTGAGCAGCAGAGACGTTCCGGAGCGACGGGGACACCCCGGGGAAGCGGCGACAGCGATGGAGGGCGACATCCAGGGCAGCGGTGACGGGTCTGGAGCAGCGGGGACACGTGAGCATTACCTTCAACCTGCTGACCTCCAGATGTTGCAAAACTACAACTCCCGATGAAGATCACTGTCCTATACTATACTGTTGAAGATCACTGTCCTATACTTTACATTGTATTTTGTTCAGAATCTTTTTTTTCTAGATTTCCTTTAAAATTGGGTGCGTCTTATATGCCGGAGCGTCTTATATCTTATATTTATCCATAAATTTCTGTTCGATCATTCCCTTTCTTCACTTGATAGAAAACTTTTCACAAAAGCACCTACAAATGTTCATGTGTCATGGATTTACGCTGCTGCCAGACATCCTAGCTGTAAGATCTTCAGAGCAGCCACAGTTCCTGGACAGAGCATTGATATTTGGAGATCTTCCCCGATCTGAACATTGATGGCCCGTCTATGGGCTCTGGTTGCTAGGTTTTGGAGGTATGCAGCCATTACTTACTTTGGCCAAGAAGTCACAGGATCCCACCTGACCCTGCCACCATGGATCCAGTCACCGACACATCTCTCTCCAATCTCCCTCCAGTCATTGGGGTCTTGGTGCCTTAATTTAGGGGCACTCTGACTACCTTTCTCTGGGAGGCTCCAGTGATAACATTCCATATGCGGACAATTACGTCCCTGGAGCTATCCAACATATACATTTAATTTTATGGATACTATACCACAGCATTGATCACCCAAAGGGTCCAACAGCAGAGAAAGTGCATACTTTCAATGTATCCATTTTTTATAGATACAAAAGAACAGCATAGTCTATAACACCTTCCCATCTCTGTTTTTAGACAGAGGCCAGACGGACACTCCTCTGGTCTCCAAATATCAATGCTCTGTCCGGGAACTGTGGCTGCTCTGAAGATATTTCAGCCAGGATGCCTGGCAGCAGGAGTGTAAATCCATGCCACATGAACATTTGTATGTGCTTTTGTGGTGAGGGTGTGATGAGGGCAAATGGAATTACCCTAGGGGCAGATGACTCCTTGTGTTCGTGACGCCAGGTAGTTGTTTATCCTCTACACCACCCAAAGGAATACCGCTGGATCCTGGGCTAGGCACGGGGGCAAACAATGACTTGGACGCCATGTTACGGAAAAATGGTAGCTTTACTGAGTCAGACAGATGTAACATGCAACATATGTAACACATTTTATGTACATTATATGGTATAACATGCATTATACATGCCTTTAAGGGAGTAGGTAGAACACAAGTGCAGGGAAGGGGGGGCCCGGGGTCACTGTATGGAGTATGCTGGACAGGGCAGCTAGGGTACAAGGATGCAACTCCTGTACTGGGCCACCACAAACTCCCCCTCTTAACAACAGCTGTCCTTGGCACCCAGTCCTGGAGGGCGGACGACATAAAGTGGCCACTGGGGCCTGGTGATACTAACAGTTCCTGGGGCATTGATACCAAATATCCTTCTCAGGTCTGAGGAATGAATAGCACATAACTGGAGACAACTCCATGTGGTATTGGTAAGAATGTCCTTTCATTGCTCCTATGTTAACAAGGGTATGAATAACTGGGATGGTTAGACATATGAGGTTTTTGAGTCTCGTAACTGCATACACAAACACATTTGATACAGATCGGGCTGCCGGAGGCTTTCTACTCGAATGCCTTAGCTGTTGGGGCCCTTCGGCAATTGCTACTTCTCCCCAGAACACTATGCACATTTCTAGACAATATAACGATATTACAAGATTACCTATGCATGGTAACTCTGCCTCTATATGGGTTTCACCAATGCTTCAGGGGAACCCTCTGGCCAGTAGAGTACCCTGTATATGATGGACAGGAAAATAGTTAGACATTTACACATTTCTGACTATGTATGGACTGGATAATATACATTTTAGCAACAGTCCTGACTAGTACCTAGCTAGTAATTGTCATGGCAGTGAGGTAGTAGAATTGCTTCTCCTGACCTAGTCAGGATACCTCCTATATAAATTGCCATGGATAAAAACAGTAAATATTGAGGCATTTATATTAAACAATATAGTGCAACAACATTTGCATCACCTGTGTAACAAATATAAACAGGAATATATTACTCTGAATATATTTATTTTTGGAGTACCACTCCACAGTTCTGGCACATTTAGAGTTCCCAGTAAAGGATCATGGTTAAAAGCCAGGTAGGTACACTTACGCAAATGGGTAGAGGAGGTCTGGATGAGTCCACCAGGCACTTTTCTTAAAGGTTGCAGGAACCTGAAAACAACAATAATACTTCACAAAACAAAGTTAGTGACTTAGTAGCAAAGTTATCCCATGTAGACGCTTCAGCCTGGATATTTGCCATCCCAGCCTCGCCTGTCGGACTGCTTCTGAGGCTGGGACATATAACGGGGTCCACAGGACTCAGCCCCCTCCAATGGACTCACTCGGTTATTCCAGTTTACCCGGGATAAGGTATTCTCGGTAATTGTGGGGCTGATGGTAACCACCATTTGCACTGCAGCCTTTGGTGCCTGTTGGGCTGGCCAAACCCCCTCCACCATAGGAGTAGGCCTGGGCACATCTGTAGATGACTTGTGCAGGGACTTTGGTGCCATGTCAGGTGGCTCGGGAAAGTAAACCTCTTCCTCTTACTTTAGAGGACAGCAAGGGTAGAAGATACTGTCGCATATATTTGGATAACTTGCGGCTCATCGCCAAATAGCCACCGGGGCAACGGTGGTGACCGGGGATGTACTACAAGCTTCTGGACTTGGGGGGTTTGCTCAAGGCTAGGGGTAGAAGAAGGGGTAGAGAAAGTGGCCTCAGCCGGGGTACTCACGTCTGACTCCTCTGTATGGATCTCTGCCCAGGATCCCCATGTCCGGTGGTGAGAGCACAGCCTCACTGGCGATGATCTTTGGGATGATGCCGGCGTTCCCTCCGCCGGGGTTGCTGGCCAGTCTCCATTGTCCTCAGGCAGTGAGACTTGGTAGCAGGCCTCTTCGGCCCCGATGGAGATATGCTGTAGACGATCTGCCAGCTCCTGAAACATTTGCGCCACAGCAACTTTCCGGGTCTCTGGCGCCATCTTGGGACTCTCCGACCTCGTGCTTGCCTGTTCCGCCATGCTACTCCACTCACAGACTTTTGGCAAACTGAGAGGATCTGGTGGCACTGCTCCTTTTATGCAAGGCTTTAGGAAAATGGCTGCCGGCCGGAAGTGCATCAGCGGTGCAGCACTGACTTCCGCTCCCTCGGCAATAAGGGGTGGATCTTCACAGTTCCACTTCGGCATAGATACAGCAACATGGTTTCCATGCCCAGGGGCGGGACGTTGACCAGCATGGGACATTTTTGGGCACTTCTCCAGCACATTTTTAACCCTTGCAGGCAGTGGCTTGTTACGTAGCATAACTTCAGACCTGAGAAATTTATGGATAAATCTGCACCCAAGCAGCATCTATTTAGCCACATGGTCCTTTCTGCTGTTTTGCCTGTGAGGAAATGATAGGCATTTGTAGTGGGATTTCCTGTAACATTACAACCATAAGGGGGAGATTTACCAAAACCTGTGCAGAGGAAAACTTGACCAGTTGCCCAAAGCAACCAATCAGATTGCTTCTTTTACTTTTCAGAGGCCTTTAAAAAAAGGAAAGAATCAATCTGATTGGCTGCTATGGGCAACTGGTCAACTTTTTCTATGCACAGGTCTTGATAAATCTCCCCCATAGTTCATACTATTGTGATGGGAGAGTGGACAGTTTGTATATGGTTCGTACATTGTTTGTCATGATCGTCTGGGGGGACAGGGAGAGTGAGCCCTAAACTGACCCTAAAAACACTCTCCCTGCCTACTTGCCCATACACCCTAAGCGGTGAATCGACAACTTGGAGCCGGTCCCTGCCTGCGCTAAAGTGCAGTGGTGTAAAAACACATAATATACATAGTCGGTCACAGGCCAGAACAGAAAGGGAAAACTATTAGACAACCAGATATACCAAACAGGATACACATACTAACAGGGCAGAATATAAACTGGCAAACTGAAAAGGAAACATAGGACACTGTTCACACTGGGACACAGAGCAAACAAACTGGACACCCCACTCCACAAAAGGAGTATCCATTAATAATAAAGCGAAATAGACTAATGGCCAGTGGGCACACTCCACAGTGTGGTCAGGATGCTGATCCAGTAGGAAACAGACATATAAAGCACAGAACTTGATAAAAACAGACACAAGAACACCAAACTCTACAACATAGAGGGACAGACAGGATACAGGATATAGACAGTATGTTTCTCAAGATTCAAGACTAGAACTGGATTAGTCTTAATAGACTCCAGGACACCAAACAGGAATTACAGAATACATAGCATGGATAACACTGGCAAGACTAACTCAGTGTGAACACAGACAAAACAGAACGAACAAACATAATCCTAAAACAGACTAATGTAACACAGACTAAAATACAAGCAGCATGCTCTATAACCATGGCTAAAAACCCAGATAAAATGACAAGGAAAATACTAGGTAAATGCTCATGCAGACATAGTCAGAACATTGCACAGACAGACATAGTGGCAATAAACTAAATAACCAGCACTGAATGCAGGAAAAGTCCAGCCGAAAATAGACACACCCGAGTTCTCATTTGTTCAGAGCATTAACCATTCCCTATCCAGGGAGAATAGAAAACTGCTATAAACATCCTAGTGTGTGAATACACACCTAAACAGAAAAAAACAAATAAACGGACATTACATTGTTATTATAGAGAATGTATGCATAGGTGATACATCCCACTGTATTCCTATACAATAGGATATATCGAAGCCTTCTGTCAATGGAAGGCTCACAACATAAATTTCTCCATAGACAGCAATGCATTTCCGAATGGATTCCACAGAAAGGACTGATGTTTCCACCATGGAAATGCTGCCGTGCACAACAGAATTTGTACTTTGGAAACTTTCCCAGCATATGCAATAAACATAAATCACGTGTGATGTGAATACAGACTAATATTCTTGATGAGAGTGCGCATTAAACAGAGGAGGCTCCAAAGCAAAAAAAATAAAAAATAGAGCCCTTGTGACTTCATGCCATCATGCTATCACATCCACCAACTTCAGATGTTGCCCATCGCTCATACCTTCTTGTAAATCGGTTGCCTATTTTTTAGTATTGTTGCATGGTTGACGTCATAGGTAATAGGGACAGGTTTAGGCCTCATTTACACTACAAAATCTCTGTCTGAAAATATTCCGGATGGAGATTCCATCTGTAGGGGGCGCCTGCAGACCAATCCTCATAGACCAGACCTACTCATAAATGCGCTGTCTCTATAGAAGGATACCGAGTGGATACTCTGAAAGAATTGACATGTGAATTCTTTCAGCAGAGTCTGGATCTGGAATTTCCAAAAATTCCCCAACAATCGGGAGCTCTGGGCGGCTGCCTATTTTGCCGATAGTCAGAACCAGCCCTGCTTACTATTGAGGACTGACACAATGCAAACAGCAAGGCAACCTGATTGTGTGTTTTCCCCCTTATCCTGAGCCGGTTCTCTCTGCTTATAGGCCAAATAGCTGCTGGATAGACTGTCTCTGTAGTATTGATTCTGTACAGAATCAAGTAATATCATCATAAATGTGGGCATACTGCCTGGGTGTTGTATTTCAAAAAGTATCAAAGTATCGAGTACAAGTCTAAATTAATTTTAAGAAAAGAAAATGATCTCATCTTTTGTCAACATTGGTGAAAACTACACACACACACACATATATATATATATATTAGACAGTCTTGTGTGTGTGAATGCCATTAGCAGCCTTCTTATGTCTTTGTTATGTGAGGCAGCATATGTTTTTGCTTTCGTGACACTTTAAAGGAATGAGTTGGAACAAAATGTGTGTGCTCTGGGATGATGGAAGAGATCCAAAGTCTTGGCCCATGTGCCGAGTGGCTGGAACACATCCAACTAAAATTCTTACATGTGTAGCCAAATTGGACCTTAATCTTGACCTGCATGCTGACTGACAGGTCTGTGATATGTTTGGCCAGGGCAGGGAGACTGGCCTCCGTGACATAACTCCACTGTGCGGCGCACCGTGGTCAATGTAGAATTTCTTTATTCAGAAATAGCAGTGACTTCAACCTCAGGCTCAAGACACGAGCATACAGGAGATGACATTGAGATGTATCCAATCTAATTCCAGTATTCTCACTGCATAAAAATAGAACAAGCTGTGATAACTATGTAATAATCATCATTACAAGTATGAGGATATATCGAACCAGGGACTTGTCCAATTGCCCTTGTGAGGTCAAGAAGATGTTTATTTTCTGCCCCAGTGGAACACTCTTTTCTCTTATTGCCCATAGGGCTTCTATTTACTTTCCCCTGCACCATATAGTAGAAAGGATGGGTCGGTGATTAAATAGAAAATGGTCTTTAAATTAAAAGGGTTATTGTTATTAGGTTGTGTCTTGTATTGCTGCTCAGACTCATTCATTTAATGGGATTTTCCCACAAATAAAAGTTATCCCATATGGACATAGGCAATAATAGACTAAAGCTGTACTATTAAAAGGTGTCTAAGCATGCATGGTGAGTTATTCAGTGGTTATTCTAGAGAAGTGGTCTCAAACTGTGGCCCTCTATATGTTGCAAAACTTCAACTCCCAGCATGCTCGGACAGCCATTGGCTGTCCGGGCATGCTGGAAGTTGAAGTTTTGCAACATATAGAGGGCCAAAGTTTGAGACCACTGTTCTAGAGGAGAGGCTGATCTGTGAGCAACAGTTATTGTGTGTACCTCTGTTAGGCTCCTTTCACACTGATGTTGTACGCCATTGTTTGTGCTTTAACAGACGTTCTGACGGGGCACAACGGGAAACAACGGGTCCCGACAGATCCCATTTGCTATTATGGGGTCTGCCGTGCACCGATTTTTTTCAATGAGAGTAGCGGGAGGAAAAAAGTCACATGATGTGTTTTTCCTCAACCCATTCTCCACAGCATCCCCGACGGATGTTACACTGCCGTTTGGACACGGCAGTGTGACATCCGTCGGGGATGCTGGGGAGAATAAAAAGAAGCCTTATCTATACACTGGTGTCACCTTTCACTGTACTCCTGTCTGTGATGATAGGGAGGATACTGCTGAAATCAACTTAGTTTTAGGCCTAGTGGCCAAAATGGAAACTGCAAGATTTCAGGATTATTTAAAAATGTAGATAGTAAAATTAAAAACTAGAAAAAACATCACCAAAAATTCTTTAAAAATATGGTTAATATAAAAAATGTATCTAAACAATAGATCATTGTCTCATAGCATATTTCCTTTAAGCAAGAATGTTTTTGTTATTCTATACAACCTCGCTATGTGGACTCCTCATAGTCTCATGTAAGCGCAATACCCAATGTAGGTAATTCTCTGTAGAGGTCTGTTTGTCACCACCAAACAGGCTTCTCCTGGAAGGAAAGATATACAGGTGGAATTGACTATAAAAGGAGACTGTATCCTATAAATATTTTACTATGCTTTAATATATGACCATAGAACGCACTGTTTGTCCTTCCAGCTTTACTGTCAGATGCTTCATAAATAAGCACAAGCATAAAGCCGAAGCCTTTCTGCTTGTTCGGGGTGAAGCTGCTCCTACATGCCGCACTTTAATGGCCAATTACATTGCTTTAATTAGCTTCAAATTGCGGAGTCTGTGTGCAGGAAATTGCTGGGAACCTGATCAGAATCTGAGTGCGGGCAGTTCAGGTTATATAGGACTGGCAAAATATAGTCATGCCCCCAGTCTGGGTGCGTAATGAAACCTAATTCATAGGTCAGTTGACTTCCTATGAAATTTGTCCTAGCATGTGTGTAAACTAAAATAAAACCAGTCATCAGTTTTATGCTACTAAAAACCGCGGGCAGCATAAAACCGGTGGAGGCAGTGCACTATGAATTACTCTGAAACGCTTGGGTGTATCAGTATAATCATAGTTTAAAAATGCCACCACAACCAGGGTAAGTAGTCATGAGGGGTGGTCCCAGTGGCTGTTTCCCGCCTGGCATAAAGTAGTAGCATACCTCCCAACTTTTGCTGAGAGCAAAGAGAGACAAGCCACACCCACTAATCACACCCTTAGCCACGCCCTCTTCACACCCGCACATGCAGAATGGGAATACCTCTTTTACAGTAATAATGTTGTCAGTCTGTCATCTAAGTTTAGGAGGACGTCCTATACAGGTGACAGATTGACAACAAACCCCCATCATTACCACAATAAACTACATAAGTGATTATTTACAGTTACATCAGGACACGCCTTCTCTAGTTTCAGTCGGTCACCTTTTTCTTCTCCATCCGGCCCAAACCATCATGAAAATTTCTTTCAGCTACGACTGAAGGAACTGTCGGAAAAAACATTTCAGGCTCCACATTTTTCCAAGACCTATAATGCCCCAAACCGTAATAATGCCCCCCTTTGTGTCCCACATAGTAAAATAGGTAGATACGTGGGTTGGGGAAGAGTCAGTGGTGTCCCGGTGCTGGGAACCCTTGCAATCTCTCCTGCAGTACCCTTGTCATCTGGTGCACGGAGCGAGCTCCGTGCACCAGATGACACAGGGTGCTGCAGGAGAGATCACGGGGATTCCCAGCAGTGGGACCCCCGCAATCAGACATCCTATCCCCTATCCTTTGAATAGGGGATAAGATGTGTAGGGGCAGAATACCCCTTTAATGGAGCTCTGATTTTCGGCAGAAATGCTTTGAGCATACTCAAATTCTGCCGCAATTCTGCCACAATTCTATTCTGCAAATTTGCTGAATGGAATTTGCGTGGAATTGCGGATATTCCACCATGTGAACATAGCCTTTGGGTCAGAGGACAACAGGCTACACAATTAAAGACCCTTTTACATGGCCAATTCTTAAAATATAAGGCCACATGACCTATCCAGCAATAATTTGTGTGGCCTGACCTACAAGAATATTAAGCCGCATGCTGATCAAGGGGTTTAATACAGAAGATATATCCATTTTGGATTCTGAATTTGAACAATTTTTTTTATGGATTTTGCATACCGTATATACTCGAGTATAAGCCGAGTTTTTCAGCACGATTTTTCGTGCTGAAAACACCCCCCTCGGCTTATACTCGAGTGAACTCTCCACCCGCAGTGTCCGGGCTTGCTGGAAGTTGTAGTTTTGAAACCTCCGGAGGTCCGCAGGTTGAAGACCACTGCTGCCTTCGACATCATCCAGCCCCCTCTCACCCCCCTTTAGTTCTGTACAGTACTCACCTCCGCTCGGCGCTGGTCCGGTGCTGCAGGGCTGTCCGGAGAGGAGGTGGTCCGGTGGGATAGTGGTTCCGGGCTGCTATCTTCACCGGGGAGGCCTCTTCTAAGCTCTTCGGGCCCGGGCCCAGAATAGTCACGTTGCCTTGACAACGACGCAGAGGTACGTTCATTGCCAACGTACTTCTGCGTCATTGTCAAGGCAACGCCTCTATTCCGGGCCCGCAGCGCGGAGAAGAGGCGCCCCCAGTGAAGATAGCAGCCCGGAACCACTATCCCACCGGACCACCTCCTCTCCGGACAGCCCTGCAGCACCGGACCAGCACCGAGCGGAGGTGAGTACTGTACAGAACTAAAGGGGGGTGAGAGCGGGCTGGATGATGTCGAAGGCCGCAGTGGTCTTCAACCTGCGGACCTCCGGAGGTTTCAAAACTACAACTCCCACCAAGCCCGGACAGCCGATGGCTGCCCGGGCTTGCTGGGAGTTGTAGTTTTGAAACCTCTGGAGGTCCGCAGGTTGAAGACCACTGAGGGCGGATGATGAGAAGAGGATGATAAAGGGGGGGGGGGATGATGAAGGGGGGGGGGGATGATGACAAGGGGATGATGAAGGGGGGGGTGGGATGATTACAAGGGGATGATGAAGGGGGGTGTGTGGGATGATTACAAGGAGATGATGAAGGGGGGTGGGGATGATGACAAGGGGATGATGAAGGGGGGTGGGGATGATGACAAGGGGATGATGAAGGGGGGTGGGGATGATGACAAGGGGATGATGAAGGGGGGATGTGTGGGATGATGACAAGGGGATGATGACAGGTGATGATGATGAGGTTCTGGATGATGACAGGCGGTGATGATGATGAGGATGTTAATGACGGGTCTGGATGATGACAGGGGGGGATGATGTATTTCCCACCCTAGGCTTATACTCGAGTCAATAACTTTTCCTGGGATTTTGGGTTGAAATTAGGGGTCTCGGCTTATACTCGGGTCGGCTTATACTCGAGTATATACGGTATATGTATCATCAGTTGTGACTCAAAAGGCTCCAAAAATAATAAAAATAGAAACATGACCTAATGATCTTCCTAATAAAGTTTTGTCATGTTATTCAGAATGGTAAACAATAACATGATAACATGGATCCTTATACTATTCGTCATAGAATAACCAAGTTCGTCTAGCAAAACCAAGGATGTCATAAAATGATAAGTCACATATGGTGGCGGTAGATATGACAGTCACAGGAACTTGGGTTAGTAGCTATTTCCTTAGTTTGGTCTCGGTTTTCTGAATGAAGGTAATATGTAAAAGTGCTAGTAGGCCAAGCGCCACATTGCTGGGGCTCCTGTTTTCCTCTTCATCCCAGACTCCCTACAATCACACAGAGATTTATAGGGGAGTGACACCACCAGCAGTTACTGTCCCCGTGAAGATATATCTCCTACTTCCCGGACTGCAGCAGGGGAGAGGAGAAAGACAAAGGGATGGGGAGCAGATCTGATTCTGGATGTCAATACAGGAGTGATGTTTACAAGGGGGAAAATGTCTGTGAAGTTCTTATACAGAATAAGGTCACGCCATAAATCCCTGTCATTCTTAAGTTCTATACTTGTAACTGTGAAAGAACGCAGGGTACAAGACAAGGCAAGGTTACCTTAAAGTGCCATGATACAGACAGACCTATGAGGTCGTCTATGAGTTAAATTAAGGACAAGACATCTCTCAGGAAATTCAGAGTTAAATACAATGAGAACTTTGGACAAAACGCCTAGCAACACACGAAACTTGGCAGCTTTGCCGTGATTCCGAAAATGCATATTGCATCCCATAACCGTGGATGAGGTCATGGAAATTAATTGGGAATGTCATCTTAGATGTAATGATAAAGCAGAAAGGAGCTGAATTATGGCTCCCCATTATGCTTCTTGGGAGCAGTTAATAATCACCGTGACTCCCACTTCAACGTCAGGAACTTCCATAACTCAGCCATCCCTACCTTTTGATTCTAGTGTGCTGGTGAATGATCTCTGCCTATAAGCCATTGAGCCTCCATTAGTCCATAGATATAATATATAGTTGGTAGCACTTTACACTGAATGTTACAAGCACGCGAGCGCACTTCATTACTGCCCCCAAGAGCAAACACTTCCATAACAGTGCGTGGAAAGCAATGACACATTGAAGCCAGTGGATGAGTAGTTTAGTAGGGACCGACTTAGAGTTTTGTTCTCCATGTGTTTGTTGTGTAGAATAAAATAATATTTCCATGGAAAATGCTAAATTTACTAATTTAAAAGACCCAGTGGTCAGCCAATTGCTTTTCGATCAGCTGATCGCTGGGATTGGGCTTCCCTAAAAACCACTGTTGGGCAGCTGCATACCTCCATGGGTAAACTGGGGATGCACGGCCAACAATGATATCATTGAACAATCCAGTGATTGTTCATGCAGCCCTGGCTGTGATACCATTGAGCCTTGTATCAGGAACGGATCTACATGTCATAAAAGACCCTTAGGGTCTATTTACACAGCAGAATTTCCACTTGCGTAATTCTGCCTCAAATTTAAAGGGGTATTCCAGGGAAAAAACTTTTTTTTATATCAACTGGCTCCAGAAAGTTAAACAGATTTGTAAATTACTTCTAGTAAAAATATCTTAATCCATCCAATAATTATCAACTGCTGAAGTTGAGTTGTTCTTTTCTGTCTGGCAACAGTGCTTTCTGCTGACATCTCTACTTGTCTCGGGAACTGCACAGAGTAGAAGAGGTTTGCTATGGGGATTTGCTTCTACTCTGGACAGTTCCCGAGACAGGTGTCATCAGAGAGCACTTAGACAGTAAAGAACAACTCAACTTCAGAAGCTCATAAGTACTGAAAGGATTATGATTTTTTTTAATAGAAGTAATTTACAAATCTGTTTAACTTTCTGAAGCCGGTTGATATATAAAAAAAAGTTTTTTCCTGGAATACCCCTTTAAGCCCATAGACTTCTATGGAATTCCGCACCCTAATTCACACTTCTGAATTTCTACTTGCGGAAATTCAGAAGTATGAATGGGAGTGCGGAATCCCATAGAAGTCTATGGACTTAAATTTGAGGCGGAATTCCGCAGAAGACCCTTAGGCTAGGTTCACACTACGGAATCTCTGGGCAGAATTTCTGCCGGAGATTTAGCTGGCGGCACTAAGACGGACCCCATAGACGGCAATGCATTTCTGGGCGGATCTTTTGAGAGATCTGCTCAGAAATGCATTGACATTGACAGGGGACCGCAATGCAGTCCGTGTGATCTCCGGCAGAAATTCTGCCCAGAAATTCTACAGTGTGTGTACGAGTCACCATGCACATCCGCAGCATACTGCGCGGCTGCTCTCGGCCTATCTCAGGTGAGCGGCCGCGATGTGTGCAAGTACACTGCGCATGAGCGCCGCTACTCGCACATCGCAGAGTGTCTGTTCATAGTGGTGGATCGCTGCTACGAGCAGACACAGCTTGAGGCACAATGTAGGGGTCAATTGTCAGCATATTCGCAGCATTAAAATACGCTGCAGATCCGCCTGTCTGAACGTACTCTAAAGGGTTTTTCTGGGACTGTAATATTGATCGCATCTAGAGATGAGCGAACTTACAGTAAATTCGATTCGTCGCAAACTTCTCGGCTCGGCAGTTGATGACTTATCCTGCATAAATTAGTTCAGCTTTCAGGTGCTCCCGTGGGCTGGAAAAGGTGGATACAGTCCTAGGAGACTCTTTCCTAGGACTGTATCCACCTTTTCCAGCCCACCGGAGCACCTGAAAGCTGAACTAATTTATGCAGGATAAGTCACCAACTGCCGAGCCGAGAAGTTCGAGACGAATCAAATTTACTGTAAGTTCGCTCATCTCTAATCGCATCCAAAGTGTCACGTCCCCTTCACCGCTTACCCAGGCATGCCACTGTACGTATGGTTGTGGCTGTGCTGGTTAAGCAGCTTGCTACAATTCACTGAAGTAAGACTGAGCTGCAGTACCAGGCACAGCCACAACTATATGTGAAGCGCTGTGTATGGGTAAACAGTAAAGAAGAAACAGTGCTCTTTGAAGCGCTATAGTCCCTTTAATCAGATGATCATCAGGGGTGCCCAGGAGTCGGACAGCAACAAGCAAAGAGTAATGACCAATCCTATCCTGGGTCTTATATTGGAGGGTAAGAGGTTTATAAACATGTACCTTTAGATTCTTTACTGCAGCATTTAGGGTTGCCACCCTGCCGGTATTTTACCGGCACAGCCGGTATTTTCATCTACATTCCGGGCTGTGCCGGTAAGTTTGGATGAAAAATACCGGCTATGCAATGGCCGGTATTTTTCATTCACTGACAGGGGCGGACGGAGCAGCATCCCCAGAAGAACACTGCTTCATGACCGGCCGTACAATGCCCAGGTCTGACACCACCAGCCTGTGACAGAGAGAGCTCCGTGCGATGACAGGAAGAGACTGTACAGTGCTGGGGAGGGGGCGTGCACCTCCTGTCTCCTCTCTCCCCCTCCCCCGCCTTCCCTCTGCCCCGTGCAGTCTTACAACCCTCCATAGGCAGAGCAGGGAGGGGAGAGGCCGTGTATTCTGTCTCCATCTGCTGCGCAGGGCGGGTGAGTGTCTGTGTGTATATATGTGTGTGTGTGTATATATGTGTCTGTATATATGTGTCTGTGTATGTGTCTGTGTGTATATATGTGTCTGTGTGTATATATGTGTCTGTGTATATATGTGTCTGTGTGTATATATGTGTCTGTGTGTGTGTCTGTGTGTATATATGTGTCTGTGTGTGTGTCTGTGTGTATATATGTGTCTGTGTATGTGTCTGTGTGTATATATGTGTCTGTGTTTATATGTGTCTGTGTCTCTATGTGTCTGTGTATATATGTGTGTGTGTGTATATATGTGTCTGTATATATGTGTCTGTGTATGTGTCTGTGTGTATATATGTGTCTGTGTGTATATATGTGTCTGTGTATATATGTGTCTGTGTGTATATATGTGTCTGTGTGTGTGTCTGTGTGTATATATGTGTCTGTGTGTGTGTCTGTGTGTATATATGTGTCTGTGTATGTGTCTGTGTGTATATATGTGTCTGTGTATGTGTCTGTGTGTATATATGTGTCTGTGTGTATATATGTGTGTGTGTCTGTGTGTATATATGTGTCTGTGTATGTGTCTGTGTGTATATATGTGTCTGTGTATGTGTCTGTGTGTATATATGTGTCTGTGTTTATATGTGTCTGTGTCTCTATGTGTCTGTGTATATATGGGTGTGTGTGTGTGTGTGTGTGTGTGTAGGGGGGGGGGGGGGGGGTAAACTGCCTAATCTGGGGGACAACTATGCTGCCTAATCTGGGGGACAACTATGCTGCCTGATCTGGGGGACAACTATGCTGCCTAATCTGGGGGACAACTATGCTGCCTAATCTGGGGGACAACTATGCTGCCTAATTTGGGGGACAACTATGCTCCTAATCTGGGGAACAACTATGCTCCTAATCTGGGGGACAACTATGCTCCTAATCTGGGGGACAACTATGCTGCCTAATCTGGGGGACAACTATGCTGCCTAATCTGGGGGACAACTATGCTGCCTAATCTGGGGGACAACTATGCTGCCTAATCTGGGGGACAACTATGCTGCCTAATCTGGGGGACAACTATGCTGCCTAATCTGGGGTACAACTATGCTCCTAATCTGGGGGACAACTGGGGTACAACTATGCTCCTAATCTGGGGGACAACTGGGGTACAACTATGCTCCTAATCTGGGGGACAACTGGGGTACAACTATGCTCCTAATCTGGGGGACAACTGGGGTACAACTATGCTCCTAATCTGGGGGACAACTGGGGTACAACTATGATCCTAATCTGGGGGACAACTGGGGTACAACTATGCTCCTAATCTGGGGGACAACTGGGGTACAACTATGCTCCTAATCTGGGGGACAACTGGGGTACAACTATGCTCCTAATCTGGGGGACAACTGGGGTACAACTATGCTCCTAATCTGGGGTACAACTGGGGTACAACTATGCTCCTAATCTGGGGGACAACTGGGGTACAACTATGCTCCTAATCTGGGGGACAACTGGGGTACAACTATGCTCCTAATCTGGGGGACAACTATGCTCCTAATCTGGGGGACAACTATGCTCCTAATCTGGGGGACAACTATGCTGCCTGATCTGGGGGACAACTATGCTCCTAATCTGGGGGACAACTATGCTGCCTGATCTGGGGGACAACTATGCTGCCTAATCTGGGGGACAACTATGCTGCCTAATCTGGGGAAAAACTACCCGACCCTCCACAATATTTTTAGTTTCTCATGTGGCCCCATGGGATAAATAATTGCCCACCCCATTCCTCCTCAACCCCTGGACATTCCTTAACCTGGAGCCGCCCGGGGAAAGGAGAAAGTGAAGACAAGAGACTGGTGAGACCTCTCTGCAAAATTGTGTATTTAATGCAGTGTTTCCCAACCAGGGTGCCTCCAGCTGTTGCAAAACTATTACTCCCAGCATGCCCAGACAGCCTTTGGCTGTCCGGGCATGCTGGGAGTTGTAGTTTTGCAATAGCTGGAGGCACCCTGGTTGGGAAACACTGATTTAATGTGTGAAACTATCTGCTGCGCTCTGTATCTAATCCTGTCATGTGCGATACTGTCTGCTGCGCTCTGTATCTAATCCTGTCATGTGTGATACTGTGAGCTGAGCCTGTATATCCAAATCTGTCATGTGTGATACTGTCTGCTGAGCCTGTGTATCTATATCTGTCATGTGCGATACTGTCTGCTGAGCCTGTGCATCTAAATCTGTCATGTGTGATACTGTCTGCTGAGCCTGTGTATCTAATCCTGTTATGTGTGATACTGTCTGCTGAGCCTGTGCATCTAAATCTGTCATGTGTGATACTGTCTGATTAGCCTGTTTATCTGACGTTGCGCAGGGGGACGTCACTCGTCATCAGAGAGAGCCAGCGTTGCTGTCGCGCACCACCACTACCGCCGCCGCCGGCATAAATAGGGTTTTGGTAGGTATTCTCTAAATGTAAATTTTTTTGTGCGATATAGGAAAACTCCCCCCGCATATATATTGTATCCATCCCATCCCCCATGCCATTTCTTAAACCCCCCTCCCATCCCCCATGCCATTTCTTAAACACCCCTCCCATCCCCCATGCCATTTCTTAAACCCCTGATCCCTCAGCCCCTGTGCAATCTGGCCCCTCCCCTTTTGTAGCTCCACCCCCACATAGCCACACCCATGACCGGTATTTTTCTGAGGGAAAGGTGGCAACCCTAGCAGCATTATATATTAAAAGAAGTCTAAACATAGCATATGTATGCAAATTACCGCTAAAAAGGCATGTGGGTGTAAGCTTACCTTTAAAGCAGTGGTCTTCAACCTGCGGACCTCCAGATGTTGCAAAACTACAACTCCCAGCATGCCCGGACAGCCAACGGCTGTCCGGGCATGCTGGGAGTTGTAGTTTTGCAACATCTGGAGGTCCGCAGGTTGAAGACCACTGCTTTAGAGTCCCACTGTCCCTAAATACTCCCTTTTAGTCTTAGACAGCAAAGAACTGTGTACTTTCCCCGCTGCATATTAGTCGTGCCAGAACGTGACCAGTCAGACTGTCTCTTCAGGGAAGCGCAGCACTCCATGACTCTTCAGCTATCACTTTATTTTTTATCATAACACACCATAATGTTACCAGATAAATAAAGTTCGCCATGCATTTTATCGTGAATCGCCATGGTTTTGCGGTGCAGTTACTGGTAAAATATGTAAAAAAATAAAAAATAAACAATGGACAAAAAATACATGTGTGGTTCACCACATGGTGATCGTCTGTGTGGCACACTAGCTATGTGTGAACGCGGCCTTATAGTGCAGACATTCTTACGGAATATGGGGGAGATTTCTCAAAACCTGTCCAGAGGAAAAGTTGCCCAGTTGCCCATGGCAACCAATCAGATCGCTACTTTCATTTTACACAGACCTTTTCAAAAATGAAAGAAGCCATCTAATTGGTTGCTATGGGCAACTGGGCAACGTTTCCTCTGGACAGGTTTTGATAAATCTCCCCCTATGTACTGACTCTCTTGGGTAGTTTGGCGTAGATGGCCCATTTTCTTCATACATGTTCTTTAAAAGCTCCAAGTTCCCATTAATGAGGGATTTTAAGGATCTCTTATTCTTGCCTGCTAAGCAAATACAATTTTTGGCAGTGTGTCAGGATATGGAAAATTAAATTACAGTGTAAAACCCCCCCCCCGGCCAGTGGTGCCTTGCAGCCAATATCAGAATGTGAGCGAGAGCTGGTAAAATGGATGTACTTTACATAGAAAAAAAAAAAGGGTAATATTTGAAAATGTCCTCATATTGATAGAGGATACGAAATATGCATGGCTAATAAAATAACAGAAAAGTGGGGGGGGGGGGGACGAGAGAGACGGCTGGCGACATGGGGAGGGGTGTGGAGACTGGGAGGATATAGCATCTAATAAAAATTCAAAAGCCTGATGCCTCATGCTGTGTGCACCTGTCTGAGGGAGACAATGCCTTTGTCTCCCCTCCCCCTCTGTAGAGCTATGAAGCACAGCGCTCATTGCCCTCATACAGAAGGTAACATTTCAGCACGGAAAACCTAAATTAAATATAGATCCCCTTTTGACCTTATAGGTGGATCTCCCTTTCATTTCCATGACTGGGATTATGCACAGTGCAGCCCAGAATCCAGGATTTCTCCAATCCCATATAAAAGCCTACAACCTACAAAGCCTTATTTATCCCAGGCGTTATATGGTGAATCTTGGATTTAAAGAATTGGGTATGACATTCTAAAGATAGAGGATTAAAAAGCTAAGGACACTATGGGCCAGTGGTCTTCATCCTGCGGACCTCCAGATGTTGCAAAACTACAACTCCCAGCATGCCCGGACAGCCGTTGGCTGTCCGGGCATGCTGGGAGTTGTAGTTTTGCAACATCTGGAGGTCCGCAGGTTGAAGACCACTGCTATGGGCTGTAGTGTGTCTTGGTGGGGAAGATATTATACTGCACACATCAGACTTCCTGTTAGTGATCCCATTAGAATTCTTATTGTCAGCCTCTCCTAAGTGTTGCCAGTGTCTTTCTCCCTTCATAGTGGCTGTGTCACATTTCTATCCTCAAAGCTAGCAATACCCTAACCAGACCATCTAATGTATATGGGGGGGCTTCCCGACACTCCTAGACATGTTAGATTTCAACATGTGCGATCTCTTTGTTCTAAAAGAGGGAAGCAACCACTAGTACACATCCACATGTGGCAATATAAGCCAGTGTTTCCCAACCAATGTGCCTCCAGCTGTTGAAAAACTACAACTCCCAGTCATTTTTCAACAGCCTGAGACACATAGTTTGGAAAACACTGCTCTAGGCAATGAAAACACATACATGCCCTACCAAAGTAAGCATGCATGTGTATGGGGATTTCAGGAGAGACAGCTGTTGGCCAACGCAGCCAGGGTTACAACATAACACAACACAAGGGTGGGCACCAAGGGTGGGCACCACCCTTATACGGTTACATGTAATGGATCCGCAGCATATTATACGTTGCAGATCTGCTGGTGACCCGACCCATAGTGTGCCTCCAGCTGTTGCCCCGCCCCCTGGCCAGCTCGCAGAGGCAATCCGCTGCTCCGAGCAGCCACACATAGAGCACTCGCAACGTACTCAGACATCGCCGCAACTCACAGGCCCCTGTGTGGCTGCTCAGAGTGGCGGATTGCCGCTGCCAGCAGGCGGGGCAACAGCTGGAGGCACATTTAGGGGGAGATTTATCAAAACATGTCCAGAAGAAAATTTGCCCAGTTGCCCATAGTAATCAATCGGCTTGCTTCTTTCATTTTAAACAAGGTCTCTGCAAAATGAAAGAAGCTCTGATTGGTTGCTATGGGCAACTTTTTCTCTGGACAGGTTTTGATAAATCTCCCCTATATGTGTAAAGAACACACATCCCAAAATGACAAAAAGTCAGTATTTATCCAGAAAGACCAATGTAAATAAATGCAATATAAAGAGGTTAAAAACACTTAAAGGGGTATTCCGGGAATTTTTTTTTATTTGAATATGCTACAGGAGCTGTAAAGTTTGTGTAATTCATAATATAGTGTCTGTACCTGTGTGTGACGGTTTTCTCACAATTTCTATTTGATTTTCACCTCACTATTTATTTTTACCAGCATACAAAATTACTGTTGTCTCGGATTTTTCCCAGCTTGCAATGCGGCCCGAGACCTGACTCGTCAGTTGATGACAGGGAGCCTGTCTGCTTCAATGGGTGGAGGGATCGCTTGGTGGGAGAGAGATCAATCTGCAACTAATGCAACAACTGTAGGCACCCTGATTGAAAACCACAGGTCTGCAGCTCATTTATGTTTCAATCGGTGGGGTGGCTGATGTGTGGGAGGGAGGAAAATAGAATTGCGGGATTTGTAGTAAAAAAAAGAAAAATCAAACAGGAAATACCAGTTCACAAAAAGCTAGCCACAGCCTTATGGTAATCTCACAGCATAGCCATTTAGCCCAAGACAAGCATGTCCATTACTGTCTGACAGGTATGTACTAAAATCACCTTATGGTGGATAACCCCTTTAAAATGTATAACCCCTCAGAGTATACCAACCATCAGGTTAGGCCCCATACAGGGCCATAACCTCTACCCACTGGGCAAAAGTCAGTATAATACAATGTGAAATGGTGTAAGAAATGCCTATAGATAATAACAATTTACCTATAAAAATCAAAGCAGGGATAACAATTTCATGAATGTAAGGACATATGTTGTTGAGCCAGTGAGGAGCCAAACCCAACATGTATCACCACACTCCAGCAGCTTCATCAGGAATGGTTTAGTCAGGAGTGGCTATATCAGTGATCACTCCTGATGAAGCACCTGGAGTATTTGGAGTATTTTTGGATGTGCGTTCTGTAAACATGAAATCTTTTTTTTTTTTTTATTATTACAACATCTTACCAACACAGAAAGTGATGACATAGTTTCCTAATTGGGGGTGGTCTGACTGCTAGGACCCACCCGATCCTTAGAATGAGGGAGCAACAGTATTTTCCTTCTATTTTATAGATAACCGCAAAACAGCCCCATTCGATTGGAGCTGCACTGTGGTCCCTTTGCACATGTGTTATCGTGCTGGAGAAAAACCAAAGGAACCTCTGTCCCTCATTTTCAGGATCTATCCTTGACAAATCAAAAAATGTTATAGCATATCCTAGCTATATGTTATATGTGATTTCAAGAATCCAATTGCTTTAGTGCCACATACATGATATTTATTGTTAATCAATGTTTGGTTTAGATATTTAATGATTTTTATGTTCATGACAACCTTAGAAAGGAAATTAGAAATGTCATACAGGAAAGATCACATGGAGTGGAGTCTTTGACCTCTAGTGACTTCCAAACGGAAAGGGCTCCAAAGTTTCCTTGGACACTGCTGAGGGATCTCTATTACTAGAAACCTGACGCAACATTCTAGGAAAATATCTATTGATTCTATTGGTGGTCTGATATTATACCAAAGCAATATCTCACAAATCCATGAAACATTAGGAGGTCAATGTGTTTCATTTCCCTTTAAAGGCACTAAAGTTCATAAAGGTTGGACTTATAGAAGTGACATTAACAAGGGCGCAAATGAGAAGATTCATTCATTTACAGAAACGAGTTTGCCCCCTAACACTATACAAAAAGTGGGAGGAATATATATATATATATATATATATATATATATATATATATATATAGTAAATTTGAGTAGCCGTATTATTCCAGTGATGCAGATGCAAATCAAAAAATCTTGCAGTATCTTGTAATACCTTTTTTTATTGGACTAACAGAATTTTGTAGAGAAGCTTTCGGGATTCCTCCCTTTATCAAGTCCAAAGCAAATCTAAGCTCACAAGCAGAAGACACAGGTTACCTTTTGTTTTTTCAATAGGAAGAGGGTCATGTGACACATCAAACTTATTGGGAATTTCACAAGAAAAACAATTATGTGCTTGGTTTTAACATAACTTTATTCTTTCATGAGTTATTTACAAGTTTCTGACCACTTATAAAATGTGTTCAATGTGCTGCCCATTGTGTTGGATTGTCAATGCAACCCTCTTCTCCCACTCTTCACACACTGATAGCAACACCGCAGGAGAAATGCTAGCACAGGCTTCCAGTATCCGTAGTTTCAGGTGCTGCAGAATGGGCAAAACAAAAATTGGAACAGGACCCTCAGTTTACGCAGAAGATTTTGTTCAGTGATGAGGCAAACTTTTATGTGAATGGTGAAGTTAACAAACAAAACCACCGCTATTGGTCTGACACTAACCCACATTGGATAGATCCCTCCAAGACTGTTGGAACACAAAAAATGATGGTATGGTGTGGTATATGGGTACAAAGATAGTGGGGCCATTCTTCATCAATGGAAACCTCAAGGCCACTGGATATGAGAAATTGCTACATGATGATGTGTTTCCCTCTTTATGCACTGAAGCTGGCACGTTCCCTGAGTTTTTCCAGCAAGATGGTGCACCTCCACATTATGGGTGTCAGGTCCGAGCATTCCTAGATGAACAGTTTCCTGGAAAGTGGATTGGTCATCGTGGGCCAGTTGAATGGCCCCCAAGGTCTCCTGATCTGACCCCCTTAGACTTTTATCTTTGGGGTCATCTGAAGGCAATTGTCTATGCTGTGAATATACGAGATGTGCAGCACCTGAAACTACGGACACTGGAAGCCTGTGCTAGCATTTCTCCTGCGGTGTTGCTATCAGTGTGTGAAGAGTGGGAGAAGAGGGTTGCATTGACAATCCAACACAATGGGCAGCACATTGAACACATTTTATAAGTGGTAAGAAACTTGTAAATAACTCATGAAAGAATAAAGTTACATTAAAACAAAGCACATCATTGTTTTTCTTGTGAAATTCCCAATAAGTTTGATGTGTCACATGACCTTCTTCCTATTGAAAAACAAAAGTTGGATTCAAAATGGCCGACTTCAAAATGGCTGCCATGGTCACCACCCATCTTGAAAAGTTTCCCCCCTCACATATACTAAGGTGCCACAAACAGGAAGTTAATATCACCAACCATTCTAATTTTATTAAGGTGTATCCATATAAATGGCCCACCCTATATATATATATATATATATATATATATATATATATATATATTGTTACACCATGGACACAGCATTCAGGAACTGTCAGCCTTTGGACCACTTTTTCGGATGTGGCAGGAGGTTAACGTGTAAAGTGTTTTATGAATCCGGCCCGGTGCTGTGTACACAGAAATACAATCCTTGGCACAGTATGGAGATGACTGCACTTTCAAAGACTGTATGCCCACACATTTTAAATTATTTATCTGCTCATGTCTGCCTCTCGCCAATATCTCACTTCTCCTGGGATTTCCAGCTCAAATCTAAGGTGTCTTTTCTCACATATTCATTACATGCTCCAGAGAAGACAACAGGAACGTTTCTACCCTGCCCTGAATCTCTCTCTTAAAGAGGTATTCTGTGATTTTTTTTTTTCCATTTGACTACATTACTGGGGCTCTAAAGTTAGAGTAGTTCATAATATAGTGTCTGTACTTATGTTTCATCGTGGTCTCGCAATTCTTAAGCGATTTTTCCCCCAAGGTTTATTTTACCAGCATACAAAATGATTGTCATCTCAGGTTTTCCCAGGTTTGCAGTGCAGCCAAGACATTACATCACTAGTCAGGTGATCATAGGGAGCTGCGACTGCTGGTTGGGAGGAAGGTCATTCTTCAAGAATTGTAGTTTTGCAACAGTCAGAGGCACCCTGGTTAGAAAACACTGGTCTATCACCGGTGTGAAGGAATCACAGGTGTGTTTCAATGGGTGTTGTGGCTAATGTGTTGAAGGTAGAATAATGACCTCACAAATACAAACAAGGAATCATGGGATTTGTAGTTTAAGGGAACAAACTCTAACAGGAAATAGCCAGTTCACAAAAAGATAGCCACAGTATTATGGTAATCTCACAACACAGTCATTTAGCCCCAAGACAAGCGCAGATCCTTCCTAAGCATGTCCATTACTGTTTGCCAGGTACGTACTAAAATCACCTTATGGTGGAGAACCCCTTTAAAACACATTTCCATGATATTGTCCATAGCACTGTTGTAATATTTTGTGATATGTACATATTGTAGTTATGAATATTAATATTCTGTACCTAAATTGGGCAACGTTGTCTGCGGAGGTATGTCATAATTTCTCTTTAAGGGTACATTCCCACACGGCGTATTTGCTGCGTATTTGCTTCTGCGTATTTTATTTTCTCTGTTGAAGTCAATGGGTAGGAAAATACGCAGCACCAAATACGCAGCAAATACGCAGCAAAATACGCCGGGTGGGAACGTACCCTAAATGGGTTGGAACTTATTTTTTGATACCTAGTTTCATATATATATAAATTAGAACTTCTTAGCCTATAAAATAATAATACTATTATATATGGGATCAGTACAGAAATAGTGTATTCAGCTGTTTATTAGTTATATCTGTTTCTGTTCCAGCAGGACTTGTAAAGGCAAAATGAACAAATTTGCCACACAGGGATTTTTATTATTATTTGTACTTGCTTTATTTTAGGGGAACTGCTTCATTCCAACCTGATCTATGATTGACCTGATGGAGATTAGAAACACGATGCTGCACGCACATGTAAGTAAAAGCATGCAAATGATTGGTAACTTTTAGTTGTGCAACAGATTGCACCTCTGGAACTATGGTTATAAATAGACTCTCTCTGATTATATTAAATGAGTTAGAATATTGTAAGATGGGATGCATATCATTGTAATTCTGGAACTTAGTAAACAAAGAAGTAGAGTTGCCGGCACATACGATACTAAGCGACCACTCGGACGTGTAGCGAGACACAAGGAGGGATGGACGTGTAGCCTGTAGCGGAGGTGCAAAGCTAGGCAAGAAGCATGGAGTGTAGACAAAGAACAAGTAGAAGCTGCACTCACCATCCAGGTTTTTATTATATTCCGGTCATGTCAACGGTGGGTCAGGCGGGGGAGCTGGGTGGAGAGCGGGGGCCCGGAGCAACTTGTTCTTTGTCTACGCTCCGTAATTCTGGAACTGTCTGTATAGTTTGATGTATTAAAGGGTTGCATTAACAATATAATAAAGAGTAAAAAAAAGTTTTATTTATCCCCTAGATCAACTTAAACTGCTAAGTCCCTGCCAATTTGCCAATTTTTACATTCTAGTTTCGTGTGAACCTACAGGAATCTTCCACTCTGGGATCCACCGCAGTGAGTGAATGGCTAAGCAGGCATTTCCAGTAATTTATAGTGTCCTGGGACGGGACCAGTAATTGGAGATCGGTTGGGACCCATTACCAATTGGAAAGGTGGCAGGGGAAAATCGGTGAGGCAAGTAACGCTTTATTTTATTTGTGATTTACTGCCCTTTAATAAATAATTACATAAAAATAGTGACTGTAAAATATATATGCAAGACAAAGAGAATGCCAGTGTATAGTGTGCCCCTAAGTGTACTAACATATTCCCAAGCACTGTACAGAGATTGCCAGGAAGAACATTCAAACTCCCATGGTGCCCATGGTCAGACCCAGGACCGCAGTACTGCAAGGCAACAGGGATAACCACTGAACCACCATACTGCCTTATCTGAAGTCATAGATATAATACTCTGCTTGAGCGAGTCTCAGCACATCACTATTGACCCTGAAAGATTAGGGGCAGGGAAAACGAGCCAGATCAGTTTCACAGCCCTCTGAAAAAATCAGATCAGGGTCACCATCAAGTGAGAGATTCACAACCTGCTGATAGACTGAATGCGATCAGAGTCAAAGCCCTCTGCAGGCGGTTAGCGGTACAGCATGGTGGTGTAGCCTGTGTGTATCAGCAGCACTGGCATTATCCTAGTCCCTGTTGCCAGCGCTCTGTCTGCCCCAGTTGAATTATGGGAAACACAGCATGGCCCCATAAAATGTTATGAAGACATCTGTAAAGGCAGAGGGATTTTATGAGCCATGATCTGTGGAGTGTGCTGTAAACCCAACCTTACATGCTTCAGAGACTACTAGCATCTGCTCCCATCCATTTCTTAAAGGAGAATACAATACATTTTCCAAGAACAACTTCACTGCTCCAATGTTATAGAGAAGCTACCATCATATACTCCTGATACGTCTGACGTACATAGGCTGGACCATTATAACTGGCCAGTCCTGATGAGATACAGAGCCTTCATGTGGTTAAGCTGGTACATATCTCATTCTCAAAAACTTGTAAGGTTTTTCGGAATGTTTAAAAACTTCATGTAAGGGAACTAAGGACTAACACCAATTGTTATCTAGAATGCTGGAAGTTAACAAATATGAGTGTTATTATAGCGTCAGTAAAGTCTTCCCTCTATTAGAGTCATAAGTGAGAAATTTGACCAGTTCTGCAGAATACGGAATAACTATACAATTTTGCTGTTCAGGGATTGTGGAAAGCATGGAGCCATGATGGTGGCCAAATGGGGAGTTAGCTATCATGCCTAGCACATGGAGGGCTGTGCGGCACCCCAAAGAAATGCCACCCCACACCATTACTGACCCCCCACCAAACAGGTCATGCTGGAGGATGTTGCAGGTGCAGAACATTCTCCATGGCGTCTCCAGACTCTGTCACGTCTGTCAGATGTGCTCAGTGTGAACCTACTTTCATCTGTGAAGAGTACAGGGCGCCAGTGGCGCATTTGCCAATCTTGGTGTTCCCTGGCAAATGCCAAACGTCCTGCACGGTGTTGGGCTGTAAGCGCAACCCCCATCTGTGGATGTCAGGCCCTCATACCACGCTCATGGAGCCTGTTTCTGACCGTTTGAGTGGACACATGCACATTTGTGGCCCACTATAGGGCATTTTTCATGGCTCTGGCAGTGCTCCTCCTTGCACAAAGGCGGAGGTAGCGGGTTGTTGCCCTCCTAATGCCTCCTCCACATCTCCTGATGTACCAGCCTGTCTCCTTGTAGCGCTTCCATGCTCTGGACACTACGTTGACAGACAAAGAAAACCTTCTTGCCTCAGCTCGCATTGATGTGCCCTCCTGGATGAGCTGCACTACCTGAGCCACTTGTGTGGGTTGTAGACTCCGTCTCATGCTACCACTAGAGTGAATGCACCGCCACCATTCAAAAGTGACCAAAACATCAGCCAGGAAGCATAGGAACTGAGGAGTGGTCTGTGTTCACCACCTACAGAACCACTCCTTTATTGGGGGTGTCTTGCTAATTGCCCATTGTTGTGTGGTAGATGTGTTTTTGGTTGATTTTTTTTGCAGTGGTTAAGGATTTATGGAAAATAAAAATATGCATACTTTGGCGCAAACCACCAAAACGGGTGCTAATCACCACCAAATAAAAAAGCACTAAATTAGGTGCAGGTACAAAGTTTCCACTACATGAATTAAAGGGGTACTCCGCCCCTAGACATCTTATCCCCTATCCAAAGGATAGGGGATAAGATGTCAGATCGCTGGGGTCCCGCTGCTGGGGACCCCGGGGATCGCCGCTGCAGCACCCCGCTATCATTACTGCACAGAGCGAGATCGCTCTGCACGTAATGACGGGCAATACAGGGGCCGGAGCATCGTTACGTCACGGCTCCGCCCCTCGTGACGTCACGGCACGCCCCGTCAATACAAGTCTATGGGAGGGGTTGTGGCGGTTGTCACGCCCCCTGCCACAGACTTGCATTAAGGGGACAGGCCGTGATGTCATGAGGGGCGGAGCCATGATGTCACGCTGCTCCGGCCCCTGTATCGCCCGTCATTACGCACAGAGCCAACTCGCTCTGTGCAGTAATGATGGCGGGGTGCCGCAGCTGCGATCCCCGGGGTCCCCAGCAGCAGGACCGTGGCGATCTAACATCTTATCCCCTATCCTTTAATGGAGTGAAAAGATGTTTACCTACTCCACTTTTTATAAATACCCCTCTCTGTGTCTTGGCTAATTAAAGGGGTACTCGACAGTGAACTAAACCCATAGCCCATCCTTTCCCTCTAATCAACTTATTTAAATATCATTCATTAGCTATATAGAACAGTTTCCCCTCTATTCTTTCACTTACGCATGAAGGAGAGAATGACATCATCCAGCCATCCACTTTGTCTCTGTCCAAATCCCTTTCTGAAAGCAGCCCCCACTCTCCTGAGAGACACAGACCATGTGGTTTCTGTCCTGCACTGATGAGTAATGCTGAGAACTGGAAGGTATATGCAGCATTAGCTAATCAGACAATGAACCTCTCTCTGGGGTGAGAATGCTCTCAGAGAGTGAGCTGGCATAGCAGAGCTGCAGTGATTGCTGGGAGATGTAGAAAAGGGGAGGGAAGGATGGCAAAGAATATCAAGCAGGCAGAGAAGACAACAGTGACCACAGGAGCCATGCATATCTGGCAGGATGGTTTACAGGGAACATATCCATAGTGTGGTGGCTTTGGAGCTTTATATATATATTTAGATATAGATATATTGCCTCACTGCTCAGTGTATAAGAGCAGGGACTCCTGTCTTTTGAAAGGAGTCCCTGCTTTTGTACGTATTCAAATCAGCATTAGAATCTGAATCAGATTCGAGCAAATCCTTCCAAAATTTGTTTCGGAAGGTTTGCTCTCTAGTCTTCATCTTGTTGCTCACTAGTCTACATCTTGTCTTATTATAATGTATTTAGAAGCCAACACATTTTTACTTACACCTTTCTGGCAATCTGCTACTAGTGTGAAGTCACTATTCCTGCGGTCAGCCTATTTCAAGTACACAGTGATAGGGTCTGTGTGTGTTCATTTAGTTAATGTAGACATATAATAAGAAGAGTATGAAGTGCTCAAAATGCCTCTGTTTTTCACTCGATCTGTGAGAGAATATCAGTTCCTGGCAGTACCAAGAACCCTGACATGCTCCTTTGGGGCGACCATGAATCACATCTGTCAGTGACAAGGTCTGGTAAGGGGGCGATTTCCCAGATTTTTAAATACAGCACTATATAATTTATTTACATTTAGAACTGGGAGATATTCCTGACATATCACTGAGGCTGAGAGGTTATACAATATGGCTCAGAATATTACAAGATAACATATTCCATATAAGCCTGAAATAAATAAATAGTCAATACATAGAGATGACTGCATTACCAAACACACAAAATAACAGTAATACCTTGATTTATAGGTAAAGGGATCAGCAGACAATACATCTGATGCTACTTGGGGTAACAAAGGATTGGACAGACTGAACTTCAACATGGCAGATTATTTTTGCCCTGACAGCGGACATCTGAGAAGAGGCCAATTCCATCCCCTGGCATTGATCTACTGCATTTCATCCAGGTAAGCTGCATTCACACTGCGGTTGGAGCGTATGGCTGCCGCATCCGGCTGGGGGAGGGGAAAATCTTGTGCTCCCGTACCCCAGCCAGATTGGGGCCGAACTCCATTGACTTTAATGAGCCGACCGGAGTCAAACAGTGACTACGGTCGGCCATTTTATGGCCCGTATCCGGTTTTGTGACCGGACCTAAAACCGCAGTAAACTATGGTTTTAGGTTCGGTCACAAAACCGGATACGGGGCAAAAATGAGCCGACCGGAGTCACTTTTTGACTCCGGTCGGCTCATTAAAGTCAATGGAGTTCGGCGCCAGTCCAGCTGGGGAGTGTACGGTTGTCCCCTCTCCCAGCCAGATCCAATACATATTGACATTAGATTGATGGCAGATCCCAACAAATATCTAATGATATCAGGTATGAGGGAGATACAATAAAAACTGTATGGAGGAAAGGTGGAGCCCATAGCAACCAATCAGATTGCTTCTTTAATTTTTAAAAAGACTCAGAAATATAAAAGACACAAGCTGATTGGTTGCTATGGGTAACTGCTCTTTTCCTCTGCACAAGGTTTCCTATATCTCTCCCAATGTATCTGAAATCTTTTTTATATTCCACATAAAAAATATGTAAACAAAATAAAAATAAACATATGTGGTATTGCCACGTGCGCAAATGTCCGAACTATAAAACTATAACCTTAATTAAACTGCACGGTCAATGGCGTTTACTTACCAAAGTCCAAAATTGCATATTTTTCGTCACTTTGTATACCCTATAAGAAAATGTATAAAAAACGATCAAAAAGTCCAAACAAAACAAAAACAGTACCGATAAAAACTTCAGATCATGGTGCACAAAATGAGCCCTCAAATATCCCCGTATACAGAAAAATAAAAAAGTTATAGGGGTCAGAAAAGGACAATTTTAAACGTACTAATTTTGGTGCATGTAGTTCTAATTTTTTTTAGTTAGTGAAATAAAATAAAAGCTATATAAATTAGGTATCCTTGTAACTGTATGGACCTACAGAAAAAAGATAAGGTGTCAGTTTTACCGAAAATTGCACTGCATAGAATCGTAAGGCCCCCAAAGTTACAAAATGGCGAGGGGTTTTTAAATTTTTACCCAAAAATATATTTTTTTTGTTTCCCCATAGATTTTGTGATGAAATAATTGATGTCATTACAAAGTAAAATTTGTGGCGCAAAAAGACAAGCCCTCGTATGGGTCTGTAGGTGAAAAATTGAAAGCGCTATGATTTTTAGAAGGTGAGGAGGAAAAAACGAAAGTGCAAAAATGAAAAATGGCCCGGTCCTTTAAGGGGTTAAAGTATATAGTTGAGTAGTTATATTCGTCCTGCCTACTTTATGGCATCTATACACTTATACCTTTGCATGTGTATAGCAGTGTTTCCATACCAGTGTGCCCACAGCTGTTGCAAAACTATAACTCTGGGAGTTTTGCAACAGCTAAAGGCATACTGGTTGGGAAGCACAGGTCTATAGGCTCCAAATGGCCAGTTACAACAACAACTATAAAATGCTTATCGATAAGCTGCTAGAGTGGTTTTTCTGTATTAATAAAGGAGTATATTAATGGAAGTGACTCAAGAAACTTTCAGAATAAAATTGTGCCCTAGGTATTAAGGCAAAATTCCCATACAAATTATTCCATTTGTAATTTCTATTGATGTTACTGAACCTGGGCGCACTGCGCCCCTATAGAAACTATATATATATATATATATATATATATATATATATATATATACAGTGGTCCCTCAAATTACAATATTCATTGGTTCCAGGACGACCATGTTGAAACCATTGTATGTTGATACCATAACTCTATGGAAACCTGGTAATTGGTTCTAAAGCCCCAAAATGTCATCCAAAAATAAGAAAAAGTGAGAATTAAAGAAAAATAAGTAGATAACTAATATAGATAAAGCAAATCCTTACATATAAAAGGAAGATCTGCTGGGAGCTGTAATCACTTTCAGTGTTTCCCAAGCAGTGAGCCTCCAGCTGTTGCAAAACTACAATTCCCAGCATGCCCAGACAGGCTGTCCGGGCATGCTGGGAGTTGTAGTTTTGCAACAGCTGAGGGCACCCTGCTTGGGGAACACTGGTCTATGTAGAGGACATGAGCTTCTTCGGGATCCTGTACAGTATACAGTGTCCTAAAAAGTATCACGGAGTCACCCCCACCTGGTGTCCAAAGGAGCAGGTAACCCTGGTACAGGTAAAGTGTACAGAACATGTAATAGCTCCCTGTACTGTAGGGGGGCGCTACCAGACATCAGTCAGTGCATACGCTTCAGTAATACAGGTGTTTTACCAGTGAATGCCCATTCTGATTGGTCGGTTCTTCCGGCAATTGAAGCGTTTCACAGATCTGGACTGTCTGTACATTGTATGTTGAGTCTGGTTTCAACTTACAATGGTCCAGAAAAGACCATTGTATGTTGAAACTATTGTATGTTGAGGCCATTGCAAGTTGAGGGATCACTGTATATATATACATGTAATGGACACATTTAAAGGAGGCAAATTCTATATTAAACGGGTAAGATGTCTGATCGCAGGGGTCTTGCCGCTGGGGACCCCCGCAATCTGTCATTCAGCACCCACCTTTGCGAGCTCTACACAGCGTTGGAGGCTCCGATTGTGCAGCGTGACATCACGCCCCACACCCTCAATGCAAGCTTGCAAAGGTGGGGTGCTAAATGACAGATTGCGGGGGTCCCCAGTGGCGATACCCCCACGATCAGAAATCTTATCCCCTATCCTTTGGATAGGGGATAAGATGTATTAGGGCATCTACTTGCAAACTGGCAAAATAAGATGGCTTTAGGATATCATGAGGTCCAGGTACCCCCACGCCTTTGCTCTATAACTGTGTATGTGGCTCCTGAACGTGAAAATCCGAACAGCTTCTAAGGATTTGCATTCTGAATTCCTGAAACATTTCAATAACAGCGCCACCCTGTGGCTGATTTCTTTATTTTTTTTTTCCTTTAAAACATTTTTCTGCTTTGTTTCAAATTAAATATGTAGATTGTTTAGGTCCAAATTATATTAATAATGCTCAGAATATGTTTAGTATAATATTGTTTGCACCTTTCATTTCAGTTTGATCTAGTGATATTGTTTTTATGATGAAAAAAATCTATGTTAAACATAGTAATAATGGAAAAAATGATTTTATTTTTTATAGATTATTGACTATTCAAGGAATCAGAAGACAAGGAGAATCCTGGGCTCACATCTACAGAGGTGACTTAGAGAATGAATGTATGCCTCCTCTATTAACTAGTGTCCTATAAAAAATAAGTGTATGAGAAAGATGACAGACAGATAGATAGATATCAATTAGATATATAGATATATAGATAGACATAATAATAGATACATATGATATGAGTTTGATAGATAGATTTTGGATAGAAAGATATATTTAGAGCATTAGATAAATAGAGCAAAAATAGGCAGACAGCTAACTAGATATTTAGGAAATAAATATGGGATACATAGAGTATTAGATATATTGTTATTTAAATATTTATTTATTATTTAATTCCCAACATAAGGATGTGTTTACATGTTTAATCATAATGATTGAATACAAAACCAGGAGCAGATCATACATGGAGGACAGATATAAGAAGACTGAGACTTTTTGTGTTTTTCGGATCCATTTCTGGTTTTGTATTAAATAATTTCTATTGAAAAACCTAAAAACCTGAATGTGTGAACACAGCCTAACATTAGAGTATTTACCCAATTTCTTTTAATTGTAAGTCAGTAATCTAAAATAAATAATGAATAAAAAAAACAACAATCATTGTTTTATATTTATTATATATAATATATAATTATTTATTATAAATATATAATTATAATATATTATATGTTATATATTATATAATAAATAACAGCAACTATGTATATAGATATGTATATATATATATATATATATATATATATATATATAAAGTTGTTATTCATTTTTTTATATGATTGCATAATCTTAATATGAATAACATGATAACATGAATAATAATTACAGTATGTAGAAACATTAAAGCAGAAAGATTGAGGGACCTGACACAATTTCCTTCATAATCTCCAGCACTATTTTTAAAAGCTGGGTAACTAAACTTGTACAAAATCATCTACAAAAACCAGGGGTAATTATACAAACTTGAGAAATCATACATTACTATTCATCTAAATATAAAAGATAAAATTAAATACTTATTTAAATAAAATTGTATCTACATTAAACAGTCAGTTCTGTATTTACTATATATATATATATATATATATATATATTTATATATATATATATATATAAATTCCTAAATTCTGAAAATAAAGTACAGCTAATAATTTTTTACATGAATTATTTTACATTATTTAAATTATTATTTTAGATTATTTTTGGCACAGTCGAAAAATGATTACAGCTGTGAGATTCATTTTATTTGTATGTTTGTCCCTTTTTTTTGTTGTTGTTGTTTTTATTTCTTGCAATTTCCTGTATTCAGTTTGTACATATACAAGCTTGATTGGTATAAAATGTAACTAAAGAAACATAAGAACTGAATTAAAATATTGCGAATCATTAACACTTTGATGATAAGATATTAATCCTAAAACCTCAAAAGAGAATCAGAATCAGAGAATCTGTCATTTGATTTCACTATATATAGATGATTTCTTAAATGGTGCCAATGGTATTATTTAATATTAATTATTTTAATCTAAAAATGTGAAGTATTTTGATGTGCTTTGAATCTTTACCCTGGTGAATTTGTTTTGCCATCTTTTCAGGATGGTGTATTCAGATATCAATAATACAGCAAATATTAGAAGAAAGAAAATAGCAGAATATGGAATTTATAAGGAAGATTATTTATGTTATTCTTTATAGCATCATTTTATTGTACAGTCCTAAATGACTTTACAGTCCTAAATGACTTTACTATTCACTGCTAGACAAAAATACTCACAAGTAAGTTGTATTCAAAGTGTATTCAATATGTCTAATATTTTAGTATTAATAGGTACATGAATTGTTGGTGATAGGATCAATTTAATAAGGTTCCTTGGGTGCCTACAGTGCAGAAATGTTACATGCAGAGTCTTGGAATTGTAGGTTTGTGAATTGTTCGCAGATTTATTGTGGATTTTATCCATGGACTTAAATGGGAAAGTTAAAAGCTGCAATAAAATCTGTAAACAACCGTTTTGCTGCAGATTTTGCTGTAGATTTTCCCCAAATCTGCAACCAAGTCCCCAGTGAAAGACTTTTTTCTCCTTCTTAGAAAATCCACCAAAGAAAATTTGTCATTTTGGATTTCCCTGTAGATTTTATTCAGAATGTCTGTAAAAAAAAATCTTCCACAATTCCAACTCCTGTGCATTTATCCTAAAGCTGGGTTCACACCATGTTTTTGCAATACAGTTCCCGTATTAGTTTTTTTTTATTAAAACCTGGCTAAACTGTGTACAAATTTTTATCCATATACGGTTTGAAAAATGATGTCCGGTTGCATCCGTTTTTTAAGAAAAAAATGTATACGTTTTTAACTTTTCACTCCATTATGAATAAAGTTTCACTTGTTTGATTGAAATTCCAAGAAGAAATAACTGTGCAAAGTCAAAAACTGTATGGTGCAAACCGTATGGAACCGAACGCACATACGGTTCTGTACGGTTCCCATTTTGTTAAAAAAAAATTGAATATGTTTCAATACGGTTTTTCACCCAGACCAAAAACCATGGTAGGCTACGGTTTTGGGTACGGGAAAAAAACTGACAAAACCGTACAGGATGCAAAACGGACACAACCTGATGCATCTTTTGGCATACGGTTTTCAATACGGTTCTGTGCGGTTTTCAAATTGAAAAATGTATACGGGAACTGTATTGCAAAAACGTGGTGTGAACCCAGCCTAACAGATATTTGTTTCATGTCTCTGTATTTCACAGCATTTATGAAATGGTACAGTGTCTCCCAACCAAGGTGCCTCCAGCTGTGGCAAAACTACAACTCCTAGCATGCCCGGACAGCCTTCGGCTGTCCGGGCATGCTGGGAGTTGTAGTTTTGCCACAGCTGGAGGCACCCTGGTTGGTAAACACTGGAATAGTAGAAATATTGGTACATTATAGTTTAGGACCTCTGTAGAAAGGTTCCTTTAGTTTTAGTTACAGAAAGAACACTTTAAATGAAAGAATCGAGGAGACTGATGAAACAATCTTTTGTTATAGTAAAGGTTTACTAAAGAAACAAACCATAATATAAAACTACAGAAAGATCCTTGGATTGGTTGGTTAAACTCTACTGCACGGCATTCTTCTTCACCACATGGTGGCGCTATTACACAAGTCAAGAGAAGTCATCTACTTCTTGAAGTGCGGAGTAATGTCATGACCACCTGTCTTTTTTTTCCTTTTTGTTAATTCCACAAATTTCACCCTTAAGATTAATTTATTATACAACTTTATTGTGTTCCATGTTATACTATACCTGCATTTGTTTAAAAAAAATATATATAAAATGTGATACCCATAATGTATAACTTACAAGTGCTCAATATGAGATATACAGGGTTAATTGTGCAAATTATTAGTGTATACCTGCACCATGCACATCTAGTCGAGCGACTCTGTACTTTAGGCTTTCTTTAGACACAAATATTGTTTTGTATTTTTTTGGCCTGAAAAAAAAAAAGTGGCACAAAGACTATCTCTTCCCGGGTGTTGGTTAGAACCTAGAAAGGTCTATGGGGAAAAAATTGGGGGAAAAGAAATACCAAAGCTAGAGCATGCTGTGATTTTCAAAAAAGCCACTAAATGCCGAGAAAAATGGCAAAAACAAAAGCGGTATGTTGGTATGCCCTTTTGTTTTTACCTATTGGCCCTAAGCTAACTGGGTTTTTGCCCCAAAATAATACAATGTGGTGAATATGGCATTATATATATATATATATATATATATATATATATATATATATATGTTTCTACCAAAAACTGGGGTGTCTCATCCAACCCTCATAGCAATTACCTGTTTTTGGGGAGACTAACATGGCCCATTAGATGTCATTGTCATTATTCAAGTTTATAGCAGTGTTCCCCAACGAGTGGCTTGGGAGCTCCGTGTGACTCTACAGCCATTAGGAACTGCAGATATTATTATGCAGATACTGGTATAAGCAATGTTGTTACTATTACTAAAATGTTTTTTTTTTTGGTCTGGAACCAAAGCCCCTATATATGGGTTGACATTCTAGATTACAAAATGTCATATTATTCATCCTATCTATATCTGCAGAGGTTTTTTTTTTTTTTTTTTATACCTGGAAACCACCTTTCTGAGCAGTCCAGGAGATAACAGTGAGGTAGGAGCTATATAAATTACCAATGACCCCTTTAAATTTCTAAACTGTACACTAATAAACTATATAATTATAATATACTATTAGGTAATATTCACTAAACAACTCAAGACCTACAGGTGTATAGAGATACTAACCTGTAACTATCCAGCTAGGACCACCACACATAATATATATCAATATTATATATATATATATATATATATATATATAATCTAAAAATAAGTAAATATAAATAGTAGCCCCTTTTGTCACACAAAGCCACCAAAATACTAGGTTTTATTTGCCAATTTAAGTTGGTATTGAAGAGTTTTCACTAAAAGGGGTACTCCACTGGCCAGCCTTCCGACTGTGTTCGGAACTAATGTTCCGAACACTGTGCGCGCGCTGCAGGGGGTCGACCACGCCCCCTCAATGCAAGTCTATGGAAGGGGACGTGGCAGCCGTTACGCCTCCACCCATAGACTTGTATTGGGGCGTGATGTCACGAGGGGGCATGGCCGACGCCCAAAGCGCGCGCACAGCATTCGGAACTAAATGTTCCGAACTCAACCAGAAGGCTGGCCTGTGGAGTACCCCTTTAATCTTTAAGGTGGGGTTCAAATCTGAGAAATATCTGAAGAAAAATTCAGCTGGAGAGTCCAAGTGAGCCTGGCGTTGATTGAATCAGTAAGACCGCACGGACATTTCTGTTCCATAGTCTGCACTGTGCAGCGGAATCCCATTGACAGCAATGGGTTTCTTCGTTAGCTAAATATCCGAGTAATTTCTAGGCAGAATTGCACTCGGAAATTCTATAGTGTAAACCTAGCCCAGTGTTTTACAACTAGAATGCCTCCAGCTGTTGCCAAACTACAACTCAAGTCCGCTGCAACATGTTTTCGGCAGCGGAATTTGGGAGCAGAATTTTGCTTAAAAAAAAATTGTGTGAATGAGCCATTAAGCACCACTGGTCCACATAAAGGATGTGATTCCATGCTTTAACACCAGGGGGCGATAGAAATCTCTCAAATGTATATGCTGCTTTGTTCTAGTCACAGCAATAAGAACAGTCTATAAAATAGCTTCCAAAAATCCTTAAAATATAATCCAACTATTATTAGAAAACTCCTAACATTTCTAGAGATGGCAAATATGTGCCTCCTATATGATGTTTATTGGCCATAATATTGATAGAAAGACAAAAATGACTTTCCACCACAAGATGGTGCTATAGGAGAGGTACAGGAGGTTTTGTGGTATTATAGTCCTCCCCTGGGACCATTGTCATGTAATTATCTGCCACCAGACAGGACACTTATTATTATTATAAAGTCATAAATATAGTAATATCCACACTGTATGTGATCAAATTGTGAAAATCTACAATATATTTCAGAAGATTAGACATATCAGACATATTAGACATACTGTAGTCACCTCTGACTGTTCTGATCACCAGTGTCTCTGTCACCATGTGTCCAATCTATATGCTCTGGGTGGGCCCTGTCATTAGGTCATTAGGTTGCAAAACAACAACTCCCAGCATTTCCAGACTGACGTAGGCTGTCCAGGCATGCTGAGAGTTGTAATTTTGCAACAGCTGGAGGCATCCTGGTTGGAAAACACTGCATTAGGGAGTACTGCTGGGAAAACATGGTTTGGAACAATGGGAAGGTAGATAGTACATATAAAATTATCTTCCAATTTGAATACTAGACCTATGGGTTCCCAGCAGAACATTGGCCAGAGCACCACACTATCTCCATTGGCTTGCCTTCTTCCTATAGGGTATCTCTTCACCAGCTAAGTGATGTGCTTTATTTTCCTTATATATGTCACTTATCTACGCAGATTGAAAAAATAAAACCCTGCGATACCACTATGACAAATTAGACTAAAAATCCTTCCAGACATAATGATAAATCTCCCCCATTGTGCACACAGACAACAACATTCCTATAGACTTACATAACGGACGCAGTGTGAGAGTCCACTAAATCCCTTTTGGGGGTGGAGGGCTGTACCACACTGTGGAGGGCTGTACCACACTGTGGAGGAACCCCAAATTGCCCAAAATATTTCTGCTGGAGGGGTTTTCCCCATGGGAGAGGGCTGGAATCCATGCGCTGGCACCACTAGCGAAGGATAACTCTCTACTGTCTTTCAGTGACTTACATGAGACCTTTAAGTTACCACACAGGGTCTTTTATCAATATCTTCAGCTCCGACACGCTGTGGGGTCCAAGGGGGAACTGACTATTACAAATCACCCGTTGATGTCTGAGGTCGGGAGAAGGGTACCCAATGGGGGGGCTATATCTTCTGCTTATGCTTTTCTACTTAGTGTGTTTCTTTCTTCCTTCCCCCTTACGGTTTGGGAGAGTGGGTGACTGATATTGGACCTATATCTGACCTCAATGGCTGGAGATATTGGAGTCGGTGCCCCTATTGTCTCTTAGTGAGGTACACCGCCTCTCTCAGTTATACCTCATCCACAGAGTGTACAGAACCCCTAGGTTTTTTGCATACTATTTGGGTACGCCCTGATTCTACCTGTCCCAGATGTTCACTGGAGGATGCAGGTACACTGCAAATGTTTTGGGAGTGCAGAGAGTTGGAAGAGTATTGGTGGGGGATTCTTCAATTAATAACTGATGTTTATGCAGTGTCACTTCCTCTGCCTCCTAAGGTTTGTGTGTTGGGTTGCCTGGAGCAGGATCTTGATGACGAATTTGCTGTTCTTCAGTGCATGCTGTATCAGGCACGTAAGACTATTGCCTTGAACTGGACGCATGCTGCACCCCCACGTTGCAGGAATTTAAACATAGAACGAATGCTATGATTAGGTCGGAGAGAGGGCTGTATATGAAGAGGAAGTGCCTGTCGAAGTTTGGACGCATTTGGGGACTGTGGGTCAATGCCCAGGGCTTGCCTACTCTGATACTTGTTCAACTCTGTAGGAACCCTATGCAACTTCTGGCTGGTGTGGGAGGAAGATGATTGTCGAATACAATGTGCGTCTTCTGTCTAGTCATGTACTCCCTTTTTTCTATGTTGTATTTGTTCCGAATGAATAGTTTCTGTAATCACTAACCATAAACCCTTTGGGTCACCCTCAGCTTTACCCTCAGCTTCTCTAGCAAGTCTATAATTGTCTTGGAGGTATCTTTGGGGTTGTTATCATGTGGGAATACTGCCCTGCAGCCCAGTATCTGAAGGGAGGGGATGATGCTCTGTTCAGTATGTCACAGTACATTGCCATCAATGGTTCCCTCAATGGACTGTAGTTTCCCAGTACCAGCAGAACTCATGCAGCCTTAGACCATGACACTTCCACCACCATACTTGACTGTACGCAAGACACACTTCTGTTTGTACTCCTCTCCTGGTTGCCGCCTCACACCATCTTAACCAAATGATTTTATCTTTGTCTCATAGGACCACAGGACATGTTTCCAGTAATCCATGCCTTAGGCTGCTGGGGGCTTTCATGTGCATCATCTTGAGAAGAGGCTTCCATCTGGGACGACAGTCACACAGACCAATTTTACGAAGTATACAGCGTATGGTCTGAGCATTGGCAGGCTAATCAAATGCCAACACACACCCTTTTTTTTTTTCATTTTATTTCATTTTAATTTGCTTTCATTAGTGATTCAATGGTCTTATAGTGCCCATACATATTGTTGTTTATGGTATTTCCCCTATATACATTCCATTCCCAACAGATTACTTTTCTTCATTCATCTATCTGTTTTTCTATATCTCCTTTGATTGTACATACCTATTGAGACCTCAGCTTGTCCTCCTGCCTGTCCTCTGCAGTCTCAGCACTCCCGGACATCTTTTCCGGCATCCTCTTCTATCTGCGTCATCGCCCCCATCTTCGCGTCACTCCTCTCAAATTCTCGCGAGAACTACTGCAGAGTGGTGATCACCTGCGGTACTTCCTAGTTCTGTCAGTCGGCTCCCGCCCGCCTGTGACGCACATCTTTTTTCTTCAACTCCTGACTGGTGAATGGATACATTTTATCCATCATACTGTTACTATTAGTTTCCCTTATCACTATACCACCACCTTCTGGCAGATATATTTCATTGCTTTTTTAAAAGCATATTCTGCTATATATATTTATATTATATTGTCTTGAGGTATATTTACAATAATTTTACCTCATAAATTTATTTATCAGTGTTCCTATTAATGAAGGACATTGAATTTATTCATATTTATATTTATTCATTGCATACTTGATAAACGATTATCTAAATGGATATGTCTGAGGATCCCAGATCTCACACAAGAGACTCTCTCCCTCAACCTTCTGATGTTGTTACCCATGAACATCTCCAAACTGCAGTTGACGAATCTGTAGCTCGCTCTGTACATTCAGCAGTACAGTCTGCAGTTACTGTCTTACAGGACAGTATTTCAAAATCCATTTCTATCACCCCCCTATGGCCAATCCAAAGACCCCTTCTGACCAATACTGGTCCCCTGACACATCTATTTCCAAGTTAGCTAAGGGATTCAATGTCCCTAAAAAAGCTATTAATAAAAGACAAAATTGTTCTGACGGCAATGTTCCCCAGAAGAGACACTATTAAGGGGTTTGCCAAGAGATTATTATTGATGAAGGACCTATGGGTCATAATGATAGTGTTAATAAAACACACACTGTACCCTCTGCCCGAGAGGAGGAATATCGGAAGAGGGCTAAGGTTCCCGCTAAGCGGTCAAAACCAAATTCATTCCAGGAACCAGACACTGACGAATCTGTTGATTCAAATGATGATGATGTCTTGCAAGATATTTAATTTTTCTCCCAGGAAAGTGGGGAAATTATAGTAGACCCTGATATACAGGAAGAAACTATACATTCTGAGTCAGACACTTATTTTGTCCCCTCCCTTATACGTCACCCTAGATCTAGGGAGTGGCTTCCCAACCAAACTGTAGCCAAATTTCTATCTAGCCGCATTTATAAAAGTTTGGATAAGGCTACACGTAGTAAAATGAAGGCGGAATGCCCCAGACCCACCCTCCTTCATAGCTCATCCGTAACCCCAGAAATTGACCCGATTCTTACTAAATATCTTATGAAGTCAGGCAAAAACCCCAAAAAAGGGTATTGACAGGAGCTTTAGAGCATGTCAAGACAAGCTCTTGGACACTCTGGGCCCATTGTCAAAAATTCTAGACCTTGTGGAAGAGTCTTCTAGATCTTCCATACCTGTAGATACTGAAACATTGAAAGGTTGGGCTCAACGTCTCACTTGTTTAATTGGCAACGCCAATACAGCTTTATCTACTGAGCGCAAACGCGTTATATTGATGAAAATAGACCCCCAAATCACTAACCTTGCCTCCAATGACCCCACTAGACCCACGGAAGGCATGTTATTTGGGAAGGACTTTATTCATGAAATGGGAAAATATGTCAGGTTCTTTTCCTCCATCAACAAGGCCCAAAATTCCCTAAAGAAAGTTTTCTCAAATTGTGTTTTGGGTAGGGCCGGAAAAGGGAGGAGCTGCTTCTCCGGCCGCTATGTCTCCAGACAACATTCCCGAGGCTCCTTTCAAAATTACCAACAATACCAACAACCTACCTACCCAAAACCAACCCAAAATCCCACTCCATTTTTCCCTTACAGGGCTTGAACCTGGCATCCTAGAGGCCAAAGAGGAGTTCCTAGAGCAAAGCCTTCTTCAGGTAAGTCAAACAACTTCTTCTCACAATCTTCCATTGGGCTGAAGACTCATGCATTAAAAAAAAAAATTTGGACTATGATTACAACAGACTCCTGGATTCTGAATACAGTATCAGGTTTCCAAATAGAATTTGTATACCAGCCCACCCAATACTCCCTACCCCATCCTATTCAATTCTCAACTGTAGACTTAAATCTGATAAACTCAGAAATAGATGATCTTATTGCAAAAGCAGCTATCATACCTGTCCCTCTGAATACTCCGGGCTTCATCAGCAATTTATTTCTGGTAAAAAAAGAGGGACAGAGGAAACAGACCAGTTATAAATCTCAGACTACTCAACAATTATGTTGTGTACAGACACTTCAAGATGGAAGGCATCCATCACCTAAGAGATATCTTACTGAAAGACGATTGGTTAATCAAGATAGACCTAAAAGATGCCTATCTAACCATTCTGATTCATCCCCTAGCTCAAGCATTTCTTCAATTCATGTGGAACAATCAGAAATGGCAATTCACTTGCCTTCCATTTGGCCTGTCTTCAGCCCCATGGTGTTTCATAAAACTTCTAAAACCAATTGTCGCATTGCTCAGGAGTCGAGGTGTATGTATCATCATATACCTAGATCATATTCTCATCGGTCCAAACCTCTTCTTCTCTCTCACAGAGATTGGACTCCATCTCACCTGTCCAACTTTGGTTTCCTCATCAATCACAAAAAATCCATGCTACTTCCATCTCAAGAACTAGAATTTCTAGGTTTTATGATCAACACTCAATCTACTACACTGAGTCTTCCGACCAGGAAGCTAAAACTATTTGGAAGGAAATTCGACAGATTCTTCGCAAGGATCTTATTTCCTTGAGAGCTATAGCCCGAATAGTAGGCCTCCTTTCAGCTTCCATTCAAGCGATTTTTCCAGCCCCCCTACACTATCGAGCTCTTTATCATCTGAAAATAAGACATTTGAGAGAAGGTCTAGGTTATTCAGACGAAGTTTGTCTTTCTCCAGACGCCAAAGAGGAACTTCTTTGGTGGCTCTCTCATATCCAAATTTGGAATGGAAAAACCATACTTCATCCAAATCCGGACATCGTGATAGAATCAGATGCAAGTCTATCGGGATGGGGAGCTCGCTGCGATTCCCTATCTACTGGAGGGAAATGGTCTCCTTCCGAATCCCTTTTACATATCAATTGCTTAGAGCTTTTGGCTGGGTCCTTTGCTCTGAAGAGCTTAGCGAAGTGTTTTACTTTGCATGGACAATATATCCGCAGTACAATATATCAATCACCTTGGTGGAACTACTTCAAAAGCCCTTGCCGATATTGCCAATTTTTTTGGCATTTTTGTCTAAACAGACACATAACATTAAAAGCGGAATATCTTCCGGGTGTTTCAAATTCAATCGCAGACTGGAACTCGTGATTCCTTACAGACTTCAGCGACTGGAAACTCCTTCCCTCGATATTCCATCAAATCGACCTCTTATGGGGTCCTCTTCGTCTAGACATGTTCTCTTCTCCTCTGAATTGTCAAACCCCTCAATTCTTCAGTTGGAGACCAAATCCAGATTCATTAGGAATAGACACATGCCTTCAATTCTGGCCTCAGGAAACACTATGGGGGAGATTTATCAAAGTTGTCTATGTCCCGCATCAATATAGACCAAACTACAGAGGGTTAGTCTGGTCTATTGTGCACCTAATTTATCAAATGGTGCACAGCTCTTGATAAATTCTGTGCACAGACTGCATGATCTATGCTTTAGTCTATATTTAAACCTGCTCCAACATGGTCTGACATTTCGGTGTACTTTCAGCCTATGCGACTTGTCGTTGAAAAGTCGCACTTGATAAATTCAGCACCAATGCATTTTTCAATGCATTTCAGTCTAAAATAGACTTGCATACATCATGTTCTAAAAATCCTCTAGAGCAAAAGTCGCAGAAAAGTCGCACAGATTTAGACTGCGACTTTCTGTGCGACAAATTTAGACAAGAAAAACCAGTCTAAATCCTTTGATACATCTCCCCCAATGTGCGTTTGTTTCCTCCTTTCAATTTGATCCCTCGAGTTCTCCTCCAAACTTTGATTCTGAAATCAACTATGGTCATCATAATTCCTTGGTGGCTGACTCAACCATGGTTTCCTCAACTTCTTCAGCTTCTAATAGACTTTCCTCTCATTCTCCCTTCCAATCCAGATCTTCTCCGGGACCCTCTTGGCAACTCTCACCCTTTAATTCTCTCAGACCAACTCACTCTAATCACATGCTTAATTTCAGGCATTCTGAATCAACATCTCCATTTTCTATCACAACTAGATAACTTCTCTCAGACACCTGGGCTCCAGGTACCAAATCTGCTTACAGATCAGCCTGGAAAATTTGGCTTCATTGGTGCTCTCAACGGGACTTGGATGCCTTACAAACATATATTTCAAACATCTTAAATTTTCTTTCCGCATCCTTTGACTCCGGCAAAGCTCATAGAACAATTAATCTATATTGTTCAGCTATTTCTGCCGGACACTCTCTTATTGATTCCATTCCTGTCGGTAGACATCCTCTCGTATGTAAACTACTAACAGGTATACGCTTTAGACGTCCTCCTCTACCTAAATACAATTCTACCTGGGATGTTAATATTCTCCTAAATCTTTTTCTGTCCTGGGAAGACAATGACTCCTTATCTTTAAAATGACTTTCTTTCAAACTTACTGCACTCTTGTGCCTAATATCTATTAAATGGATATCTGATGTTAGAGCTCTTGACATAACAAGAAGACAATATTCTCCGGAAGGAGTTGTATTTTCAATTTATAGACGTACAAAAACTAATTTACGTTCTGTCTTTTATCCGTCTTTCCCTCATCAACACAAACTGTGCGTAGTAAGTTGCCTACAATCTTATGAATCTAGAACAGAATCTTTATGTTCCAATTTTTCTTCTCAACTTCTCATTTCTTTCTGCATACCCCACAAACCTGTTTCTTCCAGCACTTTGGCTCGATGGGTTAAATTAACCATGGCCATGGCCAGTATTGACATATCTGTTTTCAGCGCACATTCTACTAGAGGTGCTATATCCACAAAATTATTCCAATCCGGCACTTCCCTCTCAGATATCTTAAAGGCTGCAAATTGGTCATCTGACTCAACTTTCAAAACATTCTATTTTAAACCTGATTCTCACATATCTATTGTATTATGTAATAACTTGTAATCTTTATTGATTGATCCTTGTTACTGTGATATTCTTTATTATGTTTAGCTTTAAACTAGCATAATAGGAGCATCTTGTATTTCAATAAAATTGAAGATTTTCCTACCCTTGATGAAGGAAAATATAGATTTTATTAAAGACAAGACGCAAGTATAATCCCTCCCTAAATACCCATCCCTGTAATTCTTTCTACTCTCATTACATAGCTACCTAAGATGATCTTCTCCACAAGAATCTACATCCTTCTACAGAAGTTCCTCTCATACTAAGAAGCATTCCTTCTATCCAAGGTTCTGAAGTTATTGGTTCGATGTTTCTTCCATTTCCATTTTTCTGGACTGTTTTACCTTCGACCAAAAGAAAAAGGAAGATATTACACTAACTGTCAACTATATGTCTCATACTATGTCCTGATTGGTTACTCAGCATCATAGCATATTTGGCTGTCTATGCTTACGTTTTTTCAAGTTTTTCTAACATATTTATTCACATATGTACTTTTGCTGCTGATCAGTAAATTAAGTTCTTAAAGCATAATACTCGCGTCTTGTCTTTAATAAAATCTATATTTCCCTTCACCAAGGGTAGGAAAATCTTCAGTTGTATATTAAGAGCACCCGCGGGGCCCAAGTCCATCTCCTACAAAAAAAAAAAAACCCAAGCAATTCAAAATTGGAATTCAGCCCCCTAGGCTCTATATCAAATTTGTATATTTTTTTTACTTTTCGCCTTTGACATTTTAATCATTTAACTACCTCCTCTCCAATCTTTAATGATAATTTGGAAGCCAATGAAGGATAAATTACTCAGATCTTTATTGTGTTCTATCGTGAAATGTGCTGAAAGGGGGTGTTTAAAGGGGTACTCCGGTGGAAAACTTTTTTTTTTATCAACTGGTGCCAGAAAGTTAAACAGATTTGTAAATTAAAGAAAAAGGAGGGGATAGAAATCACAGTGTGAATTCGGGTAGAAAAACAGACATGGTGCACATCTACAATCTTGTATAATGATCTGATTGCTTCTCAGCATAATATCAAAAACTAACAGGTTGTTAGTATACATTTTTGATCAAAAAGTACAAGCCCACTCGCCACGTCAAGGACACCTATCCAGAGTGGGTCCCTAACGTCCCTAGCATAAAATGGCGCAGCACCGGGCGGCGACCACCACCGCCCGGTGCTGCGCCATTTGATATTATGCTGAGAAGCAATCAGATCATTATACAAGATTGTAGATGTGCACCATGTCTGTTTTTCTACCCGAATTCACACTGTGATTTCTATCCCCTCCTTTTTCTTTGTTTTATCATGTGCTGCACTCTTCCCCACCCCCTCAGCCCAACTCTATATAAGCAGTAGTTAGCTGCACATGGGCCATTTCTTTCCTAGCTGCCTCCCAGTCTGACTGGGAGAGTATGGTAAGTGAGCTATTACATCCCGGTTCACACTGGTGTGGTGCTGTGCGGTGTCCGTTGCTGCCGTGGCGCCGTGTCTGCGGGGGGGTGCGGCCCATGGACTGGTTTGAGTGGCATCGGGGCCGCTCTGCCGGTGGGTCGTTCCCCCCCTGTGGGCATTGGCATCGCGGCGGTGGTGGTCGCCGCCCGGTGCTGCGCCATTTTATGCTAGGGACGTTAGGGACCCACTCTGGATAGGTGGCCTTGACGTGGCGAGTGGGCTTGTACTTTTTGATCAAAAATGTATACTAACAACCTGTTAGTTTTTGATATTATGCTGAGAAGCAATCAGATCATTATACAAGATTGTAGATGTGCACCATGTCTGTTTTTCTACCCGAATTCACAGATTTGTAAATTACTTCTATTAAAAAATCTTAATCCTTCAAGTACTTATTAGCCGCTGAATATTTCAGAGGAAATTCTTTTCTTTTTGGAACACAGAGCTCTCTGCTGACATCTCTGTCCATTTTAAGAACTGTCCAGAGTAGGAAAAAATCCCCCTAGAAAACATATGCTGCTCTGGACAGTTCCTAAAATGGACAGATATGTCAGCAGAGAGCACTGTGGTCATGATGTCAGCAGAGAGCTCTGTGTTCCAAAAAGAAAAGAATTTCCTCTGTAGTATTCAGCAGCTGATAAGAACTGGAAGGATTGAGATTTTTTAATAGAAGTAATTTACAAATCTGTTTAACTTTCTGGCACCAGTTGATAAAAAAAAAAAAATAAGTTTTCCACTGGAGTACCCCATTAAGGTTCCCATTTTTTATGTTACTTAGATGTTCTACTATTGTAATTTTTAATGGTGTTTTGGTATGTCCTATATATTGTTTTTTTACACCCGTATTCTTTTACATATAGTACCACCTTAGTGTTGCAAGTGATTAAATCTTAAATTTTCCATCTGAAGAAATTAGTTTGTGAGACTACCTCCATAATTTGTTTAGTACCGTTTGCTTTATTACAATTTGAACAAGAGCCACATCTCACAAAACCCTTTGAACTTAGCCAAGTTCCTGTTTTTTCTTTAGCTGCTGGAGGTTTTATTGAAATTTGGTGCTTTGGTATACACTAGTGAAAGACGGTTAGGTACCATCCATCCGATATCTTAATCCTGTCTCACCAGGTGCCAATGGTTATTTCTTATACTTTTTTTTTCTTATGAGAATTATTATAAGGTAAAATAATTTTACTATTATTTTGAATATTTATCCAGTATTCAAGATCCTGAGTCTCAATTTTCCTTATTACCAAAATAATTTTACTATTGAACTTTTGTGTCACAATTTTCTTTTGGTATAAAATATGAACCTCTGTCTAATTGTTTGAAGTGTTCCAATGATTGTGTTAGTAGCAAATCTGGATAATCTTTATCTCGAAATTGGTTATTTAGATGTTCTGCCTCTTTCCAAAAAAATTTCTTCAGAGGTACAGTTTCTCTTTAATCTACGATACTGCCCCCTCGGAACATACATAAGCCACCGGGGTAAATGACTGCTGTTAAAACCTATAAAGCCATAGGTTTTTTTTTTATATGTACTGCATAAAAGTTTCTACAGATTTGCTCTAATTTCTAAATCTAAAAAATGAATGGTGACCTTACTAATAGTGGAAGTAAAAATATACCGTACGTTTTTAATTTTATATCAACCTAAAGCCCTACTGTGTTGATCCAGAGGAAGGCATACTTAGTTATGAATTTTGCCCTGTGTCATGGTGCTCCGTCATACTGGAAAAAGCATTGTTCATAACTAAAGAAGTTGCTTTTCCAGAATGTTTAGATACCATAATTTTTATGTAAGTCTTCTTGGGCAAAACTTTTTCACTTTTTTAGAATTTGTTTGTACGTGTGTTCATCAAGTACACACTTTTTTCATTCCATTTTGTATTGTGTGGTGGACATGCATAGCATATTAGTGCCAGCATTTCTTATAGTTTCGGTTAATCTCTGCCTCTATTACACTGTCCCTCAGTGAAAGGTTTAGTTTGACACCCTAGATCAGGCATAGGCAACATTCGAAACTGCAGATGTTTTGGACTGCATCTCCCATAATGCTCTTACAGCCAAAATGCTGACAAAGCATCATAGGAGATATAGTCCAAAACATCTGCAGTGCCAAAGGTTGCCTATGCCTGTCCTAGATGCTGCAGTCAATAGCGATTGTGGCATCTAGGTGTTAATAACATATAACCTGTTTCATTACAACCTCTGATCAAGACCCTTCAAGATGCAAGTGCAGGGTGCTGATCAGATTTTATAGTCGGGGACCTTCTGAAGGCCACTGTGGCTGCCATGATTATGCTACTTTTATAGGGTTTAACAGATGATTGTTAAAATGACAGTACGCTGCAATATAAACGTATTACAAATTACTGCATAAGCGATCACATGTGTAAGTACCCGAGGGAGAATTTAAAATGTAATAAAAAATAAAATAAAAATATATATAAAATTACCTTCATTAAAATTTCAAAACACATCCATTTCCACTTTTTCAAGTAAAAAAATCTAAAACAACAAAAAATGAACCGAATTTATATTGCTGCATGCTTAAATGTCTAGACTACTAAAAGATATTTATCTAGCATGGTAAATGATTCTCTGAAAAGGCAAGGAGGAATAACAAAAATTGGTTGCTTCCTTAGGTTTCCTTCAGATACAGATTTTGAACTGCATTTTTGGCCTGAAAAAATGCCACCAAATACAAGCCATGTGTTTCTTTGATCATGTGATTCTATGAAAGATGTGAGAATAATGCAAACACATTTATCTATACATTGTTTTCAACCTATGGAAGGCTGTGTTTAACCTATTGGGGACGCAGGGCCCTTCCCTAATAAAAGTTTGAATCACCCCCCTTTTCCCATAAAAAAAAAAACTGTGTAAATAAAAATAAACATATGTGGTATCGCTGTGTGCGGAAATGTCCGAACTATAAAAATATATTGTTAATTAAATCGCACGGTCAATGGCGTACGTGCAAAAAAATTCCAAAGTCCAAAATAGCGTATTTTTGGTCACTTTTTATATCATGAAAAAATGAATAAAAAGCGATCAAAAAGTCCGACCAATACAAAAATGGTAGCGATAAAAGCTTCAGAACACGGCGCAAAAAATTAGCCCTCATACTGGCCCGTACGCGGAAAAATAAAAAAGTAATAGGGGTTGGAAAATGAGAATTTATTAACATAGAAATTTTCCTGCATGTAGTTATGATTTTTTCCGAAGTACGACAATATCCAACCTATATAAGTAGGGTATTATTTTAACCGTATGGACTTACAGAATAAAGATCAGGTGATACTATTACCAAAAAATGCACTGCGTAGAAACGGAAGCCCCCAAAATTTACAAAATGAAATTTTTTCTTCAATTGTCGCACAATGAATTTTTTTTCCGTTTTGCCGTGGAATTTTGGGTAAAATGACTAATGTCACTGCAAAGTAGAATTGGTGGCTCAAAAAATAAGCCATCATATGGAATTTTATGTGCAAAATTGAAAGCGTTATGATTTTTAGAAGGTGATGAGGAAAAAATGAAAATGCCTTAAGATGAAAATAGGCTGAGTCCCTAAGGGGTTAAGAAAAACTGACACTGACCTTAAAAAAATCTTTTTAGGTATGGTGTTACATATTTTATTATTGGCTCCTAGCTAACATCTGGACAGTGCAATTCTTTTTAAAGTAAAAGCTATACATATGAAAAGAGACAGCAGCAGAGAGCACTGTGGTCAGACTGGAAAGAACCACACAACTTCCTGTGGGGTATACAGCAGCTGATAAGTACTGGAAGGCTTACATATTTGGTAGTTTAGGGTAATCCAGTGATAAGGTCACATTAAGGTCATGTCAGGTAAAAGGTCATATCTGAGCAGGGATTGTTAGACATGATGGTCTTTGTCCAAGAATGTATATGGATGGTAGTGTTGAGCGGCATAGGCCATATTCGAATTCGCGAATATTCACGAATATATGCACGAATATTCGTCATATTCGCGAATATTCGCATATTCGTAATATTCCCGTTTTATTTTCGCATATGCGGATATTCGCGTGTGCGAAAATTTGCATATACGAAAATTCGCATATACAAAATTAGCATAAGTGAAAATTCGCATATGCGAAAAGTAGCATGTGCAAATTTTCGTATATGCGAAAATTCGCACACCAGTCTCACACAGTACTATTAGAGCCTTCTTACACCACATAAGCTGGAAGCAGAGAGGGATGATCACTGTGATGTGTATTGTGGAAAAAAAAAAAAACGAATATTCGTAATTACGAATATATAGCGCTATATTCGCGAATATTCGCGAATTCGCGAATATGCAATATTCGCGAATAAAATTCGTATTGCTAATATTCGCGAGCAACACTAATGGATGGTTTGGCAGGTCGTGTTATGGCCAATCTTGCTAGCAGTGTTGTAGGCTGTCTTGTTGGTGGTATTATGAGTGGTCTTGCAGATGGCCTTTTGGTGGGTCATGTCCAGTAGTTAAAAGGTAGAGGTTATCTGTGATGGTAAAGGTCAAATTCAGTAGCTAAAGGGGTTATCCAACATTTTTCTGAAATGTTTATCCTGCCGGAGGTGGGAAATATAAAAAAAAAAAAAAAAAAAATCTTAAAGGAAATCCATCACCATGTGTCCCCTGCACTAACCTGTCAGTACTGACAGGTAATGCAGGTGACACTGATGACCATGGTACTTACCTTGTTCCGTTCCGTGCAAGGGATCTTGTCACCGCTGCAGTTCTCTAGCAGAGGGACCCAACATAGAGCAGCAGCAGTGATATCACTAAGCTCCGCCCATGCCCCAAGCCACTGCTGCTCTCTGCTGGGTCCCGCTGCTAGAGAACAGCAGCAGTGACGTCACTAAGCTCTGCCCGTGCCCCAAGCTGGGCCCGGAGCTTAAGCTAACGGAGAAGATTACCAGAGATCCCCTGCACGGAACAGGACAAGGTAAGTACCATTGTCATCAGTGTCACCTGCACCACCTGTCAGTACAGACAGGTTAGTGCAGGTGACACTGGTGACAGATTTCCTTTAATTTACCAACCACTGATTTCCCACAAGTCCCCTGCAGCTCCTGTTTGGGTCTATCTGATTTCCCGATTATCTGTCTCTTTCCTGCTTCCGAGATGAGCGATAGATGCAGGACCTGCCCGCTCAGCCAATCAATGGCCACAACAATGTTCTGTCTCATCTAGTAATTGGCTGAGTCTGCAGGTCCTGCACCAAGCACTTGTCTCGGAAGCAGGAAGAAAATAGAACATCGGGGGACCGTATGGAGCTGCGGGGGGTTTGGAGATAGGTAGGTATACATTTTTTTCTATTTTTCCCGCCCCAGCAGAATATAAACTTTAGCAAAATGCTCGATGAACCCATTTAAGTACAGGTCAGATCAAATCCAGTAGATTGGTTAAATCCAGTGGAAAGGTCACATATGGTAGGTACTAGATATCACCTTATCACTGGATTTGACCTTGGAAAGACACATATGGAATAAAAACCCTGTTTCTCTGTCAGATTTTTTAGAAACAAACAGTTTTAAAAACAATTATATTATTTCATTCATTTATTTATAGGTTCTAAAAAAAAAAAACTTGTTAATTTATAATAGTAAAAAAAAAACAAGAACCTTTAAAACTGGTTTATTGCTGACTGACAGAATGAAAATGTCACTGCGGTAATTCTATGCCTCAAATGGGCATATCAGATTCAAAAACTTTTTATATTGGCAAAAAATCTACTTTATTTTATATATTTAATAACCAAAATATCTTCTTTTTGTAGAAATCATGTCTTATAAAACAAGACCACTAGGGGTCTCTATTCCATCTAAAACATTATTATGTCCAGCTGCAGCATCCTCTTTGTCCCAGCTGAAGAACAGACATGGACAAAGTCCAGTAAAAGTGAGGGTGGGAATAGCGCTCCTCTGTGCTCACTCCTGTCCTGTCTATCAGACTGCAGCATAAAAACAGAAAGAATAGGGTTACAGAGCAGCCTGCAATGAATGGATGAAGAGACCCAGCACAGGACAGCAGACTCAGGGACAACCCCTCTCCGGAGCAAACCATGAAAAATCATGTGAGCACTAAAAAAAGGTATCTCTGAGAGAATTATAGGTGCTAGACACAAAACATTTTATGTAAATGATCAGAATTAGATACTGAGTAACAACTTTTTGTGGGATATGACGTGTACTCTTTAATAAATATTACATCATTTACTAAATATTTTATGCTGAACATTTGGTGCGATGGAAGAGAAGGAAGATTCAATCAGAGACTCAGGGGATTGCTCAGGTGAAATTGGATACTCGTGGAGGCATCACTCGCAAGGAATGTATAAAAAGATTTATTAATAAATATAATGCAGGTACGTATATATGTGTATATATGTGTATATGTGTGTGTATATATATATATATATATATATATATATATATATATATATATATAAATACTGGGAAAACAGCACAAAGCTGGACCAAAGGGTCATGGTGGGGTCAAGGACAACAAAGGTGGAGACAAAGTAAATAAGTAATTAAGTCGATAAGTAACAAACATATAGATCACAGTGTGTGGTCCGAATTTAACCCCTTTACGACCACGAGCATAAACTTATGCTCGTGGCTGGCTCCCGTTATGTGAAGCATGCCCAGAAGCTGAGCGTGCTTCATACCCAGCAGGTCCCGGTTGCTATAAGCAGCCAAGACCCGTGGCTAATACCGGACATCGCCGTTTGGGCTGATGTCTGGTATTAACCCTTTAGATGCCGCAATCAAAGTTGACCGAGGCGTCTAAAACGGGAGAAAATCGTTGCCGGTTAGCTCAGTGGGCTGTTCGATTTTACCGCGGTGTCCCGAACAGCTGAGTGGACAATGGGAGGCTTCTTACCTTGTCTCCCACCGTCCGATTGTCACTCTGGTGCTCCATGCCTGAGATCCAGGCTGGAGCAGCAGAGCACCGATAACACTGATCAATGCAATGCTATGGCTTTGCATAGATCAGTGTCTGCAATCAAGGTATTGCAAGTTATAGTCCCCTATGGGTGCTATAACTTTGCAAAAAAAGTGTAAAAAAATAGTTAATAAATGTGATTTAACCCCTTCCCTAATTAAAGTTTCACCTCCCTTTGCCCATAAAAAAATGTAAATAAAAATAAACATATGTGGTATCGCAGCGTGCGTAAATGTCCAAACTATGAAAATATAAAGTTAAAGGGGTACTCCGGTGAAAACCTTTTTTCTTTTGAATCAACTGGCTCCGGAAAGTTAAACAGATTTTTACGTTACTTCTATTAAAAAATCTTAATCCTTCCTGTACTTATTAGCTGCTGAATACTACAGAGGAAATTATTTTCTTTTTGGAATGTTCTCTGAAGACATCACGAGCACAGTGCTCTCTGCTGACGTTATTATAATAATAATAATAAGTCTTTATTTATTGTTGTCCTTAGTGGAATTTGAACCCAAGGCCCCAGCACTACACGGCAGCAGTGCTAACCACTAAGCCACCATGCTTCCCTTAGCATACATCTGCTATACATCTGCTATGCATGGTTGCTAAAATGGACAGAGATGTCAGCAAAGAGAACTGTGCTCATGATATCAGTGTTCCAAAAAGAAAGGAATTTCCTCTGTAGCATTCAGCAGCTAATAAGTACTGGAAGGATTAAGATTTTTTAATAGAAGTAATTTACAAATATGTTTAACTTTCTGGCACCAGTCGATTTAAAAGAAAAAAGGTTTTCACCGGAGTACCCCTTTAATTAAACAGCAAAATGTATAAAAATGTATAAATGGCGATCAAAACAAATATGGTACCGATAAAAACTTCTGATCATGGCGCAAAAAATTTGCCTTCATATATCCCCATATACGGAAAAATAAAAAAAAGTTATAGGGGTCAGAAGATGACAATTTTACACATTTACACAATTTTGGTGCATGTAGTTATAATTTTTTTAAAGTAGTAAAATAAAATAAAACCTACATAAATTAGATATCTTTGTAACCGTATGGACCTACAAAATAAAGATATAGTGTCATTTTTACCGAAAAGTCTACTCCATAGAATTGGAAGCCCCCAAAAGTCACAAAATTGCGTTGTTTTTTTTTCTATTTTGCCCCACAAATATTTTTTTCCTGGTTTCGCCGTAAATTTTGTGGTGAAATGATTGATGCCATTATAAAGTACAATTAGTGGCGCAAAAAATAAGCCCTCATATGGGTCTGTAGGTGCAAGATTGAAGGTGTTATGATTTTTAGAAGGTGATGAGGAAAAAACAAAAATGCTAAAACTTAAAAACCCTGCATCCTTAACCCCTCGGGGACCAAGCCCATTTTGACCCTTAGAGCCAGAGCATTTTTTGCAATTCTGACAACTGTCACTTTAAGCATTAATAACTCTGGGATGCTTGTACTTATGAATTTGATTCAGAGATAGTTTTTTCGTCACATATTCTACTTTATGTAAGTGGTAAATTTTCGTTGATACTTGCATAATTTCTTGGTAAAAAATTCCAAAATTTAATTTAAAAAATTGTAAATTTTGCACTTTTGTAACTTTGAAGCTCTCTGCTTGTAAGGAAAATAGACATTCCAAATAAATTATGTATTGATTCACATATACAATATGTCTACTTTATGTTTGCATCATAAAGTTGACATGTTTTTACTTTTTGAAGACATCAGAGGGCTTCAAAGTTCAGCAGCAATTTTTCAATTTTTCAAGTAAATTTCAAAATCTGAAATTTTCAGGGATCAGTTCAGTTTTGAAGTGAATTTGAGGGTCTTTATGTTAGAAATACCCCATAATGGACCCCATTATGAAAACTGCACCCCTCAACGTATTCAACATGGCATTCAGAAAGTTTGTTAACCCTTTAAGTGTTTCACAGGAATAGCAGCAAAGTGGAGGCGAAAATTCAAAATCTTCATTTTTTACACTAACATGTTCTTGTAGACCCATATTTTTTATTTTTACAAGGGGTAAAAAGCCCCCCAAAATATGTAATCCAATTTCTCTAAATAAGGAAATAACTTATATGTGGATGTAAAGTGCTTTGTGGGTGCACTAGAGGGCTCAGAAGGGAAGGAACAACAATGGGATTTTGGAGAGCAAATTTAGCTGAAATGGTTTTTGGGGGCATGTCGCATTTAGGAAGCCCCTATGTTGCCAGAACAGCTAAAAACTCCCCACATGGTATACTATTTGGGAAACTACACCCTTCAAGGAACATAACAAGGGGTACAGTGAGCCTTAACACCCCACATGTGTTTGACGAATTTTCAATAAAGTTGGACGGGAAAATGTTTATTTTTTTCACTAAAATGCTGATGTTACCCCAAATTTTTCATTTTCACAAGGGGTAATAGGTGAAAATGTTCCCCATGGTGCCAGAACAGCGAAAAACACCCCACATGGCATACTATTTGGGAAATTACACCCCTCAAGGAATGTAAAAAGGGGTACAGTGAGCCTTAAAACCCCACAGGTGTTTGACGACTTTGCGTTGGACGTGAAAATGAAACATTTTATTTATTTTTACTAAAATGCTGATGTTACTCCAAATTTTTCATTTTCACAAGGAGTAATAGGTGAAAATGTCCCTCCAAAATTTGAAACTCCATTTCTCTCGAGAAAGGAAATATATCATATGTGGATGTAAAGTGATGTGCGGGTGCACTGGAGGGATCAAAAGGGAAGGAGCGACATTGGGCTTTTGGACAGCAAATTTTGGTGAAATGGTTTTTGGGGGGCATGTCACATGGTGCCAGAACAGCGAAAAACACCCCACATGGCACACTATTTGGGAAACTACACGCCTTAAGGAACGTAACAAGAGGTGCAGTGAGCATTTACACACCACTGGCATTTGACAGATCTTTGTAACAGTGAGCTGTGCAAATGAAAAATTACATTCTTCATTTTCACGGACCACTGTTTCAAAAATCTGTCAGTCACCTGTGTGGTGTTAAGGCTCACCATACCCCTTGTTACGTTCCATGAGGGGTGTAGTTTCCAAAATGGGGTGACATGTGTGTATTTATTTGTGTGTACATGCGTTTATGTCAGAACCGCTGTAACAGCCACCCCTATGCAAATCACCAGTTTAGGTCTCAAATGTACATGGTGCGCTCTCACTCCTGAGCCTTGTTGTGCACCCGCAGAGCATTTTACGTCCACATATGGGGTATTTCCGTACTTGGGAGAAATTGTGTTACAAATTTTGGGGGTCTTTTTCTCCTTTTACCTTTTATGAAAATGAATGGGGCAACACCAGCATGTTAGAGTAAAAAAAAATATTTTTTTTACACTAACATGCTGGTGTAGACCCCAACTTTACCTTTTCATAAGGGGTAAAAGGAGAAAAAGTCCCCCAAAATTTTTAGTGCAATTTCTCCTGAGTACGGAGATACCCCATGTGTGGCCCTAAAGTGTTGCCTTGAAATACGACAGGGCTCTGAAGTGAGAGAGCGCCATGTGCATTTGAGGCCTAAATTAGGGCTTTTCATAGGGCTGTACCCGGATGCAAGCGTTACACTTGCCTCCTCCACCAAAAAGGCTGTACGTCAGTTTTTCCCAAACAGGGTGCGTCCAGCTGTTGTAAAACTCCCAACATGCCTGGACAGTCAATGGCTGTCCGGCAATACTGGAAGTTGTTATTTTGCAACAGCTGGAGGCTCCGTTTTGGAAAAACTGACGTACAAGACGTTTTTTTTTTTATTGGGGGGGGCGACAGTGTAAGGGTGTAGTGTATATGTAGTGATTTACTCTTTATTTAGGGTTAGTGTACTGTTTTTAGGGTACATTCACACGGGCGGAGATTTAGTGAGTTTCCCGCTGCAGCGGAAAATTTGCAGCATCTCAAACTTGAAGCGGGAAACTTGTTGTAAACCCCCGCCCGTGGGAATGTACCCTGTACATTCATGGGGGGGAGGGGGTGGGGAAACTACAACTCCCAGCATGCACAGACCATGCATGCTGGGAGTTGTAGTTATGCAACAGCTGGAGGCACACTGGTTGGGAAACACTGAGTTAGGTAACAGACTACTGCAGTGTTTCCACACCACTGTCTGTTTCCTAACTCAGTGTTTCCCATCCCATGTGCCTCCAGCTGTTGCAAAACTACAACTCCCAGCATGCATGGTCTGTCATTGCATGCTGGGAGTTATAGTTTTGCAACAGTAGGAGGCACACAGGTTGGTAAACACTGAGTTATGAAACAGACAATGTTGGAAGTTGTAGTTATGCAACATGAGGAGAACATTTTGTGTAGTCATCTCCAAACTGTAGCCCTCCAGATGTTGCAAGACTTCAACTCCAAGCATGCCCAGACTGCCCAGGCATGCTGCTTAGAAAGTCTGGGCATGCTGAGAGTTGTAGTTTTGCAATATCTGGAAGGACAGTGGTCTCCAAATTGTGGCCCTCCAGATGTTGCAAACCTACAACTCCCAGCATGCTGGGAGTTGTAGTTTTGAAACTCCTAGATACAGCAGTGAAGATCACTTTATAGCGATCTTCACAGCTGGGAAACTGCCGCCGCTGCCTCCACTTGCCTGCGCCTCCTGTCAGCCGCCAATCCCTCGTCCTCGGTCGCTGCGTGAGCCCAGGTAACCGGCGCTGGCGGTCCCCGCACATCGTGGCCACCACGTTCACCACCCGCCCAGAGATTCGACGATTGGCCAATCGCAGGGGATAGGAGGTGGCACCCCTGCCACCTCGCTCCTATCCCTCAGGATGATCAGGCTGATCATCCCTATTTTCCAGGCAATCGGGTCATCAGAGATCCGATCAGCCCAGAATAGCGCAAATCGCCGATCTGAACCCCAGGCATTTGCACAGGATGCCTGCTGAATGATTTCAGCAGGCATCCCATTCCGATCCCCGTCCGGCTAGCGTCGGTGATCAAAATTCCCACGGGTGTACAGGTACGCCCTTGGTCCTTAAGTACCAGGACGCAAGGGCGTATCCATACACCCGTGGTCCCCCAACAGGTTAAGGGGTTAAACCTTTTATGCATCCATTGTGAGTAGCACATCCATGTGTATCCAATTTTACTTAGGGCCACCTCCAGGCTGTCTCATTCAGCCAATATATGGTCTCCTAATGCTTCAGCCACCTCCAGGCTGTATCATTAAGACACTATTGGGGAGATTTATCAAAACCTGTGCAGATGGAAAGTTGTCCAGTTGCCCATAGCAACCAATCAGATTGCTTCTTTCTTTTTGCAGAGGCCTTATTAAAAATGAAAGAAGCAAGCTGATTGGTTGCTATGGGCAACTGCACCACTCTTTCTCTAGGTTTTGATAAATCTCCCCCTATATGGTCTCCTCATGCTGCCACAAACTCCAGGCTGTGCCATTTAGCCACTATATGGTTTACTGATGCAGCTGGGCCTAAGACATTACCTAGAAATATTTTATGGTAGCACTAGCTACCATAAATCTTCAATTTCAAAATTCATATTTTAATCTTAGGGATTGTGAAGCCCTATTGTCTACTCATGCTGCCACAAACTCCAGGCTGTGCCCTTCAGCCACTATATGGTCTCCTCATGCTTCAGACACTATTCTAATTAAATTAAATAAAAATAACATGAAAAAAATCTCTTCAGCCCCCTCAATTTTGACACCAAATGGTCTCCCTGCTGCCACATCGACGCTCTGCAGCAGTGATTCTAATAACAATGCCTGTAATGTGCATGTCATACTGAATAACAGTATTAATTCACTAACACAGCACACTCCCTATGCGTGTTAGAACAAAGCAAACTGTTCTACACCCCTATTGAGGCTCTCTGTAGGCCAGAAATAGCCATTTTTAATACAGATTCACTGCGAATAAAAATTCAACCTGAAACAATTTTTTTCTGAAAATTCGGTGAATTGTCTGAAACTAATTTTTCAAAAGTTCGCTCATCTCTAGTCGTGACGTCACGGCCAGACCCCATCATGACATCACACCACACCCCCTCAATGCAAGTCTATGGGAGGGGGCATGGCACATGCCACACCCCCTCTCATAGACTTGCATTGAGGGAGCGTGGCATGACGAGGAGGCGTGACTTCATGTCACGACCCCCACGCTGCCCACTCCAAGCGTTCGGAACAAAATGTTTTGAATGCTGAGGCAGCGGAGTATCCCTTTAACCACTTAAGGACCTAGGGCGTATGGATACGCCTTGACGTCCTGGTACTTAAGGACCCAGGGCGTATCCATACGCCCGTGGGAATTTCGGTCCCCGCCGCGCGCCGGGCGGGGACCGGGCCGGGGTGACTGCTGATATCTATCAGCAGGCACCCCGTGCAAATGCCCAGGGGGGTCATCAGACCCCCCCACGTCGGCGATCGGCGCAAATCGCAAGTGAATTCACACTTGCGATTTGCGCCGATTCCGGGTCATACGGGTCTATTGTGACCCGGAATAGAAGGGGGATCGCGGTTGTCCAAGACACCCACGATCCCCCTGTAGGCATAGGAGTGAGGTGGCAGGGTTGCCACCCCTCCTATCCCTGCTATTGGTCTGCTATTGATCGTCAGAGGCGACGACCAATAGCAGACCGGGGGCGGGGGGGTTAACTTTCGTTTTCCCCGTCCTGCCCTTCCACAATAGGCGGGGCAGAACGGGGAACCGAATGGGACCGGGCGCCGACGTCCACTTACCCGTCCGGAGGCTGCGGCGACGTTGATCGGCGGGCGGCGTCACGTGCTTCTGAAGAGGACGGCTGCCGGGATCCTACGGAAGCCGGTAAGTAGATCTGGAGGGCTACAGTCTGAGACCGTGGTCTCTAACTGTAGCCCTCCAGATGTTGCAAAACTACAACTCCCAGCATGCCCAGACAGCTGTTTGGGCATGCTGGAATATGTCGTTTTGCAACAGCTGGAGGGCTGCAGTTTGAGACCACTATACAGTGGTCTCTAAACTATATCCCTCCAGATGTTGCAAAATTACAACTCCTAGCATGCCCACATAGCTGTTTGTTGTCTGGACATGCTGGGAGTTGTAGTTTTGCAACATCTGGAGGTCCACAGTTTGGAGATCACTGTGCAGTGGTCTAAAAACTGTAGCTCTCCAGATGTTGCAAAACTGCAATTCCCAGCATGCCCAGAAAGCAAACAGCTGTCTCTGCATGCTGGGAGTTGTAGTTGGGTACCTCCAGCTATTGCATAACTACATCTCCCAGCATGCCCTTCGGTGATTAGTACATGCTGGGAGTTGTAGTTTTGCAACAGCTGGAGGCACACAGGTTCTGTTACCTAACTCAATATTTTCCAACCAGTGTGCCTCCAGCTGTTGCAAAACTACAACTCCCAGCATGCACGGTCTGTCAGTACATGCTGGGAGTTGTAGTTTTGAAACAGCTGGAGGTTTGCCCCCCCATGTGAACGTACAGGGTACATTCACATAGGCGGGTTTACAGTAAATTTCCTGCTTCAAGTTTGGGCTGCGTCAAATTTTTTGCCGCAGTGCAAACTCCTAGCGGGAAATTCACCGTAACCCGCCAGTGTGAATGTACCCTAAAAACACTACACTACACTACCACCTAATAAAGAGTAAAACACTACATATACACCCCCTTACACTGTCCCCCCCCCCCCCCCAATAAACAATTTAAAACGTCTTGTACGGCAGGTTTTCCAAAACGGAGCCTCCAGCTGTTGCAAAACAACAACTCCCAGCATTTCTGGACAGCCACTGACTGTCCAGGCATGCTGGGAGTTTAGCAACAGCTGGAGGCACCCTGTTTGGGAATCACTGGTGTAGAATACCCCTATGCAATCCCTAATTTAGTCCTCAAATGCGCATGGTGCTCTCTTACTTCGGAGCCCTGTCGTATTTCAAGGAAACAGTTTAGGGCCACATATGGGGTATCTCCGTACTCGGGAGAAATTACACTACAAATTTTGGGGGGCTTTTTTTCCTTTTACCGCTTGTGAAAAGGAAAAGTTGGGGGCTACACCAGCCTGTTAGTGTAATTTTTTTTTATTTTTTAACATGCTGGTGTTGCCCCATACTTTTTATTTCCACAAGTGGTAAAAGGAAAAAAAAGACCCCCAAAATTTGTAACGCAATTTCTCCTGAGTACAGAAATACCCCAGATGTGGGCGTAAAATGCTCTGCGGGCACACAACAAGGCTCAGGAGTGAGAGTGCACCATGTACATTTGAGGCCTAAATTGGTGATTTGCACAGGGGTGGCTGATTTTACAGCGGTTCTGACAAACGCAAAAAAAAATAATACCCACATGTGACCCCATTTTGGAAACTACACCCCTCACCGAACGTGACAAGGGGTATAGTGAGCCTGAACACCCCACAGGTGTTTGACGAATTTTCATTAAAGTTGGATGGGAAAATGAAAAAAATTATATTTTTTCACTAAAATGCTGGTGTTACCCTAAATTTTTCATTTTCACATCGGGAAATAGGAAAAAAGCCCCCCCAGATTTGTAAACCCATCTCTTCTGAGTAAGAACATACCCCATATGTGAATTTAAAGTGCTCTGCGGGCGAACTACAATGCTCAGAAGAGAAGGAGCGCCATTGGGATTTTGTAGAGAAAATTTGTCCGGCATTGAAGGCCACATGTGTTTACAAAGCCCCCATAGTGCCAGAACAATGGACCCCCGACACATGTGACCCCATTTTGGAAACTACACCCCTCACGTAATGTAATAAGGGGTACATTGAGAATTTACGCCCCACAGATGTCTGACAGATTTTTGGAACAGTGGTCCGTAAAAATGAAAAATAAACTTTTTAATTTGCACAGCCCACTGTTCCAAAGTTCTGTGGGGTGTAAAAACTCACTGCACCCCTTATTAAATTCTGTGAGGGGTGTTGTTTCCAAAATGGGGTCACATGTGGGGGGTTCCACTGTTCTGGCACCACGGGGGGCTTTGTAAACGCACATGGCCCCTGACTACCATTCCAAACTAATTCTCTTTCCAAAAGCTCAATGGCGCTCCTCCTCTTCTGAGCATTGTAGTTCGCCAGCAGAGCATTTTACGTCCTAACATGGGGTATTTCCATACTCAGAAGAAATGGGGTTACACATTTTGGGGGTCATTTTCTCCTATTACCCCTTGTAAAAATGTAAAATTTTGGGGAAAAACTGCATTTTAGTAAAAAAAAAAAAATTTTCATTTACACATCCAAATTTAACGAAAAGTCGTCAAACACCTGTGGGGTGTTAAGGCTCAGCGGACCCCTTGTTACGTTCCTTGAGGGGTGTAGTTTCCAAAATAGTATGCCATGTGGGTATTTTTTGCTGTTCTGGCACCACAGGGGCTTCCTAAATGCGACATGCCCCCAAAAAACCATTTCAGCAAAAGTTGCTTTCAAAAAGCCAAATGTGACTCCTTCTCTTCTGAGCATTGTAGTTTGCCCGCAAAGCATTTTACATCCTAACATGGGGTATTTCCATACTCAGAAGAGATGGGGTTACAAATTTGGGGGGGCATTTTCTCCCATTACCCTTTGTAAAAATGGTAAATTTGGGGGAAAAACTGCACTTTAGTGAAAAAATTTTTTTTTTCATTTACACATCCGACTTTAACGAAAAGTCGTCAAACACCTGTGGGGTGTTAAGGCTCACTGGACCCCTTTTTACGTGCCTTGAGGGGTCTAGTTTCCAAAATGGTATGCCATGTTGGGGTTTTCTGCTGTTCTGGCACCATAGGGGCTTCCTAAATGTGACATGCCCCCCAAAAACCATTTCAGCAAAATTCCCTCTCCAAAATCCTATTGTCGCTCCTTCCCTTCTGAGCCCTCTAGTGCACCCGCCGAACACTTGACATACACATATGAGGTATTTCCTTACTCGAGAGAAATTGGGTTACAAATTTTGGGGGATTTTTCATCTATTACCCCTTGTAAAAATTCAAAAACTGGGTCTACAAGAACATGCGAGTGTAAAAAATGAAGATTTTGAATTTTCTCCTTCACTTTGCTGCTATTCCTGTGAAACACCTAAAGGGTTAACACACTTACTGAATGTAATTTTGAATACTTTGAGGGGTGCAGTTTTTATAATGTGGTCATTTGTGGGGTATTTCTAATATGAAGGCCCTTCAAATCCACTTCAAAACTGAACTGGTCCCTGAAAAATTCTGATTTTGAAAATTTTGTGAAAAATTGGAAAATTGCTGCTGAACTTTGAAGCCCTCTGATGTCTTCCAAAAGTAAAAACATGTCAATTTTATGATGCAAACATAAAGTAGACATATTGTATATGTGAATCAATGTATAATTTATTTGGAATATCCATTTTCCTTACAAGCAGTGAGCTTCAAAGTAAAAAAAATGCAAAATTTTCAATTTTTTCATCAAATTTTGGAATTTTTCACCAAGAAATGATGCAAGTATCGACAAAATTTTATCACTAACATAAAGTAGAATATGTCACGAAAAAACAATCTCGGAATCAGAATGAAAGGTAAAAGCATCCCAGAGTTATTAATGCTTAAAGTGACAGTGGTCAGATGTTCAAAAAATGGCCGGGTCCTTAAGGTATATTTGGGCTGGGTCCTTAAGGGGTTAAGTACACTTACCGTATTACCGTGGGTAACGGCATCTAGAGCGCCTTTCTTTCTCTTTTTTGTCCCAATGTTGAGCAACCACTTGACTTTGATCTAGGTGACCACATGTAGCTTTTACACTTTTACCAGGTATAGTAAAATACCTATCTGTGATAGCATACAAGCCCAGGACCAGGTTTATTCATAAGTACTTTATTAAGAATTTTGATCATCTTTTGTCATTAAAAACCAGTAGAATGTTAAATATACAACACATCTTCAGTCTTAAGATCTTTGGTGAGTGCTCCACAGGTATGGCTTTTCTAACTTGTCTATCATAAGACAGATATGTTCAGACCTTTTGTTGATAAAAATAAAGGTCAAAATTGAGTCATTGAAAGTTTTAGCTAGCTTTAAAAGGGAGCACTGATCTTAAGGTCCATTCTGCAGTAGTTGAATTTGAGAGATCAGATATCGAAATACTTTACATTTTTGGTAAACAAAAAGACAATTGTGGACAGCTGGGTTTCAAAATACATGCAGCTTATATTACTGTTCATAGCCAGAAAAATTACAAGTAAAGAATAAGATTCAAAAGATTTATATGTTAGTCTGTAAGGCAAGTTGTGCTGGAATGCGCTACAGCCCGATACTCATAGTTTAGTAATCAAATGGTATTGGCTGATACAGTACTACATGTGGAACCAACTCTGCATAATGGTCCTTGTAAAACCTGTACAACTCATGTGCATGTTCAGGGCTGGATCATCATTGGCAGGGGTCCCTTGGCAAACATTTGGTGATAAATGTCATATAATTTGTGGCTGAATTGTTATATACATAATATTGTTACACACAAACTTTTGTAATGATGCAGGCACACTTTTTTGGTGGGATAGCCGGACAGTGTGAACCTAGCTTTACTCCAGTTGCTGGGGATATCTGGGAAGCACCTGCATTAATGAGTGGTAGAGGTCCTGGGTTTTTGCCCATTCTTCCTATGATCCAGCCCTGATTTAGGCAGGTGACCTGCCAAGGATTCACACTCACAATTGCTGCTAATGGTCTCTTCATTAGATTTTACTTATCTGTTGAATGTAATAAAGCATCTGATACAATGCCCATGTTTACACAAATATGTACTCTTACATGTACAACTATATCTGTGGACATCTGATACTCTTACAATACTTTTTCGTGTGCCTCTTGCTGCTAATGAACTCTTTATGTAGATAGCACAAATGGGCAAACCAGACGCCCCACTATACAAAGACATATTACCTTATCAAATAAACAGGAGGGACTGCAATTCTAGGATTCCTGGCATTATTAAAGGGGTACTCCGCTGCTCAGCATTTGGAACAAGCTGTTCTGAACGCTGGAGCCAGCGCTGGGAACTCGTGACGTCACACCCCACCCCCTCAATGCAAGTCTATGGGAGGGGGCGTGACAGCCGTCACGCCCACTCCCATTGACTTGCATTGAGGGGGCGGGAAGTGACATCATGAGGGGATGGGGCTATGGCGTCACGAGCTCCCGACTCCAGCGTTCAGAACAGTTTGTTCCAAATGCTGAGCAGCGGAGTACCCCCTTTAGGCTAAGTTTCCACTTGGTTTTTTTCTGGCAGTTTTTGGATATCTGCCACTGCAGTTTTTGAGCCAAAGCCAGAAGTGTATTAAAAAGGAACAGGACATTTAAAGGAAGGACTTACACTTTTCCTCCCTTATGGATCCACTTCTGACATTAACTCAAAAACTGCAGTGGCAGATATCCAAAAACTGCCAGAAAAAAAAACAAGTGGAAACTTAGCCTCAAGAGTTTTGTGTTCTCTTTTCTGAGAGGAAAACAGTTATCAGTTCCTTAACCAACATCATTATTTGGCACAGAAGCAAAAACAAGTTACATGAAATCCCTGGAAAAAGAAAATGAAGAATCTGAGTGAAAGTAGTAAGTACCTAGTAGTACTAGAGAATTATAGCTATACATGGTATACCTTGGCTTTTACATAGTTCAATCAAGTCTTTGTAGACCAAGGTTGCAAGCTGCCATTTATTAAACAGAACAGAGACAGCACTGACCGCAGTGTCTTAACAGATTCAGTGCTGCAATCTGAACTCTTTCACAAAAATATATATATATATACAAAGAGGATGCCGGAGGTGAACAGGTACAAGTTGGTGACATTTTCTATTATCTCTTTCAATAATTTTGATTAAGATCCAGGAAAAGAACTTAAATCGGTTAAACTGGTTTCCCAAGTAAAGTTTATTGATTTATTTTTTAGAAATTTGACCATGAAAACCCCTTTAATTATACTGACCTAGGAGAATACCAGCAGCATTTTCATTACCTCCCACTAACATATAGCAGGTGCTGTCTATACACATCACCCCTAGGCAAGCTCACCACTGTAGCCTGCTAAGGCTGTAAAATAAACTACTAGATTCACTATTCCAGGTTCACCATAGTGCGTGCGGTTATTTACCCTGATGACGCTATTGCAGCAAATAACTGAGGCTATAGTGGGTTTAGAATGTCACCAGCAACTTTTATGCCAGAGAAGTGTGTGGTGGTGGGGTCACAGAATAGCAATAAGTGGGGAAATGTTCCTTTCACTTCCTATTTTAAGAGAAAATAAGTGATCTAATGCCGACTCCCCCCCCCCTCCAAATCTCATTAGAGATTAGTGTGTCACCCCTTAATCGTGTTTAGAGTAGCATGTCTAACCCTAACTCCCTCACTTCAATTTTGTTGTGTTGTGTTCCTCATGAACAAGTATAGAACAAGAAAAAAAAAATGTAAACCTTCTTGGGTAAATACAGAACCCCATTTTTACCCTCCAGTTTTTCACTGTTTGAAAGTGTAACTCCGATGATGCTGCGGCGGCAGGAAATCTTTTTGAATCTTCCAAAAGCTTCAGAATCTGAGACTTAAGCAATGCAAGTCTATGGGACTTCTGGCAAATCCATATTCTGATCCATTTGGTCTTTGTCTATGTTGGCAGGAGATTAAAAATATATCCTGCAGCTAAACCATCATTGGAGTTACGCTTTAAGGGTAGGGTCACACGTGGTGTATACGCAGCATCTTTCTTGCTGCACAAAATCTGCTGCGTATTATCAGACACACAAGGCTACCTGGCAGCAGCTCTGTGTGAGCAGTGAGGTCACATACAAGGCTGCTGTGGGTAGCCTAGTGTGTCTGCTGTTAGGACAATACGCTGCATATTAGCAGATTTTGTGCAGTGAGAAATACGCTACGTGTAAACCAACCCCTCAGGGGACATTTCACAAATCTTTTTATTACATAGACCCAGATACTGAAATGTATTCTTTTTTTGTACACTACTATGGGGGCAGCAATATTGTCTAAGGTTTCTGCACAGCAGTTAGAGAAATGGCTTAGAGCAAGTCCCATGGACATAGGAAACAATAGACTGCAGCTGACCCTATTGACTTCTATGGAAGAGTTATCTAGGCATTGTCAGACCTGTTCAGAGGGAAGGGGAGGGGAGGGGTGAGCTCTAACCATCATTTGTCGTGAATTTTCTTGCCTTTTCTATATACTGGTGTCACCTTTTACTATAATCTTGTCTGTGATGGTAAAAAGGAGCAGACAAAGGATTTCTCTACAAAACAGGATGTGTCAGCTTTTTATTAGGCTTAGTGAAATGAATGAAAACTGCAAGATTACATGGTTATTTTAAAATATAGATAGTAAAAAGAAATATGTTAAGAAAATCTGCAAAAATTTGTAAATATGTTTAACATAAATACTTAAATTTAAGCAGGAGGTCTTCTTGTAATGACACATTCTCTCTAAAAAATTTATATAAACTGATCAAGGAAGAGATTGTGTTTTTAGTATTTACTTTAGTGCCCTTTTCAGGGCTTTTTGCAGAAAAACTACTTGTCTTCATGCCAAGCCCTGCTATTATCTTTTCCTTGTAGCACAATGATTTAAAGGGGAACTCTGGTGGAAACCTGAAAGTTAAACAGATTCGTAAATTACTTCTATTAAAAAACATCTTAATCCTTCCAGTACTTATTAGCTGCTGTATAAAACAGAAATGTGTGAATTTCTTTTCTGTCTGACAAAAGTCCTCTCTGCTGACACCTCTGTCCATGTCAGGAACTGCCCAGATTAGAATCATATCCCCATAGAAAAACCTGTCCTGCTCTGGACAGTTTCTGACACGGACAGAGGTGTCAGTGGAGAGCACTGTTGTCAGACAGAAAAGAACTTCATAAATTTCTTTGTAGTATACAGCAGCTGATAAGTACTAGAAGGGTTAAGATTTTTAAATAGAATTGATTTACAAACCTGTTTAACTTTCTTGCACCAGTTGATTTGATTTGCATCTCATTTACTTTTTTTTTTTTCATATCAACTGGATCCAGAAAGTTAAACAGATTTGTAAATTACTTCTATTAAAAGATCTTAATCCTTTCAATAATTATCAGCTGCTGAAGTTGAGTTGTTGTTTTCTGTCTGGCAACAGTGCTCTCTGCTGACATCTCTGCTTGTCTCGGGAACTGCACAGAGCAGAAGAGGTTTGCTATGTGGATTTGCTTCTACTCTGGACAGTTCCCGAGACACATGTCATCAGAGAGCACTTAGACAGAAAAGAACAACTCAACTTCAGCAGCTCATAAGTAGTGAAAGAAATTAAGATTTTTTAATAGAAGTAATTTACAAATCTGTTTAACTTTCTGGAGCCAGTTGATATATATATATATATATATATGTAGTTTTTTCCTGGATAACCCCTTTAACATTTCAAATTGTGAATATAGCTGAATGATGCCAAAATCAGTGTCAAAACTGATGACAATATGTTTCCCATACATGTGAATGAGGCTTCCAAACCCCCATAAACATGCTATGGAAAACTTCTGCATGGATCAAGGCTGAGCTGCACAAAAATATGCAGTGCTTTTAATAGCATATTAACTTATCCCACATCAAAAAACTGAAGATCAGTAGGACTGAATGGCAATGGGGATATTAAAGATGCTGCATAAACAGAGAATCCTCATTTTCTGCCAGCAGACCTTTGAGTACATTCCATGCATTCAGAAACCTTTCAGACTCTCACATTTTGTCATGTTGCGGCCTTGTGCTAAAATAAAATTATTAAAAAAAAAAACTGTTCCCCCATCATTTTGCACAAAATATCTTAAGATGACAATTTTTACAGATTCATTAAGAAGTAAAAACTACATTTTCAGATGGACATAAGTATTCAGGCCCTTTGTTATGACACTTAATATTTCGGTCTGGGGCCTCCCATTTCTCTTGATCATCTCTGAGATGTTTCTACACCTTCCTTGTAGTCTGCTGTGGTAAATTCAGGTAATTGGACAGGATTTGGAAAGACAAAGCCATGTCTACATAAGGACTCACATTTGACAATGTATATCAGAGCATGAGGAGGAAAGAACTGCCTGTAGATCACAGAGAGGATAAAAAGAAGAAAAGAGGGCAGCGCCTCGTGTAACCCTGCGAGTATAAGAGGATGGTGGCAGTCTAAAAGTGGACTCTCACCTGTGTCACCTCTTGGTTTTGATGCATATCCCCCCATATGTCGGGGTACCAAGGAACTGCAGGCCAGAGGAGTGATTGCTGGACACCGAATCAGCGGGTCCAGAGACAAAGGTTCATGAAAAGAAAAAAAACTCCAACTTCGGCGCTGTTCCAGTAAAGCACTGTTCCGTTTTTTTATCAAGTAAAACCATATTTATTGCACCAAATAATTTTTACAGGCGCATCAGAGGCAAGACGCGTTTCGTGTCACTGCGTACCCTTTCTCAATTGCAGATGTCAATTGAGAAAGGGTACGCAGTGACCCGAAACGTGTCTTGCTGTGCCTTGATGTGCCTGTAAAACTTATTTGGTGCAATAAATATGGTTTTACTTGATAAAAAAACGGAACAGTGCTTTACTGGAACAGCGCCGAAGTTGGAGTTTTTTTTTCTTTTCATGAACTGTAGATCACAGAGACAGGATTTTGTGGAAGCATTAATCATGAAAAGGGTATAAAAAAAAAAAAAAATTTCCAAAGAGCACAGTGACCTCCATAATTCTTCAATGAAAGACGTTTGGAACATCAGGACTCTTCCTAGAGTTGTCCATCCCACTACATAATTGGGGGTGAAGGGCCTTGGTAAGAGAGGTGACCAATAACCCAATGGCCACCCTGGCTAAGCTCCAGATGGAAGGATCTTCTAGATCAGTGGTCTCCAACCTGCGGACCTCCAGATGTTGCAAAACTACAACTCCCAGCATGCCCGGACAGCCAACGGCTGTCCGGGCATGCTGGGAGTTGTAGCTTTGCAACATCTGGAGGTCCGCAGGTTGGAGATCACTGTTCTAGATTATCAACCATCACTGCAGCACTCCACCAATCTGGGCTTTATGGTATAGAGTGGCCAGAAAGAAACCTCAGGAAAAAAGACACAAAGGCACACCTGGAGTTTGTTAAAAAATAAATAAATAAATAAATTATATATATATATATGGAAAGCACCTAAGGGAGTCTCTGACTGGGAGAAAATGAACTTTTTGGCCTTATTTCTGACTGTAATGTCTGGAAGGAACTGCTAATCACCTGCCCAATAGCATTCATACAGTGAAGCATGGTGGTGGCAGCATCACCTCTAATGATGGTCCCGGTGGCAGGATATCTTTAAAATTTGCAGTAAACTGAGCCTGAGACTTGCCCATTATTATATCTGGAAACCTATTTGCCAGAATCCCATGCAAGTCTGGAGCAATTTCTTATCCCGAGACTATCATGATTTGGCATAGACTTGCATGGGATTCTGGCAAATACATTTCCAGATGGCTATAATCTTGGGCAAGTCTCAGGCTCAGTTTACTGAATTTTAAAGATATCCTGTCACCGGTACCATCATTAGAGGTGGCAGAGTGATGCTCTGGGCTGAAGGTTCATGATTTATGATTTATTTTAATTGCTATCGGTCTAATTTGCGGGGCTGGTGGGGTTTTGGGTTTGCATTTATTTAACTTACAATGTACAATATTTCTGAAGGCTTTTCTTTGAAGGCCACTTTACTTGCAGTGGTAATTTTTTAACCCTTAAAGGGGTTATCCAGGAAAAAACTTTTTTGTATATATCAACTGGCTCCAGAAAGTTAAACAGATTTGTAAATTACTTCTATTAAAAAATCTTATTCCTTTCAGTACTTATGAGCTTCTGAAGTTTAGGTTGTTCTTTTCTGTCTAAGTAATCTCTGATGACACGTGTCTCGGGAACCGCCCAGTTTAGAAGAGGTTTGCTATGGGAATTTGCTTCTAAACTGGGCGGTTCCCGAGACACGTGTCATCAGAGATTACTTAGACAGAAAAGAACAACCTTAACTTCAGAAGCTCATAAGTACTGAAAGGATTAAGATTTTTTAATAGAAGTAATTTACAAATCTGTTTAACTTTCTGGAGCCAGTTGATATATATAAAAAAGTTTTTTTTCCTGGAATACCCCTTTAAAGCACTTTTGTTTTTTCCTCATCACATTATAAAAATCATAACGCTTTAACTTTTCCACCAACAGACCTATATGAGGGCTCATTTCACTACAAAATCTACGGTGAAATGGAAAAAAAAATTTTTTTGCAACACAAAGCCATTTTGTAGCTTTTGGGGGCTTCCGATTCTATGCAATGCACTTTATGGTAAAAATGACAACTTATCTTTATTCTGTAGGTCCATACGATTAAAATGATACCCAATTCATATAGGTTTGATTTTGTTTTACTTCTGTTAAAAATTTTTAACGTTGTGCATGAAAATTAGTACATTTAAAATTGTCATCTTTTGATTCCTATATTTTATCTTATCTTTTATTTTTCCGCATACAGGGTGGTATGAGGGCTAAAAAAATTTGCGCTGTGATCTGTAGTTTTTATCGGTGCAATTTTTGTTTTGATGGGACTTTTTGATAGCTTTTTATACATTATTTTATGGTGTACAAAAACACGCAATTTTGGACTTTGACATATTTTTTTACATATACGCCATTGCCCATGCTGTTTAATTAATGTTAGATTTTTAAAGTTCTGACATTTACGCATGCGGCGATACCACATACGTTCATGTTTTTATATATATATATATATATATATTTATTTATATATTTTTTTAAATGGGGAAAAGGGGAGTGACAAAGTTTTATTAGGGAAGGGGTTAATTCACATTTATTAACTTTTTTTTTTTTTAAACCATTTTTTTGTCACCATAGGGGACTATTACATGCATACACTGTTCAATGATATGCCATAGATTGATTGATTCAGGCTACTGAGGCTTCCTGGAGCATCAGAGCACTGATCGGAGAGCGAGGAGGTAGGTAAGGGCGCGTCATCTCAGCTGATCGGGAGACTGCGGTTTAACCACCATGGTCCCGATCAGCTCTGCTGACCTGCCGGGAATGATTTTTTATTTTAGACACCGCAATCAACTTTGATCGCAGCATCTAAGGGGTTAATGCCAGGCATCACCGCGATCGGTGATGTCCAGCATTAAACACGGGTCCCGGCGGCTGATAGTCACCGGGACCAGCCTGCTATGACGGGGGCTCAGCTCCTGAGCCCGTGTCATAGAAGGGGAGCAGGCGTACAGGTTAAATAGGCAAAATTACAACACAATGGTTGAAGGAAAAAAAAAACGCAAGCATAGGCTGCCCTGATGGGTGCTCTTGAAATCTGCTTTACAAAGAGAGAAATTGTGTTGTGAAGTAATTTTGTTGGACTTGCACATTATTTGTCACACATCCTCAGACTATATGATAAATTATGCGCATGTCCACCACAAAACCCGCAACAAAAGTGACTTGAAAAATGACATACAAAACTGATAAATCTCCCCAATGACCCTAAGCACACAGATAACACCACACAGGAGTGGTTTAGGGAGTCCAGCCAGAGCTTGGACTTGAACCCAATGGAACATCTCTGAAGAGATCTCTGTAAATGGCTTCCACTGATGGTGTCCACCCAACCTGACAGAGCTTGAGAGGATCTGCAAAGAATGGCAAAAAAAAACCCACATCAATGTGTGCTAATATCCCAAAAAGACTGGAGGCTGTAATCGCTGCCAAAGGGGCTTCAACTAGGTACTGAATATGTCTAAGAGATATTTTAGTTTTTCCTTTTCAATAATTTAGCAAAGATTTCTGCCATTCTGTTTTTACTTTGTCATGATTTGGTATCAAAAGTAGAATGATGGGGAAAACTTAGATATAAGCACAAGACATCAACATAAAATGTATAAGAGTCTGAAGAATTTTTAAATATTTGCAGCACTGACCTGTATTGCAGCTTGTCTTAAGATGCAGATCTGGAAATGGAAATCAGCAGGGACGGGGATTGCTGTTAGAATGCAGTATGGGATCGGTAAGGCTAGGTTCACACTACGGAATTTCCGCCTGCAATTCCGCTTTGAAATTGCAGGCAGATTTGTGAATGGAAAATCCGCTTGAAAATTTTCGCCTGAAGAATGGCATTGCTCATTCTTCAGGCGGAAATACTAGCGGAACACATTGCAATCTATTGGAGACTGCAGTGTCCGCGCGGTCATAGCGCCGACTGATTCAGTCGGCCCTGGCCGCACTCGGAATCTCTGGGTAGAAATTTTCTGCCCGGAGATTCCGCAGTGTGAACCTAGCCTAAAATGTGGACTGCTCTTCCCCCCCCCCCCCACAACTTAGTCTGCCTAACTCACTACTTTTATTTATTTAATATTTAATCCCGCCGGACAGCCCATTAAATGTTCTTCTCGGTAGAGTATACAGGATTACTTCAGGATAGAAAGCTGCCATTAATAGCATATCCACATTATCCTCCTATATTAATTTTATGTAGACAATTCATATTACAACATACTGAACACTTCCAGAAAGCTCTCATTGCTGTTCTTCCCATAAGTTATTTCCCGTGCTTATATGCAAGTAGCCTGTCTCCTATAACAAACCAATTTATTAATCCCTAACTTTTGGTTCATATAGTCATTTACTATGCATTTCCTATATATATATAAAAAAAAAAAAATCAATACACACACAATCAATTATATAAACAACATTTTGCACTAAACCACAGAAGAAATACAACCATTTACATATCTGAGACCTCTTTAGCATAAAAAAACCATCAAGCGGATATTAAAAGAAAAGTTTCTTTTACTGTACTATACATAAATTTATTTTGTCACCGACATAACTGAAATGTGTCATTTCGATTTTCCCCTTTAAGAAAACTTGTATCAAAACCCTCAAAGTGGTTTTAATTTATTAAAGATGGAAATAGTATATATATTTGTATATATATATATATAAAACGCTAACAAGCATCACTTCAGGATTGTACATGGGATCAATACTGTATGGCATGAACTCTGTCTCACGTGACATTCTATTACTATTTATGGCACACTGAATGAACAACACATACGAAAGCCACACGGTTTCATAACACCCCCATACAAATGGCTGATGAGGTCTTCTTTAAAGTGCAGGTGGTGGAACCCCCACGCACACATACACACAGTGTCTTTTTCAAAGTGCTTCTTTTCTTTGACACTTTGGATATGAATATATAAATACTCCCGAGTTGATACACTTGCCACTTGAGAAGTTCCTTGTTGTTTTTAGCAAATATCTTCAGATACAAAAAAAACAAGTAATACGCAGAGAGACCCAGATCAAGGTAGATACAGATAGATTTAAAAAAATTAAAACCATTAAAACAAACTCTTCTCCCTCAAAGTACAAGCGTCCAAAAACGGGAGAAAGCAGCAATGTTCCCTTTCTAGTACAGTATATACTTGGTCACTTAAATGAGGGAGGTCCTTTCACAAGTCATCCTGGTTGTACTTACCGGACAGTGTAACCATTTACGGATTTAACCCCTTACCCACCATTAAAGATCTTCCTCACAATAAAGGAAACACCAGACAAGTGTAGCAGCACTCAGCAAGCAACATCTACAATGCTGTCCTCCAAGTGTAGCCAACATGTCATGGCTGCCCCCATCTTGTGTAGCAGTCATATTTTGTGCAAATGCCACTTGTGGAGTGTTCAGGGTAAAGGAATTGTCCAGGGGGCAGAAAAGGTCCTAGTTTACGCCCTCTGCAGTCTTTGAAGTATTCCACATTGACCAATAGACAACATTGTGCAGGTATTATATTTCACCAGCATTCAATAATCGTAACACCCCCCTTTTTTTTTTTTGTCTGAGACGGTATACTTCAGAAAAATGCTGGGGAACAAACAGGTAGAAACGTTTCTGCTCTCTAAACAACCCATTTAAGTGTACAATAAACAATTTATGAAAGGCAAATTTCCTCCCCCTTTTGATAACACTTGGACCACGACGGATGAGGAGTGTGGGGAGAAAATGTGTATACATGTGTTTAAATGAGGGGAGGTATTTTATACACACACATACACAGTTTTAACTTTTCACAGCTTCTTTTTCTTTGTTTTCTGTGTCTTCCGGGTAAGCATGCCAAGTCAATCTCTCCTCGTAAAATGCAATAACTATTTGTGGACACTTCACATTGGCTTCTTTAGCTAGTACGAGATCTGCTTCATCAGAATCTTTCCTGCAATAGAATATGGGTAGGTGACTTAGGATGAAGGTAAGTACTATATAATATTACAAAGTAATCAGAAGACACTTACCATTTCATGAGGAACATGAGTTCGCCGCAGGAGTCTGTAGCCCCAATAATTTTTTCAGGTTCAAGTCCTCTTTCAAATCCTCGTGCAATGTCATTGCTCTGCAAGAGATTATAAAAATCACAAACTTCTAAAGATACAATTTGTGGACTGAACGTAGGACAGGGGTGGAAACAGCATTTATTTATTGTTCTGGTTCGTTCAGCCATTTGTCTTATTGGGGCTTATGGGCATTAATGGGGTACTCCGCTGGAAACATCTTATTCCCTAACCGCCGAAGGCTGTCCGGGAATGCTGGGAGTTGTAGTTTTGCAACAGCTGGAGGCACCCTGGTTAGGAAACACTGCCCCAGGGTTTTTTCCTCTTCTGTGTGCTGGAGGATGACTCTCTGTGAGTCGAGGATTAGCCATTGGCTGTCTAGGCATGCTGAGAGTTGTAGTTTTGCAACAGCTGGAGGCGCCCTGATTGGGAAACAATGCTATATACATTTATGAATGTTCTGCTTCCATGTATGTTCTTTTGCTAGAGTTTGCTCACTTGAACCACAAGAACTGCTGCCAGTGTATCCTCTATGACTAGTGTTTTCTCATGTTTTTCAACAAGATGATGTGCACTTATAGTTAATACTTTTTGATATGCATTTTTTAAGTAGGTGATTTATGTGCTTTTTACAATACTAGCAGAGGTTAAATTACAAACTAGGTGCTAGAATAATTAATGATAAAAAGTGTATATAAACTTTTATGTTCTGTGAGGCACTTGACCATGACGAAGGGTAGCACTCCAGAAACCCATTAGTTTCTACATGAACTGGAGAGGGGTGTATTTATAAAATTAATAAACAAATGTAGATGTTTAACCCAAGTCTAAGTGGATCCACCTCGTCCTTAGAAAACAGGACACCATAGCCATTTCAATAAGCTAGAAAGTGTGGAGTCGGACCCACTATCCTGAGAATAGGCAATCAATTTCGTAAGGCTAAATTAACCCCTTTTAAGGCTAACATATGACTTTACCTCTCTTCTTTTTTTAGCCCGAATATCATCACTTCCAGCTTTTCTTTTTGTGGCTTCTGGCTTGGATTTGGGTTCAGACTCTTTACCCTTTTTATACTTTTTCATAAATTCGGAGATCAACTCTGGGCAGTCCAGGTTCCTGTCAGGCTCCCATGTGTTATGTTCTCTGAAGTAAGAGAGTGGTGGAAAACATTAGATCAGCTAAGATTTTAAGATACGGCCTGTCTGGACAACAATAACACATGTTTTAGTTTTTGATTCTATTATCCTGTGTTAAGGGAGGGTTTCAGTAAATAGATTTGCACAAATAAACAGGCTAAAAATGACATAGAGAAATTTAATTTGTAGGCAAATATAACTTAAGTTTTCTATATAATATCGGATGATGTTTATGGGTGGCTTTTGGTTATGTCCATACCATCTTTGATGCCAACTGCAACAGTTGTACTGTATGAGAACACAAAGTGTTATTCCAGTGACTAGCACTTATCCCTTCTTTATAGGATAGGGGATAAGTGTATGATCGTAAGGGGATCATCAAAGCAGTCTGATCTCAAGAATGGGGTCCTGGGCCACCTGATGAAAAGAAACAGCAGTCACGCATGCACAGTGCCACTCTATTCATTGTCTAATAGAGCTATCAGAGATAACTAGCACTGTACTCAGCGATCTCCAGCAGCTCCCATAAACGATGAATGGAGCAGCAGTGTGTACGCAATCACCTCTTATGGGAGATTCAGGACCCAGTTCTTGAGATCACAGGGGTCCCAGCAGCTAAAACCCCTTCAATCACACACTGAGCCTCTATCCAGCAGAGAAGGGATAAGTGGCAATGGATGGAATAGTAGATCGCATCATAGGCACAGCACAACATAACGGTATCATTACAATTAGGGTGCTCTTACATGGGCCATTCCAGCCACTGGTAGGGGGAGATTTATCAAAACCTGTCCAGTGGGAAGTTGCTGAGTTGCCCATAGCAACCGACCAGATTGTTGTTGTTGTTGTTGTTGTTTTTTTTTTTTTTTTTTTGAAAAGGCCTCTGAAAAAAGAAAGAAGAAGAGATCTGATTGGTTGCTGTGGGCTACTTTTCCTCTGGACCGGTTTTGAAAAATCTCCTCCTATGTAGTGCTTGCAATATAGACAGCACCTGGAGTACCTTCCTATACAAGACCCCTAAAAGAGTCTTTCTTATCTTCAGTCTACTAAGTACCTCTTGATAAAGGGAAACCGAAACGATCGTAGGGGTCTGGGCTCTGCAGCTTAATATGGGTAAGCTTACTATATGCACTTTATCTTACCAGTCTCTGTGTCTCTTTGCAGTCTGCATGGATCCATAGATAAGCGCTTGTGTTACCACTATATCATCACACTATCATTGCGCAATATTATATCTTTGTATATATATGCACATGCGAGTTGAAATCTATTTTAGTATTTGTTTGCACTAATTTATATTCTATTATACCCACAATTGTGGTCAGTGTATATTTTAAATACCGTATATAGAGCACTTTAGTAGCAATAATTGATATGCAGTGCAGTTCTCTTAGAGACTTAGATATTATATTAATTACTTGTTACATCATATTATATGTTAGCCCATTGCAGCTGGCAGTAGCCCTATTTTTTTGTACTGGAACCTAACCTAATCCCAATTTCAATTATTGGCGTCTGTTCACATTGTTTTTTAAAATTGTACTAATAAAATCATGATTTTAATTAAGGAGTTGTTTGAACTCGATTTTCTTTCTGTGTATATGGTATTATGAGTTCTCCTGTGTCCATGCAGGAATTAGTGTGCCCCCGATTGTATGCCATAGAGGCAAGGGGTGATCATGCACGTTTAATGCTAGAACCTGTATTAATTATAATGAAATACAGGCGGCTGCACATTGGGATTTCAATATGCTGCATTTAAAATCAAAGACTGTATGAATGTATCTAATGAGACTGAGAGAATTCCTTGTTGAGTAATGACCAATCCACTTAGGTACTCCAGAAAGTATTGTTATCCTATCATATTAGAACGTATTGTCATATCTTAGTGAGCTATCGACAGGTTACCAAAGCAGATTAGTTGTAGTGTGGGCCTTACAACCACAATCACTTTCTTGGTTCAGAAGTATTAGGACAGTAAAACAGTTTTCACATTTAAACCTTTATACATCACCACAATGGATATGAAACAAGACACGCAACGTGACTAAATCATTTAGGCATTTCAGACTTTTTTCTTTACATAGACCCTCCATTCTTACAGGCTTTAAAGTAATTGGACAATTGTATGATCCGGTGTGGCCTGCTATTAGATTATTATTTCATGGCCAATTAAGGAGATAAAAGGTCTGGGAGTTAATATAGTGTTAAATGGGTACTCCAGTGGAAAACAACATTTTTAAAATTAACTGGTGCCACAAAGTTAACTAGATTTGTAAATTACTTCTATGTAAAAATCTTAATCCTTCCAGTACTTATCTGCTTTATGCTCCACAGGAAATTGTATTTTTTTCCTGGAATTCTTTTCAGTCTGACCACAGTGCTCTCTGCTGACACCTCTGTCCGTACCAGGAACTGTCCAGAGCAGGAGAGGTTTGCAAATCCCCATAGCTTCTGCTCTGGACAGTTCCTGATATGAACAGAGGTGGCAGTAGAGAGCACTGTGGTCAGACTGGAAAGAACAACTCAACTTCCTCTGGAGCATACAGCAGCTGATAAGTACTGGAAGGGTTAAGATTTTTAAATAGAAGTAATGTACAAATCTGTTTAACTTTCTGGCACCAGTTGATTTAAAAACAAAAAATGTCACTTCATAGAAACTCTCTATATGTGAGCTAAAGAGATGTCATGGAAGGTAAGGGAGGCCATTGTTAGGTGGAAAAAGGACATCATACAGCAGAGACATAGCAGAAACTTTAGGACTGTTCACGTCAATAAATTGGCACATACTAAAAGTGTCCCTGCCTTTAAGAAAAACTTTTGACATGTCACAGATACATGTTTAGACCAGTAGGGTCTGGGTATTGGATCGATAGGTGTCTGGGATCACACTAGAGTCTGTCTATAGGGAAGGAAGGGCTTGTGATCTAAGGACACGTTCGCACAGCAGTTGTCCCCATCTAGATTTTCTCCGTTATTGCCTCCTAAACGGACCATTCTATTAACTGGTGCAAACTGAAGCAAAGGGATGCTATTTAATGGCATCCGTTTGCATCAGTTTTTCATCCGTTAGTATTAACCGTCTAGAGACTCCTGCAGCCTCCCCGCAGCGCTTATATACATATATGTCCCTCGCATCGCATACATATGTCCCTCGAAGTGCTATCTGTGAAGTATGTTATCAGCAGCGCTTATATACATATATGTCCCTCGCATCGCATACATATGTCCCTCGAAGTGCTATCTGTGAAGTATGTTATCAGCAGCGCTTATATACATATATGTCCCTCGCATCGCATACATATGTCCCTCGAAGTGCTATCTGTGAAGTATGTTATCAGCAGCGCTTATATACATATATGTCCCTCGCATCGCATACATATGTCCCTCGAAGTGCTATCTGTGAAGTGTGTTATCAGCAGCGCTTATATACATATATGTCCCTCGCATCGCATACATATGTCCCTCGAAGTGCTATCTGTGAAGTATGTTATCAGCAGCGCTGATGATAGCATACTTTTCACAGATAGCGCTGCAAGGAACATATGTATGCGATGCGAGGGACATATATGTATATAAGCGCTGCAGGGGGGAATATATATATATATATATATAGCTTGCGCAGCTGGGGGCTAGACATATAGCGCTATATGTCTGGACCCCCACTGGGCTAGCTATTTATATTCTCCCCCCCCCCCCCCCCTCAGCACCTCTATACATATGGTCCCGCAGCGTGTCAGGGCAGCCAGGGAAGGCAGCGCAATGCCACCCGTGTTATGTCTTGGGCATGTATGATTGCCAATAAAATTGTGTCCATGCATTCTAGACTTAAAGCAGACATTAAACTATTTGTATCCTGATATTAAAATATAATCCCAATTATATGAGTTTGTCTAATTAATATTAAGCCTATAAAATGGAAGGGCTATGTAAAAAAAATTGCTGGAATTCCTAACCAGTTAATGCAATGTATTTGTTAAACTTCTTGAAGTGAAGCTGAAAGTCTACACTTCAGTCACATATTGATGGATTTGGAATACAGAGGCTAAATTATAAAAATGTGTCACAGCCCAGATACCTCCAGATCAATTGTGTATATTTATGATGGCAAAGTAATGCAAATAAATGCCCTATTAGATCATTTGAATGTTATAGAAGGGAGTCCCCAGCTAGGTATCAACAACTATAAGCCAGTATCATCAGCTCCCGCTCTGGTGGACATAGCATTTGAATGTAGAGAACAGATATAGCGGTCGGCACCGCTGTGGCAATCAGGGTTAACGGGGTTAATGCGTGCACAATTCAGCCGGTGACTCCCGAGAACACCTAGCGTCCTCCTCCCTTCTGTGCTTCCACCTCTAACAGATAAGCAATGCAAGCCAAAGAGAAACAGAAAATGAGGGAGCACTTACGAGTCGGAGTCTTTATGCAGGTGAAGACTTTGTCTTTATTAAGGTGCAGGCATGTTCTCCTATAGCCAGACGCCAAGGGGAACAACGAGGTGCGCACCTTGTCGTTCCCCTTGGCGTCTGGCTATAGGAGAACATGCCTGCACCTTAATAAAGACAAAATCTTCACCTGCATAAAGACTCCGACTCGTAAGTGCTCCCTCATTTTCTGTTTCTCTTTGGCTTGCATAGCATTTGAATGGTCACCAGTTATTTCTACAATACTATATTTATGGATGGCCGCAACGTCATCTGCAATGACACCTGGTCTGTGGTGGTTTTAGAAGCCAGACCGGTGGCATTCAGCAGATCACCAGGCCAGCTTCAATTCACATAGTAGTCTTTTTCATAAGACAACCCTTTTAAGGTGCTGCCGATAGGTTACTTACTCTGAAAATCCTTTCCATTTAAGGAGAAATTCTACTTGTCCTTTAACTACCCTTCGATCAAGTACTTTTTCCACCACGTATTCTTCTTCTTCAGAGGAAGAGGAGGCATCAGATGCTTTGGTCTTTTTCCCCATGCTGTTACTGCTATTTTCCTTCTCCTCTAAACAAACAAGCAAAAATAAAAAACACACATATAGGGAGCTTATTTCAGCTGTACAATACATGAAGAAATAAAATCTGTAACAAGAGGGAAATACGCAATTGGGATTTTCCTTATCGATAATCAAACATCTCTATAGTATAATCAGGACATTAAATACTAGAGCCACAAGGCACGCATTGGCAAAACCTAGTGTTGGGTTATACTGAGGGAACTGCATTTTATTTGAACAGCGCGGGTGATAAATTAGCTAAATCAGGTACTGTGTGAAAGTCGTAATATGAAATCTGTGTTTACTATGAACAGGTGCAGATTTGCTCAGAAATTTGTGCCAGTTTCTTCCTAAAGTTAATCCGTCATCTCTTTCATGCAGCCTGAACCATGGGCAGCATGAAACACTGACAAGTTTGCACTGTACAGTAATGCCTGATTCACAAAACCAGCCAGGAACAGGGCTATGACTCACAGGGGTGGTCCATGGTGGTCCATGGTGGCTACTGCCTCATGCACTGTCCCAATTGATAGATCTCTTTTTATCTGGAAATACCGAGAGATTGATCAATAAGAGCCCATGGAGCAGCTAACGGGGACAACCCCTTGACTCAGTGCTCTGTTCCTAACAGATTTTATAACTATGATTTCTTTAAAAACACCATAGCATCACACATCATAGCATAAAGTAAGTTTTGTTTTTTAGTTGGTAAGATTTACTGTTTTGGACAAGAATGCTGTAAGTTAAAACAATAATCACTGATCGATCTGTAGCCAATCCAACACAGCAGATTGATGTCACGAGGGGCGTAGCCATGATGTCACGCTGCTCCGTCCCCTGTATCGCCCATCATTACGAGCAGAGCGAACTCGCTCTGTGTAGTAATGATAGCTCGGTGCCGCAGCGGGACCCCGGCTATCTGATACCTTATCCCCTATCCTTTGGATAGGGGATAAGATTTCTAGGGGTGGAGTACCCCTTTAAAACAAGTCAAAATGAGGCTCAGTAGTGTGTGTGGCCTCCACGTGCCCGTATGACCTCCCTACAATGCCTGGGCATGCTCCTGATGAGGTGGAGGATGGTCTCCTGAGGGATGTCCTGGACCTGGACTAAATCATCCTCCAACTCCTGGACAGTCTGTGGTGCAACATGGTGTTGGTGGATGGAGCGAGACATTATGTCCCAGATGTGCTCAATCGGATTCAGGTCTGGGGAATGGGCGGGCCAGTCCATAGCATCAATGCCTTCCTCTTGCAGGAACTGCTGACAAACTCCAGCCACATGAGGTCTAGAATTGTCTTACATTAGGAGGAACCCAGGGCCAACCGCACCAGCATATGGTCTCACAAGGGGTTTGTGGATCTCATCTCGGTACCTAATGGCAGACAGGCTACTTCTGGTAAGCACATGGAGGGCTGTGCGGCCCCCTCAAAGAAATGCCCACCACACCATTACTGACCCACCACCAAACTGGTCATGCTGGAGGATGTCGCAGGCAGCGGAACGTTCTCCACGGTGTCTCCAGACTCTGTCACGTCTGTCACATGTGCTCAGTGTGAACCTGCTGTCATCTGTGAAGAGCACAGGGCGCCAGTGGCGAATTTGCCAATCTTGGTGTTCTCTGGCAAATGCCAAACGTCCTGCACGGTGATTGGCTGTAAGCACAACCCCCACCTGTGGACGTCGGGCCCTCATACCACCCTCACAGAGTCTGTTTCTGACAGTTTGAGTGGACATATGCACACAGGCCTGCTGGAGATCATTTTGCAGGGTTCTGGCAGTGCTCCTCTTTGCACAAAGGCGGAGGTAGCAGTCCTGCTGCTCGGTTGTTGCCCTCCTACGACCTCCTCCACGTCTCCTCATGTACTGGCCTGTCTCCTGGTAGTACCTTCATGCTCTGGACACTACGCCGACAGACACAGCAAACCTTCTTGCCACAGCTCGCATTGATGTGCCATCCTGGATGAGCTGCACTACCTGAGCAACTTGTGTGGGTTGTAGACTCCGTCTCATGCTACAACTAGAGTGAAAGCACCGCCAGCATTCAAAAGTGACCAAAACATCAGCCAGGAAGCATAGGAACTGAGAAGTGGTCTGTGGTCACCACCTGCACAACCACTCCTTTATTGGGGGTGTCTTGCTAATTGCCTATAATTTCCACCTGTTGTCTGTTCCATTTGCACAACAGCATGTGAAATTGGTTGTCAATCAGTGTTGCTTCCTGAGTGGACAGTGTGATTTCACAGAAGTGTGATTGACTTGGAGTTACATTGTGTTATTCAAGTGTTCCCTTTATTTTTTTGAGCAGGGTATTTTAAAAGTATTATGTAGATTTAAAAAAATGATGCAGGGCACCAGATTTTCTGATACTAGAATCAAATCTGGTGCCTCGCATCATTTTTTACAATGTGCATGATGGTCATGTCAGGAGGTGATTCTCACTGGAGACTTCTGGATCTCGAGAAGCTTTCTGGCAGCGCACACTGGGCACTAGAGTGCCGGCGCTGGTTTTAAAGTGCGTCAGGAACTGCTGTTCCACAACTGAAGAATGGCGATGAATAAATAGTGTTACTCTATTAACCTGTTTGCAAATAAGCACACAGAGTCTTACTGTTTTGTATGATTCTAATGTTCACGATTTACATGTTTTTTTTTTATTTTTACACCCTGACCCTTGGTAATGGTATTTAAGGCATAATTAAAATGTGGCACATGCAGCATAACGTAGAAAAGGGGTTTGAAAACAGTGAATGCTACATTCATACCTGTAAACAGTCTTGTGACTTGTACCGTCAACAAAAGCCAGCTCGATGCTAAAAGTCATATGGGGAGGACTATATTATTGTTTGTGTAAATTAAGCTTTTTTTATCCCTCTCTCATGTACTTGGGCATACGTCATATATACTTAGATGTATTAGACAAGATTCTAAGTATGGTCTGGGCTGGTGTAAGGTTGCGCAACAATTTTGTGACAATTTAAAAAAGTCGCAGTTGATAAATCATTGACAACTGCAAAAAGTCAACCGTGCACTACATTCAAGTTGTTTTCCTTAAATGGGCACTGTCATGAAATAAAAAAATTGATATGTTGTAGTACTTAAGTACTACAACATATCTCTAATATACTTTAATAAAAAAAAAAGTGATTTTAAAACAGTTTAAAATCACTTTTAAATTCGGCCACTAGGGGTCGCCCTCCTAGTGGCCGAATGCATTCGGCAGTGACGTCACTAGTGAATTTCGACTCATTGAAGCCTGGCAATAAGTCGGAATTCACTCACTGCGGTGCTCGCTCCCGCCTGTCAATCAAACAGGCGGGAGCGAGCGCTGGGAACAGAAGAAGCACACATTGGCTCCCCTGCTCCCTGGCCTTGCACGCTGGCCCCGCCTCCCGGCATCCCATCGCTGCTGTTCTGCCCGTCGCTGCACTGTCCTGGTATGTCTGGGAGGTGGGGGGGGTTGGGGGGGTGGTGTTCGGATAGCGGGGTTCAGGGGAGGGGTAGCGGGGTTCGGGTTGCGCTGCGGCCATGTATTGTTTTTAACACAGGGTGCCTCCAGTTTTTGAAACAGCTGGAGGCACCCTGTTTAGCTGAACTAAGGGCGGAAGTCAGCCCCAGCAGGCATCAGTGACGTGGTGCCTGCTGGGGAAGTCTGCCTGGTAGTGAGCACGCTACCAGGCAGACAAAACTGCATTTTTTATATAGTAAAAAAAAAAAATTTAGGCAGGGAGGAGGTTAGGGATAGATGGGAAATAGGCAGGGACAGAGGGGAAAAAAAGGGATGGTGGGAGCTACCCTTTAATGTGTCTAAAGGAGTTGCAAAAAATATATTACTCCAACAATTGCAAAAATGTACCACCAAAAAAACAGGGTAAAATTAAAGGAGTAGTCTCATGAAAAAGAAAAACGTATAAGATCACGGTGCCTGTGGCTCTCCCCTGGAGTGGCACATCACAACCCCCGTCCGAAGCGGGGGCTAATACACCCCCCCCTCCATATATTTCTATGGGAGAGATGTTCGGCTATCTTCGGCTCTCCCATTTCTCTGGCTTTGGACGGGGGTTGTGACGCGCCGCCCCAGGGAAGAGCCGGGGCCCTGTACAGGAGATTGTGGGGGGCCCCAGTGCTCGGACTCCACTATGATCTAAACCTTATCCCCTATCCTGCAGATAGGGGCCAATTTTTTTATTTTTATGAGACTACTCCTTTAATTATAAATTCCCCTCTATCAGACTTTGTTGTGAGCAGCATCACCCAGTGACTCTTTACAAATAAGCCATTTCAAGGGATTTTTTTTTTTTTTTTTAACATTATACAAAGTCATCATTGACAACCTGTTACCATATTGGATAACAGGCTGGTGGTGGTTTGAGGGCCTAAATCCTCCCCCGACAGGTTCCCTTCACAATAGCTATAGTTTGTTCTTAACATATCTAATTCCTTATAGTAGTAGCACTGTCTTCTCCTGCTCTGTTTTATCTACGATATAATCTGTACAATATAACAAACCCTGGCACTTTATTACATATTATAAAGAATATTATCCGTATCCATTGCTGTACAATGAGGACACCCTGAAATACACGTGAGAGAAATGAGCTGCTATAACTTCATATATACTATCACATGCACAATCTCCACTAAAAAGGTAATACTTGTTCCTACGCTATCGCCATATTGGTCTTTGTAGGGGTTAAAGCGAGACGGTACCCCTCCTCCTCCATCTGGCTGTAGTGCAGCACAGAAGCAGGAGTGAAGAGCTGCAGAAGAGGCTGAGCCTCCCTTCCCCCCACAGGTTGGTGGGGGAGGGAAAAGAAACAGATAAAGCACATACATACTGCTTCTATGGAGGATAGAGCAGCTGCATAGCCATAGTATGGTTAGAAATAATATATGTGCAAGACAAGGGCTCTATATGAGCAATTACCAACAAAAAAATATATTAAAATAAATAAAAATAAAATAAAAAAGAATCCATCTCCCCATCTGCAAAAAAATATAAAAAAATAATAATAATAATAATAATAAAAAATATAAAAAAAAAAAAAATATATATATATATATATATATATATATATGCACACACATTGAAATGAATGTATAAGTAAATAAAATAAATGAATAAATAAAAATAAATATATATATATATATATACATACACACACACACACTGAAATAAATAAATTAATGTATAAGTAAATAAAAAATAAAATAAATAAATATATATATACGGTATATATATATATATATATATATATATATATATATATATACATACACACACACACACACATTGAAATAAATAAATTAATGTATAAGTAAATAAAATAAATGAATAAATAAAAATAAATAAAAAATGATGTTACAGAGAGATCCTTTATATTTGTTGCATAGCATCATGGCATAAGACAGTGTTTCCCAACCGGGGTGCCTCAAGCTGTTGCAAAACGACAACTCCCAGCATGCCCGGACAGCCAAAGGCTGTCCGGGCATGCTGGGAGTTGTCGTTTTGCAACAGCTGGAGGCACCCCGGTTGGGAAACACTGTCTTATGCCATGAAGACTGTATTACAGATCCAATTTGTACAGTTCTATAATACAGCACCCATTGCTTGCTATGATACTGTCTTCTCCATGTGCCTTGGATTTTATATGTAGGCACACAAAGAAAAAAAGTAGGGACATGGTTCATTGCTGTATAGGGTTCATTCCCTTGGCTTTGCCTAATGCAGTGTTTCCCAACCAGTGTGCCTCCAGCTGTTGCAAAACTATAACTCTCAGCATGCCTGGACAACAGTTGGCTGTCCGGGCATGCTGGGAGCTGTAGTTCTGCAACAGCCAGAGGCGCCCTGGTTGGGAAACAGTGGCCTAATGTATAAGCCATTCTAGCCGTGTGTTCATAAAATAGGGCCCTGTCTATAGCAAAGGGGGCATCCATAAAGCCAAGCTGGATGTGAATTCTGGAGGAACTTGTCTGTATAAAGGAGGCATTGTCTACTACTCACCAGCCATATTACTGCACATAATGTAATCAAGCAAAATGTAAGGAGTGTAATAGATAAAATGCATACAGAAGGTGACTGTACAATGTATATAATAATGTTACTTATGTATTTAAACATACACATTCAAATCCTCTTATTTTTGGCCAATAGCTCTAAAGACATTGTGGAAGGTGTTAAACGAATGAAATGACAGTAGTCACCATTTTATTCAGGAACTTCCACAACAGCTGGCCATACACGAGATAAAGGTCAGATATAATGGCCATTTGTAATGTAAATTACACACAAACAATAGCTTTCAATGGCCAATAGTACAGTGATCTACCAGTTTAGTCGAAACATGATCTCTGACCTGTAACATCAGTGTTTCCTAACCAGGGTGCCACCAGCTGTTGCAAAACTACAACTCCCGGCATCTCTGGATAGCCAAAGGCTGTCTGGCTATGCTGAGAGTTGTAGTTTTTCAACAGCTGGAAGCACCCTGGTTGGGAAACACTGCGCTATATTGTGACTGATCACAGTCCTGTGTCTGGCCAATCTAAGGCTGTGTTTAAACGACAAAATATCCCCAATTCTGCACAAATTGCAACAAAGCTGCTCCTGTGCTCGCTTCAAAGCCGTCCTTAAAGGGGTAACTCCACTGGAAAACATAAAAAAAAATTTCATCAACTGGTGCCAAAAAGTTAAAAAGATTGGTAAATTACTTCTATTTAAAAATATTAATCCTTCCAGTACTTATCAGCTGCTGTATGTTCCAGAGGAAGTTAAGTTGTTCTTTTCAGTCAGACCACTGTGCTCTCTGCTGACACCTCTGTCCATGTCAGGAACTGTCCAGGGCATGAGAAAATCCCCATAGCAAACCTATCCTGCTCCGGACAGTTCCTAAAATAGACAGAGGTGTCAGCTGAGAGCAGTGTGGTCAGACAGAAAGGAAATTTAAAAAGAAAATAACTTCCGGTGGAGCATACAGCAGCTGATAAGTCCTGGAAGGATTAAGCTTTTAAAATAGATGTAATTTACAAATCTGTTTAACTTTCTGGTAGCAGGTGATTTCAACTAAAATGATTTCCAGGGGAGTACCCCTTTATGTACCAAGACGCAAGGGCGTACCTGTACACCCTTCATCCTTAACAGGTTAAAATCGCCCTCTAACTTTTCACTTATTCTGTACACAGGGCTGTTTGAGGGCTCATTTTTTTTTGCCATGACCTATAGTTTTTATGGGTACCACTTTTGTGTTTATGTAACTTTTTAATTGCTTTCTATTATATTTTTTGGGAAATGTAATGTGACCAAAAAGCAGCAATTTTGGACTTTATTTATTAATTTTTTTTTACATTTACGTCGTTCACCGTACAGAATCATTAACATTATATTTTGATAGACTGGACATTTACACACGCAGCGATACCAAATATGTTCAATAATAATTTTTTTAATGCTTTTTTTGTGTAAAGTGGGGAAAAGGAGTGATTCAAATTTTTATTGGGGGATCTGCAGTGATCATGGAATCTGAGGGGTTAACGGAGGACATGCGATCGATGATGTCCGCCATTACCAGCGGGTCCCTGGCTGCTGATAGAAGCTGGGACCTGCCGTGCATGACACCAGCACCACTTCGGGGCTCGGGTCATATACAGGACATAAACGTAAGTCCTGGTGTGCAAAGTACCAGCGCATCATAACGTACATTTATGCCCGCTGTCGTTAAGGGGTTAAAAAACAACACCATGCGCAGATTTCTGTGCAGAATGTTTCCGGTACCTGTGGTTGTGAGGTTAAAACCTTCATCTACTTGTATTGTAAATCTCTGCTAAGGCTATAAAGTTGCTCCGTTTTAAAGACCCGTTATAATGTCCCCTTGGGAAAACCCTTAAAAAACGGCCATTAAACGGCCGTTACAAAATCCCATTCAAGTCTATGGGATTTTGTGATTATCCGTTATCACCCATTATTATTTATAACGGACGTTATTTGTGACGGGAGAAAAATTCGTGCATGTAACGTTTTTTCTCCAGTCACAAATAACGTCCGTTCTAAATAATAATGGGTGATAACAGATAATCACAAAATCCCATAGACTTGAATGGGATTTTGTAACGGCCATTTTTAAGGGTTTTCTTAACTGTACATTGCAATGGGTCTTTAAAACGGAGTAACATATAGTGTGAAAGGAGCCTAAAGCAGAACTTATGTGACAGTTTTGGACCGGGCCTGTAGACAAGTCATAAGAGTCTGAGATAGGAAAACACTTTGGGGGAGATTTATCAAAACTTCAGATCCATTCTTTAATTTTTCAGAGGCCTTTTTAAAATGAAGGAAGCGATCTGATTGGCTGCTATGGGAAACTTTCCCTCTGCACAGGTTTTGAGTGTATTATATTTGCATGAGGGTAACCCGCTGTGGAAAATCTGCTGCAAGCGTTTTTCCATTTTGCACTTTAATTTTTTCCTCCTCTCATAAGAAAATCATAAAGCTCTCAGTTTTCCACCAACAGACCAATCTGAGAGCTTGTGTTATGCGCTTCTGTTTCCGTGCAGTGCACTTTTTGGTAAAAATGACACATTATATTTATTCTGTAGGTCCATATGGTTACAAGGATACTCAATTTATATAGGCTCAGGAGCGCTTCATACCCAGCAGGTTCTAGTTGCTATCAGCAACCAGGACCCGTGGCTAATACTGGACATTGCCGATCAGGCTGATGTCCGGTATTAACTCTTTAGACGCCGCAATCAAAGTTGATTACGCCATCTAAAACGGGAGAAAACAGTTTGATCAGCGGGCTGTTTGGGATCGCCGCGGTGAAGTGGAACAGCGGACAGCGGAAAGCTCCTTACTATGCTCCTCGTTGTCCGATCAGCATTCTATTGCTCCAAAACTGAGATCCAGGCTGGAGCAATCGGGTACCGATAACATTGATCAATGCTATGCTGTGGCATAGCATTGATCTGTGTATGCAATCAAAGAATTGCATGTAATAGTCCCCTATGAGGACTAAAAAAAAGTGTAAAAAAATAATAAAAAGTTAATAAATGTGATTTAACCCCTTCAGTAATAAAAGTTTGTATCACCCCCCTTTTCCCAATTACAATTTTTTTTTTTAAACAAAAATAAACATATGTGGTATTGCCGCGTGCGTAAACGTCGTAACTATAAAAATATAATGTTAATTAAACTGCACGGTCCATGACGTACACGTAAAAGCAATTCCAAAGTACAAAATTGTGTATTTCTGATCACTTTGTACACCCTAAAAGAATGTAGAAAAAGCGATCAAAAAGTTCGATTGAAAAATAAATGGTACCGATAAAAGCTTCAGATCACAACGCAAAAAAATGAGCCCTCATACATCCCTGCATATGGAAAAATAAAAAAGTTATAGGGGTCAGAAGATTACAATTTTACACATACTAATTTAGGTGCATCATTTTATTTAACCCCTTAAGGACCAAGGGTGTACCTGTACCCGCCCGATGCACGGCGGGGACCGTACTGGGATGCCTGGTGAAATCGTTCAGCAGGCATCCCATGACTATGCCCAGGGGGGTCCTGAGATCCCCCCATGTCGGCAATCACTGCAATTTGCCGGTGAATTCACACTGCGGCGATTCCAGGTCATATGGGTCTCCGGTGTTCCGGAAAATAAGGGGGATCGGGGTTGTCCAAGACATCCACGATCCCCCTGAAGAGATAGGATTGAGGTGGCAGGCACCCCTCCTATCCGTCGGTCAGAAGAGACCGACCAGTAGCAAATCGTGGGGGTGTTAAAGTTTGGTACCCCCACTCTGCCCACCCACTGTAGTCCGGGCAGAGCAGGGGAACCGCCGGAGGTCCAATTACCATCGGCGGCGGGCGGCAGAGGATGGCGATGCGGCTCCCTGGTGCGGCCATCCTATGGAAGCCGGTGAGTTGTTGCCTATCAACATCTGGAGGGCTACAGTTTGGAGACCACTATACAGTGGTCTCTAGACTGTAGCCCTCCAGATCTTGCAAAACTACAACTCCCAGCATGCCCACACAGCAAACAGCTGTCTCGGCATGCTGGGAGTTGTAGTTGCGTACATACAGCTGTTGCATAACTACATCTCCCAGCATGCGCTTCGGTGATCAGTACATGCTGGGAGTTGTAGTTTTGCAACAGCTGGAGACACACTGGTTGGAAAATACTGAGTTAGGCAACAGAACCAGGTTTTCCTACCTGTATGCCTCCAGCTGTTGCAAAAGTACAACTCCCAGCATGTATGGTCTGTCAGTGCATGCTGGGAGTTGTAGCTTTGAAACAGCTGGTGGTTGTACTACAAATTTTGGGGGGCTCTTTCTCCTTTTACCCCTTATGAAAAGGAAAAGTTGGGGTCTACACCAGCCTGTTAGTGTAAAAAAATTAAAAAAAATTTACACTAACATGCTGGTGTTCACAAGAGGTAAAAGGAAAAAAAGACCCCCAAAATTTGTAACGCAATTTCTCCTGAGTACGGAAATACCCCATATGTAGGTGTAAAATGTTCTGCGGGTGCACAACAAGGCTCAGGAGTGAGAGCGCACTATGTACATTTGAGGCCTAAATTGGTGATTTGCACAGGGGGGCTGATTTTACAGCGGTTCTGACATAAACGCCAACAAAATAAATACCTACATGTGACCCCATTTTGAAAACTACACCCCTCACGGCATGTAACAAGGGGTATAGTGAGCCTTAACACCCCACAGGTGTTTGACGAATTTGAGTTAAAGTTGGATGGGAAAATGAAAAAAAATTTTTTTACTAAAATGCTGGTGTTACCCTAAATTTTTCATTTTAACAAGGGAAAATAGGAAAAAAGACCCCCAAAATTTGTAACCCCATTTCTTCTAAGTAAGAAGATACCCCATATGTGGATGTAAAGTGCCCTGCCTGTGCACTACAATGCCCGGAAGAGAAGGAGCCCCATTGGGCTTTTGGAGAGAGAATATTGAAGGCCACCTGTGTTTACAAAGCCCCCAGAACAACGGACACCCCCCACATGTGACCCCATTTTGGAAACTACACCCCTCACAGAATTTAATAAGGGGTGCAGTGAGCATTTACGCCCCACAGGTGTCTGACATTTTTGGAACAGTGGTCCGTGAAAATGAAAAATGTAATTTTTCATTTGCACAGCCCACTGTTCCAAAGATCTGTCAAACGCCAGTGGGGTGTAAATGTTCACTGCACCCCTTATTAAAGTCTGTGAGGGTTTCCAAAATGGGGTCACATGTGTCTCCACTGTTCTGGCACCACGGGGGGCTTTGTAAACGCACATGGCCCCTGACCTCCATTCCAAACAAATCTCTCCAACAGTTCAATGGCGCTCCTTCTCTTCCGAGCATTGTAGTGTGCTAGAAGAGCACTTGACGTCCACACATGGGGTATTTCCATACTTCAGAAATGGGGTTACAAACTTATGGGGGGCATTTTCTCCTATTACCTCTTGTAAAAATGTAAAATTTGGGAAAAACCAACATTTTAGTGAAAATTTTTTTTTCTTCATTTACACATCTGACTAACAAAAAGTCACCAAACACCTGTGGGGTGTTAAGGCTCACTGTACCCCTTGTTATGTTCCTTGAGGGGTGTAGTTTTCAAAATAGTATGCCATGTGTTTTTTTTTGCTGTTCTGGCACCATAAGGGCTTCCTAAATGCGACATGCCCCCCAAAAACCATTTCAGCAAAATTCACTCTCCAAAATCCCATTGTTCCTCCTTCCCTTCTGAGCCCTCTACTGCGCCCGCCGAACACTTCACATACACATATGAGGTATTTCCTTACTCAAGAGAAATTGGGTTACAAGTTTTGGGGGGCTTTTTCTCCTATTACCCCTTGTAAAAATTAAAAAAATCTTTCTACAAGAACACGCGAATGTAAAAAATGAAGGTTTTGAATTATCTCCTTCACTTTGCTGCTATTCCTGTGAAACAGCTAAGGTGTTAACAAACTTACTGAATGTCATTTTGAATACTTTGAGGGGTGCAGTTTCTATAATGGGGTCATTTATGGGGTATTTCTAATATGAAGGGTAAGTGATACTTACCCACACAATATCTGCCACTCCCATTCTGACAGTGCCCAATCCCCGCTGCTCATCACTTTGTGGGCCATTTCTTGACATACACAGGAAATGCCACTATGGTAATGAAAGGAGCAGTGACACACTGCAGTCAATACCTGGTTAGGAAGGCATTTACTGTGTGCTGAGATGTCCAGGAAGCACCTGTTGGCAGAGACTGGCACTGGCAGAATGGCAACAGGGGAACCGGGCTGGTAAGAATAGTTTTTTTGTTTTGCTGCTTTCCCCCTTACAGCTACGCCTCCTCATATTTACTGCTGTGCATATCCATAAGTATATAACAGGCTCCTAGGAAATTACTTTATGGAGAGCAGATGTCTATTCCAGTGAAGGTAGAACAGATCATAAACCATCAGCGAGAAATAGAGGATCATCAGGTAACTGACACATAGACTGAAGTACATTAGCCTTTATAAGGGGGGGCCTTTCAGCTATTCAATACTGAAAATATGTATAAACTACACATTATATTTTTATTAAATCAAAGTAACAAGTAAATGCAAAGAAACCAAACAGAGGCAGATTACACACTAGAGGAGACCAAACACATTAGGCTAGCCTTCTGACTGGGACTGCCTAATGTGTATAGTGGGGCTGCCCCCAGAAGTCTGCCAGCAACGTATTCCACTACCCCACTGAACATGGATGGCTGAATAAGCATGTGATGGCTGTATTTGCTTCATTCTCATGATTGGAAAGGGTTCTCAGAGGGCAGACTACCACTGGTCATAAAGTGATGACATATTCTAGCAATATGCCATCACTTTATGTGATAGAAAAACTTATTTTAAATCCACTTAAAATGGCTAATTTCAAGATGAACAGATATCTCCTATTCCCAAGGTCAATGCTTGCTCCTAGGGACAGTGAATAGAGAGGTGAGCCAACATGTGTGCTGCTGTTCCATTCATTTGGGAGACAATTGACTTCCATTCTCATGATCCGTGGGGGTCCCAGTAGCCAGACTTCCACAGATCAGCTAGTTTTAAACTTAAAATAATCTCTTTAAAGGGTTATTCCGGCTTTAGACATTCTATCTCCTATCCAAAGGATAGGGGATAAGATGTCTGATCGCAAGGGGTCCCAGCGGTAGCACCTGCATCATGTGTGGAGCAGCTCCAGGCTTGGAAATTGGAAGTTTTCGGGACTGGAGACGTCATGTAACGCCATGCCCCACTCCCTTCATGTCTAAGAGCCGTTATGCCCCCTCCCATAGACATGAATGGAGGGGGCGTGACGTCTCTAGTCCCGAAAACTTCTGGTTCCTGAGTGAAAGCTGAGCTGTGATTGGTTGTAGTGGGAAAATCTCCCCACTTTTTCTCTAACACAGTTTGATAAATCTGGGCCATAATGCAGGTGCTGCAGGGAGATTGTGGGGGTCCCAGCGGCGCAATCAGACATCTTATCCCCTATCCTTTGGATAGGGGATAAAGTGTCTAAAGCCAGAATACCCCTTTAAGCTGCCCCCTGACTGGATAATCATTCTGCTTTCTGATAGCAGATGGAGTTTGACAGCATGAGGCCTACTCCCTTATAAATTCACCTATTTAGACTGCACCAACATCTAAATACATCAGCAGACTATCACTTCCCTACTATTGTGATTGGGGAAAAGAGGTGGCAGGAAAGTCACAGTGACATCCATTACTAGGACTACTTCCAGGATTGTATTTGTGGCCTTCAGCCACTATTGTGATTCTACATGATATTAGACCTAAATATAGGTGTTAAGCCCTGATGTATTAAAAGCATCTGTCCCCCATTGTAATATTATTCCCATTGTGAATAAGCCCATATATAATCACTGCTCCATTGTCAGTTTTTTCCGCTGAAACAAAAATATGGTAGAACAAAACTTGATCAAATTCAAAGTTGATACAATGTCAAAGCAGATACCGTAATTTCTCATTTACATTTACCATAGTATGGAAGGGGAAGAAAAACATAAACCATTTTACAAAGCATAGAATAAAATCTGCAGCCAGTTTGTTGTACCTGTAGGAGCCTCAGTGACGTCCATTATCTACGTTGGATATGGGTTGAGCCGGAAAACTTAAGTTGTAAAAGAAAGAAAAACATTTGATATATATATACATGTGAACTGTATCAGGACATCACATATGAAGCGGAGCTCCAGTTTGGAGCCAATATAACTATTATACATGGAAATTACATTAAAAGCTATTCACAAAAGTTATTACTGGAACAGAGCAGAGTATTGGTGGGGAACGAATGCTCAAAGAAGAATGGCTGCCATAGAGCAAAGAATATTCTGGACTGACATCTCCACCACTACCTCCTCTATTATTATTGTATTATTGACATGGCTGTATCATAGATGTTATTTACATCCAAAATGTCACAGAAAACTATGGGTCTGTACTGCACCTTCAGGAGTTCATTTCATCCACATACATGATACCACAAAGGTATTAATTCCCTAGAAGCTTATTTGATTTATGAAACTCAAAATCCACCTGCCATTTTTTCACTTATCTTGTTTTTTTAAGTTGTTTTGGGCTCAGTGGCAGTTTTCCACAATTGCAGCATGTTGAGACTATGGCGTTTTTTGTGACCCCCCCCCCCCCCCCCAATTATTCAATGAAAATCCTTGAGTAAAATGATAAAAGCGTTACATGACTTGTCATGAGAAAAACCACCAAAAAAAGAGAACCAAGAAGACTAAAGCCCACTATTTTAGAAAAAAAGAACAGGGCAGTTTTTGTGGGGCTTTCTTCAATTAAGGAAAAAAGCAAAAACAAGTGGAAGCCTAACAATAAAGGGGTACTCCGGTGGAAAACTTTTTTTTTTTTTTTTTTAAATCAACTGGTGCCCGAAAGTTAAACAGATTTGTAAATTACTTCTATTAAAAAATCTTTACCCTTCCAGTACCTTTTAGCAGCTGTATACTACAGAGGAATTTCTTTTCTTTTTGGATTTATTTTCTGTCTGACCACAGTGCTCTCTGCTGACACCTCTGTTCATGTCAGGAACTGTCCAGAGCAGGAGGAAATCCCCATAGCAAACATATGCTGCTCTGGACAGTTCCTAAAATGGACAGAGATGTCAGCAGAGAACACTGTGGACAGACAGAAAAGAAATTCAAAAATAATAGAATTTCCTCTGTAGTATACAGCAGCTAATAAGTACTGGAAGGATTAAGAATTTTTTAATAGAGGTAATTTACAAAACTGTTTAACTTTTTAGCACCAGTTGATTTAAAAAGATATTTTCCATTGGAGTACCCCTTTAAGGGAGAATATGGTGCTACAGTTCCACAATAAAGTGTACAGACAGACTCCTAGCTTTTCTGTGTGCATAAGGTCTTATGGGGGGGATCAATCACAATGCAATTTCCAAATAAACTAGTTAAAGTGACTTCAAGTCAGAGACGCAATTTAATAGACATTCATTACAATTCATCGGATACTGGCGCTAGGACCGAGCAGACTGCATTGCTACCCCCATAGACTGGAATGCACTTCTAGGTGGATCATTTGGGAGATCTGCTCAGAAATGCATTGCCATCTATGGGGATGGCAATGTAGTCCACACGGTCCTAGTGCCGCTGGCTTGATTTACGGCAGAAATTCTGCCAAGAAATTCTGCTGTGTGAACCCAGCCTAAGGGTCTATTCACACGGCAGAATTTCCGCTTACAGAATTCCGCCTCAAATTAAAGCCCATAGCAGAAATTCAGAAGTGGGAATGGGAGTGCGGAATCCCATAGAAGTCTATGGGCTTTAATTTGAGGAGGAATTCCACAAGCAGAAATTCAGAAGTGTGAATAGACCCTAAGGCTGGGTTCACACTGTGGAATTTCTCGGCCTAATTTCTGCCGGAGATCGAGTTGGCAGCACTAGGACCGCGTGGACTACATTGCCATCCCCATAGATGGCAATGCATTTCTGAGCAGATCTCCCAAAAGATCCACCCAGAAATGCATTGGAGTCTATGGGAGCAGCAATGCAGTCTGCTCTGTCCTAGCGCCGCCTGCTCATTCTCCAGCAGAAATTCTGCCCAGAAATTCTGCAGTGAGAACCCAGCCTAACACTTCAATGTGTATTGGGGTGTCTGACTTTTCCCTGTTGGTAGATGTCAGGAAAAAAGGAATGGACATGATGAAATTTAACATGCCCAATACTATTGTTCTCATGGGAGATAAACTGCTATCAGAGGTGTCTGGCAGTGGCTTACTCCTCTCTTTTTATTGAAGGCACATAGCTGCTTCACAAAGCTGAGCACCCAAGTGTTTGTGGGAGGAACCAGGAGCAATAGCAAAGTGTATGGCTGCCCAGAACCTAGAAATAATGACAAGAATTATGTGCACATTGAGGAAAATAACAAATTTTCTCACTGAAATCCTTTCTGCGCCATGCTGCAATGATGTAGAGATATGTGAACACTGAGTGATTTAAGGCAGATTTCACACAGGAATCAAAGCCCCAATGATCATTGGGAAGAGTCAATGAGGATTTAAAGAAGTATTCCAGTGGAAAACTATTTTTTTTTCTTAAATCAACTGGTGCCAGAACATTAAACAGATTTGTAAATTACTTCTATTTAAAATTCTTAATCCTTCCAGAACTTATCAGTTGCTGTATGCTCCAGAGTAGGGATCGACCGATTATCGGTTTGGCCAATATTATCGGCCGCTAATCACGATTTTGGGCATTATCGGTATCGGCAATTACCTTGCCAATAAGCCGATAATGCCCCGCCCCCACCGCACCGCGACTCCCCCCCCCCCCCCACCACACCGCGATGCACCGCCCCGGCCCCATTGCCTCCCCCATCCCCAGTTTTATAATTACCTGTTCCCAGGGCCCGCGCTACATCTGGCTCCTGCTGCGTCCTGCACTGCGCACAGTGACAGCTCAGGAGGACGCCACCGGAGCCAGATGTGGAGTGGGCCCCTGTAATTATAAAATCGGGGATGGGGGAGGGAATGGGGCCGGGGCCGGGGCGGTGCGGTGGGGGGTGCGACGCGGAGCGGTGATAGGACTCAGGACCCCCGGACAGGCAGGGGGAGAGAAGCAGGTGGCGGCGGCGGTCTATGGCACCACAGAAGCCACTGCAGTTCATTGATTTAAAGCGCCCGCTTTAAATCAATGATCTGCAGCGGTGTTGCGGGGGGATAAATAGCCAATAACTTATACTGGAATATAGGTATAAGTTATCGGCTATCGGCTCTAACCTCCACCGATTAAAAAAACGATATCGGTCGATCCCTACTCCAGAGGAAGTTTTTTTCTTTTAAAATGTATTTTCTGTCTGACCACAGTGCTCTCTGCTGACACCTCTGTCTGTCTCAGGAACTGTCAAGAGTAGAAGAAAATCCCCATAGCAAACCTCTTCTGCTCTGGACAGTTTCTGAGACAGACAGAGGTGTCAGCAGAGAGCAATGTGGTCAGACAGAAATTTAAAAAGAAAAAAAAAACTTCCTGTGGAGCATACAGCAGCTGATAAGTACTGGAAGGATTAATATTTTTAAATAGAAGCAATTTACATATCTGTTTAATGTTCTGGCACCAGTTGATTTAAAAAAAATTTGTATTTCACCGGAGTACCCCTTTAATTTGCCTCTCTCTTCAGGATGCAGAAGGGGCTTGTTCACACTATGGATTTGCAAGGAATTTATGCCTGGATTTTGCCTTGAACCACACTCCCATTGACTGCAAAAGATTTTCCATGATGGAACTTCTGACAAGGATCCGGATTCTGTTGGAATATTGAACATGTTTAATCTTCTGCCAGAATCCAGTAATAAAAACCTAAGTTTGATTTTTTGTCAAATTCCACTGTAAATCAGACTGTTTCCCGTCATTTCAGCACCATTTACCATGGGGATGAAGCGGCGCAGATACACAGAGAAATTCAGCAAGGAAATTCAGCAAAGTAAACCTCTTTGGGTATATTCACACTATAAAATACAGCGGGGACATATTAGTGGTCATTTTGGCAAATGTACTTTACTGAAACTGTGTAATAAATTGAGTTATCACCTTTATTTGACAAATAAATCAAATTAATCAAAAATAAACCCGGCCTATTGAGAATATGTTTAGCATGTGAACACCTACAGGGTGGGGTGAAGGTGTAAGCAAAGAATGAATAACACTTGTCCAGGACAACAGACAGAACCCACTTCTCCAGTCCTTAACACTACAAGAACAATGAGTATTATCCTGATATGTAATGAGAAGGACCCAACATTCCCTGCATAACAATACACCATAAACAGCCATCATTTCTAGCATAGCACATGTGACGTATAACAAAGACATGTAGACGCCATGCTGGCCACATTGTGTATACCTGGCACAATATATAATAGCAGGTGTGGCCCACAAACAAACCTTTTTGCCCATCTACCTCCAAACCAGCAGTGGGCAGACATAACAAAAATGCGATACAAAACATGAGGGGGGGGGGGTTAGGGTTTTTACTACTGTTTCTACGCAAGTTTTTGGCATAAAATAGCTAAAAATGTTGTGAGAAAATGTAATATTTCAGAGTATAGACTAAGCACATTCAATAGGCCTCCATTTAAAAGACTAAGGATAGGGGATAAGTATCAGATCGCAGGGGGTCCGACCACTGTAACCCCCCGCGATGTCCCGTACAGGGACAGATACGATAGTCCGCACTGGAAGGGCGCGTGTTGCACAGTGCACAATATGTTCATTCTCATTTCCCTTCAGTATTGTAGAAAAACAGAGGCCAGAACCAATGTTCCCGACATCTCAGTTGTCATGTCGGACTGGTCCAGACACCGGATAGAACGTGTCTTGCAGTGTTTTCCTATACAGCCCTGAACTTTTTGCTACAAAGTGTTTGAAACGGCCATATGACAGGTTTTTGCCTCAGGTGTGCTCAGATCTTTAATAAAATGAACGGAGCCTGAGGCCCTGGACATCTGTGATCCCAGCCCCTCTTCTGTCCATGGAATGTGCCTATGTTTCAGCTCATCCTCATTCAAATAAATAGGCAAGAATACCACACGCTGCTTATTAGTGAATGTGGAGGACATTGTGAAGAAAAAAAGAAAAATAAAGAAGATTCCATTTGGATTAAAATCTCCTTGCTGGGGTTAAAGGAATACGGCCTACAGAGGCTTTGTTATTTACACTGTTGTCTTGTGGTACTTTGGTAACATCTCTAAGTATCTGCATCATGTACCCTAGTCTGCTGGGTTTCCTCACTCACTGAAAATGGACGATGTATCTGAGATAATGTGGACTGTAGGGACAATAAGGACTTTGTCCAAGTAAGAGAAATTAAAGAATCAATATGGCGACCATACTGGACTGTTTCATGTTATACTTGGTGTGGACAAATATTTGGCACAATAAACTGAGGGAAACTTTTCTAAGTTTCCCCTCGAGCCAAAGGAGTGTGAATGGAGTGGCGGCCATACATGTGCACTACAGCTCAATCTAATTTCACAGTCTTTGGGACTGGCAGAGATGGCCATGTACTGTGCTCAGCCATCTCAGTCAGTCTCATAGACATTAAACAGAGCAGCAGTGCACATACCTGACCCCCATTCTTATGATTGGTGGGGGTCTCAGACAATTATTACCGTATATACTCGAGTATAAGCCGACCCGAATATAAGCCGAGGCCCCTAATTTCACCCCAAAAACCCAGGAAAAGTTATTGACTTGACTATAAGCCTAGGGTGGGAAATACATCATCCCCCCCTTCATCATCACTGCCTGTCAATCCCTTCAATCAGTGTTCTTCAACCTGCGGACCTCCAGATGTTGAAAAACTACAACTCCCAGCATGCCCGGACAGCCATCGGCTGTCTGGGCATGCTGGGAGTTGTAGTTTTGAAACATCTGGAGCTCTGCAGGTTGAAGACCACTGCCGGGCCTTCATCATCATCCAGACCCCCTTTAGTTTTCTAGTCACCTCCCCTCGGTGGGAAGGAAGGGTGAGCTGGTCCGGGCCATCTATGCTGCAGAGACTGTCCGGTGGGGAGGGTTAGTCCATCTTCACCGGGAGGCCCTCTTCTCCGCTCCAGGCCCGGACTAGTGATGTTGCCTTGACGACAACGCACAGGGACGTTCATGCGCAGGGACGTCCCTGTGCGTCATCATCAAGGCAACGTCACTAATCCAGGGCCAGAGCGGAGAAGAGGGCCTCCCGGTGAAGATGGACTAACCCTCCCCACCGGACAGTCTCTGCAGCATAGATGGCCCGGACCAGCTCACCCTTCCTTCCCACCGAAGGGAGGTGACTAGAAAACTAAAAGGGAGGGGGGGTCTGGATGATGACGAAGGCCGCAGTGGACTTCAACCTGCGGAGCTTCAGATGTTTCAAAACTACAGCTCCCAGCGTGCCCGGACAGCCGACGGCTTTTGCAACATCTGGAGGTCCGCAGGTTGAAGACCACTGAAAGGGATTAACATGCGGAGAGTTCACTCGAGTATAAGCTAGAGATCGACCGATATTCAAATTTTTTTCTGTTATCGGTATCGGAAACAGCCGATAATTTATATCGGAATATCGGTATAAATTATCGGCCTTAACCTCCACAGATTATCGGTATCCGCCCTAAAAAATCAATATCGGTTGATCCCTAGTATAAGCCGAGGGGGGCGTTTTCAGCACGAATAATCGTGCTGAAAAGCTCTGCTTATACTCGAGTACATACGGTACCTATCACGTGAATAAGTGATATATTGACATTGCAACAAACTTCCGTCAAATTTGCTTGGCTGTTTAAAAAACAAAAGTTTGAACAACATATGAGTAAAGGGGCACTTCTGAGGGGAAAATGCTTTCAGATGAGATGCTGGGTCAATGTGAACTGTCCCATTCAAATGGGAGTGGATCACTGCTATCATCCATTTTTCACCAGTGAGGGAAACGCTGCGGGATAACAGCCACATGTGAAGGGGGCCTAAAAAGATTTGTAAAATTACGGTACTTTGGTTTAATAAAATAAATGAAATCTTCCAGCTCTGGTGGTTTGTTTCCGTTCTGAACAGTTTGTGACACAGACAGAGGTAGCAGCAGAGAGCACCGTGTTTAAATGAAAAGACGTGTCGTCCTCAAAGGCATAAAAGAAGCTTATAAGTAATGAAAGGCTTTTTCTTTATAGAATTAGTAAGTCAGATTTGAAATAGTAATTAATACATCTGTAAAACTTTCTGGCACCATTTGATTGGATTTTTTTTCCTCCAGAGTACCCTTTTAATGGGGTTTGCCCACAAAAAACACTACAACTATACTATCAGCAGGATAGGCAATACCAGGATGTCAGACCAGCAGGGGGCTGTATTGCTGGGGTCCCTACAGATCAACAGTGGCCCAGTCATGTTCATGGGTAAATAGTGTGGCAGTTAAGAGCTGTACACTGCTATCTTCACCTGGCCCATAGAGTTACATAGAACCACAAAGCACAAATCTGACCACAGCTCCATTAAACCTAGGAGGGACAAAGGGCCTCTATGCAGATAGGGGATGAGTGTCTTTTGTGGGGAAACCACTTTAAAGGAGCTTTAGAGCCCAAAGTAAAATAATGGATGAAGAAATCCTGCCACATTCTGGGTGGAGCAGTTGTAGGGATGACCTTCCCATGCCCCGCAGGTATCATATGAGGGCTTGCTCACACTGAGGAAATCTTCCTCACCTAATTCCTTAGTGGATTTGTATCTGCCAAAGTTATCCTCAATCGGCGCTTATGTCTGTAGCAATCTGGTGCAAACATAAGCGCTGTCCCATTGGCAAATGAGAAAATTGAACAATTCCTCTGTAGTGGAATTTCCAAATGTGAACTAGGCAGCGGAATTCCCTCTAAAATCAATGGGAGAGAAATGCAAGGCGGAATTCCTTGCAAATATTCCATGTGGGTTCTTTATAGTTTGAACAGGGCCTAAGTGTTCTATTATTTAGAATTAAAAGTGTATGATCCCTCCCCAGTGCACAACAGCGGCTCTTAATGCATGTGGTCAGATTGTTCAGAAGAGAAAGGCATTGAACAACCATTTCATTCTGCTTTATGTAAACATGTGATCTGCGTTGTGGTGGCTTTTGCATGCCATTTCCCCATAATGGGTCAAGGTATTATACAAATATGAGTGTGATTCAGCTGGTAGGAATGTCAGGTCCATATCTGTTTTAGTTTACACTCTTCCAAGGACACTTCTACATAGACCACTGAATGACTACAGCACACGTACAGCATGCCATGGCTGGTGAATAAAAAACAGTGGGTACCATCAAGCATCTGGATTGGCAGAAAACTGAGGAGGTGGGTGGTGTTTTTTCTCACCCAAGGACTAGACCACTCAGATGAAACAGAAGATCTTTCAGGGGGTTGTCTAGCAAAAAATAAAAATAAAAAAAACATTTATATGGTGTGAAAATATAAAAAAGCAACTTGCTAATATAACCATACTGCACAGATCTCTCCAGCTGTCTCCCTTGTAGTGGTGAGATCCCTTAAATTCTCTGAATGCTCACCCTCCCGTCTGCTCAGTAAGAGACCAGTAATGTGAAGGGGGGGAGCTAATATTACTGCTCATTAGATTTTAAGGTTAAAGGACATTTTTTCACAGTAATTTCCTTCAGAACATGCTCATTGCTGTCCTATCTGAGAAAAACTTCCTGCTGCCTTTAAATCTAATGAGCTTTCCCTTCATGTGAATGGTCTGTTCTTTAGCAAACAGGATGGGTGAGCAGGGACAGAACAGATTGCTTTCAGAGAATGTGAGGAGACATCCCAGTCACAAAGGAGACCGCTCAGTTGATATGAAGAGATCTGTGCGCTATAGAAGACATTTCTCAAGGGTGGTATAGGTGAATAATTTGTCTTGTAGTAATACGTATGTGCAGCAAATGTAAATGGTCCAGAGCATGTGATAAATATGGTGCTAGTTCACATTTTGGAATTACACTTTAGTACACGACACTGCATGATTGCTCCTCTGTGACTTTTTGATCTGTTGTACAAAAACTGTGCGGCTTTTCAGACAGTTTTGTGAGCCAGATCAGGGGTGGTGTATATTTGTAGTGTAATTGAGGGCATTGCAATAAACCTGTTACTTGCGCAACAGGCACATTTTTGCGACTTTTCTACACCAAAAAGGCTCTAAATGTGTAGATAACTTATGGCTGAAAACATTTATTAGTAAGTTGCTTTATTATGGTATATATTTTGACACTATACACAGGTTATTTTGCTGGACAACCCCTTAACAGTGGTTCATTTGAACAGAATGTAGCACAAGGGTATATCACCCAAGCAGGCATGTTTATTGCAATAAGGATGTGTGTGAAGAGCAGACATTGTCAAGCTGCCACAAACACGCTGGACAGTCAGTCATTATACAGCATGGGCTGGACGATCTCTGGGGGTCCATTTAAAGGAAGATATTCATTGGAGATTGAGACACTACGTTTTGGCCCCCGTTAATCATATCCATTGGCATCCCAAAAAAGGATGCCGACGTATACTGTGAACGAGTGCAGCCTGACTTTATGGCCGAAAGGTGTCCCCTAGTCACTCCTTTCGGGACGTGTGCGCTACTTCAAAAGCGCAACAGCCCGTCATGAGTGCACTTAAAATAGCGTATATGTCCTGAACGGAGTCACTAGGGGGTTACTCCCCTCAGCAGCAGAATTAAACGGGGTCCATAACAGTATATGTGGGCATCCCATTTTTGGCAGGATGCCAATAGATACAATTACGGGGGCCAAAACATAGTGTGTTCCGATCCTAAAACTGGTGTAGGGTTAGGCTATGTTCACATCAGTGTTACACACGGCGATAACTGGGCTGGACGGTGGGTGACACCAGACACCAACAGATCCCACTGACTTTGAATCAGGTCTGTCCGAGTTTTATTAGATGTCCACTATCTAAAACATTTTAGTGGAGAATGGAGAATTTTTTGTCTTCGCTAAATATACCAACTGAGCGTTTAAAGGGGTTCTCCACTGCCCTGCCTTCCGGAGCTCCGCTCGCAGCGTCCAGAAGTTTATTACTCTGAATGCTATGTGCGGGCTTCCCCCTCATCGAAAGTCTATGGGAAGGGGGCGCGACCGCTGTCACAACCCCTTCCCAAAGACTTTCGTTGAGGGGGTGGCCTTAAACACGGAAGCCTGCGCACAGCGTTCGGAGTAATAAACTTCCGGACGCTGCGAGCGGAGTTCCGGAAGGCAGGGCAGTGGAGAACCCCCTTAACGCTGATGTGAACATAGCCTTAGAGGCTGCAGAAGCTCATAGCAACCAAATTGCTTTCATTTTTAGTCCGTTTTGGAAAATGAAAGGTTGCTATTGGTAACTGCACATCTCTATACAGGTTTAAATCTCCCCTTAAAGTGTACCTGTCAACAAAAACTTTATGCAGTGTAAATACCATAAAATGTATATTTGTAATATACATTGGTTAAAAATTGTGTATATTTTTGAGTGAAAAAATGCTGTCCCTGCAGCTATTGTCTGTGTGTCTCTATGAGGAGTCCAAAAACAGGAAGTGAGGGCAGGACATGTAGGGGTCTGTGCAAGCTCCTGGCTTGTCAATCATCCTGATGTATGACCCAGGAGCAGGTTATAGAGCCTCAGTGCACACTGTCCTGCTTGTCCTCACTGCACAGAGCCCTGCTTGTCCACCCTCACTTCCTGTATTTGGACTCCTCATAGAGACAATAACTGCAGGGACAAAAATACACACATTTTTTAACCAATGTTTATGACAAATTTACATATAGTATTATCTACACTATATAAAAAGGTTTTGTTGACGACAGGTACACTTTGTGTGGAGTATTAGTTCAGGGTATAAGATGCTGAACCCTCATGCATTAGGGGAGTTATACTTTATTGGGGTCTTCTATTAAACAGGGGTTGTGCACAGCATAGGGTCCCATAGAGGCATCTCTACACCCTGAGACAGATGGGTGACCCTGGATGCCATCTGTGCCCTATTGGCAGGACCTTCATTTTTCCAATGAATAAGCCTCTCCATCCACCGCTTACAGTTTCAACACCAGGGAGCCTGCAGCTGTTGCAAAAACTACAACTCCCAGCATGCCCGGACAGCCTTCGGCTGTCCGGGCATGCTGGGAGTTGTAGTTTTGCAACAGCTGGAGACACACTAGACGGAAAACACCGGCCTAAGGTGACTGCACTGATGTGGTACTTCTGCTGTGCACCATGATGGGAGTAGTAGTGACAGACAGGCGACACACGGATGTCTACCCCCTCCGGCCCCGGTACCTGCTCCCCGCACGCCTTATCCCCAGCACCGGCAGCCGCTCTAGGCCCCGCCCCGATCGGAGAAGCCGCTTTTCCCCGCTGCCTGTGATTGGTTCTCCCGTCATATCAATCACGGAGCCCCGCTCTACACCGGCACTGTCTGCTCCCAATGAAGCGGCAGCTTTGTTACACGGGTCGCTGTAAGCCCTCGCGACAACGAACCGGGACACCGCTCACTCACCTTCCCCAACGGCTACCGAGAAAAGCGGCTACGAAAGAACGCCACTGCCGATACCGGAGACGGCTCTGCGCAGCGACCAAACCCCGCCAAAAACAAGACAAGGGGCGCATGCGCAGAACCTCCCTCTCCCCTACCCCCTACCCCCTCACTTCGCCGGTATTGTATCCTAACAAAGCGCTGAGACTACCGCCGCCCGGTTCTATTGTAGCGTAACCCCCTGACAATACTCCCCGGGGCCAACCAGCCGTTCATTTCCAGCAAAAACCGCACAGCGGGCGCCGAACTACACAAAGCCGGTCGTTTAAACAACTGATTGACGTGGCACTCAGCCAATGAGATTAAAGATCGTCAATTGGCAGTTAGCAACGCCCCTTGACCTCGAGGAAGGGGCGCGGTTTTGCTGCTGCTCCAATCAGAGCCGAGGATCGTGTTAGTCGTCAGCCAATAACAACCGGCGGAAATCGTTACAGGCCAATGGTATAGAGCGCGGGCGTGTCCGGACGGGCTTAATAAGCGGTTTTGTCTGGTTTTAGACCCAGCATACCGAGGTCTCGCCTCTTTTGGGTCGTCGGCATCGCCGCTGCGGAGGAACAGTCCTAACACCGACATCATGCATAAATCCGAGGTGAGGCGATATTGTGAGGTTGTATCATGATGGTAGGCGACACTGCGCGTTATTTGGGCGGTAGTGCATGGCTGTTTTGTTTTTTATTTCAGATTATTTTTTAATCTATCTCTGAGGGGGTATAATGTGGTCTCCGTTAGAGGAGTCGTTGTTTCCATTGTCGCTATGTGTGGATATAGCTTATGAGCCTGACGAGTTTCTCCGGTAGCGGAATGAGTCAGCAGTTGTGTGGGGCCGCGCTTTGTGTGCCGCCATTTTGTGCGGCCTAGTCTTGCACCACGTGTCCAAGGGCGGCCAGGCCGCTTCGCTTAGTGCCTCGTGCTAGGCCCGACCGTTAGTGATCGTGACTAGATTATTCTAAACAATCAGATTTCGTTTTCAATCAGCTTTTCTACGAGGATGCTTCTGATTGGCTGTAGGCCAGCGCTCGGTATAGAGAACTATTAGGCGCTCCGTCATTGACTTGAGCCCCGCTTGTTTTTATTTCAGTCACCTAAGGAACCAGAACAGCTCCGCAAGCTCTTCATCGGGGGCTTGAGCTTCGAGACCACCGACGAGAGTCTCCGCAGCCATTTTGAACAATGGGGAGCCCTGACAGATTGTGTGGTAAGTGACCTCTGGCCCTGATCACATTACAGACTGACTAATCCCAGTTTGCTGCCATCTGTCTGTATCCTATCCATTGTCCTAATGCAGGTTCTGCACATTTTAACAGAACTCCTGGATTACCTCTATCTGCTTTCATTCTTTCCTGCTGGTCTATATCTTCACATCCCACTTATCTGTATAAATCTGTCATTTGGCCTTTTCTAATCTTTAATTGGCAGCTCAATGGTAGCAAAGTTTTGGTCTTAAAGGGGTGCTCCCACCCTAGATATCTTATCCCCTATCCAAAGGCTAGGGGATAAGATGTCTGACCGCTGGGGACCCCCACAATATTGTGCGGCACCTGCCTGTTTTACCAGAAGCACTGGAGGGTCTGGGTGGTGACCATGGGAACGGAAGTCTGTGACATCAGGACTCCGCCCCCATGTGACATCACGCCCTGTCCACTCAATGCAAGTCTATGGGAGGGGGTGTGATGGCCGTCACACCCCCTCCCATAGACTTGCTTTGAGGGGGTGTGATGTCACGTGGGGGCGGAGTCCTGACGTCACAGACTTCCGTTCCCATGGTTGAGACCCAGACCCTCCAGCGTTTCCAGACAGGAAACAGGTGGGTGCCGCGTGTAATATTTTGGGGGTCCCCAGCAGTGGGACCCCCGTGATCAGACCTCTTATCCCCTATAATTTGGCTAGGGGATTAGATGTCTAGGGTGGGAGTACCCCTTTAAATTGGCTCTAATAGCTTGAAGTAGTTGTTTGTGCTGTGTATTGTGAAATTAATTTAATGTTTTTATTTTAAAGGTCATGAGAGATCCAGGCTCAAAGCGTTCCCGTGGCTTTGGCTTTGTCACCTATTCTTCAACAGATGAGGTTGATGCTGCTATGGATGCCAGACCTCACCGGGTAGATGGCCGTGTAGTGGAACCTAAACGTGCGGTTTCCAGAGAGGTATGTGCTATTTTTGTTTTAGCAGTGTATTTTGTTGTGTTTTGGTGCTTGCTCTAACAATGCATTGGATTTATAGGATTCTTCAAGGCCTGGAGCACATCTCACAGTTAAGAAAATATTTGTTGGGGGAATAAAAGAGGACACAGAAGAACATCATTTAAGGGACTATTTTGAAGTGTATGGAAAGATCGAGGTGGTTGAGATAATGACAGACCGTGCCAATGGCAAGAAGAGGGGGTTTGCTTTTATCACTTTTGAAGACCATGATTCAGTCGACAAGATTGTTAGTAAGTGTAGCAGTTCTTGAGATCACTATTGGCTTTATTTGTGACTTTACTTTATGCTAATATAATTAATTTTTTAGTTCAGAAATATCACACTGTCAACGATCACAACTGTGAAGTAAGAAAGGCACTATCCAAGCAAGAAATGGCATCGGCATCTGCCAGCCAAAGAGGTGAGTTCTTTTGTCTCAGCATTCAGTTCATAACTAGTGGTGGTAAAATGCATCACAGCAGGCCACTGTTTTTAAGGCCTTGGTCTGAATGTGGCCTCTTGATTTGTCAAATGGCATTAGTTCCTAATTAAAACTGTCTGACTGAAGTGTATTCGCACATTCAGTATCTGCATAGGACTTGAATCTACAGATTTCAACAAACGAAATGGCTGGACCCAGCTTCAAATATGTGCAGGATAATGTGTATGTGAGCAAGACCCTATTCATTAAAAAAAAGAAAGAGAAAAGCACCACATCGGTCATCTTGTGTGGCATTAAAACTTGGCTTTATTCAGTTTAATGGAACTATGCTGCAATATTGCACAACCTCAGTACAGAGGTGGTGTGTTTTTTATTTTTAATAAATATCTTTGTAATCCCGGACAATCTCTTAACCTAGCTATGCCTTTTCACTAGGACGTGGTGGTGGTGGAGGAGGAAACTTTGGTGGACGTGGTGGCTTTGGTGGAAATGACAATTATGGAGGAGGACGTGGTGGTGGAGGAAACTTTGGCGGCAGTAGGGGTGGTAAGTTATATATAATAAAAATTACAGTATATTTTAATTTTTTATATTTTTTTTGGGAGTTGGTATTTTTCCACTCACTAACAAGATTAACTAATTAAAGGTTTGTCTTCAGGTGGTTTTAGTGGACGTGGTGGATACGGAGGTGATGGAGGCTACAATAACGGTTTTGGTAACGATGGTGGCTATGGAAACAACGCCCCTTATGGTGGTGGCAATCGTGGATTTGGTGGAGGCCAAAGTTATGGAGGCGGCCAAGGTGGTGGATATGGAGGAAATGGCGGTGGAGGCTATGATAGTTTCAACAATGGTGGAGGAAGTGGCAGTGGATTTGGTGGAGGCAATGGTAAGTGTTTATGCTGATTATGTACCTCTTGTTATCACTGTCAAAAGCTTTCATGTCAGACATTTTGGGGGAAATTTATCAAAACCTGTGCAGAGGGGAAAGTTGACCAGTTGCCTCTATAGCAAGCTTTCATTTTGAAAAAGCCTATGGAAAACTGGTCAACTTTCCCTCTACACAGGTTTTGTTAAAGCTTCTCCCCCTCCCCCTTCAATTGTGGTATGGCTGATACATCTGCATATAGAAACTCTTCAAAGCAAAGTTCTTCCCTACCCATAGTTCTTGCTGCGGAAGTTGGTCCTATAAAAGGTGTCTCCCGCAGCCATAATTGAGCTGAGTGCTCCTTGCTTGTGTTAACAATTTGTGGGAATCTCTGCAACCAGGACCTGCCTGATCAAAACTTTTTGATGAATCTGACGTGGAAATAACGCTAACTCTATTTTAGGTAACTTTGGAGGAAACAGTGGAGGTGGTGGTGGTGGTTACAATGACTTTGGCAGCTACAATAACCAGTCGTCGTCAAACTTTGGCCCAATGAAGGGTGGTGGTGGTGGCGGCAACTACAGTGGAGGCAGGACTTCTGGACCTTACGGCGGTGGTAGTGGTGGTGAGTAATTGTTCAATATGCAGGTTTTATAATGACCATGTGACTTGTAGTAAATCTAGAATTCCTACCACGAGTGAATTTTCAATTGGTATGTTGGGGGGAAAACTTATCTGATATGATCCCTACTGACCTTGAGTTGAGGTACCTGTGTACCCCTGGTTGAATGGAGAATAGTTTAAACATGCACACTGACCTGCTCTTCTACTCCTGACAAATATGGCGGAGCCTCTTTCATTCTGAGCTGTCAGGTGTCAGTAGAGATTCTAGTAGCTGGGAGTAGATTAGCCTCTTATAATGGTGGGGGTTGGGTTTTTATTCTTGGATATACTCTTAAACCATTATCTCGCTCTAGGTGGATATGGTGGTGGCAGTGGAAGCGGCAATTATGGAGGTGGCAGACGGTTTTAATGGAGGTATGCTTAGAAGCAGTCTTTCTTTCTCCATGCTACACGCAGAATAGGAAACTGCCATTACATTTGTGATGTTAAAGTATGTGTAGATTAACGTACTTGTCCCATGTTATTCAACAGGAAACAATGCTTAGCAAGAGAGGAGAGCCAGGCAAGCGACAGGTTACTACAAAAGTTGAAATCAGCCAAGCACAGTTGTGGCAGGGCATAGCTGCTACATGAAGAAATGTTAGCAAATCAGAATTACGTGTGAGGAAAACACAGGACTGATCATGATTTAATTATGAAGACTGAGTTTTGTTTTGTGAAAGTGTCAAACATTCCTAGGAGTGGGTTTTATTGTATAGGACTTTTATATAATTTTTTTTTTTTTTTTGTTGCTGTTCACAAGCTGTAAACTGCATCTTGACTTTAATAAATGTCCTTTTTTTTATAATACTGTATTTAGAAGACATTCCTTTTTTGTAGTGGGTGATAAACTTAAACGCTGTAAAAAATGCAGTTTATAGTGGGGTAAACAGGTTTAGTAGTTCAGACATTTAAAGACTTGGTAGAGAATTATCTTAAACACTATAGCCTACATGCAGAAATGTTACATCCTTTGCCAGCTCCCGCGATATAACGTGGGGTCCCCGCGTCATATCGGGTCGGTCCCGGCATGTATCTGAAGCTGGGGCTAATGGCACGCAGCAGCGATCGCAGTGCCGCGTGCTATTAACCCTTTAGACGGTGTTCAAAGTTAAAGTGAAAGCTGCTTAGTTTGGCTGATCGAGACCACTGCAGTGAAAATGCGGTGACACGAGCGAATGTCGGGGTGTCCCTTTGGCAATTGCTCCAAGCCTGAGATGCAGGTTTGAGCAATCGACCGCCGACAACACTGATCAATGCAAAGCTATGCTCTGCAGTGAATGGGGCATAAGATCAGTGTGCAATGTTATATAGCCCCCCTATGGGAGCTATAACACTGCAAAAAAGTTAAATGTCATTTAACCCTTTCCCTAATAAGTTTGAATCACTCCCCGTTTCCCATAAAAAACATGTAAATAAAAATATGTGGTATCGCAGATACTGTATGTCCGAACTATTAAAATATATAATTAATGAAACCGCATGGTCAATGGCATAGGCGCCAAAATTCCAAAGTCAAAAATAACATATTTTTGGTCACTTTTTTTATATCATGAAAAAATGAATAAAAAGCAAAGTCCAATCAATACAAAAATGGTACCGCTAAAAACTTCAGATCACGGTGCAAAAAATTAGCCCTCATACCATAAGCGGTAAAATAAGTTATAAAGGTCAGAAGATGACAATTTTAAACGTATACATTTTTCTGCATGTAGTATTCACGACAAAATCAAACCTATATAAGTAGGGACTCTTTATAACCGTATGGACCTACAGAACAAAGATAAGGTGTCACTTTTACCGAAAAATGTACAGGGTTGTTCCCCCCCCCCCCCCCCCCCCCAAAAAAAGTTACAAAAGGAGTTTTTCTTCAATTTCGTCGCACAAGGATTTTTCCGTTTTGCTGTTGATTTTTGGTTAAAATGACTGTCACTGCAATGTAGAATTGGTGGTGCAAAAAATAAGCCATGGATTTTTAGGTCCAAAATTGAAAGGGTTATGATTTAAAAAAAGGAAAAACCTGTGGTCCTTAAGAGGTTAATGATGTAGCATGGTTATGCACCTTATCTAGGTGACTAAGGGTATAAAGAATGGAATATTCCCTCAAAGTTCTGCATAATGGAGATGTATCAAAACCTTTCCAGCAGAAAAGTTGCCCATAACAACCAACCAGCTTCTATTTTGCTGCGGCCTTGCCAAAAAATAAAGCAAGCTGATGGTTGCTATGGGCAACTTTTCCTCTGGACCGGTTTTGATAAATCTTTACCCCCTCCATATACTTGTGCCAAAACATGGCACATGCAAAATGTATTCCTTCATTGTGTTCAACCAATCATACTACATACGCGCAGTTATATTGTGGAAAACTTGTGACTAAGATGACTTGGATACAGGTCTGCAGTATTTACAGTGGGTCAAAAGTCCTGTATGATAGGCCAGTAGCAACATGTATTACAGTCCAGCAAAGAAAGCTATACCTGTATCATGTACAAGGAGAGCTAGCATGGCAATGGAAGATGAAGAAAGTTCAGGAACTGAGCCAGAATGACTAATGGGTCCAGACACTGCTAGCAAGAAAGATGGTTTTCTCCAGCTCAGACCAGTTTTGCTACTTCTAAAGCATAGCTGACATCAGTAAGATAAGATCACATTTGTACAACTAGCAAGATGAAGGGAATTCCTCAGCAGATCGGAAGGAGGCAGACCAGAGTACAGAGTCTTCATGTTAAGCCTAGCAGGCAGTGCCAGCCAAAAGGGACAGTTTTGTTACCTTTCTATTAGGTAAGAACAGACTTTTACTATGTTGTACTATTTTGTGACCTCAACTTTACAGGGTGCTTGGCTCAGTGGATGGGTAAGTTGGTTTGAGTTATTCCTAAAAGATGCTACTAGCCATTTGCAGCTTGTCTATAGCTTCCTGTTAAACAAATGCCAGTTCTATCATCATAAGAAAATAATGGATGGATCTAGATTTTAATTATGATTTAAAACACTCTGCCTTGAATGGAGACACTTATCCCTGTTAGACACTCACTTTAGGTTTTCCCTTTAAATAGATAACACATCAAGTCAAGACATGTCAGTAGACTTGGTGGCTTTATTCCATAGAAAGTTTTGTAGGTGGCCCAACATCTCACGTAATCACGCCTGCTCCACATGTTTGATACACATGGCTTGTCTGATAGTGGCAGCAATGTGTAGGGCAGGCATAGGCAACCTTCAGCACTGCAGATATTTGGGACTACATCTCCCATGATGGTTTGTCAGAATTTTGGGTTTAAGAGCATCATGGGAGATGTAGTCCAAAACATCTGCAGTGCCAAAGGTTGCCTATGCCTGATGTAAGGAATGCATGTGCAATTGTTAACCTGTCGCTCTACAAGAACAATTGACTTATATTTTATATGGAGTTAAGCCACCAAATTCACTGACAAAGGTATGCCTTGAATGGACACTTATTGCTAGATGAGCAGTTTAGCAGGTAAAAGTCAACTGAATAAATAGGCTGTTGGCTACAAACTATTTGACTAATTAATTTCCCCCCCACCACACACAGTGATCACAGGATAGTACGTGCATTTTGTTTATGCATGAGCACACCTTTAGACTGGACTTCTCATAGCAACATGCACTTATGTTCTGCTTTTCTCAAAGCTTGTGGTTGCAAACTAAGAATATTTTAGTGATCGAATAGAAAAGACCACTAGTATTCTGCATTTATTTAAAATTTTCCCCATTGTGTGGGCTACAAGTCTACCTACTTCCAGCATTCCTCCATTGTTCTCCTGATCCTATGCAGAGATTCTCTGAAGCTGCAGTTTGTCTGCTACAGAAGCACCTGGGCCCTTTGTCATACCGCAGCAATGTCTATCCTTGGGCAGCAATTTTATGATACAATGTGGGAGATTTATCAAACTCTCCAGGGAGAGTTGCAGTCCTAACTGAATTGGCATTGATAACTAAAGCTTACCTGTGTATTCTTACAGGTCATGAACACACATGAGGATCTGACGGTACTGCTGACTTGACTGCTTGGTGTGAGTTGATTCAATGGACTACATATTGAAAGGTGGGTTAGTGTTGCTTGAGGAGGCAGACATCGCTAAAACACTTACAGAAGTAGTCCAGTGTTTTTCTTAACCCTATGTGCCCGGTCTGCCAAGCGAAAGAAGCTTTAACTCTCCTTCCTACATTCCTCCCCCCATTGCTCTGATCTCTATGTCCCATTCTCCAGTCCCCAACTTCCGCTTCCTGTAAGTCAGTCATGTGACCCTCAGCGTATCACCGGCCGCAGGGGGACACTGCTGTGGCCAGTGATAAGCGGAGCATCGCGTTACTCCTTGACTTACATGAAGTGGAAGCAGTCAGGTATTGAAGAACAGGATATCAATATCGGCGCAATGGGCAATGTAGGAAAGTGAGTGAGTGTTTCGCTTTGCAGCCCGGGCACAAAAGGTTAAATAAAAAACCTCCTATAAACTATTTAAAGCGGTACTCCGATGGAAAACTTTTTATTTATTTATTTATTTTATCAACTGATGCCAAAGGTTGAACAGATCTGTAAAGAACTTCGATTTAAAAAAAAAAATGACCCTTCCAGCAGTTTTTAGCAGCTGTATGCTACAGAGGAAATTCATTTCCTTTTTGAATTTGTCTTGTCCACAGTGCTGTCTGCTGACACCTGTCCGTTTCAGGAACTGTCCAGAGCAGGAGAGGTTTGCTATGGGGATTTTCTCCTGCTCTGGACAGTTCCTGATAAGGAGTCAGCAGAGAGCACTGTGGACAAGACAAAAAGAAATTCAAAAATTTAATCTGTAGCATACAGCTGCTAAAAAGTACTGCAAAGGTAAATTATTTTTTAATAGAAGTCACTTACAAATCTGTTAACCTTCTGGCACCAGTTGATTTAAGAGTCCACCAGCGTACCCCCTTTTAAAGCACTGATTTTGAAACCTATTGGCCTCCATTGCTCTGCAGACTGAAGTTTAAATAGTCCTTTATTGATTAGCAGATCAATTGCAATTTGTAAGTGGCCAGTCAGCAATGCGCATGAGTAGAAAAAGTAGACTGCCTATTTACAACAGTTAAAGTAATACTATAGTAAGAATTCTAATAACATACACATGCAGAATATTCCACTGTCTCAAGGACCTGCCTAACTTTTTTCCCCCCCCCCCCTTTCTCCTGCAGTTGAGTGGAATTGTACAATCAAGGAGTATGCCTGCCTGTTTTTATATTTTTTTAATAAACTAAACTTTGGTACATTTGCAGTTTGTCTTAATTTCTTCTAACTGATGTTGGATACTTCTAGATGGTAAAACATGAAACCTAGTTGACCTACTTATCCCATTGTGTAAGGCCCCTGTCACACTGCCATTGCTCTGTCAATAATGGCCGTTAAAGTGTACCTGTCATAGTGCAAAAAAGTTATATGGTACTCAGTAACTGATGTGCATATAATTGTGTCTAGGACCTATATATCCAGCAGCAAATATATTTTTTCTTTGAATTACTTCATCTTGCTTGCTGGATGGGCGTGTCAGAGCAGATTAGTCACCACTGAGGGAGACAGACTGTCTCTAGAGCAAGCCTGGGCAGTCTGCTATACACGAGGGGTATGTGCAGAATGCAGAGCAATGCACCCTAGCATCTGTGGAAGACACTAGGGTGCAATGCTCTGCGCATAGCTCCATGTGCAGAGGCCCTGGTTGGGCAGATTGCTGGGATGCAGTCACTTACAGACACAGCCAGGGCTGCAGCAGGAGCAGTACGGGTACAATCACAATCCTCTGGGATCGGCTTAGTGTGCTACACAAAATATGGCTATAGCAGGGTGAGGAGACATAGGAGGGGCACAGTTGAGTTCAGAGAGTTGAGGCTATGCCTGAGTCCTCAAGGGGTTAGACCAGTGTTTCCCAACCTTTTTCGGGTCAGGGCACACCTCGGAAAAATTTTCCGCAGGGCACTGCTACCGAGGTTGATGAGCAAGAAAAGGGGGGGGGGGGGGGGAATGCAATGCACTAGATCTATCAGTGGGTATGTAGTTTAAAGGGCTGCTTTATACAGCAACTCAAAAATGACTCTAATTTGCATCATTGTCTTCTCTTCCTGGTCTGGGCCATCACGATTTCTTCCACACACAATTCTTCACCGTTAAACCTGCAAAACCTATTAGGATTGGCACTTTTTTTACTTGGGTGTAGAGTTTACATGGGTGACGGGTATAGAGGAGTGTACATGGGTGACCAAGGGGTGTACATGGGTGACAGAGGGGTGTCTCCAGGGACTGATTACAAACGGGGTGCCGCGTGCAAGATCCCGGGGATCCCCAGCGGTGGGAGTCCCGCGATCAGGCATCTTATCCCCTATCCTTTGGATAGGGGATAAGATGTCTAAGCACCGGAATACCCCTTTAAGTGTCTATAGCTACAAATATTCCCTATCCTGCCAATATGGGAGAAGTGTCTGATCGTAGGGGTCTGAATAGGGACATTAATGAGGTTATTCACCTCTCCCTAAAAGCCCTGCCTAACAAATATGCAGGGCACCCCTGTCTGAATCCTGTCCCTTTACAAAAGTCCCTATTGCTTCCTTAAATAAAGGGACCCCCACTGATTGAATTAGCAGATTAAATATAAAAGATTGGGGAAGTAGTAGTGCCCCAAGTGAACTGGATCTGGGGGAGTAGTGAATAGAGGGAAAACTAAAGTACAGTGCAAACCACATGGTCACTAAGATTAGAGGCATTGTCATTACAAAAACTTTTTATATTTTGTACTACTAAGATTAGACACTAAACCCCTTAAGGACCAATACAAATAAACCTGTACGCCCCTGAAAGACCAGGCCTGTTTTTTCAAATCGGATTTCTGTCTTTATTAGAGAATAACTCGAACGTTTTGCCAATCACGATAATTCTGACTGTTTTTTTTGTCACAAGTCGTCCATCATGTACTATCATGCCCCCTCCTGTAGGCTTGCATTGAGGGGCGGAGCGTGAAGTCACATGCCGGTGCAGGCGTGACATCACACGCCACCCACGCTATAGTCGCCAGTAATCAGTCCCGGAGCAAACGCGCTCCGGGAACAAATTACAAACAGGGTGCCGTGTGCATGATCCGGGGGTCCCCAGCAGCGGGACTCCTGCGATCAGGCATCTTATCCCCTATCCTATGGATAGGGGATAAGATGTTTAAGCACCGGAGAACCCCTTTAAGAGGGAAGTGCTATTGCACACAGATGCCTCCAAACAGCTGTTAAACTATTGTAATGGGTAGCAAAATAAAAAATGCAAAACTAATTGGAGACAAAGGGTTAAATCCAAGTTGACAGAAGATTAGAATGATAGGAGCCTGGCGGTATCAAGGTTCAATAAAGCACGTATTATCCAACCTCTCATTTAGGCCAAGGGGAGACTGGGATTGGATGCAGTGTATCCAACTTTCTTCCTTACGTAGAATCAGATTGTCCCACAACCTCAATAGCAAGAAATTGTATGGCTTTAGGGCTTCCATTGCGTGCCTCAATGGGTCGTGCCAATAGTTTCCCTATGTTCAATGTCATTAAGGTATTCGAGGACCCTCCTGCTAAACTCCCTTTTAGTTATTCCTATGTAATCAAGGGGACTTGTGCATTTGCCCTTTGAATGACAATTGGCAAAATCAGAGTAGACATTAACCTGTTACTGTACTAGAAAAAATCTTACTATGCGAGATATAGGGGCTTGCTCAACAACCACCACATCTGTAAGTACCAACTGGTTTGCGATGTAGCCATGATCCAGTTTGGGATGGTCTTTGACTATGGACTAGTCTGTCTCAGAGTGATTGGCCCCTGTGGTAGTTAGAAATTACATCCCTCATATCCTTATCAGCCAAAATCTTTTCAAAATATTGTGACCTGGTTCATTGTCATATGTGCCAATTAACAGTATAATCTTGGATGTTTCTTGTCTCACCTTGGGGACTATACGACTACCCCGATCCTGGGAGGCTGCAAAATTTAAAGCTAGGTATCCATGTTTGAATCATTTCTGGAGATCTCTGGACTGTATGAAACTCAGTATCTGAAGAACAGTTTTGTCGCATTCTAAGATATTGTCCCTTAGGGATGCCATTTTTTCAAAGCAGGTGGGTGGAAACTATTCAGTGGTGACAGTGGACTTATGATATACTGGTTTACTGATCTTATTAGCTTTTCTTGACTTCCTACTCAAGAAAGATGGTATCTCATCATGATGGATTTCATATTTGAAGGTCAAACCTATGGTGTTTTTATTGTGTGGACATTAAATTACTAAATTCCTTCTTGGTACCTGACCAAAAAATCAGTTTATCGATATACCTTGCCCAAAGGAGGATCCCTGTCCACCATATCCCTTCTGATGGGAAGACAATTGTGTCCTCCCACCAGCCCAGGAGGAGGTTTGTGTATAATGGGGCACAGGGACTCCCCATCACAGTCCCTGTGTGCTGGTGATAGTTTACCATCAAAAGTGAAAACATTTGGTAGCAAGATAAATTCCATAAATTTAACAGATTTATTTAACAAATCACTGGTAACAGGAGCCGTCCTGGAAGATTGAAAATTAGCAAATATCGTGCCCACAAGAAAGATAGGGAGGAATCGAGCAACTATAGGCCAGTAAGTCTGACATCAATTGTGGGGAAATTAATGGAAACCTTACTAAAGGATAGGATTGTGGAATATCTAAAATCCCATGGAAGATCATGTCAAACAAATCTATTAGATTTTTTTTTTTTTGATTGGGTGACTAAAATGATTGTGGAGGGACAGTAGACATCGGATATCTAGATTTAAGTAAGTAAGTTCAGAGTAAGGTCTTTAATATCTTCATTAGTGATATTGCAAAAGGTCTCTGGTAAGTAGAGATGAGCGAACTTACAGTAAATTCGATTCGTCACAAACTTCTCAGCTCGGCAGTTGATGACTTATCCTGCATAAATTAGTTCAGCTTTCAGGTGCTCCCGTGGGCTGGAAAAGGTGGATACAGTCCTCCTAGGAGACTCTTTCCTGGGACTGTATCCACCTTTTACAGCCCACCTGAAAGCTGAACTAATTTATGCAGGAAAAGTCAACTGCCGAGCCGAGAAGTTTGTGACGAATCGAATTTACTGTAAGTCCGCTCATCTCTAATGGTAAGGTATGTCTTTTTAGAAAGATATGTATCAGGGTTGATGTTCCTGGAGGGATCCGCCAGATGGAAAAGGATTTAGGCAAACTGGAAGAATGGTCAGAAATCTGGCAACTTAAAATTAATGTGGATAAGTGTAAAATAATGCACCTGGGCGTAAAAACCCTCAGGCAGAATATAGAATATTTGACACAGTCCTGACCTCAGTATCTGAGGAAAGGGATTTAGAAGTAATTATATCCGAAGACTTAAAGGTAGGAAGACAATGTAATAGAGCAGCAGGTAAGGCTGGGTCCACACTACGTTTTCTCCCATACGGGAGCGCATACGGCAGGGGGGAGCTAAAAGCTCGCGCTCCCGTTTGTGACCGTATGCGCTCCCGTATGTCATTCATTTCAATGAGCCGACCGGAGTGAAACGTTCGATCCGGTCGGCTCATTTTTGCGCCGTATGCGCTTTTACAACCGGACCTAAAACCGTGGTTGACCACAGTTTTAGGTCCGGTTGTAAAAGCGCAAAAATGAGCCGACCGGACCGAACGTTTCACTCCGGTCGGCTCATTGAAATGAATGGCATACGGGAGCGCATACGGTCACATACGGGAGCGCGAGCTTTTAGCTCCCCCCTGCCGTATGCGCTCCCGTATGGGACAAAACGTAGTGTGAACCCAGCCTAACCTAGCAGAATGCTTGGATGTATAGGGAAAGGTAGAAGCAGTAGAAAGAGAAGTGCTCATGCCGTTGTACAGAACACTGGTGAGACCTCACTTGGAGTATTGTGCACAGTACTGGAGGCCGTATCTCCAAAAGGGTATAACTACTCTAGAGAGAGTTCAGAGAAGAGCTACTAAACTAGTACATGGATTGCAGGATAAAACTTACCAGGAAAGATTAAAGGACCTTAACATGTATAGCTTGGAAGAAAGAAGAGACAGAGGATATGATAGAGACTTTTAAATACATAAAGGGAATCAACACGGTAAAGGAGAGCATATTTAACCCCTTAAGGATGCAGGGCGTATGCATACGCCCCCGTTTCCGAGTCCTTAAGGACTCGGGGCATATGGATACGCCCTGCGTTCGTCCGGTCCCTGCCGCTCACCTGGCAGGGACTGGGATGCCTGCTGATATCATTCAGCAGGCATCCCGGCATATCGCCCAGGGAGGTCCTGAGGTCCCCTCATATCGTCAATTCAGGCGTGCGATTTGCGGTTATTCCGGGTCAATCGGGTCTCTGGTGACCCGGAAAAAAGGGTGAATATGGCTGTCCGGGACAGCCCCATTCACCCTTACTCAGCATGAGTGAGGTGGCACGGGTGCTGCCTTGCAATCACGTGATTGATCGGTCGGAACAACCGATCAGTCACGGACCTACTGGAGACGGCGATCGGAGCGGAGATCGGCACCGGAGGGGGTCTCCTACCTTTCCCTGGTCCGGCGGCGGCGATAGGAGCAGCAGGATCGGCTGCAGCAGCGGTGGCATCCCTGGGAAGGATACACAGCAAGAGGTAAGGCCTCTTCACTTCCTGCTGTTGCTTAGCAACAACTCTCGGAATGCAGTTCTAGTTTTGCAACAGCTGGAGGCATACTGGTTGCGAAACACTGAGTTAAGTAATAAACTGTGGTTCCCAACCAATGTGCCTCCAGCTGTTGCATAACTACAACTCCCAGCATGTATGGTCTGTCAGTGCATACTTGGAGTTGTAGTTTTGCAACAACTGGAGGTTTGCCCCCCCTCCCCATATGTGAATGTACAGGGTACATTCACACGGGCGGGTTAACAGCGAGTTCTGCCCCCCCCCCATGTGAATGTACAGGGTACATTCACACGGGCGGGTCAACAGCGAGTTCTGCTGCAAGTTTTAGATGCGGCAAATTTTCTGCCGCAGCTCAAACTCCCAGCAAAGAAACTCACTGTAAACCTCTGCCCGTGTGAATGTATCCTAAAAACACTACACTACACAAAATAAAAAGTAAAACACTACATACCCCTACACAGTCTTCCCCCCCCCCAATAAAAAAAAAAATCTTGTACGGCAGTGTTTCCAAAACGGAGCCTCCAGCTGTTGAAAAACGACAACTCACAGTATTGCCGGAAAGCCACTGACTGTCAAGGCATGCTGGGAGTTTTGCAACAGCTGGAGACACCCTGTTTGGGAAACACTGCCGTAGGGTATTTTAGTGGCAGATTCAAATCCCCAATTTAGTCCTCAAATGCGCAGGGCGCTCTCTCACTTCGGAGCCCTGTCGTATTTCAAGGCAACAGTTTAGGCCCACATATGGGGTATCTCCGTACTCGGGAGGAATTGCGTTACAAATTTTGGGGGGGCTTTTTCTCCTTTTACCCCTTATGAAAAGGTAAAGTTGGGGTCTACACCAGCATGTTAGTGTAAAAACTTTTTTTTTTTTACACTAACATGCTGGTGTTGCCCCATACTTTTAATTTTCACAAGCGGTAAAAGGAAAAAAAAAATTTGTAACACAATTTCTCCTGAGTACGTAAATACCCCATATGTGCGCGTAAAGTGCTCTGTGGGTGCACTATGTACATTTGAGGTCTAAATTGGTGATTTGCACAGGGGTGGCTGATTTTACAGCGGATCTGACTAGAGATGAGCGAACTTACAGTAAATTCGATTCGTCACAAACTTCTCGGCTCGGCAGTTGATTACTTTTCCTGCATAAATTAGTTCAGCTTTCAGGTTCTCCCGTGGGCTGGAAAAGGTGGATACAGTCCTAGGAGACTCTTTCCTAGGACTGTATTCAACTTTTCCAGACCACCGGAGCACCTGAAAGCTGAACTAATTTATGCAGGAAAAGTCATCAAGAGCTGAGAAGTTCGTGACGAATCGAATTTACTGTAAGTTCGCTCATCTCTAGTTCTGACATAAACGCAAAACAATAAATACCCACATGTGACCCCATTTTGGAAACTACACCCCTCACGGAATGTAACAAGGATAGTGAGCCTTAACACCCCAGAGGTGTTTGACAAATTTTCGTTAAAGTTGGATGTGAAAATAAAAAAACATTTTCCCCTAAAAGCTGGTGTTACCCTACATTTTTCATTTTCACAAGGGAGAATAGGAAAAAAGCCCCCGAAAATTTGTAACCCAATTTCTTCTGAGTAAGAACATACCCCATATGTGGATGTTCCCTGTCGTCCTAACCAGCAGCACAAGTGGGGTGTTTCTGCCCCTTTGAAGCTGGCAGGACGGTGGAATTTTTAATTCCGCCCAAGCAATTAACATAATTGAACCCCCCATATAAGGCCTCCTCCCCAGGCCATAGTGCTTTTTTTCTGTCCTGTGCTGGACAGCAGGATGGGGAAGGCTCATTGAGCCTACCTGGAATTATATACTTTTTTTTTATACATATGTTCTGCAGCGTGTGCTGCTTTAAGCCTTGGGCTTCCCTTACGTCCTAACCAGCAGCACAAGTGGGGTGTTCTGCCTCTGTGAAGCTGGCAGGACGGTGGAATTTTTAATTCCGCCCAAGCAATTTAAATAAATTAGCCCCCCCATAAAAGGCCTCCTCCCCTAGGCCATATTGCTTTTTTCTGTCCTGTGTAAGGACAGCAGGACGGTGCAGGCTCCTTTCGGAGCCTGCCTGGAAGTCTCCCCTGTATTTTTGGGGAGATATTTTGGGGTGCAGTACCTTTTTCCCTGCCCCCCGTTTTTTTCTTTTTATATTAACTGGGCCTCTGGCCTGGTTTATCTTTAAAACAATTTGTTTTGACTATTTCTGTTGCTAGAGGGATCCGGTGATCCCTCCTAGCATTAGGGATGCCGCCGCAGGTATTTTCTTACCTGTCCGGTGTCCCGCCACGCTCTCGTCTCCTCCGCGGCTCCATTACACTGTGCGGGCCGTGGACCGGAAGTACGTCATCTGACGACTTCCGGTCCCGGCCTCACTTTTCTTCAGCGCTTTGCACTGCTTCTAAAGCACATATTTATGTGCAAATGCAGGCGTGAGCCCCTTCCTAAGTGGGGAAGGGCTCAGTGTATAATTTTTATTAAAATTATTTTCCGTGTTTTTCAGCCTTTTGCAGGCTGTTTTTCTGGAGGGGGCGGGACTTCCGGGTCCCTTTCCATATAAAGACAGCTGAGACCTTCATTCGGTCTCTGCTGCCATCATAGCTAGACCTATTTACTAGCCTAGCATTAGTGGTTAGAGCTCCTATCTGCATTATAGGTATCTCTCCCTCTCTATTTGGTGCTAGGGCGATAATATTTTTCTTTATTATCCCTAACTTATTTTATTCCTTTCCAGAGTCATGTCTACTCCTTCTAGTGACCCACACTCTGGTGGTCGCAAAGCCAGCACCAAAAAACGCCATTTAACTTGCGGCAACTGCGGCACTCCGCTTCCGGACGCTTATGAATATAACAGGTGTCCTGGTTGCCGTCCACCCGCTAATCCAGCTGAACCTACTGTCCAGGACATGTTCATCTGGATGAAGGAGTTTATGGGAAATTCCATCTCTGAAATTAAGAGTGCTCTTGTTCCCAAAAGAGCTAGAACTGAATCCACTCCTTCTGTGGCGGAAGAATCCGTTATGTCGGTCGACGTATTGGACCAGAGATCATCGGTACAGTCTGAACAGCCTGTTGAGGTGAAGATATTTCCGCCTCTTTTTCCTGCGGAAAAGACGCAGAGATTAAGGGACCAGAATGTTGACCAATGGGAAGCCTCTGTATCCATCTCTAGAGAACCTTGGGTTTTCAAGGTGAATGATGCACGCAAAAAAATGATGAAGGCTGAGTGGAAGCACCCAGATAAACCTGCGCTTGTCACTCGCACTTTCAAGTTGATGTACCCTCTCTCGGACGCGGAATCTGATTCCTGGATGCCACCTCCTAAGGTCGATATGGCGGTAAATAAATTGTCCAAGAGAGTCTTGGTTCCCGCGGATGATGGAAGCAACCTCCAGGACCCGCTTGATAGGAAGGTGGATTCCCTTCTCAGACGCACATATTCAGCAGCGTCTGCCTCTGTGGCTATTGCCTCGGTAGAAGTGTCTGACTTCGTGAAGGAGCGCGCGGAGCGCATACAGACCGAGATTGACAACAATGTCCCCAGGGAAGACATCTTGGACAGCCTCAAGACACTCCTCCTTGGTATAGACTTCCTCTGCGAGGCCTCCCAGCAACACCTTAAGCTAGCTGCCAAGTCCATGGCACTCGCTTCCGCTAGCAGACGTCCCTTATGGTTACGCCCTTGAGTAGCGGACAACACCTCCAAGTTTAACTTGTGTGGGATGCCCTTCGAGCCTACTTGGCTATTTGGTTCTGAACTGGATCGCATAATGGAAGGTTATGCTGACAAGAAGGGCAAATGCCTTCCTGTTCAGGCCTTTCGGGGTAAAGGTAGAGGCAGACGGGGGAAGACCCAGGGCCCTTCTAGATCCCAGAGACGTCAGTCCTCCCAAAAACCTGGTGGAGGTCGCGGCCACGGTAAAGACCGTAAGGCCGAGCTATGACTCTCCAATGACATCCACCAACGTTTTCCCTCTCCCCCTCAAGTGTTTTTTGCAGAGAATCTATCTGCCCATCCTCCTCCAGTAGGAGGACGTTTAAGTTTATTCCTTACAGCCTGGATGCAAGAAATCCAGGATCCCTGGGTTCTGAAGGTTATTCAGTCGGGGTACAGGATAGAATTTATCTCCCCTCCCCCAAGGAAGTTTGTTTTAACAAAGTTACTTCCTCAGCCAAAGCAGGCTGTCATAGAAAGCTCAGTTCTCCAGTACTTGGAAAAGCAAGCTCTGAAAGAAGTTCCCCCAGATCAAAGAGGATCTGGCGTATACTCCTCGATATTTTTGGTTCCCAAACCAAATGGCGACTGGCGTATGATAATAGACCTGCGCTACCTAAACAGATTTATAAGGAAAAGGCTCCCCATATCTTAGGGAAAGCAATAAGAGTCCGGTCAGACAACACCACCGTAGTGGCTTATATCAACAGACAGGGTGGCACAAAGTCCCAAGTGCTCCTCAAGGAGACCGGACTTATTCTATCGTGGGCAGAGCTCAACCTATCCCACCTTGTTGCAGTCCACATGAAGGGGAATCTCAATGTAGTGGCAGATCGTCTAAGTAGCAGGCTTGCAGTCCAGGGAGAATGGTCCCTCAACGAGGAGATCTTCAGGAGGATAACTCTGAAGTGGGGTACACCAGAAATAGACCTCATGGCAACCCGGCTGAATGCCAAGGTGAGCGAGTTTTGTTCCCTTTACAAGGAGGACAATCTGGTGGCGATAGACGCTCTGTCCATCCCATGGAGGTTCAGGCTGGCCTACATATTCCCTCCACTTTCCATGATACCCAAGGTATTGATGAAAGTCAGGCAAGACCAGACCTCAGTGATTGCCATCATTCCCATTCTGGCCGAAGAGGTCTTGGTTCACCCAACTCATGAGGATGAGCCAGGGGTGCTATTGGAGGCTTCCCCATGTGCAGAACCTTGTGTCTCACAACACAGGCTCCTGCCTAGATCTGAGGAGACTCAATCTGACAGCCTGGAGATTGACAGGACCCTACTAAGGAGTGGGCTTCCTGCGGAGGTCTTGAGAACTATTGCACACTCTAGAGCAGAGTCCACAAACAAGGTTTACTCCACGATAAAGAAGATTTTCTTTCAATGGAGCCAGCAAGGTGGTAGCATGGTTGGCAGTCAGCATGGTGGCAGAAGTGGAAATTCTGGAGCCAAATGTGCCCGGGGGAGAACACATGTTTTGGGCAGCCTACCTTTCCGGGAGGTAGTGGAACAGGGGTTCCTGGAGACGGCGGCAGTAGCAGTCAATTAGTACGGACTGTTGGTTGGAAAATCAGCTACTCGGCGGTGTGGCAGTTTTTCATCAAGCATCCGGAGGAGGTAAACATAACCACATGCAAGATGTGTCGGCAGAAGGTGAAGCGTGGCCAGTGTCCCAATGTTGGCACCACGACCCTGCATCAACATATGCAGAGCCACCATAAAGCGGCCTGGCAGAACCGTGGCTCCGATGTAGTGGGCCATCCTGCTGCATCACCCAGTGGCACACTGCTCCCTCTTTCAGCCAGTCAAGGCTCCACCACCTCAGCCGAAGGGAGCTGTGTGTCATACCCTCCTTCTGTCACTCAAGATGCTCCAACTCATTCTGCCAACAATCCATCTGTGAAGCCATGTCCAAGAGACAACAATATGCTCCCACTCATCCAATGGCGCAGAAGCTAAATGTGCTCCTTTCCAAGTTGCTGGTGCTGCAGTCCCTCCCTTTTCAAGTGGTGGACTCTGCACCTTTCAGAGAACTGATGGCTTGTGCTGTGCCTAGGTGGAGAGTGCCAAGCCGTCATTTCTTTGCGAAGAAGGCAGTGCCAGCCCTGCACAATTTTGTGGAAGAGAAGGTGGGCCAGTCCTTGAGTCTGTCAGTGTGTAGCAAATTGCATGGCAGTGCCAAGGTCTGGAGCTGTAACTGTGGTCAGGAACAATACATGTCCTTTACGGCCCACTGGATGAATGTGGTTCCTGTAAAACCACAACACCAACTTGGACAGGTCACGTCGCTTCCTCCTCCACACTCTCAGGCCGTTGGTCCTGTGACAGTGTGCAACTCAGCCTCCTCATCCTCCACGCGTCCTCAGCCTCCACTGCACAAAGAAGTCGCAGTGCACCTTGAGCATACCATGTGTGCATGGCACGGCGGTGTCACACTGTTCTTCACATGGTTTGCCTTGGCGAACGGAGTCACACAGGGGAGGAACTGCTAAAAGTCATTAATAAAGAAATCGGAGCATGGCTTACTCCATGAAAACTGGAAATGGGAACCATGGTGACTGACAACGGGAAGAACATCTTACCTGCGGTGAAACAAGGAAGTCTGAGCCATGCGCCCTGCATGGCACACGTGTTCAATTTGGTTGTCAAGCAGTTCCTGAAGTTTTCCACCCATTTGCAAGACATCCTAACAATGGTAAGGAAACTACTGCCAAAAAATGGGGGCCTTTTTTACACCCACTGAGAGGGAGGACAAACTGACCTACTACAGAGACATCCTACGTAGTCAGTTGGCCGATGTCTATTGGCGCCATTGTCCATCCTCTTGCAGGTCTGACTTGGGGGGCCCTCTGCGCTCACCTTCCACTGCCATGGCTGCTGGGGAGGGGTGGCATTAGCAGTATCAGCTCCATCAGCAGCAGCCTGAGTCTACAGTCACTGATGAGTAGCTTTCTTCACCCGCATAGTGAAGCAACCCATCTGCAGCAAGACCTGCAGCAGGACCTGAACCAGCAGGTGGTGGCATACCTTGACATGCCCATGCCAACACACGTTGAAGATCCACTGGACTTCTGGGCAGCCAAACTTGATTTGTGGCCGCAACTAGCAGAGTTTGCCCCGGAAAAGCTGTCCTGCCCGGCCAGTAGTGGGCGGCGGGGCCATAGTCACCCCAAGAAGAACTTGTCTGTCCATGAAAAATGTGGAGAAACTGACCTTTGTAAAGATGAATCAGGCATGGATCAGCCAGGATTTCCACCCACCAATGCCTGATGCATCAGAGTAGATTGACCATGGTGCCACACCAACACTTCACAAATATCGATAGTGCCAAAAAGATTCCTTTTTTCACTCACCTTTGTCACCAGGTACTGGTATTGCCACCCACTGCACCACTCTGTAAAAGGGTCACTGTCAGGACTCCTGATGCTGCTGCCGCCACCTCCAGGCTGTCTCATTTAGCCACTATATGTTCTCCTTATGCTGCCGCTACCTCCACGCTGTGTCATTCAGCCACTATATGTTCTATTCATGCTTCTGCCAACTCCAGGCTGTGCCATTTAGCCACTATATGTTCTCCTCATGCTGCCCCCCCCACTCCAGGCTGTGCCATTCAGCCACTATATGTCCTACTCATGTTGCCGCCAACTCCAGGCTGTGCCATTCAGCCACTATATGGTCTCCTCATGCTGCCGCCACCTCCACGCTGTGTCATTCATCCACTATATGTTCTACTCATGCTGCTGCCAACTCCAGGCTGTGCCATTCAGCCAGTATATATTCTAGTACTAGAAGCGGGGTGGGGGGGGGGTTGTTAGTAAAAGTAGAGTAATACAACCACTAACCTGAACACCACCGATCGGCTCCTCAGACATCACAACCTCTGCACATCCACTCTTAAACGAAAATCGCAAGGCCAGGGAAGATGTCCATCACACTTAGGAGGGGGGGGGGGGGAGTCAGAGCGATAAAGAGGAGTTTCGGCAAAGGCATGCCAAGCCGCTATGTACCTAGTGGAAGCCCCGGAGGAATCCGCCATGAGTTCCTCCATACGACTAAGAAAATGTATTTCCTTGTACCATTCAGTGATTGATGGGGGGCAAGTGTCTTTCCAGTGTCTGGGTATCACGGTCCTAGCCGCCATCAGTAGAAAATGTGCTAATGTCTTAGCCGGGGACCTCCGTGAGCCAGGGAGAATGGTTAACAGTAGTACCTTTGGGTCATTAGGATAGTGAATTCCCGTGATAGTTAGTATACGAGACAGCACGACAGACTAGAACTGATCAAGGGAAGGACATGACCACCAGACATGTGTCATGGTTCCCCTATTGCTCCCTTATCTCCAGCAGAGATCTGAAACCTGGGCGAACATTCTATGTAGAAGTAACCAAACTATTTATTCAAAGTAAACGCTGGGGCCCGGGACATTAAAACTTGGGAGTGTAATATTAAATTTCAATTTCAAAATCTTATATTTCAATTTGGAGTGAGCTTATTCTTTTGGCAGCTGAGTTTTACCGGTGGAACCGCACCTCTCAGCTCTATGCTATGTTTCAGATGCCTGAAAACTAACTTTAATCACTGCTGGCCATGGCTGATAATACTCTCATGCAGCACCTGCACGAAGTGATGATCGCTCCGTGTCTGAAGACTCACGACCCCGGGGCCGGAGTATCGTGACATCACGACTCCGCTCCCTTGTGATGTCATACCCCGCCCCCTCAATGCAAGCCTATGGGAGGGGACGTGATGGCGGTTATGCCCCCTCCCATAGACTTGCATTGAGGGGGCGGGGCGTGAAGTATGACCACTGATGCCGGAACCCAGCGTTCATTCAGCTTCGTGCAGCTGAGACAGATGGGTGCTGCATGAGAGATTGCGGGGGTCCCCAATGGTGGGACCCCCGCGATCAGACATCTTAGGGCCGGAGTACCCCTTTAACCCTTTAATGACGCAGGGCGTATATTTACGTCCTGCGCCGGCTCCCACGATATGAAGCGGGGTCACGCTGCGACCCCGCATCACATCGCGTCGGTCCCGGCGCTCATCAACGGCCGGGACCCGCGGCTAATACCACACATTGCCGATCGCGGCGATGTGCGGTATTAACCCTTTAGAAGCGGCGGTCAAAGCTGACCGCCGCTTCTAAAGCAAAAGTGAAAGTATCCCGGCTAGTCAGTCGGGCTGTTCGGGACCGCCGCGGTGAAAGGACACCGGGAGGGCCCTTACCTGCCTCCTCGGTGTCCGATCGACGAATGACTGCTCCGTGCCTGAGATCCAGGCAGGAGCAGTCAAGCGCCGATAACGCTGATCACAGGTGTGTTAATACACGCCAGTGATCAGCATAGGAGCAAAAAAAGTGTTAACCCCTTCCCGCTATTGGACGTATGCATACGTCCAGGCGAATTACACGTTCGCGCAAATGGACGTATGCATACGTCCAAGCGATCTCCTGCTCTGCCGCGGGCAGCGCAGGAGATCGCGGGTGGGACTCAGCTGTCAATCACAGCCGGAGTCCCACCGCAGCTGCCGGGGCCGCGATCGCGCCGGTCCCGGCAGCATTAACCCCATAGATGCCGTGATCAGTTCTGATCACGGCATCTACGGTGTTTGCAGGGGGAGCGCTCTCCCCCTGCCCATCAACGGCGGCGCCGTGATAAAATAAGGGGGATCGGGGGTGTCCAAGACACCCTCGATCCCCCTTGAAGAGATAGGAGTGAGGTGGCAGGGTTGCCACCCCTCCTATCCCTGCTATTGATCGGCGGAGCGGCCGACCAATAGCAGACTGGGGGCGGGGGGGTTAAAGTTCGGTTCCCCTCCGCTATCCCTACCCATCGGTGTCGGGCACAGCGGGGGGAACCGTGTAGTAGCGGCGGCGGCAGCGGCGGTCACTTACCCGGCGGCGGCGGCTGTGATCACGGCGGCGGTGGAGGTGAGTATGACACCGCGTGTCCAGGAGTCTGTTGCCTAGCAACATCTGCAGGGCGACAGTTTAGAGAGTGGTCTCTAAACTGTCGCCCTCCAGATGTTGCAAAACTACAGTTCCCACCATGCCTTGACAGCTGTTTGCTGTGTTGGCATGCTGGGAGTTGTAGTTTTGCAAGATTTAGAGGGGTTCAGGCTGGAGATCACTGACAGTGGTCTCTAAACTGTAGCCCTCCAGATATTACAAAACTACAACTCCCAGCATGCCCAGACAGCAGTTTGCTGTCTTAGCATGCTGAGATTTGTAGTTTTGCAACATCTGGAGGGCCACAGTTTAGAGACCACTGTCAGTGATCTCCAGCCTGAACCCCTCTAAATCTTGCAAAACTACAACTCCCAGCATTCAGGAACAGCAAATGGCTGTCTCGGCATGCTGGGAGTTGTACTTGCGTGCCTCCAGCTGTTGCATAACTACATCTCCCAGCATTCCCTTTGGCAATCAGTACATGCTGAGAGTTGTAGTTCTGCAACAGCTGGAGGCACACTGGTTGGGAAATACAGAGTTAGGTAATAGGTTCTATTACCTAACTCAGTATTTTCCAACCAGTGTGCCTCCAGCTGTTGCAAAACTACAACTCCCAGCATGCACGTTCTGTCAGTGCATGCTGGGAGTTATAGTTTTGCCCCCCCCCCCCCCCCCCTCCCATGTGAATGTACAGGTTACATTCACACTGGCGGCGGATTACAGTGAGTTCCCTGCTTCAAGTTTGAGCTGCAGCAGCCGCAGCTCAAACTCCTAGCGGGAGACTCCGTGTAATTCGCCATCAGTGTGAATGTAACCTAAAAACACTACACTACGTTAACACAAAATAAAGAGTAAAACACTACATATACACACGTACACTGCCCCCCACCACCCCTTCCCCCCCAATAAAAATGAAAAACGTATCCTACAGCAGTGTTTCCAAAATGGAGCCTCCAGCTGTTGCAAAACAAAAACTCCCAGCATTTCCGGACAGCCATTGACTGTCCAAGCATGCTGGGAGTTTAGCAACAGCTGGAGGCACCCTGTTTGAGAATCACTGGTGTAGAATACCCCTATGTCCACCCCTATGCAAATCCCTAATTTAGGCCTCAAATGCGCATGGCGCTCTAACTTTGGAGCCCTGTCGTATTTCAAGGCAACAGTTTAGGGCCACATATGGGGTATCGCCGTACTCGGGAGAAATTGCCTAACAAATTTTGGGGGGCTTTTTCTCCTTTTACCCCTTATGAAAAGGTAAAGTTGGGGTCTACACCAGCATGTTAGTGTAAAAAAAAACATTTTTGTACACTAACATACTGGTGTTGCCCCATACTTTAAAATTTCACAAGCGGTAAAAGAAAAAAAGCCTCCAAAATTTGTAACGCAATTTCTCCTGAGGACGGAGATACCCCATATGTGGGCGCAAAGTGTTCTGGGGACGCACAACAAGGCTCAGAAGGGAGAGTGCACCATGTAAATTTGAGGTCTAAATTGGTGATTTGCACAGGGGTGGCTGATTTTACAGCGGTTCTGACATAAGCGCAAAACAATAAATACCCACATGTGACCCCATTTTGGAAACTACACCCCTCACAGAATGTAATAAGGGGTACAGTGAGCATTTACACCCCACTGGTGTCTGACAGATCTTTGAAACAGGGGTCTGTGAAAATGAAAAATAAAATTTTTAATTTGCACAGCCCACTGTTCCAAAGATCCGTCAAATGCCAGTGGGGTGTAAATTCTCCCTGCACCCCTTATTACCTTCCGTGAGGGGTGTAGTTTTAAAAATGGGGTCACATGTGGGGGGGTCCACTGTTCTGGCACCACGGGGGGGCTTTGGAAATGCACATGGCCAAATTCTCTCTCCAAAAGCTCAATGATGCTCCTTCTCTTCTGAGCATTGTAGTTCGCCCCCAGTGCACTTCACGTCCACTTGTTGGGTATTTCCATACTCAGAAGAGATGGGGTTACAAATTTTGGGGGGTATTTTCTGCTATTATCCCTTGTAAAAATGTAAAATTTGGGGGAAAACAAGCATTTTAGTGTAAATTTTTTTTAAATTTTTTTTACATATGCAAAAGTCGTGGAACACCTGTGGGGTATTAAGGTTCACTTTACCCCTTGTTACGTTCCCCAAGGGGTCTAGTTTCCAAAATGGTATGCCATGTGTTTTTTTTTTTCTGTCCTGGCACCATAGGTGCTTCCTAAATGCGGCATGCCCCCAGAGCAAAATTTGCTTCCAAAAAGCCAAATGTGACTCCTTCTCTTCTGAGACCTGTAGTGCGCCAGCAGAGCACTTTTCATCCCCATATTGGGTGTTTTCTGAATCGGGAGAAATTGGGCTTCAAATTTTGGGGGGTATTTTCTGCTATTACCTTTTTTAAAAATGTAAAATTTTTGCTAAACCAAGCATTTTTGTTAAAAAAAAAATTTTTTTTTTACATATGCAAAAGTCGTGAAACACCTGTGGGGTATTAAGGTTCACTTTATCCCTTGTTACGTTCCTCAAGGAGTCTAGTTTCCAAAATGGTATGCCATGTCGTTTTTTTTTTTGCTGTCCTGGCACCATAGGGGCTTCCTAAATGCGACATGACCCCCGAGCAAAATTTGCTCTCAAAAAGCCAAATATGACTCCTTCTCTTCTGAGCATTGTAGTTCGCCCGTAATGCACTTCAGGTCAACTTATGGGGTACCTCCATACTCAGAAGAGATGGGGTTACAAATTTTGGGGGGTATTTTCTGACATTAATCCTTGCAAAAATGTGAAATTTGGGGGGAAACACACATTTTAGTGAAACATTTTTTTTTTTTTTTTTTTTTAACATATGCAAAAGTCATGAAACACCTGTGGGGTATTAAGGCTCACTTAATTCCTTGTTACGTTCCTCAAGGGGTCTAGTTTCCAAAATGGTATGCCATGTTTTTTTTTTTTTTGCTGTTTTGGCACCATAGGGGCTTCCTAAATGCAACATGCCCCCAAAAAACCATTTCAGAAAAACGTACTCTCCAAAATCCCCTTGTCGCTCCTTCGCTTCTGAGCCCTCTACTGCGCCCGCCGAACAATTTACATAGACATATGAGGTATGTGCTTACTCGAGAGAAATTGGGCTACAAATTCAAGTATAAATTTAATCCTTTTACCCCTTGTAAAAATTCAAAAATTGGGTCTACAAGAACATGCAAGTGTAAAAAATGAAGATTTTGAATTTTCTCCTTCACTTTGCTGCTTTTCCTGTGAAACACCTAAAGGGTTAAAACACTTACTGAATGTCATTTTGAATACTTTGGGGGTGCAGTTTTTGTAATGGGGTCATTTATGGGGTATTTCTAATATGAAGACCCTTCAAATCCACTTCAAACCTGAACTGGTCCATGAAAAATAGCGAGTTTGAAAATTTTGTGAAAAATTGTAAAATTGCTGCTGAACTTTGAAGCCCTCTGGTGTCTTCCAAAAGTAAACACTTGTCAATTTTATGATGAAAATATAAAGTAGACATATTGTATATGTGAATCCAAAAAAATAAATATTTGGAATATCCATTTTCCTTACAAACAGAGAGCTTCAAAGTTAGAAAAATGCAAAATTTTCAATTTTTTCATCAAATTTTGGGATTTTTCACCAAGAAAGTATGCAAGTTACCACAAAAATTTGCCACTATGTTAAAGTAGAATATGTCACGAAAAAACAATCTCGGAATCAGATTGATAAGTAAAAGCATTCCAGAGTTATTAATGTTTAAAGTGACAGTGGTCAGATGTGCAAAAAAGGGCTGCGTCCTAGAGGTGAAAATGGGCTGTGTCCTTAAGGGGTTAATAAAGGTCATTTAACCCCTTCCCTAATAAAAGTTTGAATCCCCCCCCTTTTCTCATAAAAAAAAATAAAACAGTGTAAATAAAAATAAACATATGTGGTATCGCCGCGTGCGTAAATGTCTGAAATATAAAAATATATTGTTAATTAAACCGCACAGTCAATGGCGTACACCAAAATGAATAAAAAGTGATCAAAAAGTCAGATCAAAACAAAAATCATACCGATAAGAACTTCAGCTCACGGCGCAAAAAATGAGCCCTCATACCGCCCTGTACGTGAAAAAATAAAAAAGTTATAGGGGTCAGAATAGGACATTTTTAAACGTATAAATTTTCCTGCATGTAGTTATGATTTTTCCAGAAGTACGACAAAATCAAACCTATATAAGTAGGGTATCATTTTAACCGTATGGACCTACAGAATAATGATAAGGTGTCATTTTTACCGAAATATGCACTGCGTAGAAACGGAAGCCCCCAAAAGTTACAAAATGGCGTTTTTTCTTCAATTTTGTCGCACAATGATTTTCTTTTCCGTTTCGTTGTGAATTTTTGGGTAAAATGACTGATGTCACTGCAAAGTAGAATTGGTGATGCAAAAAATAAGCCATAATATGGATTTTTAGGTGGAAAATTGAAAGGGTTATGATTTTTAAAAGGTAAGGAAGAAAAAACGAAAGTGCAAAAACGGAAAAACCCTGAGTCCTTAAGGGGTTAAAGATATTTTGAGGTTCGCTGAATGTTAGCTATAATACCATAGTATTCTGTATTTCTGATAGAACCATGCATAGCATGTGTTGAAAAATAAGTAACAAACAAAAGAAAATATTCAGCTTCTGAAAGATTGTTTTATTAACAGAAATAAGTTCTTAAATTACAATTTTACAAGTTGATTCTATAGCATACATATGCCAAATAGATTTCTAAACCAGAATGTTAAGAGTATTTTTCAGCTCAAAAAAGATATATTAGAGTCCAGAAAATGCATATTTCTCACGTAGTATCTCCTCCAAATTTTTTGGTGAGAGGGTAGGCCGATGTTGACCTCAGTGTCAGGGCATATTGTTCTTTTAACAATTGATGATGTTTATGATGGTCAAACTTCTCAAGGTCAATGAAGACTATGGACCAAAGTTTTAGACTATGGTGGAGGGCTCCAGTCTTAAAACTAATATACATTCAGCTCAATTCATGACATGCAGTAATAAAATTAAAAAGTATGCTTTCAGCATCCTTCTAAAAATGAGTCATTGTCTGATAATGGACAATCCATTCTATACCAACGAGAAAGAGACGTTACCATTTGGTGTCTGATGGAGAAAAATATCTTCTGGGTAGTGATGGTTGCCCTGATTTTTTAAAATGCTATAAACCTCTTGCTGAAGTACTTTCATGTTGCTTTTCAGTTCATAAATAATACTTTCCACTTCCTCACGTTCTCTATGTAATCCTTCACGTTCTAGCCTGAGTTGCCCAATTTCTTTTTCCAAGATGGAAATGTTTTCCATCTTGCGCTTGCGACAGTTCTGAGCAGCAACTTTATTCTTGCCCCGTCTACGGATGTCCCTGACCAAAGCCAGCTGAGATTCAGTCAATGTGTGGCGAGACAGAAGTTCATTAAAATCCTCCACAGGAAGATTGACTATCCTGTCTGTGGGGAATGGTATCTGCATTGCGGCTGCCCTTCGCTCATCCCTACCGCAGACAAGGTCTTGAGTCCGTGATGCAAAGTATGCTTGGGTTTCACACATGTTGTTTTCCATAACAGGTTGTGTAAAGCTTGGTGCCAAAGGATATTGGTTTTGGTAGGCATGATGTGGGATTATTTCCATGTATTCTGAGCGAAGACTGTGGCTGTCTCTTTTCTCTATTTCTATTGATTCCCCATCACTAAAATTTAGAGACAAACCTGAATCAGATTCAAAATCATCATGGTTTTTGGAGGGAAGGTGCAGAGAATGAGCACTGCCCAGGTAAGGCTCCGGCATAATGACCTGGTCTCCTGGGGCACTTACTGCCATCTGCTTTAATGGATAGTGATTTATTGTCCCCATCTGAGAGAGATTTGATGAGATTAACATTCCTGTGTACGATGTTGGACCATATCCAGAAGTCATAGAGATTGTTACTGCATTCTGTGCTTGACAGTCCATGTAATATCGGTTGCATATTGGCATATTATTGGTTGAACTTGGTAAAATGCCATCTTTTTGGAAACTACTAAAACTGCCTCCTGGAACTGGCAAAGTGGGTGCTTGATATCCATTTTCAACATCATATGGGGAATCTGGGTGTAAATCCAAGCCCTGAAAGACAAAAGAAGTTACCGTAAATACCTCTGGGTGTTATTGAATGATAATAGGATTTTGTAAAAGCTCTCAGTCACATTCACAAAGAGATTAAAGTCAGGGCCACCATCAGGGGGGGTACAGCCAGTACACCAGTAAGGAGCCCAGGCTCCCAGAAGGACCGGTACCCACCTGCGGCAGAAATCACAGAAGAAGGAGGCCGCTGTGTAAACAGCGGTCTCCTGCTTCTGGACATACAGTACGCAAATTGCGTACATAATGTACGTACAAGCTATAGCATTTTCCGGCTCCTGTATGTACATTACGCAAATAGCGTACACAATGTACGTACAAGAGCGTACATTGCGCAGCAGGCCGCGTGATGTCATTTCATCACGCACCCTGCCGGAGAAGTCCCGCGCTGCTCCGAAGGCTGCAGACAGCCCAGCCTCAGCACAGGATCAGCGGAAAGGTGGGTGGATTTTTATTATTTGTTTTCGAAAATCTATGTGGGGCATTATTTACTAATGGAGCATTACCTATGTGAGGGGCATTATTACATAACTGGGGGCATTACTTTTGTGAGGGGCATTATTACATAACTGGGGCATTAGCTATGTGAGGGGCATTATTACATAAATGGGGGCATTACCTATGGGAGGGGCATTACCTATGTGGGGGGCAGTATTACATAACTGGGGGCATTACCTATGTAAAGGGCAATATTACATAACTGGGGGCATTACCTATGTGAGGGGCATTATTGCATAAGTTGGGCCTTATTACCTAACTAGCTGGGGCATTATTACCTAATTAGGGGCCTTATTACCTAATTGGGGGCATTATTACTCAACTGGGGGCATTACCTACCCGGGGGACACTACCTACCTGCATGACCTAGATGGGGGAACTATCTACTGGGGTCACTGTATACTGGGGGTATTACCTACCTGAGGGCACTACCTACTAGGGCCACTATCTACTGGGGGCACTACTCAGCTGGGGGGGAGGGCACTACCTACTAGAGGTATTACCTGCTAGTCACCTACTAGGGGCACAATCTACTGGGGGCATTACCTACTATCTATATACAGGGGGCACTACCTACTGGGGGCATTACCTATCACCTACCAGGGGCATTACCTACTACCTACCTAATGGGGCATTAACTAATAGGGGAAGAGAAATTACCAACCCACCACCATCCAATCCCCCTACCCTTTCCCCAACACACTAACCTACTCCCTAGGACACCAAGGAGGAGCATTATTGGGGGCACTGAGAGTAGGGCATCGGGGGGTGATGGGGGGCCCCAAAATTTCGGATGGCAGCCCTGATTAAAGTTCTGGGAGTATGGGAGAGCTGTAGATCCCCGAACGCTGTATCTCCAGCTCTCCCATAGAGATACATGGAGGGGGCGTGTCAGCGCCCACTTCGTGCTAGGGTCGACACCCTCCCTTTCTGGGGACTGCCAGAGTGCCATGCAGAAGATCACGGGAGTCCCAGCAGTAGGACCTCCGCGATTAAACACTTATCCCCTATCCTTTGGATAGGGGATAAATGTTCCTTCATGATAGTTCTCCTTTAACCCCTTAAGGACACATGACGTACTGGAACGCCATGTGTCCTCTCCCGATCTTTAACGCGGGGCCATGGCTAATAGCGCGCAGCATTGATCGCGGTGCCGCGCGCTATTAACCCTTTAGACCCCGCGTTCAAAGTGAAAGTGAAAGTATGCCGGTTAGCTCAGTGGGCTGTTCGGGATAGCCGCTGCAAAATCACGGCATCCCGAACAGCTTACAGGACAGCTGGAGGATCCCTACCTGCCTCCTCGCTGTCCGATCGCTGAATGACTGCTCAGTGCCTGAGATCCAGGCATGAGCAGTCAAGCGGCAGAATCATCAATCAATGTTATCCTATGAGAAACCAGTGATCAATGTAAAAGATCAGTGTGTGCAGTGTTATAGCTCCCTATGGGAGCTATAACACTGCAAAAAAAAAGTGAATAAAGATCATTTAACCCCTCTCCTATTAAAAGTTTGAGTCACCCCCCTTTTCCCATAAAAAAAAAACACAGTATAAATAAAAATAAACATATATGGTATCGCCGCATGTCCGAATTATAAAAATATATCGTTAATGGCGTACGCGCAAAAAAATTCAAAAGTCCAAAATAGTGCATTTTTGGTCACTTTTTATATCATGAAAAAATCATTAATAAGTCCCATCAATGCAAAAATGTTACCGTTAAAAACTTCAGATAACGGCGCAAAAAATGAGCCCTCATACCGCCCCATACGCGGAAAAATAAAAAAGTTATAGGGGTCAGAAATGACAATTTTAAACGTATTAATTTTCCTGCATGAAGTTATGATTTTTTCCAGAAGTACGACAAAATCAAACCTATATAAGTAGGGTATCATTTTAATCGTATGGACCTACAGAATAAAGATAAGGTGTCCTTTTTACCGAAAAATGTACTACGTAGAAACGGAAGCCCCCAAAAGTTACAAAACAGCGTTTTTTTTTCCATTTTGTCTCACAATGATTTTTTTTTCCGTTTCACCGTAGATTTTTGGGCAAAATGACTGACGTCATTACAAAGTAGAATTGGTGGCTCATAAAATAAGCAATCATGGATTTTTAGGTGCAAAATTGAAAGAGTTATGATTTTTTAAAGGCAAGGAGCAAAAACGAAAGTGCAAAAACGGAGAAACCCCGGTCCTTAAGGGGTTAAATGCACCATTACTGTTTTCTGAATTTAAAGGGGTACTCCGCCCCTAGACATCTTATCCCCTATCCAAAGGATAGGGGATAAGATGTCAGATCGCCGCGGTCCCACTGCTGGGGAGCCCTGGGATCCCCGCTGCGGCACCCTGCTATCATTACAGCACAGAGCGAGTTCGCTCTGTGCGTAATGACGGGCTATACAGGGGACGGAGCCGCGTTACGTCATAGCTCCGCCCCTCATGACATCACGGCCCATCCCCTTAATGCAAGTCTATGGCAGGGGGCGTGACGACCGCCGCGCCCCCTCCCATAGACTTGTATTGAAAGGGGCGGGCCATGATGTAACAATGCTCCGGCCCCTGTATTGCGCGTCATTACGTGCAGAGCGAACTCGCTCTGTGCTGTAATGATAGCGCAGTGCCGCAGCGGGGATCCCGGGTCTCCCCAGCAGCGGCACCGTGGCGATCAGACATCTTATCCCCTATCCTTTGGATAGGGGATAAGATGTCTAGGGGCGGAGTACCCCTTTAATTAATTTAAACCAAAATTTTGCCCTGTGCCTCAATGTGGGCGCTCTTTTCAAAGTGATCCAATAATGTAAGCTTTTACAACTCTGTTTACTTCCCAGTCCTCCTACACAATTCCATTTCCGCTAATATATCCTCTAAGCAGCTGAGAGATATAACTGACTCACACAAAGTCAGAAGACTAAGGGGGAATTTATCATTGGTTTTACCCAATTTTTTTGGTGCTGCAAATTTTTGCGCAATTGGTGAAATGTTGCAAAATTTTTGCATGCACAATTTCTGACACCAATGGCATTTGTCCCATGTGCTGGTAAATTGGAATTCCAGTCAAACTCTGTGGTAGATTTTTAAAAGTTTTTCAATATTTTTTTCCATAAACTATCCAAGGCACCAGGTTATATATTATGTTATGAGGACCAACATAAACGTATACTAACCTGCAGTTCGGTGATAGAGAAGATCTCTTGCCAAGTGAGATCCATGTCTCCTTGGGCACACTGTTCTCCCATTTATAAAAGGAACCTTCCAAATCTAAGCTCTACATTAAACAAACCAGGCATTATAGCAAAACTGAGGAGAGTTCAGAATAGTTCTCTGTAAATCTGGAAAATAAGGAAAGCAGAACAATAGGCATAACAAATTAATAATTTGGAGAATCTTTCAAGATACTAGTACTAACATTTTATTATATTATTTTATTACAGGACTTTTTTTTTTTTTTTTAACAGAAATATTTAAAGAGGTTTAACATATCACAGAGAGATGTCCAAAGTTTTCATCTGTAGGGCTCTCAGTGCTAAGACCCCTACAATCAGTAGGGAGAAGAGCGTTCTTAAATGGTTCCTGTCATTAGTAATAAAAATTAATATGTTATAGATTAGCCTATATGAATAACTTTCCTAATATACTTCTTAAAACATTTTTGTAACTTTGGGGGAGATTTATCAAAAACTGTGCAGAGAAAAAGTTGCCCAGTTGCCGATAGCAACCAATCAGATTGCTTCTTTCATTTTTAACAAGGCCTCTGCAAAATGAAAGAAGCAATCTGATTGGTTGCTATGGGCAACTATGCAACTTTTCTTTTGCACTGGTTTTGATAAATCTCCTACAATATGTGTTAAATTTGCCCCTAAACATTTGGACACCAGGGGTCCTCCTTCTGGTCCAGCCTGCAGTCCTTCTAGCAGATTGTCTCCTGCTGAAACAAAAGTCAGGAAATGCAGGTGGGACCTCAGCTCAGCATAGTGAATAGAGTGTATGGAGCTGAATATTTCTGCTCAGGGGGGAGGTGGGTGCGGTCTCAGCCAATCACAGCCCATCTCACACTAAAATACTCTGGGCTGTGTGTAGCAGAGTGAGGGAGGAAGTTCTCCCCTGTATGCCTGCTGGGGAACACCCCTTCCCAGCCTGTGGAGCTGACGGAGGTTGACCAGAAAATACAAAGTATCAAGGTAGAAAACTGACAAATAAGAAAAATAAAGCCAGGTGGTGGTTTATTATGATGGGGGCAGTGAACTGGGGGGGGGGGGGATTAAAAAATGTATCAAGATCATGACAGGTACTAGATAGTAACATAGTTCATAAGGTTGAAAAAAGACCAGAGTCCATCAAGTTCAACCTATAACCCTAATAAGTCCCTACTGAGTTGATCCAGAGGGAGGCAAAAAACCCTCATACTCGAAGTAAAAATTCCTTCCCTACTCCAAATATGGCAATCAGAATAAATCCCCGAATCAACGTTCTGTCCTTATAGATCTAGAATCCATAACCTGTAATGTTACTGTTCTCCAAAAATGCATCCAGATCGCTATTAAATTCTTTTACAGAGTTCGCCATGACCAACTCCTCAGGCAGAGAATTCCAGACTCACTGCTCTTACAGTAAAGAACCCCATCTGTGCTGGTGTCTTGCTGGTGCCCCCTTGTTATAGATACAGTCCTGGGTATAAATAGATCATGGGAGAGATCTCTGTACGGTCTCCTGATATATTTATACATAGTTATTAGGTTTCCCCTAAGCCTTCTTTTTTCTAAACTAAATAACCCTAATTCTGATAATCTTTCTGGGTACTGTAGTCCTCCCATTCCCCGTATTACTCTGGTTGCCCATCTTTGAACCCTCTCCAGCTCCCCTATATCTTTCTTGTACACCGGTGCCCAGGACTGTACCCAGTATTCTATATTGTGGTCTGACTAGTGATTTGTACAGCCATAGAATTATTTTCTTGTCGTGGGCATATATGCCCCTATTGATGCACCCCATGATTTTATTTGCCTTGGCAGCAGCTGCCCGACACTGGTCACTACAGCTAAATTTACTGTTAACTAAGACTCCCAAGTCCTTTTCCATGTCAGTTGTCCCAAGTGTGCTCCCATTTAATACATAATCCAAGCCTGGATTGTTCCTCCCCATGTGCATTACTTTACATTTATTAGTGTTGGACCTCATCTGCCACTTCTCAGCCCAAACCTCCAACCCATCCAGATCCATTTGTAACAGTGCACTGTCCTCTACAGTGTTTACCACTTGACATAGTTTAGTATCATCTGCAAGGATTGCTACTTTACTATTAAACCCCAATACAAGGTAATTGATAAATATTTTAAATAGAACAGGACCCAAGACTGACCCCTGTGGTTCCCCACTAGTAACAGTCACCCAATCAAAATAAGTACCATTAATAACCACCCTCTGTTTCCTATCACTGAGCCAGTTGCTTACCATCTTACAGACATTCTCCCCCAGCCCAATCCTTCTAATTTTATGCACCAACCTTTTATGTGGCACTGTATCAAATGCTTTGTAAAAATCAAGATATACGACATCCAGTGATTCCCCCTGGTCCAGTCAGGAGCTCACCTCCTCATAAAAGCTGTTCAGGTTAGTTTGACAGGACCAATCCCTCATAAAGCCATGCTGATATGGAGTCATACATTTATTTTTAATGACAAAATACCCCAGGGGGTAACAGGGTAATGACTTATATAGACAACAACTTTAGGGGAAAACCCCCAAAAGGGGTACCCTAAACTAGAAACCCCCCAACAAAAACAATAATTGAAAATTAACTTCTATTATTTATTTCTAAAACTGAATGACTTATATAGTGATAGATGTGTAACACAAATGTATGGCCACTACTGAGGTGCTAAATGATTGCACATAATCGTGCTGACAGAGACCACTGCGATTAAAATCCAACACGGCTATTCACTGGTAACCCAGCATCATCAGAAGACTGGGGGCAAGTGAGACCCGGAAGTACAGCCTCTCCTTTTATAGACTCCCCCCCCCATGTCATCATCAAAAAGCTCTCCCACCCCGCTGCATGCGCAGCCAATAATCGCGCATATATTCATCACATGTATTGATGCCATACATTTATTTTTATCAAGATACTCCAAAATAGAATCTCTTAGAAAACCCTCAAATAATTTACATACAATGGAGGTTAAACTAACAGGCCTATAATTCCCGAGGTCACCTTTTGACCCCTTTTTAAATATTGGCACCACATTTGCCATGTGCCAGTCCTGGGGAACAGTCCCTGTTACTATAGAGCCCCTGAATATTAAAAATAGGGGTCTGTCTATTACATTACTTAATTCCTTTAGAACACGGGGGTGAATGCCATCTGGACCTGGCGATTTGTCTATTTTGATTTTTTTTAGGCGGCACTGTACTTCTTCCTGGGTTAGACAGGTGACCTGTACTGGGGAGTTTACCTTATCTCGCTGTATTTCACCTGGCATTTCATTTTCCTCGGTGAATACAGTGGAGAAGAATTTGTTTAATATATTTGCTTTTTCCTGATCCCCGTTTATAATTTCTTCCTCATCACTTTTTAAAGGGCATATTCTTTAAGCCCTTGACTCCCTGGTTGACAGTGTTCTCTGGATAGCCCCAATATGTGTTCATGGCGAAATTGCTGCGAGTGTGCACTTCTTCCGCTTGTTAGACTAATCAGAAGGGGTCAAAACTATTGAAATGTCTCTGTTTTTAATGATAGGGACACTTTAAATTCCAAAACTTTTACATTAAAGACCTATCTATAAGAGAAGCCATCAGTATCTTATTGGTGGGGTCTGACAACCAGCATTCAGAACCTATTTGACGTGAAATTTTTCATGTAGAAGGTATGCCATAGAGATCACTCATCAGAAGGTATTCCAGGCCTCCATACATTGTGTAATGGCCATGCTGGGTTACTGCAGCTCAGAATTCATTGGAGGACATTTATCATTGTTGCTTTGGTAAGCAAGTTCTGAAGTTTTTTTCCCCTTGCTTTTGGTTCTGCTTATGTGTGACATATTTATCATACTAACACAGGGCGTTGATAAATTTGGCTCACATAAGCAAAAACCAGTAAATCACTTTAAAACACCACTCTTTTTTAGCACACATAAGCGAAAACCAATAAATGACTTCAGAACACCACTTTGTAACACCTCCTCCTCTCCTCTGTAACTTTTTTGCTCTAAAGTCGTAGCTGTGTTAAAAATGTGCAAACTATTTTTCATGGTTTTTTTTTCTCCTCATTTCAGATCAGTGGTGTATGCAGAGGACTTCTTCAGATTCGGTGGACTACATCATCGACCCTTGTTTTTGGGCTTTTGGGGGGGTGTTTTTTTGGAATAAAAGGTATTGTGTTTTTTTGGAATAAAAGGTATTGTGTTTTTTTTATTTATTTACTTTACAGGCTTAGTAGTGGAAGCTATCTTATAGACGGAGTCCATTACTAAGCCAAGGCTTAGTGTTAGCCCCAATTACAACTAGCGCTAACCCCCATTTATTATCCTGGTACCCACCGCCACAGGGGTGCCAGAAAAAGCCGGTAACAACAGGCCCGGAGCATCAAAAATGGCGCTCCTGGACCTAGGCGGTAACAGGCTGGCTTTATTTACACTGGGGAGGGCCAGAAACCATGGTCCTCGTCCACCCTGGTAAAGTCAGGCTGTTGCTGCTTGGTTTGCATCTACTGAGAAGGAAATATGGGTAACCCTCAAGTTTTTTGCATAAATAATTAAATATTTGAAATAAAAATGTGGTTGGTTCCCCCTATTGTTATTCTCAGCCAGATACCAGCCAGCAGCAACAGTCTGACATTACCAGGGTGGGCGAGGACCATTGTTACTGGCCCTTCCATAGCCTAAATAAAGCCAGCCTGTCACCGACTAGGCCCAGGAGTTCCATTTTTGACAATCTGGGCCTGTTGGTACCGGCTCTTGTGGCGGTTGTGGTGGTCGATACCAGGGTAATAATTGGGCATTAGCGCTAGCTGTAATTGGGGCTAATGCTAAACCCTGGCTTAGTAATGGACTTCATCCACAAGATTGCTTCCATTACTAAAACTGTAAAATAAATAAATAAAAAAACATGTTTTAAAAACTTTTATTCCAAAAAACACTTCCCCACAAGCCCCCGTTAACCACTCTATTAATAGTAAACAAAAAAAATGCAGGTCATCGATGTAGTCCACTGAATCAAAAGTACAGGATACACGGATGTGAAATGAGAAGAAATGAAAAACACTAAAAAATTGATTAGTACATTTATGGCACTATCCCCTGGGGAGAACGCCGATAAAGCAGGGTTTCCAAACAGGGAGCCTCCAGCTGTTGCTAAACTACACCCCCATAATTTCTAGACAGCCATTGGTAGGGCTATTTGCAACTTTATGCGTACCCACAAAAGTCGCACAAAAAATTGCTTAGGCGCACGTGCAACTTTTTTTTTGCGACTTTTGTAAATCCCTTGATAAATCTCATCCATCCACTTTATTGGAAGATGAACTTCTGTAACCTGGCTCAGCCCTGCACATTTTCTAGAGATGTCTGGTCCTGTTCTCTGTATACGCAGGTGCCGTGGCTCTCGCAAACAGCTGAAAAGTGGAGGTGTCAGACCCCCACTGATCAGATATTGATGAACTATCCTGGGGATAGGTCATCAATAATATAGTCTCCCATTGAATATATCAGCAGCTTTATGGTCTTTTGTAGTTGTCACTAATCTAATACAAATATTTGCAGTCTGAAATGTGCAGTCTTCCATGTAAGGCTGGTTGTGTCACTTATACCTTCCCCTGCAAACCCTTTCCTTTTCTCTCTTCCTCTGTATGTACTGCACAGAGTAGATAAAACTTATCAGGAGACATGCAGCACTCCTGCTCTAAAATGCTGGAAACAGAAAAACATAAGTACACACATGATGTCCAATAGCTAAAAGACAAATTAATACTGATATTTTCGGGTCAGGTGTGTTGAATGGAGTGGGTAGTCCGGCCAGTCTGAATTTGAACACAACAAGAGAACCTGATAACCACTAGACGTTAACAACATATATTATCCTACCAAGCAAAAAACAAGGTACTTCCCTAACTGTGTAGGTACATATACTGTATATTGTAGGACAGGACCCTATAAAAAGTCTTTCCTCTTTAGCAGTGCTCAAACACCCGTGAGATCTGGTTTAGGACTGCAACACACCATCAAACTGGAGTATGGTGGTTACTTTATGTCCAGAACCTCCAGTCACTCCCAAAACCCGGATCCAAACTTCAGTCTTATGTCACTAAGGCAAGAAGCCTCAGTGATACAAACCTCCCAACCACCAGTTTACCAGCTGCTTTCTCACAATACACACACACACACACACACACACACACACTCTATAGTATATATACTCATTGGCATAAGAAATAATGCTCCAGAATAGAAATGTTGGATTACAGTAAAATCTGCATGCAGTTATGTCTCAGGTATTGGGTAGTGTACCTCTTGGTGAGAGACCATTGACTGCTAGACATACCTCTACGATACACCTAAAGACATTTTGCCCAATTGACTGACTTTAAGAGGAAGCACATCATTGGACTGAGAGAAGCAAGATGGCTGTTTCAACAAATTGCCCACCATCTAGGCCGTTCTGAGAAGCTGTTAGGAGGTGTGACTGTACCTGCCATGTTTGGGTAAGAAGCTCAAGTTAATGCTTATACAGAGAACATGATGTGCAGAACATTTACATTTATATTATAATGTATGCTGCAAACAGAACTCATTACTGTATGTGAATTATAGCAATAAACCCAGAGCTACTGAACCGTGAAACCTGCTTGTGTGGGTTGGTTTGCTTGCTGGTAAGGCTGTTTTAAAGGATGTATATATATATATATATATATATATATATATATATGTATATATATATATATATATATATATATACCTACATATATATATATATATATATATATATATATGTACATACATACAAACTCTGTATTTGCATTGCATGTAGAGGAGAGACCCCATCTACACCATCATACCTGTTCTTCCTTCTATTTTTTTTGGCTTCAGTAAAGCTCGACCTAGAGGGCACTGGTTTAGGGGTGCATTTAGAAGTAGAGGCAGAAGTTCCTTGTTTGTGAGGGAAAGCAAAAACCCATCTGCCACCACATAGTCAGTGGTGGGTGTGACTAAATTTGCTTTAGGGCTTTAAATCATGCTTCTGCTAGGACATGTTGACTTGTGGGAATGTAAATGTTACGATTAGTATATGCACCTATCATTAGTGAACATTGCTGCATCTGTCACTGCAATCTTCGGTGGCCTCACATAATAAAAATTTTAAGACACTTTAATAATTAATCAGCTTATTGCAGCTGGGAAAGGGTGTAAAAGTAATATCATAAGAATGAGTTTTGTTGACTAATTTACCATCAGATGAGTAAGTACATGGATGAGGGGCTTCACATGCATTAAAGATTGTGAGTCAGTGAGATGTTTCACAAAAGTGATCAATTTAAACCCCATAGGGGATACTAAAGTACATAAGCATTATAGGCGGTAGGAACTTCCTGCACAAGGCCATGTATGTTACTGCGATAACACGGTTGAGTCATACTGGGATTTCCGCAAAGCCAGCAATGCCTACGTGCAGAAAAAAAACCTGTAAATAGTGCTGTGGCCCCTTAATTCTCAAGATCAGTTGGGGTCCGATGATAAAGTGGTGCGGTATCCCAGATGTATGCCATCATTTTCAGATGGGAACACTTCTTCTTAAATGAAAAAGTTATGTCTGATTGTGAGGAGGTGAAAATTGAACGCTAATATTGGCTCTGTCCTTAAGAGGTTACAAAGAAGCCAGAACTTAAAGATCAAAATCTAGTCAGGTCGAGTTTGCCCCAATGTTTAGTATGCAGGTCATTGTGCACACTAAATGTATTCATAGGAAACAATTGTCACAAGGGGGCCAAAAGGCATTTGAGGAGATTTATCAAAACTCGTGCAGAGGAAAAGCTGACTAGTTGCCCATAGCAACTAATCAGATTGCTTCTTTTAGTTTTAACCCTTTAAGGCCCATTTTCACCTTAAGGACCCGAGCATTTTTTGCACATCTGACCACTGTCACTCTAAAGGGGTATTCCGGGCAAAAACATTTCATCCCCTATCTGAAGGATAGGTGATAAGATGTCTGATCGCGGGGGGACCGCTGCTGAGACCCCCACGATCTCCCTGCAGCACCCACATTCTATGCGGGTGCTGTATCTCCAGTTTCGGAAACCTCTGGGTTTCCGGGACTGGGGAAGTGATGTCATGCCACGCCCCCTCCATTCATGTCTATGGGAGGGAGCGTGAAGGCTCCCCGTGATCAGACATCTTATCCCCTATCCTTTGGGGATAAAATGTTTTTGCCCAGAATACCCCTTTAAGTATTAATAACTCTGGGATGCTTTTACTTTTCATTCTGATTCCAAGATAGTTTTTTCATGACATATTACGTTAGTTAAATTTTCGTCAATACTTGCATCATTTCTAGGTAAAAAAAATTCCAAAATTTTTATGAAAAATCTGAAAATTTAGGTTTTTTGTAACTTTGAAACTCTCTGCTTATAAGGAAAATGGACATCCCAAATAAATGATATATTGATTCACATATACAATATGTCTTCTTTATCTTTGCATCATAAAGTTGACATGTTTTTACTTTTGGAAGACATCAGAGGGCTTCAAAATTTAGCAGTAATTTTCCAATTTTTCACAAAATTTTCAAAATCTGAATTTTTCATGGACCAGTTCAGTTTTGAAGTGGATTAGAAGGGCCTTCATATTAGAAATACCCCATAAATTACCCCATTATAAAAACTGCACCCCTCAAAGTATTTAAAATGACATTCAGAAAGTGTGTTAACCCTTTAGGTGTTTCACAGGAATAGCAGCAAAGTGAAGGAGAAAATTCAAAATCTTCATTTTTTACACTTGCATGTTCTTGTAGGCCAAGTTTTTAAATTTTTACAAGGGGTAAAAAGAGAGAAATCACCCTAAAATTTGTAACCCACTTTCTCTCGAGTAAAGAAATACCTAATATGTGGATGTTAAGTGCTCTGTGGGTGCACTAGAGGGCTCAGAAGAGAAGGAGCGACAATGGGATTTTGAAGTTTTTCTGAAATGGTTTTTGGGGGGCATGTCACATTTAGGAAGCCACTATGGTGCCAGAACAGCAAAAAAAAAAAAAAAAAAAAAAAACATGGCACACTATTTTGGTAACTACACCCCTCAAGGAACGTAACAAGGGGTTCAGTGAGCCTTAACACCCCACAGGTGTTTGATGACTTTTCGTTAAAGATGGATGTGTAAATGAAATTTTTTTTCACTAAAATGCAGTTTTTTCCCCAAATTTTACATTTTTACAAGGGGTAATAGGAGAAAATGTCCCCCAAAATTTGTAACCCCATTTCTTATGGAAATAGAAATACCCCATGTGTGGACATCAAGTACACTGTGGACGTACTACAATGCTCAGAAGAGAAGGAGTCACATTTGGCTTTTGAAAAGCAAATTTTGCTGAAATGGTCTTTGGGGGGCATATCGCATTTAGGAAGCCCCTATGGTACCAGAACAGCAAAAAAAGAACCTACATGGCATACTATTTAAGAAACTACACCCCTCAAGGAACATAACAAGGGGTACAGTGAGCCTTAACACCCCACAGGTGTTTGACGACTTTTCGTTAAAGTCGGATGTGTAAATGAAAATTTTTCCCCCAAATTTTACATTTTTATAAGGGGTAATAGGAGAAAATTCCCCCCAAAATTTGTAACCCATTTCTTATGAGTATGGAAATATGCCATGTGTGAATGTCATGCTCAGAAGTAATAGCAGACCAAAAATGGATTGAAAAAACGGATGCAAAAGGATGACATTACAGGCTCATCCATTTGCCATAGACTTCAATGTAAAATTTCATATATCCGGAGAAAAAAAATACTGCTTGCAATGTCTTTTCTCCGCTAAAAATAACGGAATAGGAACAAAATGACTGCAAACGGGTGACAAAGAACCATAAAAAAATCTCATTGTGACCTCATAGATATTCTAAACAAGACAAAAACTCCAGGTGTCTTCCTGAGTTTAGATGCAGAGAAGGCATTTGACATACTCAGTTGGCCTTTTCTGATGTCAACTTTGAGTGCCTACGGGTTTTCGGGTCCTTTCCTCGATGCCATCTCCTGCCTTTATAATTCCCCCACAGCTCAGGTACGCCTCCCCCATGCCACCTCCCGTAGCTTTACTATAAATAATGGGACACGTCAAGGATGCCCCCTATTCCCCTTATTATTTATTCTTTGCATAGAGCCCCTTGCGACCCATATACGCAATAATCCCAATATTCAAGGCATTAAAGTTAATTCGAGGGAATTTAAAATTACCCTATTTGCAGATGACGTTCTATTATCCCTATGTAATCCACAAATCTTCCAACCAAATTTACACATAGCCATTAAAGAATATAGTAGCCTCACAGGTTATAAAATAAACTCCCACAAGACGGAGGCCCTGCCAATAAACATCTCTAATGAGGTCCTTGGGTCTTTAACATCCTCCTTTCCATATAAATGGCAAACCGAATCCTTCTCCTACCTAGGAATTAGTCTTACTGCTAAATATTCTACCTTATATAAGGTTAATTTCCCGCCCCTCCTAAACAACATTAAAGAATTATTGAAGAAGTGGTCTTCTCTTCCGCTATCCTTTCTTGGAAAGGTGGCTACAATAAAGATGTCTATCTTACCCAAAATATGGTATTTCCTTAAAACGCTACCTGTTCATGTCCCCAAGACCATGCTGAAGAAGCTTCAGTCTGAAATGTTCAGATTCATTTGGGGTGGGGGCAACCATAGAATCCCCTCATCCGTCCTTACCACAAAAAAGTCCTATGGTGGCCTAGCCGTACCGGACCTCCATAAATACTATTTAGCAGTTCATCTGAATCCCATCTTGGTCGACCTTCCTGGCCTTTAATAAATGGACGGAGGTGGAGAAAATGTGGGTTTCCCCCATTCACCCAAGCTTTTTCATATGGTCCAAAGACCCCATAATCACATCATCCAAATTATTAGGCCCTATGAGATTGATGGTCAAGATATGGGAACAATCTATTTCAATGTTCCAACTAAAATCTAAACCTTCACTCCTCACCCCTCTCCTATATAATCCACTAATCCCAGAAAGCTGGGACCCTATAGTTACTACTCCATAGATTGAATCCCAACTCTTTCATTTAGCAGATATTGTTAACCCGCTCTCGAGAACCTTTTTCCCATTTCGGGTCTTAAAAGACAAATATGAGCTTCCAAGTGGTGCCTTTGGGCTATATCAGGCAATTATTTATTATTTATATTTAGCACCACATTGCTCTCCCTTTTCACCTCCCACACCATTTGAGCTGCTATGTAGGGGTCCCACCTCCACCAAAGGCATCATATCCACTATTTACAACATCTTATCCTCAGAAGGAGGCTTTGATACTCATAGACATTCCTACATGGACAAATGGGAGGCATACCTGGGTAACCCATTATCTACCTCACAATGGCAGGCCATTTGGAGGGCAGCAGCTAAATCGTCTTCCTGTACCTCCTATCAGGAAAAGCAGTACAAAATCTTAATGAGGTGGTATCAAACCCCAGAGAGGCTACACCTCCTTTTCCCCCAAGTATCTCCTCTATGTTGGAGATGCCATACTGACACTGGTTCTCTGCAACATATTTTTTGGGACTGTTCGGCACTGAGACATTTCTGGTTGGAGGCCCAATCCCTGATTTTCCGAGTCCTGAATACCATTGATCCTCTCCACCCCGCTACATATCTTCTGAATCTCCCCATCTCTGGTATGTCTTCTGTCTCCTCTAAATTATTCCTACATATATTGACTGCATCCAAATGCCTTATAGCCTTTTGGTGGAAATCCCTTGAACCTCCACCGACTCGAGCCTTGCTAGATAAAATCAGAGAGGTATATAGGATGGAACGTATGTCGGCAATACTTGATAATAAGCTGCACATCTTCCAAATAACATGGAGGCTTTTGGAAGAATACGATAATTCCCTACATAATAGATGACACGGCATGACCATGCGATTTACTTTCTTTCTAAATCTTTACTTTTTCCCTCTTCTCCCACTTCTTCTACCTTACTTGCCCCTACCCCCCATTCTTGTTCCGTTACTCTTTACTCTACTCCTATCTATATTTTCCCCTTATGAGAGGTTTTTCCTCAACATATATGTGACTGTTGTTTTCTTTATTGCATAACGCTTACGTTTTAGATTCATTAGGTATGACTATTTTTTCTTTTCCTTTTTTTTTTGTATTATCCTTTTCCCTTTATGTTATAATGAAAAACTCATTAAATAAACAGTTATATATAAAAAAAAAAATCTCATTGACATCAATCGGATCTATTTACAGCAGTTTGCAAAAGGCTTGAACAAATTTGAGAACGGGCATGAATTAACGGGGATTGATGTTAATGTGAACGAGCCCTTAAGCTTACAGAGGCAGAGATGCAAGGACCTTCTTTTTCCTCTTCTCTTAAGCTCCCTTTAGAGTTGTGGTATTGTAGACAGCAACCTGACATTTTGCCAAGGCTGTATTTACAGCTCACGCTGCCTTAGGCACTTAATACAAGACCAAATGCGACATATTAGGGTAATTCCACAAGTGTTTTTCATGAATATCTGTCCAAATACGCAGCAAAAACCATGTGTGTTAAAGTGATTGCAGCCTCCAGTCTTCTTGGGGATGAAGCCACAAGGTTTGCACACCTGGATTCAGGGATTTGCACACCTGGATTCAGGGATTTCAGGGACATCCTCTTAAGCTCTGTCAGGTTGGATGGGGACCATTGGCGAAAGAGTACCTCTCATTAACTTGATAAATGTTATAATCCTCCCAGCTCACTGCCTCCTCATTGTAATAAACCACCCCCTGCCTGTATTTTTTATTTTATTTTAGTTTTCCACCTTGATATTGCTCTGTATTTTTTGCTCAGCCTCAGATTCACAGACTGGGAAGGGGCGTTTCCCAGCAAATGTGACATCATCTGAAACCATATAGGGAGAACTTACTCCCTTACTCTGCAACCAACAGCAAACAGCAGTTAAGTGTGAGAGGAGCTGTGATTGGATAAGGCTGGACACCCCCCCCTCAGCACTCCAGACTGCATTTCCTGTGTTTAAACTTCTGCAAGGCCAGCAGGAGTCCAAAGTCTGTGGAAAAGATGGGGGAAAATGTGCTCTGGACAAGTAGGGAGACACCTAGTGGCAGCTTTTTTAAACACAAATAAAACATAACTTCATTTTTTTTAAAACAAAGTATGTTAGAAATATTTTTTTATTTACCATAAGTGCAATAGCAAAAACTAGTTTTAATGAGAGAACCCATTTAAGTTCAAGTCAGGTATCTGGCTGGGCCCCTTCAGCCACTAATGTGTTGTCTTGGCTGTGTGCTTAGGGTCATTGTATTGTTGGAAGGTGAACCTTTGGTCTAATCTGAGGTGAAAAGCATTCTGGATCAGGTTTTCATTATAAATATTTTTGTACTTTGCTTAATTCGGCTTTCCCTTAACCTTGACCAGTCTCCCTGCCCCAGCCAATGTAAAATACCCCCACAGCATGATGCTGCCACCACAAGGCTTTACTATAGGGATGGTATTGGGTAGGTGATGAGCAGACAAACCAAGGTGCTTAGAATTGAGGTCAACAGACCAGAGAATATTGTTTTTTACAGTCTAAGACACCTTCGGGGGCTTTTTTTTGCAAACTCGAGGTGGCTTTCCCGTGTCAAACTAAGAAAAAGGCTTCTTTCTGACTACTCTACCATAAAGCCCAGATTGGTGGAGTGCTACAGTGATGGTTAACCTTTTGTAAGATTCTCCCATCTGCACACAGGATCTTGGGAGAGCTAGAGTGACTATTGGGTTCTTGGTCACTTCTCTTACCAAGGCCCTTCTCACCAAATTACTTTGTTTGGTGGGGTGTCCTGGTTATCTTCTTCCATTTAAGAATTATAGAGGCCACTGTGGAGAGCACTAAGGGTAGGGGAATGAAGGGCATAACAGTGCGCTTTTCAGGCTTGTCCTATTGATCAGTGTGGTCTCAGCACTGAGACAGGTCAAAACTTTAATTATTTTTTGAACAAGAAGGTGAAATGTCCACTATATTGGTTCTCCTTTATGCAGAAGGTGTAACAATATTACCTATCTATTGATAGCTGTGGAAATTAGTTATGCTGTTATGTACATGGATTCTGACAATATGATTTTTTATGCCACTTAATAAAAAATTGATTACACTCCAATAGTTTCTGGAATTTTTCTCGATTTAGGTTCTTAATATAGTAAATAGGTCATTCACACTAACAACGGACACCTTAAAAGTTTTCTCAAGATTTGAAGAGTATGTTAGGCCACGTTAGGATGGCCATATTTTTCAGATAGTTATTGGGTAAATGTACACTGGATTTTATTGATTTGGCAAACACCCTCTACCCCATACACTTGCTAGGCTGAACATTAATGTGTTCTAAGTGAGTAGAGAGGTGAGTCACTGGCAAACTCCTATGGCCACGTTCCCACTTGCGCACGTGGCTTCAACCCCACCCCATAGGTTTACCAATGGCCACGCTATGTTCCTGATAGTGAACCTTCCTCTGGTGATTTGTTGCCAGAAATCACCTTCCGCATATTCATTCACAGTCTTTTCTCACGTGACTACTCTTTTTCTGACTTCTGGGTGAACTGTGTCACCTGCACATACACTCTGCCTGTACTCTGCCAAGCAGACCAGTCACGTAGGAAAAGACTCTGACATCCCCCAGATGTGAGAGAGAGGCTGTAATGAATATGCATGAAGAGAGAGGGGATATCTGGAAGGATTGCTAAAACTGCCAGATCCCTCCTCCATTGCACAGAGATGAATATTAGCATATTAGCAATGCTGAATATTTCCACTGAACAGATTTTCTTCAGCTAAAGAGCATTTTAATCAGGGTCATCCGCACTATTAACCTACAGGCTAGTGTGGGTGATTCTGCTGTCAGATTCCCTTTAACAAAACAATCGGGCATGTTAAAATCCAACATATCCGATCCTTGTTTCTCCTAACATCAGCCATGAGGTGAGAGGTAGATGGTCCCAATACACATTAGATGGTTTGTTCACCATCAATCAAATATGTTTGGCCAGCTTTACGGGTGTATGAGCTTATACTGAAGTAGTATCACAAAAGTTACCGCATAACTGTATATAAAGCGGATGTATTTCAGATAGTGAGGGTCTCAGAGCTTTGTCCTCACACATTGTTTCTGTATGTATGTATGTATGTATGTATTTTTTACCTTCATTCATCTTCGAGCCTGTAGTGTTGAGCATTCTGTACTGGAAATACAAGTGTTTCAGTTATTACATAACTCTATAGCAAAATTGTGACACAGTGAAGACCAGGCTAAGAAGGATACAAGTGTATTTGTAACAGTGACAACATGTAGCAGAAAGAAATACAGTAGATACTTAACAAGGCTGCAAAACGTTCAGTTAAACCTAAAAGCTATGAACCAGGAGAAAGAAAAACTTTTTATAAAGCTTTGTCCAGTTTCCCCTAAGAGGGGAAAGTATAAGGGTCTATTCACACGGCAGAATTTCTACTTGCGGAATTCTGCCTCAAAATAAAGCCCATAGACATTTATGGGATTCCGCACTTCCATTCACACTTCTGAATTTCTGCTTGGGGAAATTCAGAAGTTTGAATGGGATTGCAGAATCCCATAGAATTCTATGGGCTTTAATTTGAGGGGGAATTCTGCAAGTAGAAATTCTGCCATGTGAATAGACCCTAACTCTGCACATCCCTAGAGCAGATTGGAATAATTTCAAAGCCAATGTCTGCAGTTAAATGTCTTGCCATTTTAGGCTATGTTCACACACTGTAAAATGGAGTATAAAAAAGTCAGTATTTTTGGAAAATAAATTGTTATGGTTAAGTCTATGGTAAAGCAGCCTTCAGTGCACACAATGTATAAAAACTGCAGTAATCCCTAATAGCTGTTCATTATTTGCGTCTGTTAGTGAGAACTAATGGACAGAATAACAAACTCGCCCTGTAAAACAATAATAAACTGATTTAAAAAAATGTGAAATAACTGGCATCAATTTCTACAATTTTTGAAAAAAAATAAATAAATAAATAAACGGTTCCATTTCTTATGGATACAAATACTACCGAAAATAAAGTGTGTGAACATAGCCTTTCAGGAGAAAAATGTAGTGCTTTGTATATCTTTACAGCAGTTAGAACTATGTTTTTCTGATACACAGCTCCAAATCCCCTGCCTAGATATATAGAGTTACCTAACAAACTTATGGTTGCCTGTGGGTGCCACTAGATGGAGCTTAAGAGCTTACTGCACAGTGTGTTATTATTGAGTTTAGTGTTTAAACAATATACTGCAATTGCAGCGCTATCTGTCCAGACACAACTACAAAATAATGCCCCAGCAGGGACAAGGGTAAGTTACAACTTAAACCTGCAAATCCCGTTTCCGGAATCAAAAATACCCTTTATTACCCCACCCTAAAACATCACTTTTATTAACGTGTCTATTAAAAGGTATAACAAAAAGAAATGTTTATAAACACCAGTGTCACCAGTCCAAGTGTAATAGCTATATGCCACTGTGACATGAGGTCATGCGCCCACAATCATATAACACTGGGAGTATCACATCATATAAACTGTTGATGGCTGCAGTCTTAACAACAAGTATAATAAAAATATGGCCGGTAACACAGGCTTACTAAAAACTGAGACAAATACCCCCTGACATGTTTCACTCCTCAGAGCTTCATCAGAGGACAATAGGGTCTGTAAGGGACTGTTCGGTTGGGTTTACACTACAGAATCTCTGAGCAGAATTCTGTTTTGAAATCCTGCTCGAATATTCTGCAGCCAAAAAGAATAACCTTGTTCATTCATCAGGCTGAATCCCCTCGGTAAACATTGCTGTCTATGGGGATGACAATGTCCTCATGGTCGAAGCGCAGGCTGATTCAGTCGTCGCTGGCCGCACTCAGAAGCTCCAGATGGAATTTTCCCGTATAGAGCATTCCGTATGGAGTGTGAACCTAACTTTAAGGTCAAGTGAATGACAAATGAGGCACATGAATATGGCTTCTGCTATTGCAAAATCAATAGTATAAGTAGGAGGAAAATTCATTTTTTAGAAAAATCTGCCACATATAAGTTCATACACATGTCGGGATGTAGTGACCGCTTAGCCACATCTAAAGTAAAGAAATCTTACAGTCAATATGGATGGTAAACCGACATTTCTGACATTTTTAGTATTAGAATATTTTATGCCCTTTTAATAGTGACAGAGGGTTTTATGCTGCATGATTACTATTCCTCCTCTGGCTTCACAAACTCATAGGGGGCAATTTATCTACTGGCGTGCACCTTCAAAATTGTGTGAGCATCATGTTTAAAATTGTTGCACATTGAGGGGGGTAAGGAAATGCACTGGTTGCTGCTCTGAATTTATCACTTGCACAAAAAAAGATTTTTTGTGCACTTATGTACACAGTATATGTGTGTGAGCTTTTCACTCTTTTCACTCCTTTTTACTATTCAGGGGCTTCCTGTCATTTGCACAAATTTATGAAGTGTTGTGTGCAACATAATCCATTTTGCACAGCAACTGGGAAAACCCCACGCTTGCGTAGCAGGTTTCGCTTTGTGCAAAAAACTGTGCTAATAATAAATTCCCGATATAATGTCAAATCTTAAAAGGTGTATAATGCCCACACACTGCTTGCTGGCTAAGGTAGGAGCTTCTTCCAAAACAATACTTAAATATTATCTTCTTACCTGTTGGCAGATAGTTATGGGGGATCTTCATATGAAGAGGATTTCAGCAGTAAGTTGCCTTCATGAATGTCTTCACCTTTATGATGTCTTGGCAATTTAAAGTTCCTCTGTCCTATTTCTATCAGATAGTTCTCTACTTTTTATACGTGTTTCAAGACTAATTTTCTCACATTAATAAAAAATAAAAATGAATAGTCTCACATTTGTGCTTCCCCCATTTTCATACACTACATTTTCCTTGCTTTCCTCCCAATCCCCATCCTGTCATATCATTGGAAGTGGCCTCCGCACGTAGTCCTACCCTGTATATCCACACTTGCTTGTGCAAAACCACAAACTTGAGACAGTGGCATCCTCTCCCCACCCTCTTTTCCCCCCACCCTCCTGATCGCAGCTACCTCCTTCACTGTAACCGAGGGACATGGGTAAAGATTAGGGACAGTTGTTTAAGTCAGATAAAAAGAACTTGTATGTTGGTGTTCCTATTTAGTTCATAGCAGCAGAAACACTGCAAATAACCAGCCTTATATGACCAATAGTCAGGCATTGTCTTTATATGCTGTGGTAGCTGCAGTGAGGAGTAAAACATTTTCTGGTGCATACTGAAGCATGAAAACCACACCCAATATTTATATAAAAGTATTTAAAAAAAAAACATATACCTAAACTGTAAAATGTGTCTTGAGCCCTAAAAATGAAAAACGTATTGTATGGCAGTCTTTCCAAAACAGAGCCTCCAGCTGTTGCAAAACAACAACTCCCAGCATTTCCGGACAGCCAATGACTGTCCAGGCATGCTGGGAGTTTAGCAACAGCTGGAGGCACCCTGTTTGGGAATCACTGGCGTAGAATACCCTCATGGCCCTCTCTCACTTCGAAGCTCTGTCGTATTTCAAGGAAACAGTTTAGGGCCACATATGGGTATTTATGTACTCAGGAGCAATTGCTTTACAAATTTGGAGGGGGCTTTTTCTCTTTTTACCCTATATGAAAAGGAAAAGTTGGGGTCTACAACACCCTGTTAGTGTAAAAACATTAAACATTTTACACTAACATGCTGGTGTTGCCTCATACTTTTCATTTTCACAAGAGGTAAAAGGAAAAAAAGACAGACAAAATTTGTAACGCAATTTCTCCTGAGTACAGAAATACCTCATATGTGGGCGTAAAATGCTCTGCGGATGCACAAGGCTCAGGAGTGAGAGCGCACTATGTACATTTGAGGCCTAAATTGGTGATTTGCACAGAGGGTGTCTGATTTTACAGTGGTTCTGACATAAACGCAAAAAAATAAATCCCCACATGTGACCCCATTTTGGAAACTACACCCCTCACAGAATTTAATAAGGGGTGCAGTGAGCATTTACACCCCACTGGAATTTGACAGATCTTTGAAACAGTGGGCTGTGCAAATGAAAACTTGCATTTTACACCACTGTTCCAAAAATCTGTCAGACACGTGTGGGGCGTAAATGCTCACTGCACCCCTTATTACATTACGTGAGGGGTGTAGTTTCCAAAATGGGGTCCATTGTTCTGGCAATATGGGGGCTTTGTAATCACACATGGCCTTCAATTCCGAACAAATTTTCTCTCCAAAATCCCAATGGCGCTCCTTCTCTTCTGAGAATTGTAGTACACCCGCAGAGCACTTTACATCCACATATGGGGTATGTTCTTACTCAGAAGAAATGGGGTTACACATTTTGTGGGGCTTTTTTCCTATTTTTCCTTGCGAAAATGAAAAATTTAGGGTAACACCAGCATTTTAGTGAAAAAAAACTTTTTCTTTTTCCCATACAACTTTAACGAAAATTTGTCAAACACCTGTGAGGTGTTAAGGCTCACTATACCCCTTGTTACATTCTGCGAGGGGTGTGTTTCCAAAATAGGGTCACACGTGGGTGGGTCACCTGTTCTGGCACCATGGGGGCTTTGTAAACGCACATGGCCCCCGACTTCCATTCCAAACAAATTCTCTCCCCAAAAGCCTAATGGCGCTCCTTCTCTTCTGAGCATTGTAGTGCGCCAGCAGAGCACTCGACATCCACACATGGGGTATTTCCATACTCATAAGAAATGGGGTTACAAATTTTGGGGGACATTTTCTCCTATTACCCCCTGAAAAATTGTAAAATTGGGGGAAAAACAGCATTTTAGTGAAAAATATTTTTTTTTCATTTACCCATACAACTTTAACGAAAAGTCGTCAAACATTTGTGGGGTGTTAAGGCTCACTGTACCCCTTGTTACGTTCCTCGAGGGGTGTAGTTTCCAAAATAGTGTGCCATGTGTTTTGTTTTTTGCTGTTCTGGCACCATAGGGGCTTCCTAAATGCGACATGCCCCCCAAAAACCATTTCAGTAAAATTCAATCTCCAAAATCCAATCATCGCTCATTCCCTTCTGAGCCCTCTAGTGCACCCACGGAGTACTTTACATTCACATATGAAGCATTTCCTTACTCAAGAGAAATGGGGTTAAAATTTTTTACGGAATTTCTCTCCTTTTTTACCCCCTTGTAAAAATGCAAAAAAATGGCCCTACGAGAACATGTAAGTGTAATAAATGAAGATTTTGAATTTTCTCCTTCACTTTGCTGCTATTCCTGTGAAACACCTAAAGGGTTAACAAACTTTCTAAATGTCATTTTGAATACTTTGAAGGGTGCAGTTTTTATAATGGAGTAATTTATGGGCCATTTCTAACATGAAAGCCCCTCAAATCAACTTCAAACTGAACTGGTCCCTGAAAAATTCCGATTTTGAAATTTTTCTGAAAAATTGGAAAATTGCTGCTATACTTTGAAGCCCTCTAATGTCTTCCAAAAGTAAAAACATGTCAACTTTATGATGGAAACATAAAGTAGACATATTGTATATGTGAATCAATATATCATTTATTTGGAATATCCATTTACCTTACAAGCAGAGAGTTTCAAAGTTAGGAAAATGCTACATTTTTTACATTTTCATAAAATTTGGGGATTTTTCACCAAGAAAGGATGCAAGTAACAACGAAAATTTACCACTACGTTAAAGTAGAATATGTCACGAAAAAACAATCTCTTAATCAGAATGATAGGTAAAAGCATCCCACCAGAGTTATTAATACATAAAGTGACAGTGGTCAGATTTGCAAAAAAGGGCTGCATCCTTAAATGGGCACGGTCACCAAACTTTTTTTTTGATATGTTGTAGTACTTATGTACTACAACACATCTGTAATATAGATCCATTAATTTCTTTTTTATTAAAATAGTTTATTTTAATTTTGAAAACCGGCCACTAGGGATCTCCCTCCTGCAGAATGGCATGACATTAAGCTTGAATTCGGACCGATGCTGGCCAGGCAATCGGTCTAAATTCATTCAGCCTGTGCTCGCTCCCTGCCTCTCAATCGGACAGGCGATTGAGAGCGCATTGGCTCCCTGTCCTCACACCCCGGCCCCGCCTCACGGCATTTATACACCGCTGCTGCTGCCCTACTCTTCACTAGGGTATGTCTTGGGGAGAGAGCTTGGTTCGGGATTTCCAACACAGGGGTTGGGGGAGAGTGGGATTTGCAGTTTTCAACACGGGGGGGGGGGGGGGGGGGGCGGGGGGTGGAAAGGGGTAGCGCCGCGGCCATGGCCCTAACTTATTGTTTACAACACAGGGTGCCTCCAGCTGTTTTACCACTACAACTACCAGCATGCCCTGATAGCCAATAGATGTCAGGGCAAGCTGGGAGTTTTAGTGGTGAAACAGCTGAAGGCACCCTGTATAGGTGAACTAAGGGCAGAAGTTGGCCCAGCCAGCAGGCATCAGTGACATCGCGCCTGCTGGGGAAGTCTGCCTGGTAAGTGAGCACACTACCAGGCAAGGCATTTTTTATATAGTAAAAAAAAAATTAAGACAGGGAGGGGGTTAGGGATAGATAGGCAGTAGATAGGGGCAATAGGCAGGGACAGGAAAAAAAAGGATGGTGGGAGCTACTCTTTAAGGGGTTAAATATGGTGGACTGTTTCAAATAATGATGTTCATGTTGTATAGATCCATCAGGATATGACAACACAGGTGGATGCTTAGTCAGTTTCCCGCTTCATAATCTCCGCCACAGCTTTAGCAGAAAGCTTTAGCAGAAAACTCGCTAAATCTGTGCGTGGGAACTTACCCTTATACTACACTCATAGAAGCCCATGGATTTGGTTTCATATGGAGGTTTTTTTTTATCACAGATTCATTAGAATCCATGAATTAAATGTGGCCTTTAATGGTAATATACCTTCCTGCACCTTGGAGACATAACAATGCCATACAGAGGTATAATACAGCAGCACACAGAATGCCTACAGGTCCAATATTTAGAAACATAAAGACTCTGGGGGAGATGAATCAAGACCTGTCCAAAGGAAAAGTTGCCCATAGCAACCAATCAGATCGCTTCTTTCATTTTTTCAGAGGCCTTTTAAAAAATTAAAGAAGCGATCTGATTGGTTGCTATGGGCAACTGGGTAACTTTTCCTCTGCACACGTTCCGATAAATCTCCCAAGTCTGTGTGTAGATGAGGCTTTGCCTTATGGTTTATCTTATTGTTAGTGTGCCCTAGTTAATATTCTTTACCAGAAACAAACAGCAATGCAAAGAATGTGTATATATCGGAAAGATTTGTCTGTAATGTTAAGATCAGCAACTTAGCCCTTTGAACTGGATCCGGGGTAAGGTCAAGTGGTGCTTGGCTCTCATCTTGTTTTTTCATTTCATTTCTGAAATTGCAAAAGCTTGACCAACACACTGACTCAATAAATGAAGTCTAGGCTTATTACAATTGGCAATATTTTTGTGCCATAGTCCCGATTTCCTCATAGAATTTATTGTTCAGTATATCCAGTTATGGACTTAAAAAATGTGTAGGTTCCTTTTTATGAAACAATGACAATGCACTGAAAGTTTTATAGGAAATTCTCAGTTTGCATTGGAATTAATATTCCACCACTGTTGTATTATTATTGTTACGCCGAGCGCTCCGGGACCCCGCTCCTCCCCGGAGCACTCGCAGCATCCTCTCATTCGCAGCGCCCCGGTCAGACCTGCTGACCGGGTGCGCTGCAATATCACTCTCAGCCGGGATGCGATTCGCGATGCGGGAGGCGCCCGCTCGCGATGCGCATCCCGGCTCCCGTACCTGACTCGTTCCCCGTCTGTCTTGTCCCGGCGCGCGCGGCCCCACTCCTTAGGGCGCGCGCGCGCCGGGTCTCTGCAATTTAAAGGGCCACTGCGCCACTGATTGGCGCAGCAGGCTTAATCAGTGTGTTCACCTGTGCACTCCCTACTTATACCTCACTTCCCCTGCACTCCCTCGCCGGATCTTGTTGCCATTGTGCCAGTGAAAGCGTTTCCTTGTGTGTTCCTAGCCTGTGTTCCAGACCTCCTGCCGTTGCCCCTGACTACGATCCTTGCTGCCTGCCCTGACCTTCTGCTACGTCCGACCTTGCTCTTGTTTACTCCCTTGTACCGCGCCTATCTTCAGCAGTCAGAGAGGTTGAGCCGTTGCTGGTGGATACGACCTGGTTGCTACCGCCGCTGCAAGACCATCCCACTTTGCGGCGGGCTCTGGTGAATACCAGTAGCAACTTAGAAACGGTCCACCAACACGGTCCACGCCAATCCCTCTCTGGCACAGAGGATCCACCTCCTGCCAGCCGAATCGTGACAATTATGTTATGGAATGACTATTGTTTGAATGTGTTCAGTGAACAAATGCTTAGAACTATAATATACTGTACATATCCCTCAAACAAGTCTTGAAAATACTCATCTGGATATCCTAATTTTTTTAACACCTTTTACGAAGGGGTTTAGCATTATGATATATCTTTTACACAATCCTCCAGTCCCCCTGCACAAAGATGAAAAATGAACGTTGCTGTTATGTCCTGCGCTCCGGCCAGACATGCTGGCCGTGAGTGCTTTCCTACCTCTGCCGGCAGGGCCGGGATTCGCATCGCGGGATGCGCCAGTATGCAAATCCCTGCCCATCACTCACCTCCCTTGTACCTCCTGTGTTCTCTCAGCGTCGGCGTGTGTGCCCCTGTCTCCTAGGGTGCACATATATGCTCTTAGATTTAAAGGGCCAGTACGACCTTAATTTTTAGTTACACCTGCACCTCAGTTATAAGGTTCTGCACCTCCCATCACTCCTTGCCGGATCTTTGTTTGCCTTGTGCCATTGTGAAAGCGTTTTTCTGTGTCTCCTCTGCCGTGTTCTGACCCTCTGTTCCGTTACATGACCTTGCTCCTTTGCTGCCTGCCTATTGACCTTCTGCCAAGTTCCTGACCATGCATCTGTGCCGCCAGCCCTGATCTTCTGCTATCTTGACAATGAGTTGCCTGCATCCTCCTGTGCCACATATCTCCTCAGCGGTCTGTGTGGACCAGTCGTGTCAGGGGTAGCGACCTGGGTGCCGCCTGCCGCAGCAAGTCCATCCCGCTTTGCGGCAGGCTCTGGTGAAAACCAGTGGCACCTTGACATGGCCCAAGTCATCATCCACACAGACATAGGGGATCCACTATACCATGGGTGTTCCAGTTGCCACATTCATTATCCAAAACATGGAAGTGTTAGGCTGGGTTCACACCACGTTTTCTTAAATACGGTTCCCGTATACGGTTGGGAGGAGGGGGGCGGGGCTTAATCGCGGCGCCCGCACTCAGCCGTATTCGGGAACCGTATTTAATGCAAGTCTATGAGCCGATCGGAGTGAACCGCAGCCTCCGGTCGGCTTCGTTTTCGGCCGTATGCGGTTTCCCGACCGCAGGCAAAAACGTGGTCGACCACATTTTTGCCTGCGGTCGGGAAACCGCATACGGCCGAAAACGAAGCCGACCGGAGGCTGCGGTTCACTCCGGTCGGCTCATAGACTTGCATTAAATACGGTTCCTGAATACGACTGAGTGCGGGCGCCGCGATTAAGCCCCGCCCCCTTCCTCCCAACCGTATACGGGAACTGTATTTAAGAAAACTGTATTTAAGAAACCGCATACGGCCGAAAACAAAGCCGACCGGAGGCTGCGGTTCACTCCGGTCGGCTCATAGACTTGCATTAAATACGGTTCCTGAATACGACTGAGTGCGGGCGCCGCGATTAAGCCCCGCCCCCTTCCTCCCAACCGTATACGGGAACTGTATTCAAGGTAACTGTGTCTGATCAAACAAACACTTTTGAACCTTGCATTGGCTGTATTTATTCTTTCTTCCAAAGGTGACAATATATTCTGTCCCTCCAGACTCACCGTATTTTGCCTTCTTGGTAAATTGGCTGATCGCCCTAAAAGAGTGACCCTAAACAGAAAACTAACCCTAATAACTGCTTACTTTTCCTCTCTTCCATACACATTTCCCATTTTTAGGATTCATCAAGGGAAATATAGAATGTCATACAACCATGCACAACCCACAAAAAGTGTAGCCACACAATCAAAGTGAAGCAACAATGTCCATAATTGTGTACCACGGCAATAGTGCTAATGTTGTTCACACAATGCTGTAGAGGAGATGTCCAACATCTGTCACCATGGTATCGATGTATCGAGAAAGAAGTGGACCCTGATATTTATATGTTTTGGTGAGCCTAACTTTCACAGATTTAAATTAAAACCCCTATCCTATCCCCATATTTATATGTTTTGGCGAGCCTAACTTTTACAGATTTATATTTAAATCCTTTAATACTAGACACTTCCTTACCAGAGGCGTAGCTTGCAGCTTCTGGGCCCCAATGGAAAATCTGCAACAGGGCCCCATAGGCCAATTATAATTCTGGTCTCTTATGGGGCAGATGTGCTTTTGCGCCAGAGCCCTGATGCGACTGCTACCTCTATAGCTATACCCCTGTTCCTTACCTCTGACCCTTGCAAGGTTATAACATGCCAACTGATGCTGAGTAGCCATCTCACTTTATCCATCTAATGTGCTGGGTAGCCATCTGCCTTTAGCCATCTCTTGCATTAAGTTGCCATCTGACTAACAGAACCAGTTTTCGTAGAGGTTGAAAAAGCATGATCTTGGTTTTTTTGAGCCTGGAACATGCTAAAACATACATTATATTTTGTTCAGAATGCTCAGAGCCGGAGGCCGTGATCATGATGTATGGCCACGCCCCTTGTGTTGTGATGCCACGCCCCCTCCATCCATTCTGTATATGACATGAATGAGGGGGCATGGCGTCACAGCACGAGGGGCGTGGCTGTGACGTCACAACCTCTGCCGCAGGAACCCGGTGTTTGTTTAGAACGGCGGGTGCTGTGGGAGATTGGGGGGGGGGGGGGGGGGGTAACAGCAGGACCCACGTGATCAGACTTCTTATCCCCTATCCTTAGGGGATAAGATGTCTAGCAGCGGAGTACCCCTTTAATAGTAATATTCGCACAGTCAACAGCTCAGGTTTGGTTTCTATACTATATCCAGGGCCGGATTAACGTAGGGGCGGATGGAGCGGCAGCTCCAGGCCCCTGCGTTAAAATAGGCCCGGCGGCCTGCACAAACGGCCGCACAGACCGAGGGCTGCAACATGCTGGGATCGGTGCTGGTACGGTCCCTGCATGTGCATAACCGGACGCTTCACCTGCGGGCCCCATCGTTCCCCTTGCGACTGGGCCAGGAGGTGAAGGGTCCGGGACGCCAGCAGATCCGGGACATCTGTCCCGAATCTCCGAGCGCCCGCAGCTTTTAACACTGAGTGCGCCTTTAAGACGCACACAGCGTTGAGCGTGCGCACAGTGCGGCAGCTGACGTAACAGGAAGAAGCCGGCGGCTCCGTCCTGTCACTCCAGCCCGGGCTTCCTGTGCGGCAGCGGCTCTGCGGAGGCTGTCAGCACAGGAGAGAAGAGGAGAGAACAAGAGCTGCGGGGGAACGAGACAGAGGTGAGTGTTTTTTTTTGTTTTTTGCTGGGGGCATTATTATGTGAGGGGCATTACTTATATGGGGGCAAAGTGACGGGGGCATACTTATATGGGCGCAAAGTGAGGGGGCATTACTTATATGGGGGCAAAGTAATAATAAGTAATGCCCCCCTAACTTTGCCCCCAATAAGTAATGCCCCCTCACATGCCTCCCATACATAATAATGACCCTCACATGGCCCCCATATATAGTAATGCCCCCTCACATGACCTCCATTTATGGGGGCATATGTGTGTGAGGGGGCATTAATGTGTGAGGGGGCATTAATATGTGAGGGGGCCATGTGAGGGGGCATTAATATGTGAGGGGGCATTATTATATGTGGGGGCCATGTGAGGGGGGCATTATTGTATGAGGGGGCATTAATATGTGAGGGGGGCGTTAATATGTGAGGGGGGCATTAATATGTGAGGGGGTATTAAAATACAAGGGGGCCATGTGAGGGGGCATTAATATGTGAGGGGGCCATGTGAGGGGGCATTAATATGTGAGGGGGCCATGTGAGGGGGGCATTAATATGTGAGGGGGCATTATTATATGTGGGGGCCATGTGAGAGGGGCATTATTATATGTGGGGGACATGTGAGGGGGGCATTATTATATGTGGGGGACATGTGAGGACGGCATTATTATATGTGGGGGACATGTGAGGGGGCATTATTATATGTGGGGGACATGTGAGAGGGGCATTATTATATGTGGGGGACATGTGAGGGGGGCATTATTATATGTGGGGGACATGTGAGGGGGGGCATTATTATGTGGGGGACATGTGAGGGGGGGCATTATTATATGTGGGGGACATGTGAGGGGGGGCATTATTATATGTGGGGGACATGTGAGGGGGGCATTATTATATGTGGGGGACATGTGAGAGGGGCATTATTATATGAGGGGGACATGTGAGGGGGGGCATTATTATATGAGAGGGACATGTGAGGGGGGGGCATAATTATGTGTGGGGGACATGTGAGGGGGCATTATTATATGTGGGGGACATGTGAGGGGGGCATTATTATATGTGGAGGACATGTGAGGGGGGCATTATTATATGAGAGGGACATGTGAGGGGGGGGGCATAATTATGTGTGGAGGACAGGTGAGGGGGGGCATTATTATGTGTGGGGGACATGTGAGGGGGGGCATTATTATATGTGGGGGACATGTGAGGGGGGCATTATTATATGTGGAGAACATGTGAGGGGGGGCATTATTATATGAGGGGGACATGTGAGGGGGCATTATTATGTGTGGGGGACATGAGAGGGGGGGCATTATTATGTGTCGGGGACATGTGAGGGGGGGAATTATTATATGTGGGGGACATGTGAGGGGGGGGGGGTATTATTATGTGTGGGGGACATGTGAGGAGGGCATTATTATATGTGGGGGACATGTGAGGGGGGCATTATTATATGTGGAGGACATGTGAGGGGGGCATTATGTGTGGAGGACATGTGAGGGGGGCATTATTATGTGTGGGGGACATGTGAGGGGGGTATTATTATGTGTGGGGGACACGTGAGGGGGGGCATTATTATATGTGGGGGACATGTGAGGGGGGGCATTATTATATGAGGGGGACATGTGAGGGGGCATTATTATGTGTGGGGGACATGTGAGGGGGCATTATTATGTGTGGGGGACATGTGAGGGGGGGCATTATTATATGAGGGGGACATGTGAGGGGGGGCATTATTATGTGTGAGGGACATGTGAGGGGGGGCATTATTATGTGTGGGGGACATGTGAGGGGGGCATTATTATGTGTGGGGGACATGTGAGGGGGGGCATTATTATATGAGGGGGACATGTGGGGGGGGGGCATTATTATGTGTGTGGGGCCTGTGAGGGGGGCATTATTATGTGTGGGAGCCATGTGAGGGAGGCATTATTATGTGTGGGGGCCATTATATATGGGGCAATGTGAGGGGGCATTACTATATATGGGGGCATTACTATATATGGGGCAATGTGAGGGGGCATTACTATATATGGGGGCATTACTATATATGGGGGCATTACTATATATGGGGGCAATGTTAGGGGGCATTATAATCTATGGGGGTAATGTAAGGAGGCATTATTATATATGGGGCAATGTGAGGGGGCATTACTATATATGGGGGCATTACTATATATGGGGCAATGTGAGGGGGCATTATATTATATAGGGGCAATGAGAGGGGGCATTATAATGTATGAGGACAATGTTGGGGCCTAATACTATATAGGGCACAGAAGGGACTACTATATGGGGCAGTGTAATACATATAGGGGGTTTGTATAGAGGTGAGGACTTTACTGTAGCGAGAATCCTAAAATGTTTGTCTGGCAGATTCGGTGAAGACGAATTGTGATTGGGAGAAATCTTCATGATGACCCAGGACAGATGGATAAGAAAGAGAAAAGTGAACGACTCCGAACAGAGTAGACGCCCCGTGAGTATATAACTATAATAACCTATATGGTCTGCAGCCCCTGTGTACAGCTCAAATCTATCCCTGTGTAGGGTTATTGATCTTTTGTATACTGTACTGGTTTTTATTCAATAACAATATAGCAGTGTTAGTGGTATTGGTAGTGGTCATGGTGTGGTAGATTTATATGTCCCTTGTATTGTGGTGTTATTAGTGATACTGGTCTGTGTATAGTGGCTTTTATTTCCATACAGTATGGTGGTATTGTTTAGTCAGTGGTCATGGTGTGGAGGATTTATATGTCCCTTGTATTGTGGTGTTATTAGTGATACTGGTCTGTGTATAGGCCGCATCACATTTTCTATGTTCACGAGGCAGTGAGCGTCTGTATACAACCTGTCACGTTGCCATGATTACTTACACATGTGGTGAGTGTTTTTGACCTAACCCCTTCTCCGCCATTGTTTTTAATTCTCTTGTAGATACGTATTTAATCATGATTATATTTTCACTATGATAGGTTTGGTGATATGTAAATGTAATGACACTAAACACATTGTATTTCATTGCACGCATATATCCATACAATGGTCCCTCAAGTTACAATATTAATTGGTTCAGGGACGACCATTGTATGTTGAAACCATCATATGTTGAGACCATAACTCTATGGAAACCTGGTAATTGGTTCTGAAGCCTCCAAAATGTCATCTGAAAATAAGAAAAAGTGAGGATTAAAGAAAAATAAGTAGATAACTAATATAGATAAAGCAAGTCCTTACATATAGATAAGAAAGATCTGCTGGGAGCTGTAATCACTGTCTACTTCAGTGTTTTCCAACCAGGGTGCCTCCAGCTGTTGCAAAACTACAACTCCCAGCATGCCTGGACAGCCAAAGGCTGTCCGGGCATGCTGGGAGTTGTAGTTTTGCAACAGCTGGAGGCATCCTCGTTGGGAAACACTGGTCTATGTAGAGGACCGGAGATTCTTCGGGGTCCTGTACAGTACACAGTGTCCTAAAAAAGTATCATGGAGCCGCCCTCACCTGGTGTCCAAAGGAGCAGGTAACCCTGGTACAGGTAAAGAGTAGTAAAGAACATGTAATACCTCCCTGTACTGTAGGGGGGGGGGGGGGGGGGGCGCTACCAGACACCAGTCAGTGCATGCACTTCAGTAATACAGGGGTTTTACCAGTAAATGCCCATTCTGATTGGTCAGTTCTTCCCGCCATTGATTACGTTTCGCAGATCTGGACTGTCTGTACATTGTATGTTGAGTCTGGTTTCAAGTTACAATGGTCCAGAAAAGACCATTGTATGTTGAAACTATTTTTTAACCTTTTCACTTTGATTTGCTATAATTACCCTGTAATTGATTTTGTGTGTGTTCACACATAAATACCAGGACTCTGGTCACTTTTGTATGCTTGATAAAGACTGTGCAGACAGTGGAAACGTTGCTTGCCACATATGAGGAAATAAACTACACTGCTTTTCACCTTATATTGGAGTGCTGTGGGACGCTTTCTATTTGTGTCGATTACTGCCGCCAGCGACCAGGGCTGTGATTGGGCCCGCTTGCACCCACATCACCTTGACGCTGTTCGGATGTGCTGCTCTACCTTGCTTCTACTTAGTTATCTGGCTATCTACCTAGTTAGCTAACAATCCAACTGGCAAGCTACGTACCTGGCTACCTACATATGTCATATGTTTGTCGTACGTGTCGCACATAATGTAAGTAAATGGAGTTGCACTGCAACCCACAAATGGCTGCAACCCAGCTGTTGGGTCACGGACACTTGTAGGCCCATCAAAATCCTCAGCACCAGGCCCATGATGCTCTTAATCCGGCCCTGACTATATCACCAATACTTTGATGCAACCATGTAAATTAATCGGCAAGACCAATATTCATTATAACTGAATAATTGAAGGAAATTTATCACCAGTTGTATGCTCCCTAATCTGAGGATAGTATTAAGTAATGACAGACACCCTGATTCCAGCACTGGGTCACTTATTTGGGTCTTCAGTAGTTTTCCTACAATCATTGTTTCTGAGCTGTAGAGTGAGAGGAGCACACTACTCCAACCAGTAATGTGTGTTTTCTGCCTACGAACAGTATAGAATTCATTGTGATTTATAGTGACAAGTGTTGGTACAAAGGCAATGACGATATTTGTATCACGGCAGTGACATGAGGTTATCTTAACAATATTATCTGGAGCTGGATTTATGAACAATGTGGGAGATTTATCAAAACCTGTGCAGAGGAAAAGTTAAAGGGGTACTCCGGTGAAAACCTTTTTTCTTTTAAATCAGCTGGTGCCAGAAAGTTAAACAGATTTGTAAATTACTTCCATTAAAAAATCTTAATCCTTCCTGTACTTATTAGCTGCTGAATACTACAGAGGAAATTCTTTTCTTTTTGGAATTCTCTCTGATGACATAATGAGCACAGTGCTCTTTGCTGACATCATTATAATAATAATAATAACTTTTCATTTATTGTTGTCCTTAGTGGGAATTGAACCCAAGTCCCCAGCACTGCAAGGCAGCAGTGCTAACCACTGAGCCACCATGCTGCCCTTAGCATACATCTGCTATGCACGATTGCTAAAATGGACAGAGATGTCAGCAGAGAGCACTGTGCTCGTGATGTCATCAGTGTTCCAAAAAGAAAGGAATTTTCTCTGTAGCATTCAGCAGCTAATAAGTACTGGAAGGATTAAGATTTTTTAATAGAAGCAATTTACAAATCTGTTTAACTTTCTGGCACCAGTTGATTTAAAAGAAAAAAGGTTTTCACCGGAGTACCCCTTTAAACAGATTTGTAAATTACTTCTATTAAAAAATCTCAATCCTACCAGTACTTATCATCTGCTGTATAATACAGAGGAAGTTTTTTTTTTGTCTGTTGGATAAAGGTTAACACCGTAACGCTGCGTTGGGGTGGTGTCACGCCGGTCCTTGGCTCCCGCTGTTTTTGTCCTCCAAGCTCTCATTGTGTATGTATTAAGCAAACATTATTGCAATGGATCCCGTTACTTAGATATGTAGCATACATTAGTGTTCACTTTTTTACCTGTAGCTTATAGTTCATATTATGTTGTATTTATACATCCTATATTCAGTCTGTGAGGTATTATGCCAGGGCCCTGTGTGACACCTTTTTGTGTTTTTTTCCCCCCCACTCCTGTGGAATATTTTTGTGTTTTAAATGTATGTACTAATAAAGTAATCATTATATCTTAAGTAAATGACTCCAATTTCCATGTTTTTTCTTGAATATATAAAATATTTTATATTGTGCTGGGGCCATTTTAAAATAAAACAAATGGCATACTCACCTACCTGGGTGCCCTGCAGCTCCTGTTGGAATATATTCATGCACCTGCTTGTCAGTCTGCTTATTTCTTTCAGGGTAGACTCATTTCAACAGTAAGGGTCTGTTGAAGTGCTTAGTGCACTGCATGAAACCCCCAAGCCGGCTGACACCACTAAGCAGGAAGTAATCATGCCACAATGGTGTCACCCCATGGGTCCCGATAAGCCTACAGGTGAAGAGTAGTGTAAGTGGGTAGTGTTAGTGGTGCCGTGCCTGCTCCCTGTCTTTAGTAGTAATATGCAGTGGCTTTGCTATGGTGGTATAAGTAGTGCAGCCCCAACCAGGTGACACCCCCAAGCGGGAAGTAATCGTCCCACAATGGTGTCGCTCCCATTGGTCCCGATAGTCCCAGGGGTGTGTAGTGTGATTTGCCTCACAGCTAGATGCAGGGGAGTAAGCGAGAGTTCTACTATGTTTGGCACTGTGATAAAGGACTGCAGCAGGAACATTACAGGAGTGCAGGGTACAGCTGTGCCCGCATGAGGGAAAGAGCTGCTCTTTTAAATCACTCCTATATTCCCTGTGCATGTACTCTATGGACAGACTGGCATAGGGCATTTATATAGTTAGGCTATGTTTACGTTACATTCAGATGTTTTTCTCTGTCTGGAGGTAAGAACCGGCGACAGAGAATGAGAAACATGAATACGAAGATTGCATTATTGCCGGCAGGGAACAAAGACCTATGAGGGAGCCATAGCGTTTAAATCCACAATCTTCAAGTTCTTACGTATGGTGCATAGGAAAACTGGAAATCTTTAATGCTACCACGGCGGTTCCCTCAGATGTTTTGCTTGCCAGCCACAGTGGATTTAAAGGGGTACTCCGCTGATCAGCATTTGGAACAAAATGTTCCGAATGCTTAAAGCCGATGCCGGGAACTTGTGAAGTCATAGCCCTGCCCCCTCATGACATCACGGCCTGCCCCCTCAATGCAATTCTATGGTAGGAGGTGTGACGGCTGTCACGCCCCCTCCCATAGACTTGCATTCAGGGGGTGGGGCGTGATGTCATGAGGGGTGGGGCTATGACATCACAAGCTCCCGGTGGAGTGCCCCTTTAAGCATTACTGCCAAGGTAAAGAGACACGGTCAGCAGTCCAAATTAATATGTTTCTGAAAAAGCTTCTAGGTTTGTTTTCGTGTTACAGTATATGCAGCCATTGGCTAGATGGGGCTACTTGAAAATGGCTGATTGGCTGGATGTGGGGAATAGAAGAAGCGGATTGGCTGGATGTGGGGAATAGAAGCAACAGACACCACTGCATATTTCTATAAAGAACGACTATATAAGAAAATGTTAAGTGACAAACAGCTGGAATCATGGTCTTTGTCACTATTTTATGTAGAGTTATGTTAAGTATTTTATTGTTTTTAGATATTAGAAAACTATTTTTTTTTATAAGTTGAGCTAGGATGTAACTCGTAGCTTTACCAGAATATAGAGATTTTAGGTTCTACTGTTATGAAAGTCTAGGAAATTACACATATGAGGTGGTGAAACAAGTATGCCTGTTACTGCACCATACTGAAATCTACCAACTGCTTGGCAGGAATCCTTTTAACCAAAGTCAGCCTGAAGTAGTTTTAAGAACAATAGGAATCTAGGAATTTTTTAAAGAAATATAAATATATGTAATCTAGGATTTATTTGAAGAAATATTATTCATCTGGAAAACTGGGACCATGAAACAGCATATAGAAATTTAGGTTGTTTATTTTATTATTTGATATATATTTTTGCTTTGTGCCTTCATACATATCATGGTTTGACATTGGGTTGAACATGCACCTGCTTTCACTGTAAATAATGTCCTAACTATAAGGTTGCTGTAAAAAAGTGGAGATGGCGATACTACTCATTCCCCAACCAAATCAATTTAACGCAGAGCTGTTGGTGTACCTGGAATGAAGACTAGAGGAGTCCAGAAACACCATAATGCATGGAGTAAGACTGGGAAGATGTTTCCTAGTGAATGACTCTTCATGGTATTGCCCATGTGGTCTCCAGACCAATCTCAGGGGTACTTATTGCTGAAGAGGATAGATGTCCATTCCAGCCTCTATTGTCATTACCAAATAAACTATTGTAAACTAACTCAGGTTATGTTCCCTAACTATTCCTAACACCCCTCCAGCCCTTCCATTTTTTTTTAGAGCTTTAAAAAGCTGTGTATGTTACCTTTCTTTTTGCTCACATAGTGCAATTTCCTAGAAGAAAGTGGGCGTTTCCCAGCAGGCATGACATTACTGAAGCCTGCTGGGGGACCACTTCTGCACTCACATGGTTGCAGAGCTGTGATGAATAGAAGACTTCAGGCTCTGTGCATGTTTCAGTCTGTGTTGCTATCAGTTAGGCTCTCCTGCAGCTTTCTGTGAGAATCTGTGGAGCTTTCATTTTCTGTGCAGCTGTCAATCAAGCTCATTGCAGAGAAGCACTTCCTGAGTTTGGACTCCTGCCAGGCCGGGAGAAGACAAAACTCACTGTATTAATTGAGGCAGGAAACAGAACATTTTTTATATTACATTTTCAACATATTTATGTTGAGAATTTTAAAAGCAAGTGAATGGGAAAGTGTCTGCTAATTACACAAGGAACACTATATTAAAAACACTATATTTTCTTTGGTGACAGGTACTGCTTAACACCATGTTAGCAGTGGCATGAGATCAATGGAATTTCTGTAGATGGACTTGCAGCCCTATGTCGTTAAAGCGCTTTCTGATTCAGCTGTTTTTCTAATCCTGGATAACCCCTTCTTAAAGGGAAACAAGAATGGTTCTCAGGAAGAACATCCACGACCCAATTGCACACACACAAAACAAGTATATTGGCTCTCAATAAGGAATTCGCGAAATGTTCTTCCATGTGTTATTCCATAAAGAACAGCAAAATAAATGTATTTGCATTTGGGGAAGATCGTTTTATATATGACTGATCAATCATTGTTGTATCTTTTGACCATGGACATGGCACTGTTAGCATTAGGTATGCAGACATACTTTAGATCAGAACCATTATTGCGCAGTGTTAAAGAACCTTTAAAAACCCCAACATTGCATCTAGTTCTGGGCTGAACTCAGGAATAAGCTGCTTCTACTAGACAGTCGTGTGGCATTTTCATACTGTTAGTCATAGATAAAGCTACATTATCAGCAGGACTGAAGCCCATTAGTTCGGAGCATGCTTATCTGTGCCTAACGGGGAGTCAATAAGTTTACTGTGTTTGAGTGTTAACTAACGTCTCGGACTTAGTGTCATCATAAACATGTATATATATATATAGCCGACTTGAAATTTGTCATTATTATAAGTTAAATGTACAAAAATGATGACTTGTAAAGACTAAGAGAGTCTGCCAATTATATTTACTAATGCATTAGCACACACCATCATCATCCAGACTGTTTATACCTGTTAATTGGTGCTACCAACCATTTTGTCTATTCATCTATGTAGTCCAGGGTTTCCCAACCAGTGGCTTGCAGTTGTATTCTTTTTGGACATGCGACCAAGTAACCGGCAGAAAGTTTTTGTTATTGCTAAAGATACCCAGGCTGTCTGTAATAAAAAAAATAAAGCTTTACATGCCTTCCACATTTCCCCTCTGCATCCCGTAACATTACTCTTGGTTTCCTCTTACGGGTGCGGTTATTGGATGAGTGGTCAAGTGGCTGAGAGGAAGAGGTGCATGGCTGGGCCAAAAACATCACTTACTGAGGAGGGAAACTGCTGTGGCCAGTGAGTGGCAAATGACATATGCGGCCCCAGCACCTAGAAGGGGAGAGCCCCGGAAACCGGGAGCAGCGTTATCAGATGCAGTGAAGGAGCGCAAAAGGCATGTACAGCTTTATGTTTTTATTACAGACATCCTGGGCATCTTTAGAAAAGAAAACTTTCCACCAGACAATACAATAAATTTAAACAATAGGTAATTTTCTAATTACATATTACCTTTAAAGGGGATGCCTCTGTTATAAGGGGGAGTTTAAAGCAGAAAAATAAACTCACACTGAGTAAAGAAATAGAGTGAAGAGGAAGCATGAATGTTAATATGGAGGCATATTTAACTGAAAGAGCAGTATTTGTAAGGTGCTTAAACTCCTCCATACCAAACTTATGAAACCATGGGAGAGATTTATCAGAACCTGTGTAGAGGAAAAGTAGAACAGTTGCCCATAGCAACCAGATTGCTTCTTTAATTTAAAAAGGCCTCTGAAATATAAAATAAGCAATCTGATGGTAACTGCCCCACTATTCCTCTGCACAAGTTTTGATGAATCTCCCCCATGTCTTTACAGACCTTGCTTTGCGCAAAGAAACAGGATTAGGCAAGGGCCTTCTGAAACAGTTGTCACAAGGTTCTGAAATGCAGCTGTTTAGAACACCTTTGTATGCTGTAGTATTACAATTACTCTTTACTGGAAAGGCCTAGTCACAAACCTAAAACTACAGCCCCAGACCATTGTCTAAGAGCCGAGATGATTCTATTTTTATTGGTCAAGCCTCCCTGTCAAGTTCTCTCAGTTCTCTATCTTTAGGAGAAAATACTATGAATTGAGATCAGACATGATTGACACATACAGCTGGGAGGAAGGAGAGGTCATCACACAGGCAAAGACTTAAGACATATAACTTATTTACTTGATAAAGGCTACAGTGGGGATCAAAAGTTTGGGCACTCCAGGTAAAAATTTGTATTAATGTGCATAAAGAAGCCAAGGAAAGATGGGAAAATCTCCAAATGTTAGATTTTATTTCCATCATTTACACTTTCAAACTAACAGAAAACAAAAAAATGGCATCTGCAAAAGTTTGGGCACCCTGCAGAGTTAATATCTTGTACTGCCCCCTTTGGCAAATATCACAGCTTGTAAACACTTTTTGTAGCCAGCCAAGAGTCTTTCAATTCTTGTTTGAGGTATCTTTGTCCATTCTTCCTTACAAAAGTCTTCCAGTTCTTTGAGATTTCTGGGCTGTCTGTCACGCACTGCTCTTTTAAGGTCTATCCATACATTTTGAGGTCCGGAGATTGTGAAGGCCATGGCAAAAACTTCAGTTTACGCCTCTTGATGTAATCCCCCGTGGATTTCGAGGTGTGTTTAGGATCATTATCCATTTGTAGAAGCCATCTTTAACTTCAGCTTTTTCACAGATGGCATCAAGTTAGCATCCAAAATTTGCTGAAATTTTATTGAATCCATTTTTCCTTCTATGCGTGAGATGTTCCCTGTGCCACTGGCTGCAATACAACCCCAAAGTATGATTCATCCACCCCCATGCTTATCAGTTGGACAGAGAGGTTATTTTCATTAAATTCTGTTCCCCTTCTTCTCCAAACATACCTTTGCTCATTCCGGCCAAAAAGTTCAATTTTAACCTCATAGGTCCACAGAACTTGTTTCCAAAATGCATCAGGCTTGTCTATATGTTCATTTGCAAAGTTCAAACGCTAATTTTTGTGGTGAGGACGTAGAAGAGGTTTTCTTCTGATGACTCTTCCATGAAGACCATATTTGTACAAGTATCTCTTTATAGTGGAATAGTGTACCACAACTCCAGTGTCTGCCAGGGATTGTGCAGTCAAATGTGGGGTTTGAATTGTTTTTCTCACAATCCTGCGAGCTGTTCTGTCTGATATTTTTCTTGGTCTTCCAGATCTTGCTTTAACTTCCACTGTTCCTGATGACTGCCATTTCTTAATTACATTCCGAACAGAGGATTTTGACATCTGAAAACGTTTTGCTATCTTCTTATAGCCTTCTTCAACTCTGTGAACGTCAACTATTTTCAGATTTCTTGACAACTGCTTAGAAGAACCCATGGTGCTGATTGTGGGGGCAAGGTCAAATGAGTCTGGGCATCTAAAACCTTTGAGATTGACATCACCTGGTCTTCCCAGATAATGATTGAGAACAATCCATGACACTGGCAGGTCTCAGCTTTGCAAAGGGGGCAGTGCATGCTATAAATTCTGCAGGGTGCCCAAACTTTTGAAGACGCTATTTTTTTTGTTTTCTGTTATTTTGAAAGTCTAAATGATGGAAATAAAATCTAACTTTTGTTGATATATTATAAGAATGTCTAATCTGTAATTTGATGCCTTTTGGAGATTTTTCCATCTTTCCTTGGCTTCTTTATGCACATTACTACAAATTTTTACCTGGGTTTCCCAAACTTTTGATCCCCACTGTATTAAGCTGAAACGTCGCACATGTGTTCTTGAGCACAATAAAGACTTAAGCCTGCATTGTATTGGACCTCGTGACTGGTGCTGTATCTCTGGTTGGGATGTATGAATTATAGCTTTGGCAAGCTATTGGATACTTTCACACATCACTAGAGGTAATCCTGTGCTGATTCCTTATTGGGACGTATAACTAATATAGTGTTATTACAAATTGTATTGGCTGCAGCATGTTTTTGCTTCATTTACCTGACAGAAGGTTATGTAGTCTTTTCATTGTTAATGTGGTGTTGTCTCCAGCTCCCTGGCTTTTTCCTCTCTCCTGAGATGATGCATCATCCTCCGTTGTCTCAGGGGGCGTGGCTGGATGGATATTTTCAATGAGCTCTTGCCCTGCCCCTTAGTGATTTAGAGACCAGCCCCTACAGCCTACATTACCATTATACACATAAACACTGCTCAAAAAAATAAAGGGAACACATCCTAGATCTGAATGAATAAACTTATCGTAAGAAATACTTTCGTCTTCACATAGTTGAATATGTTGACAACAAAATCACACAAAAATTATCAATGGAAATCAAAATTATAAACCCATAGAGGTCTGGATATGGAGTCACACTCAAAATCAAATTGAAAACCACACTACAGGCTGATCCAACTTTGATGTAATGTCCTTAAAACAAGTCAAAATGAGGCTCAGTAGTGTGTGTGGCCTCCAAGTGCCAGTATGACCTACAACACCTGGGCATGCTCATGATGAGGGGGCGGATGGGAGAGGATTGAGTAGGGTGAGAGGCCTGTTATAAAGAGCTGAGGGAAACTATTGCATTCTGGGAATTGTAGTACTGAGCAACTGATTAACCAGGAAGCACAGAGATTATCTGACATAGGAAGATAAATGGATTTCTGGTGGTTTCAGAACTGGGGCAGACAGGTAAGCAATGCTACATACTTCTGCAGCATTTAAATATTTTCCTTACCTGATGTCAGAAATTCTCTTTAACCCCTTAAGGACCCAGCCAATTTTCACCTTAGTACCCGGCCATTTTTTGCACATCTGATCACTGGCACCTTGAGCACTAATAATTCTAGGATGCTTTTACCTTTCATTCTGATTCCGAGATAGTTTTTTCGTGACATATTCTACTTTATGTTAGTAGTAAGATTTCATCGATACTTCCAAAATTTGATGAAAAAATTGTGCAATTTTTTAACATTGAAACTCTCTGCTTATAAGGAAAATGCATATTCCAAATAAATTATATATTGATTCACCTATACAATATGTCTACTTTATGTTTGCATCATAAAGTTGACATGTTTTTACTTTTGGAAGACATCAGAGGGCTTCAAAGTTCAGCAGCAATTTTCTAATGGGCCCTGTTGTGGTTCTAAAGGTGATAATCCTGTCCGCAGCTCCACTTATTGTGGACAATCCTGCATGCTACACCAATTGTGATTTTAGAATTAGAGTAAAACAAACATGCCCCTCCCCCGACCATGTGCTCTCTTTGTTGGAGTCAAAATGGCACCAACTATATGAAAACGGAAGCAGGAAGTTCAGGCTAAATTTATAGGTCCTAAATATGTTTGTAAAACACCCAGAAACACTGATTAAGTTTTGTACAACTATGAAATAATTGTACAAGGTATTTTGGCAGAAATGTCTTGTACCGGCAGTGTATACCACCAAATTAACTATCACTCGGTAACCAGCAAAGTTAATAACATTTAATAAAAACATTAATTACCTAAACCAAATAAGACATACATACAAGCATTAATACAATAGTACATACTCTATGTTTAGCAAACTAGCAGGAATCTACGCAAGTGATACGTGAATATTTAGTGTAGAAATGATACAACCAATATACTTATCCATCCCAGGCTAAAGAGCAGGATGCTCCTCTCTCAACGAAATTCCCAAGCAAAAGAGGACCGAAGGCCATGTGGTTTCCTGTGATATCCCCTAATGCCCCACCCCTTTGGCCTACTCTCCTCACATAACCTGGAAAAACAGGTTCTTTAGCCCCGCCCACTGTGGCTGTGGCTAAACCAAGCTAAAACCGTGGGGGCAGGGAAATGTATACTGCATGGAAACAATGGATGTAAAAACACATAATTTCAGTGTCCATAACATTCCACCTCTTGCTTTTACATCATAATTGACGAATGTTAGGTGATTCCCTAAATTCCATGTCTGCTAGTTTACCAAACATACAACATGTATATCTCCATAAAACAAAGAAATACTAAGTAATTATATTCCCCCAGTTTCCCCATCCACCCAAATAATCCGGTGTTTGGTGTTCCATGGAGTTTTGATCGCTGTCAGTCTACATTGATGATGGTTAATGTCGCCCTCATTGTTCACTATGTAGCTGCAGCAAGGATCTAGAGCTAGGAGATTGTTAGAGCTACAGCCCTTATTTGTAGCTTCTCTTCAGACAGTTTCTTTAAAGCGTCCTCTGTGGTGTCCAAAAGCCTTTTCCAAAATGCTGGAGGGAATTCTTTGGTTCTGGGTTCTCCTGTCTCGCGATGTCATCCAAACCCAGTCTTGACGACTTGATCCTTGTCATCTTCCAACCACGGGATGCTGGGGAATAGGTAGCCTTCTTCACTCCATTAGAAGCGTTGGTCATCTGGTCATCTCTTTGTGTTGAGCTTGGATTCTTCTGATAGGAGGTCGATGGGTTGAGCGGGGTTACACTGCCACTAATCTGCTGAATGGAAAATAAACAGGTTTAGAGTCACTTTCCAACAATACAATTTTAGTATTTCCAGGCCCATCAGAGAATCTCTTCGGCCTGTGCTGATCAGTGAACCTTGGAACAACCCAACACCAGACACAGTTGAACTCCACTCTGCATATCCACACTCACTTTCCCAGCATTATTCCGACCATTGCTAACTAATATTTGAGTGTGAGTGTTACCTCAGTCCCTCTAGGCATATTGCCTTCTAGTGGGAGGAATAGCTATTGCTAAACCTCCCCCACCTCTTGGAAAAATAAATAAATAAATCAAAGTGGTTAGTTAGTTTCTTCCTAATTAGTTTTCCCCACAAATTTGGGGAGGCTCCTGTAAATGTCAACCCTAAACTAACAAATGAATTGTCATTTTTACAAGTAAGCCTATGGTATGGCCCTAGTGGGCAGAAAGAAAGTTTAGTCAGTATCTTATGTACCGCCATTTTTCCCCAAAAGACAAAACAAGTGAACACTATTTACATGCAAAAGGAAGGTGGCCCTTGTTCACTCTTTAGTCTCCCTTCCCCCGTTTGACCAACAGGGGGCATGGGATCCTCCACCTGTATATACGGTTTCTGTAAGAATATTGCTACCTGTGCACACAACTCCTTGAACACGTATTTTGTAATGTCATCTTTCATAGGATTAAACAGATGAGGTGTATATGGGAAGCTGAGAGATTTCTCTGGAAACTGTTGTTTGGAGGAAGAAAGTATATTTCCCTTCCCAGTCTGTTTGGATTTACCTGGTTCCCTCTGCTTCATGTTTCCAGTAGAATAACAACTTGTGGAGATATGGCCACTATGACCACATGTAGTACATTTAGCTGAACAGTGTTTCGTTTTGTTACCATGTGCCTTACAATATCTAGCTATATGGCCTGAACCACCACATGCAAAACAAGACTTTACCCTTTTAGCCGTATTTACTATCTGGGTCTCATTTTTCATAGCTGATCTATACCGCTTCACTGCCAGAGACACACTTCTAACAACTCTTAAACCTCTCCAATTTGCTTTGTATTTGCCCTTATTGTTATTCAATTTCTGTTTATTACACAATTGAGAACCAACACTGGGAACTTCTACAATCTCACTCTCTAGCGCCCCCTTATTTGCACTTGAAACACAGACCTTTTCAGAGGGCAAATCTGCTGTGAAATGTGGCTGTGAATTGTGGGAAGAGGCCACACCAGACACCATTTTGGGGAACTCGCTTTTACCAATCTCATTCCTCAACTCCTGGATTTCAGCATAAGACTGAGACAATTTTTCATCAGTATCTATACATTGGCTCTCCCATTCCAGTAACTCTGATTCCAACATGCAAATCTGCTTATCTTTATCACGAATCATCTGTGTTTTTGTCTGCAACTCTTTCTCAAGTTCCTCATTTCTCTGCACCTCACATTTTAGGGCATGTAACAAAGTCCAGCCCACTTCAGCCGCAGCTCGGCTCTCATTTTTGGGATAAACCCCTAAATCAAGCTTCAGAGCCATACCTCCTATCTCATCCCCCATCTCTGGGTAAACCGGTGCACCATAGCGTACAAGCTCTTCTGCTACAACACTCCATTTTCCCATAGTGGTAGCCCAATGTGGTACAGCCCCAAATTTGGGCCTTCTATCCTCCATCAATGCACAAAACTTCTTCCTAAGGAAACTCATTCTGAACAACAGCAGATGGCAGGACAATCACACGTGTTTGCAGTAAGCCTTATTGTACCACTAACACATACAGGCTACACTGGGGGTATCTCGCACAAGTGTGTATGCCCTCTCACTAGTGAAGCACTGAAAATATATATTGTAGAGTTACAGCTCACACAACTAAGGGTACACTCACAATCTAACAACACATGTACAACAGGAGACTTTCAATATGCTTTACAGTCTGTGTGTAATAACTATCATGTATGCAATAAAACCATCCATTACCTAGAAAAGCAATGCTATTAATTACCAGTGACAAATCACTAAATAACTATCATGTATGCAATAAAAGTTACCCTTAAATAAGGAACACAAAGCAAAAGTCTATGAGAATCCTGTATAACTAGTACAGTGCTACACGTGATAACCACATCTAAACAGATTAACCTATTGTATCATACAACAAAATCTGTAAGGGCTTCCTCCTGTCTAAGGCAATAATCCTTAGGTCACAGTTTAAGAATAAGTCTCTTGTAGACTCACTCAATTACACTGGGAACATATACTAATGTAATCAAAAAGATACACCAAATTAGAAAAGTAATTAAACTATTATTGTCAACTTGGTTATTAACTGCCAATACTCAATTTCCGGCAAAATCCTGCCGACTACGCCATTTGTTGTGGTTCTAAAGGTGATAATCCTGTCCGCAGCTCCACTTATTGTGGACAATCCTGCATGCTACACCAATTGTGATTTTAGAATTAGAGTAAAACAAACATGCCCCTCCCCCGACCATGTGCTCTCTTTGTTGGAGTCAAAATGGCACCAACTATATGAAAACGGAAGCAGGAAGTTCAGGCTAAATTTATAGGTCCTAAATATGTTTGTAAAACACCCAGAAACACTGATTAAGTTTTGTACAACTATGAAATAATTGTACAAGGTATTTTGGCAGAAATGTCTTGTACCGGCAGTGTATACCACCAAATTAACTATCACTTGGTAACCAGCAAAGTTAATAACATTTAATAAAAACATTAATTATCTAAACCAAATAAGACATACATACAAGCATTAATACAATAGTACATACTCTATGTTTAGCAAACTAGCAGGAATCTACGCAAGTGATACGTGAATATTTAGTGTAGAAATGATACAACCAATATACTTATCCATCCCAGGCTAAAGAGCAGGATGCTCCTCTCTCAACGAAATTCCCAAGCAAAAGAGGACCGAAGGCCATGTGGTTTCCTGTGATATCCCCTAATGCCCCACCCCTTTGGCCTACTCTCCTCACATAACCTGGAAAAACAGGTTCTTTAGCCCCGCCCACTGTGGCTGTGGCTAAACCAAGCTAAAACCGTGGGGGCAGGGAAATGTATACTGCATGGAAACAATGGATGTAAAAACACATAATTTCAGTGTCCATAACAGGCCCTCTTATTAGAAATACCCCATAAATTACCCCATTATAAAACTGCACCCCTCAAAGTATTCAAAATGACATTCAAAAAGTTTGTTAACCCTTTAGGTGTTTCACAGAAATAACAGCAAATTGAAGGAGAAAATTTAAGATCTTCATTTTTTACACTGGCATGTTCTTGTAGACCCAGTTTTTGAATGTTTTCAAGGGGTAAAAGGAGAGAAATCTTCCTAAAATGTGTAACCCAATTTCTCTCGAGTAAGGAAATACCTCATATGTGTATGTCAAGTGCTCTGTGGGTGCACTAGGGGGCTCAGAAGAGAAGGAGCGACAGTAGGTTTTTGGAGAGTGAGTTTTTCTGAAATAGTTTTTGGCGGGCATGTCACATTTAAGAAGCCCCTATGGTGCCAGAACAGGAACCCCCCCCCCCCCACATGGCATACTATTTTGGAAACTACACCCCTCAAGGAACGTAACAGTTGGATGTGTAAATTATTATTTTTTTTCACTAAAATGCTAGTTTTCCCCCAAATTTTTAATTTTTAAAAGTGGTAATAGGAGAAAATGCCCCCCAAAATTTGTATGGAAATACCCCATGTGTCAAGTGCTCTGCTGGCGGACTACAATGCTCAGATGAGAAGGAGTCACATTTGGCTTTTGGAAAGTCAGAACCACTGTAAAATCATCCACCCCTGTGCAAATCACCAATTTAGATCTCAAATGTACATAGTGCGCTCTCGCTCCTGAGCCTTGTTGTGCGCCCCACACATGGGGTAGTTCCGTACTCAGGAGAAATTGCGTTACAAATTTTGGGGGTCTTTTTTTCCTTTTACCTCTTGTGAAAATTTCAATTATGGGGCAACACCAGCATGTTAGTGTAAAAAATGCCTTAAATTTAGCTTACCTGAAAATTTCAATTTCTGGAGTCTGTAGGCAGCACAGTATGGGTTAAACCCGTTTCCCCGAACTTGTCAGAAGAGATAAACAGCATATAATTAAAACATTTGAAATTTTCAGGTAAGCAAAATTTACGGCATTCCTGGACGTCCTACGGCAGAACAGTATGGGACTTAAGTAGCAGAACAAAATAAAGGGAGGGCATTCCTTCTTGAACGCTTCTTCCAACACTGTTTTACCTAGGGCTGGACAACTGGAGAAATCCAAACGATAGTGTTACATAAACGTAATAGGAGTTGCCCAGGTTGCTGCTCTGCATATCTCCTGTAGCGACACGTAAGACACCTCTGCTCAGGAAGCTGTGACTGCTCTTGTAGAATGCACCTTTATGTCCTTTGGAGGATCCAACCCCTCCAACTGGAAGCAGAAATTGATTGTTTTCTTGATCCAGTTGGTAATAGTAAACTTGGCTGCTTTAGCCCCTCTTGACTTCTTCCCGAACTGTACAAACAGGTGCTCGGAACATCTAAATGATTGTTTTCTAGCAATGTAAACCAAGTCTGCTCTTCTCACGTCTAGTTTGGATATTTCTTCATTCTCTGAGAGGGCCGGTAGGATGATCTCCTGTTGTAGGTTATTCACTGAATGCACCTTAGGCACAAACCCTGGTAAGGTACGTAGCACCAGAGCGTCTCCCAAATCTCTAAGATAAGGTTCCCGACATGACAATGCCTGAATTTCACTAATGCATCGGGCTGACGCAATGGCAACTAAAAAACATGCTTTCCAGGTAAGAAACTTTAAATCGATGCTTTCCACAGGCTCAAACGGGTCTGAGGTCAAACATTTTTATACTTTAGAGAGATTCCAAGATGGAATAGGTTTATCTACCTTTGGGCACAGGTTCTTGACTTCCTTAAAAAAACTCTTAACCAACGGATCACTAGAGAATTTTCCTGATGAAAACTAATTTATAGCCGCAAATTGTACCTTCAGTGTAGATAGCTTGAGGCCTTTGTGTATTCCTTGCTGAAGAAAGTTCAGGATCATTGGTACCGTGACCACTTGATCTGGGTACATAGATTTGAATAACCTCCAGACTTCTTCGTACCTGGCTTACTGGAATTAGTCAAAGTCGCAATAACTTCTTTAGTAAGCCCTTTCTTTTTAAGTGAATCTAATTCACCTTCCATGCCGTTAGATTGAGGAATTCTAGATCTTGATGGCAAATCCGCTCTCTTCGGCAGATGCCAATACTGATTCAGAGATAGTTCCTTGACTATTGAGAACCAGGCCCTCCTTGGCCAGAAGGGTAGAATCAGTATTGCTTGAGGCTTTTCTTTCTTGACCTTCCACAATGTTCTTTGAATCAGCGCTGGAGAAGGCAATGCATATATGAACATCTTTTCCCAAGGTATTGACAGGCCATCTATGTGAAGTGGCTTGTCCAGTAGTGGCAGGGAACAAAAACTCTGAACCTTGGTGTTCTGCCTCGTGGCGAATACATCCTGTTCTTGAACTCCGAACTTCTTTGTTATCTCCCAAAATACCTCCTGACTCAGCTCCCATTCTCCCGGATGCAAGGTCCTTCTGCTCAATATATCCACTTTCACATTTAGAGATCCTTTAGATGGATGGCCGATAGATTTCTGACATTGTTTTCTGCCCACAGAAAAATCCTTGAACACTGCCTCATGAGAATCGTGCATCTCGTGCCTCCCTGCTTGTTTAAGTAAAAAACTGTAGGGAGGTTGTCTGATCTCACTAAAACCTCCTTGCAGTATAAGAAAGGGGAGAAGTGACGAAGGGCCAGATACACTGCCCTTAATTCCTTCATGTTCGAAAACAATTCCCTTTCTGCTCCCCATCCAAGAGCTGAGGCATCCGTTGTAAGTATCACTGTCTGATGAGCTGGAAGGAGCAATTTTCCGTCCCTTAATCTGTTTGGGGCCAGCCACCATTGAAGATCCTTGCATAGATCTGCTGGGATCCAGATGATCCTCTCCAATGTCATCTGTGACCTGTTCCAAGAGGACAAAATCTTCTCTTGTCGGTTGCGCATATGAGCCTTTGCCCATTGCACGGCATCTGCCCAGAATCTTTATGGCCTGACGAATAGTCACACTCCTGTTCCTTAAAAGAAACCTGATTTGATTCCTTAGATTCTTTTCTCCCTCCTGAGAAATTAAAATTTTCACAGCTAGAGAGTCCACTTTGATCACTTTCTGGGCTGGATACAAGTGTGATTTCTTTTAGTTTATGGTGAAACCGTGATTCTCCAAGAATTTTCTCGTTTCAGCCACATCCTTCGTGAGCTGTTCCTTCGATGCTGCCTTCATCCACCAGTCGTCCAAGTATGGGACTATACTGATCCCCTGAAGGCGAAGGGCTGCCACCAGTACCACTACCACCTTCGTGAACACTCTTGGAGACGAACTCAGCCCGAAAGGTAGACAGGTGAATTGGAAGTGCCATACTGCACCTGTTACCTTGATAGCGAACCTCAGGTACTTCCTGAACTGAGGATGGATCGGGATGTGAAGGTACGCATCTGCCAAGTCCATCGTTGCCATAAAATCCCCCTGGATGAGGATCGGAATAAGTGACCTTATATTTTCCATTTTAAAGTGTTTCTTCTCTAGAAACTTGTTCAGATAAGTCAAATCTATCACTTACCTCCACTTCCCCTTGCTCTTTGGGACTAAAAAGATTCTGGAATAAATTCCCATGCCCAGGTCCTGGTCTGGTACCCACTCTATAGCATTTTTCGCATAGACATCCAGTACCAAAGGCATAATGTCGAGATCTTGTCCGCCGTTGGGAAAAAAATCTTTTGGGTGGATAGGTGAGAAACTCCAATTTGTAACCTTCCTTCACCACTGACAGAACCCATCTGTCCTTCGTCGTATGCTCCCATACTGGAAAAAATGCTCTTAATCTTCCTCCAACTATGGGGAGCATTAAGGTGGGGTCATAAATCCTTCTTTGGTGGAGCCTTGACCTTGCTGGTCTGGATGTAGCCTGCATTCTTCCTCTGTCTATTATACCTGGGCCTGGAATAGTTACCCTGTTGATAATTTCTTTTGTAAAATTTCTGAGATCTTCTCCCTTTTGGTTTCCCTCCGAATGATTCCATTTTGGATGTTCCCGGAAAAGCATCAGTTTCATCATTCATGCCCTTTAATATACCTTTGAGACTAGGCCCAAACATTGACTCCGGAGAAAACAGCAAAGAAACTAGATGGTTCTTCGCTGCCACATTTCCCTTGGTCCACTGTTTGATCCATAAAGATCTTCTTATGGAATTTGTTTCTGCCAAATTTTGGGATGTAAGTCTGAGTGTATCCAATGGTGCGTCACACAAAAACTCAGTAGCTGATTTCATGACTGGAATCTTTTGTAAGATATCTTCCCAGGGTACCCCCTCCTGAAGATCCTTTGTCATCTGGGTTAACCAAACTCGCAAAGACCACCGGGACTGATGACATGGCTAATTTCACCGCTGCTGCTGTAGTAGCGTAAGCTTTCTTTATGAGTGAGTCTGCCTTTTTATCCATTGGATTAGACAAAAGAGACGTCTCTTCTGAAGTATTACTTCTTCACCAACTTTGCCACTGGCAAGTCTACTTTCGGTGGATTATACCACGAAGTGGTCCCTTGAGAGACAGCCCGGTGATGCACCTTACATTTTTTTGCTGACGCAGCATTTTCAGGGAGAAAACCTACTATGCTTTTTTTCAACCAAGCAAAAAAAGAACTTGCCTCATCTCCAAATCTCTGCTCCTCCTCAGGTGGCTGTGAATGTTCAGAACATTCCTCACAAAAATCCAGCTCCAGATCATCTGGTATTGGCTGAGAACATGACGTGCATTGCCTGTGCCTTGACTTCCTGGTTCTTTTCTTTTTAGAAGATGCGTCCGCCATCTATAATATAAAAGAAGATTGCCTCTAATAGAACCAGAAAGTAAGCACTTGCAACGCAGCATTTAAGATCAGGAGGTTATAGTAACGAAAATGATATATACAATTTATATAGGCAGGTAAAAAATCCCTAGGATACTTCACAGTAACCCCATACAGTCTCCAGTGTGGTACTTCCCAGTAACTCATCCCGTCTCCAGTGTGGTACTTCACAGTAACCTCCACCAGACTATTGCCTTTTATATGTAATGCCCACAGAGCACACGTATACTGAACTGATCATCACAACAATACACTTACTTTTTTCTCCAGTTAGCCCTGCTACCCTAGGATCAGTGCATCGGCAGCAGGGCTCAGAAATGCGACTGATTTATACCTTCTGAGGTCCGTACAGTCCACGCCCGAGATGATTCCACCCCTCCGACATCACTTCCGGCCCGTGGCAACGCGTGGTAACACACGCCGAACATCTTTACTGACGCCCGGCTCCCGGTATGTGCGCAGCCCGCGCTAACTCAGCAACCACCACCAGCGTGGAGATACGGTACTTCACAGTACCTAACATCAGCGCTCCTCCGACTCCATCAAAACGCGGCGCCCTCCTGTATAAGCGCTGCGTGCTCAGGTTAGTGGATATGAAGGGCAGCCGTCCCTGCACGCTGCTACAGGGCTTTACCGAACCAGCCGACAGCCAGACTTCCTACCCATCATGGCTGCTAGGTACTTCACAGTACCCCTTGCCTTTTACTTTATATCATAGGACTTCAAAGTCTCCTATATGAATCCTGGACAATACATCTCAAAAAAATCATAACAAATTTAATGTATAAATCCAGCACACATTACCTTTTCCTGCAAGTCAGAAGAAAAAAAACTCTGTGGTCTGTGGTTCCTAGAGGCTATTTATCGGTTAAGGAGGGGCTTATTAATTATGCTAATGCTTTAATTATATGCTGTTTATCTCTTCTGACAAGTTCGGGGAAACGAGTTTAACCCATACTATGCTGCCGTAGGATGTCCAGGAATTCCATTTTTTTACACTAACATGCTGGTGTAGACCCCAACTTTACCTTTTCATAAGGGGTGAAAGGAGAAAAAGCCCCCCAAAATTTGTAACACAATTTCTGACCATCCGCTATCTCATCAAGAGTATGCCCAGGCGTTGTAGGGAGGTCATATGGGCACATGGAGGCCACACACATTATTGAGCCTCATTTTGGGCATTACATCAAAATTGGATCAGCCTGTAGTATGGTTTTCCACTATGATTTTGAGTGTGACTCCATATCCAGACCTCCATGGCTGGATAAATTTGATTTCCATTGATAATTCTTGTGTGATTTTATTGTCAGCACATTTAACTATGTAAAGACGAAAGTATTTCATACGATTAGTTCATTCATTCAGATCTAGGATGTGTTATCTTAGTGTTCCCTTTATTTTTTTGAGCAGTTTATATGGACAAAGAATATTCCTTCTTGGAGGTTGCATAAGTGTAGCTTGTTGCCTTTTAACATAGCTCACAACTCTTGGAGACTCACATGTCCTTCCGTTGTTCTGCCAGCGGATACATTGCACAATGAATTTGCCACTCAGGATGGAATGTGGTTTTATGAGAGTATAAACTTCTTGTACATTGGCCACATTTGTAAACAAGTCCCGCAAGGTCTCCATGAAGAGTTTATCTTAAGTCTCAGTCTTCCGATATAGTTGCTGTTTTCACTACTAGCAGAGAAACAACCATGGTAAAATAAAATAGGCATATAAAATATAATACACATTTTATGGATACGTATTTTTATGAATATAAAGACTTACATTGTAAATTTGTTTTGTTTATCACTAGTTCTAGCTATCAGTGGCAGTCTGAAAACTCAGACCATGACTGATCAAAACTTTTAAGCTATCAGTACAATGTCAAAAGTTTTTCAGTGACATTGTACTGATTTTTGTAACTAATAAATTGTGCCTTCCCTTTCAATGGTGCCATAGACAGCTGTCTTTTTTTCCTAGCCTTCATCCTGTCCCCGACCTATTGTGTTTATATATTGTTCCTATTAGTCAGTACAGGTCCAGGAACGATACTCTGTCTGGTAAAATCCCCATGGACATGGAAAATAGAAGCTGTGTCAAAATAAATGTAAACATAAGTTATTTCTACTCTGGTTTTACCACTCTCCATTTCAGGATTTACTCAGTGTGAATGTAGTCTTACACCTTTGTAATATATCTTTTTAGAACAAATCTCCGCTTAGGCTCCATTCCTCCTCCACACCTCCCTTCTCTACTCACCATTCGCTTGGCAAAAACTGTTCAAATAGAGAGGGATCAGGATATAGCTGGCCATAGAGATCAATGAAGGCAGGAGGAGGAAGTGGTGGGAGCTAGAGCCAGAGAGAGGCACACAGACTGAACTTGCGCTTGTAGTGAGCGTTACAGTTTTTCTCAATAAGGCTCAATAATGTTCTCCATGCTGCTGCTGCTGCTGCTTTTGGTGGTGTGTTGTTTAAATATAAGGCAGCAGGATCCCCTCTTCTGAGTGTGTGCAATGTATAGAATACACCATAGCAGCTAGTCTCCACCCACTAACTCATGGATACCTACAATTTAGAGATGGGCCTGCAAAATTCCAAGCTCAATAAAGCCCAATGTAACCAAGAAAGGTGTAAGTGACCAGGTGACTTGTTGGTGACCTATGGGATCACTCCAAATTGCTCCCTTATATAGCAGGGAGCAGCTAGTAAGTTCAGATGAGTCTGAGGTACAGTCAAGTGAAGACCTGAGAGTGTATGGTGTTCCTGAGGGAGACCAAGGCCTAGTCACGCAACCACTATCCGTGGAACCCCTTACAGGTGAAAGTCAAAGCCTGGTAAGCACTAATACAGGGGATAAGTGTAGTCAGCATAGTCAAGTCTAAAGTCAGCATGGGTTGCATAATTGAGTCCAAGTCCACTACAAGTCCCAGCGAGCCAACAAGCCTCCTGAAGTTCACTGGTCATATCCTTTGGCCTAAACTGAGCTGTAAAGACTTTTACATCTGCCTGCCTCAGTAAAGTGCCGTTGTTCCGTAACCTTGCATCGGAGTGATTTTTTTGCCCTGCACCTGGCCCAGGAACCAGCGGCCATACCTCAGGGTGGTGTAGAGGATAACCACGTTCTGGCATCAGGAACAATAAGGGTTAATACCATCTGCCCTAACGGTTAACAACATCTGCCCTTCCAACACCCTCACTACAACTTTTGGCATCACGAACAGGATACGGGTGTGTGCCTTATACCAAAAATACCCCCCCAGTCTGAACTGTGTCCAGTGTTGCAAAAGCCGCACGTCCGTGCAACAGAAATTGCGCCCAAAATTGTATCGGACTTTGTCTGTGAAACTCCTATGTTGAGAGGCACTTGTGAAATAGAGGGGGAGGTGAAGAAAAGTTTATTGTCTGCCATTGTGAAAAGTATTGAAGTTGTGTCAGCCATGTGTAAAATCCGCATTGCAAAGTGTTTGCCGTACCTGAAGGGGTTAAAGCCGTGCGAAAAAGTCCTGTGCAGGTCAGCGTCCTGCCCCTGGGCGTGGAACTCAAGTTGCAGTCTCGAATCCGAAGATGAACCAGAAAGGACCACCTTTTGTTGCCGGGGGTCGGAAGTAAGAGACGCACCGCTGACGTGCTTCCTGTTGGCAGCCATCTTGGACCTCTTCAGTCTGCAGGATGTTTGTGAGCAGAGCAAGATGACGGAGGCACAGGAGAACATGAGGTCTGTGAGTCCCAAGATGGCGCCCAGTTCCCGCAAAGTAGCAGCGGCCGCAGCTCAGGTGTTCCAGGAGCTTGCGGACCGGCTGCAGAAGCTGTCGCTAGAAGGAGAGGAGGCATGCTTGAAGGTCCCGCTACCGGAAGACGACAAGCAGTGGCCAGCGACTCCTAAGGGCGGAACGCCCGCATCCTCCAGAGAAGCGTTGCCAATGAGGCTGTCTCCACATTATCGATCCTGGTCAGAGCTGCATACGGAAAAGTCTGACACGAGTACGCCGGCGGAAGCCGCATTCTCTTCCCCCTCCAGTCAGTCTAGCCCAGAGTCCACCCCCAAGGCCCAAAAGTCCACTGTATGTCCTAGTTCACCCCCAATTCCAGAGTGGGTATTCGGCGATGAGCCGCAAGTAGTCTGTAATATGCATGAGTACCTGTCAAAGTTACCTGAGTACCTGTCAAAGCTCCTAAGATGGCTGTCACCGCTCAAAGTATACCCCAAGTCGAGGAGCAGCAGCATCCAGTACAGATTTGCCCAGGCCTACTTCTAGCATTGAGGAGGTTTGGCCTACCCCGTGGGCACTAACTCAAGTGCCTCGGCCTACTCCTGCTGAGGAGGAGGTTTGGCCGGCCCAAAATACACCAACAATTTGCCCCCAGTGGCGCAAGCTGCTGCGGTACAGATGGTGGTAACAGTGAGCCCCACCATCACTGATTCCAGGTGTCGTGGAACACCAGAGTCAGTCCCTTGGAGGGGGAACAGTACCGTGGTCCCCGCTACATGTCTCAGCACAGAAAGCACCATGATATGCAAGGCTGGGACCCCTCCAAATTGCTCCCTTATAAAGCAGGGAGCAGCTAGTCAGTTCAGATGAGTATGAGGTACAATCAAGTGAAGACCTGAGAGTGTCTGGTGTTCCTGAGGGAGACCAAGGCCTAGTCACGCAGCCACTATTCTTGGAACCCCCTACAGGTGAAAGTCAAAGCCTGGTAAGCATGAATACACGGGAGAAGTCTAGTCCGCATAGTCAAGTCTGTCAAGTCTAAAGTCAGCGTGGGTTGCATAATTGAGTCCAAGTCCACTACAAGTCCCAGCGAGCCAACAAGCCTCTTGAAGTTCACTGGTCATCTCTTTCTGCCTAAACTGAGCTGTAAAGACTTTTACATCTGTTTGCCTCAGTAAAGTGCCATTGTTCAGTAACCTTGCATCAGAGTGATTATTTGCCTCGTGCCTGGCCCAGGAACCAGCGGCCATACCTCGGGTGGTCTAGAGGATAACCACGCCCTGGTGTTACGAACACTAAGGGTTAATACCATCTGCCCTAAGGGTTAACAACATCTGCCCTTCCAACACCCTCACTACACACATGTATCAATAAACCTTGGGTGCATGTGACCTTGTTTCCGGATCCATAGTTGTCCTGCCTTGGCTCACTTTTGGTAGGTACTAACCACAGCATACCAGGAATACCTCACAACACCTGACATTTTCAAGATGCTTGGATCTAGATGTCTAGCCATCACAGTTCTGCTTTTATCAAAAGGGCTCAGATCCTTACACTTCCCCATTCCTTCTGCTTCCAGCATATCACCTTCAAGAACTGTCAGTTCTGTTGCTGTCTAATATATCCTACTTCTTGACAGCAGCCACTGTAAGAAGACCATCAATGATATAAAGGAAATGTTTACACGGTTACGTTTTTAATTGCAATAAGTAAATACAAAACCAGAAACAACATCAGTGGAGGAGACTTTTAACCTGTTGGGGACGAAGGGCGTATGCATACGCCCTTGCGTCCTGGTACTTAAGGACGAAGGGCGTATCCATACGCCCGTGGGAATTTCGGTCCCCGCCGCGCGTTGGGCGGGGACCAGACCGGGTGACTGCTGATATCTATCAGCAGGCACCTTGTGCAAATGCCCAGGGGGGTCATTAGACTCCCCATGTCGGCGATCGGCACAAATCGCAAGTGAATTCACACTTGCGATTTGCGCCGATTCCGGGTCATTACGGGTCTATGGTGACCCAGAATATAAGGGGGATCGCGGGTGTCTAAGGGGTGTCTAAGACACCCACGATAACCCTGAAGCGATAGGATTGAGGTGGCACGGGTGCCACCCCTCCTATACCTGCTATTGGTGGTCTTGACGCGACCACCAATAGCAGATTGGGGCAGGGGGCTTTACTTTCGTTTTCCCCATCCTGCCCACCCACAATAGGCGGGCCAGAACGGGGAAAACGAAGAGGAGCGGCGCCGAAGATCACTTACCCGTCTGGAGGCTGCGGGCGACGGAGATCGGCGGGTGATGATGGAGATCTGCAGAAGAGGACAGCTCCCTGGATGCAACTGAAGCCGGTGAGTTGCCTAGCAACATCTAGAGGGCTACAGTCTGAGACCACTATAGTGGTCTCTAGACTGTAGCCCTCCAGATGTTGCAAAACTACAACTCCCAGCATGCCCAGACAGCTGTTTGCTGTGTGGACATGCTGGGATTTGTAGTTTTGCAACAGCTGGCGGTCTACAGTTTAGAGACCACTGCACAGTGATCTCTATACTGCCCTCTAGATCTTGCAAAACTACAACTCATAGCATGCCCACACAGCTGACCTAGCTGAACCTAACTGAAGGTTTTCCAACCAGTGTGCCTCCAGTTGTTGCAAAACTACAACTCCCAGCATGTACTGACAGACCGTGCATGCTGGGAGTTGTAGTTTTGCAACAGCTGGAGGCACACTGGTTGGAAAATATTGAGTTAGGTAACAGAACCTAACTGAAGGTTTTCCAACTAGTGTGCCTCCAGCTGTTGCAAAACTACAACTCCCAGCATGCACGGTCTGTCAGTACATGCTGGGAGTTGTAGTTTTGAAACAGCTGGAGGTTTGCCCCCCCCCCCATGTGAACGTACAGGGTACATTCACACGGGCGGGTTTACAGTAAGTTTCCTGCTTCAAGTATGAGCTGCGGCAAATGTTTCGTTGCAGCGCAAATTCCTAGCGGGAAACTCACCATAACCCGCCAGTGCGAATGTACCCTAATAACACTACACTACACTAACACATAATAAAGAGTAAAACACTACATGTACACCCTTTACACTGTCCCCCCCAATAAAAATGAAAAACGTATTGTACGGCAGTGTTTCAAAAACGTAGCGTCCAGCTCTTGCAAAACAACAACTCCACGCATTTCTGGACAGCCACTGACTGTCCAGGCATGCTGGGAGTTTAGCAACAGCTGGAGGCACCCTGTTTGGGAATCACTGGCGTAGAATACCCCTATGTCCACCCCTATGCAATCCCTAATTTAGTCCTCAAATGCGCATGGTGCTCTCTCACTTCGGAGCCCTGTCATATTTCAAGGAAACAGTTTAGTGACACATATGGGGTATTTCCGTACTCGAGAGAAATTGCACTACAAATTTTGGGGGGCTTTTTCTCCTTTTACTCCTTATGAAAAGGAAAAGTTGGGGTCTACACCAGCCTGTTAGAGTAAAAAATTTTTTTTTTACACTAACATGCTGGTGTTGCCCTTTACGTTTTATTTTCACAAGAGGTAAAAGGAAAAAAAGACCCCCAAAATTTGTAACACAATTACTCCTGAGTACAGAAATACCCCATATGTGGGTGTAAAATGCTCTGCGAGCGCACAACATGGCTTAGGAGTGTGAGCGCACTATGTACATTTGAGGCCTAAATTGGTGATTTGCACAGGGGTGGCTGATTTTACAGCGGTTCTGACATTAACCCAAAAAAATAAATACCCACATGTGACTCCATTTTGGAAACTACACCCCTCACGGAATGGGGTACAAGTGAGGGGTACAGTAAGCATTTACGCCCCACAGGTGTCTGACAGATTTTTGGAACAGTGGTCAGTGAAAATGTAATTTTTTTTGTTTGCACAGCCCACTGTTCCAAAGATCTGTCAAACGCCAGTAGGGTGTAAATGCTCACTGTACCCCTTATTACATTCGGTGAGGGGTGTAGTTTCCAAAATGGGGTCACATGTGGGGGGGTCCACTGTTCTGGCACCACGGGGGGCTTTTTAAATGCACATGGCCCCCAACTTCCATTCCAAACAAATTATTTCTTCTGAGCATTGTAGTTTGCTCGCAGTGCACTTGACGTCCAAACATGGGGTATTTCCATACTCATAAGAAATGGGGTTACAAATTTTGGGGGGCATTTTCTCCTATTACCCCTTGTAAAAAAAAGTAAAATTTGGGGAAAAACCAGCATTTTAGTGAAAACATTTTTTTTTCATTTACACATACATCCGACTTTAACAAAAAGTTGTCAAACACCTGTGGGGTGTTAAGGCTCACCGTACCCCTTGTTACGTTCCTTTAGGGTGTAGTTTCCATAACAGTGTGCGATGTGGGGGGGGGGGTTTGCTGCCCTGGCACCATAGGGGCTTCCTAAATGGGACATGCCCCCCAAAAACCATTTCAGAAAAACTCACTCTCCAAAATCCCATTGTTGCTCCTTCGCTTCTGAGCCCTCTAGTGCACACCCCGAACACTTGACATACACATATGAGGTATTTTCTTACTCGAGAGAAATTGGGTTACAAATTTTGAGAGGATTTTTTTCCTTTTACCCCTTGTAAAAATTCAAAAACTGGGTCTACAAGAACATGCAAGTGTAAAAAATGAAGATTTTGAATTTTCTCCTTCACTTTGCTGCTATTCCTGTGAAACACCTAAAGGGTTAACACACTTACTGAATGTCATTTTGAATACTTTGAGGGGTGCAGTTTTTATAATGGGGTCATTTATGGGGTATTTCTAACGAGAAGACCCTTCAAATCCATTTCAAACCTGAACTGGTACCTGAAAAATTCAGATTTTGAAAATTTTGCGAAAATTTAGAAAATTGCTGCTGGACTTTGAAGCCCTCTGATGTTTTCCAAAAGTAAAAACATGTCAACTTTATGATGGAAACATAAAGTAGACATATTGTATATGTGAATCAATATATAATTTATTTGGAATGTCTATTTTCCTTACAAGCAGAGAGCTTCTGTCACGATTCGGCTGGCAGGAGGTGGATCCTCTGTGCCAGAGAGGGATTGGCGTGGACCGTGCTAGTGGACCGGTTCTAAGTTACTACTGGTATTCACCAGAGCCCGCCGCAAAGCGGGATGGTCTTGCAGCGGCGGTAGTAACCAGGTCGTATCCACTAGCAACGGCTCAACCTCTCTGACTGCTGAAGATAGGCGCGGTACAAGGGAGTAGACAAGAGCAAGGTCGGACATAGCAGAAGGTCGGGGCAGGCAGCAAGGATCGTAGTCAGGGGCAACGGCAGGAGGTCTGGAACACAGGCTAGGAACATACAAGGAAACGCTTTCACTGGCACAATGGCAACAAGATCCGGCGAGGGAGTGCAGGGGAAGTGAGGTATACATAGGGAGTGCACAGGTGAACACACAAATTAGACCAACTGCGCCAATCAGTGGCGCAGTGGCCCTTTAAATCGCAGAGACCCGGCGCGCGCGCGCCCTAGGGAGCGGGGCCCCGCGCGCCGGGACAGGACCGACGGAGAGCGAGTCAGGTACGGGAGCCGGGGTGCGCATCGCGAGCGGGCGCCACCCGCATCGCGAATCGCATCCCGGCTGGGGGCGGTATCGCAGCCCACCCGGTCAGTAGATCTGACCGGGGCGCTGCAGTAGCGAGGATGTTGCGAGCGCTCCGGGGAGGAGCGGGGACCCGGAGCGCTCGGCGTAACAGTACCCCCCCCCTTGGGTCTCCCCCTCTTCTTGGAGCCTGAGAACCTGAGGACCAGACTTTTGTCTAGGATGTTGTCCTCAGGTTCCCAGGATCTCTCTTCAGGACCACAGCCCTCCCAATCAACCAAAAAAATTTTTTTCCCTCTGACCGTCTTGGAGGCCAGTATCTCCTTCACCGAGAAGATCTCAGAAGAACCGGAAACAGGAGTGGGAGAAACAAGTTTGGGAGAGAAACGGTTGATGATGAGTGGTTTAAGGAGAGAGACATGAAAGGCATTGGGAATACGAAGAGAAGGAGGAAGAAGAAGTTTGTAAGAGACAGGATTAATTTGGCACAAGATTTTGAAAGGACCCAGATAGCGTGGTCCCAGTTTGTAACTGGGGACACGGAAGCGGACATATTTAGCAGAGAGCCATACCTTGTCTCCGGGAGCAAAAATGGGGGAAGCTCTTCTTTTCTTATCGGCAAACTTTTTCATGCGAGATGAAGCCTGTAAAAGAGAATTTTGGGTCTCTTTCCATATGGTGGAAAGATCACGAGTCACTTCATCCACAGCGGGCAAACCAGAGGGCAAGGGAGTAGGGAGGGGGGGAAGAGGGTGATGGCCGTACACCACGAAAAATGGGGATTTAGCAGAAGATTCAGAGACTCTGAAGTTGTACGAGAATTCGGCCCATGGTAGAAGATCTGCCCAGTCATCCTGGCGGGAGGAAACAAAATGCCGTAAATAGTCACCCAGGACCTGGTTAATTCTTTCTACTTGCCCATTGGATTGAGGATGATAAGCAGAAGAGAAGTTTAATTTAATCTTGAGTTGTTTACAGAGAGCCCTCCAGAATTTTGACACGAATTGGACGCCTCTATCCGAGACGATCTGCGTGGGCAAACCGTGAAGACGAAAAATGTGTACAAAAAATTGTTTTGCCAACTGAGGCGCTGAAGGAAGACCAGGAAGAGGAATAAAATGTGCCATCTTGGAAAATCGATCAACGACCACCCAAACAACAGTGTTGCCACGGGATGGGGGTAAGTCTGTAATAAAGTCCATACCAATCAGAGACCAAGGCTGTTCGGGGACAGGCAGAGGATGAAGGAGACCAGCAGGCTTCTGGCGAGGAGTCTTATCCCGGGCACAGACAGTACAGGCCCGCACAAAATCAACAACATCCGTCTCCAGAGTCGGCCACCAATAGAAACGAGAGATGAGTTGCAAGGACTTTTTGATGCCCGCATGGCCTGCGAGGTGGGAGGAGTGACCCCATTTGAGAATCCCGAGACGTTGGCGTGGAGAAAGGAAGGTCTTCCCTGGAGGAGTTTGCCTGATGGAGACTGGAGAAGTGGAGATCAGACAGTCAGGAGGAATGATGTGTTGCGGAGAGACCTCTACTTCCGAGGCATCCGAGGAACGAGAGAGAGCATCGGCCCTAATGTTCTTGTCGGCAGGGCGAAAATTAATTTCAAAGTTAAAACGGGCAAAGAACAACGACCACCTGGCCTGGCCAGGATTCAGCCGTTGGGCAGACTGGAGATAGGAGAGATTCTTGTGATCGGTGTAAATGATAACTGGAAATTTTGATCCCTCCAGCAGATGCCTCCATTCCTCAAGTGCCAATTTAATGGCCAGTAGTTCTCGATCCCCGATGGAGTAGTTCCTCTCCGCCGGAGAGAAGGTCCTAGAAAAAAAACCACAAGTAACAGCATGCTCGGAAGAATTTTTTTGTAGAAGGACCGCTCCAGCTCCCACTGAGGAGGCATCAACCTCCAATAGGAAGGGTTTAGATGGGTCAGGTCTGGAGAGCACGGGAGCAGAAGAAAAGGCAGACTTGAGCCGTTTAAATGCGTCTTCCGCTTGGGGAGACCAGGACTTAGGATTGGCATTCTTCTTGGTTAAAGCCACGATAGGAGCCACAATAGTGGAAAAATGTGGAATAAATTGTCTGTAATAATTGGCGAACCCCAAAAAACGTTGGATAGCACGGAGTCCGGAGGGGCGTGGCCAATCTAAAACGGCAGAGAGTTTATCTGGGTCCATTTGTAGTCCCTGGCCAGAGACCAAGTATCCTAGGAAAGGAAGAGATTGACATTCAAACAGACATTTCTCCATTTTGGCATAAAGTTGATTGTCTCGAAGTCTCTGAAGAACCATGCGGACATGCTGGCGATGTTCTTCTAAGTTGGCAGAAAAAATCTGAATATCGTCCAGATACACAACAACACAGGAATATAAGAGATCACGAAAAATTTCATTAACAAAGTCTTGGAAGACGGCAGGGGCGTTGCACAGGCCAAAGGGCATGACTAGATACTCAAAGTGTCCATCTCTGGTGTTAAATGCAGTCTTCCATTTGTCCCCCTCCCTGATGCGGATGAGATTATAAGCACCTCTTAAGTCCAGTTTGGTAAAGATGTGGGCACCTTGAAGGCGATCAAAGAGTTCTGAGATAAGAGGTAGGGGGTAGCGGTTCTTTACCGTGATTTTATTAAGTCCGCGGTAATCAATGCAAGGACGTAGGGAGCCATCTTTTTTGGACACAAAGAAAAATCCAGCTCCGGCAGGAGAGGAGGATTTGCGGATAAACCCCTTTTTTAAATTTTCCTGGATGTATTCAGATATAGCAAGAGTCTCTGGGGCGGACAGAGGATAAATTCTGCCCCGGGGTGGAGTAGTGCCCGGGAGGAGGTCAATAGGACAGTCATAAGGCCTGTGAGGAGGTAAAGTCTCAGCTTGTTTTTTGCAAAATACGTCAGCATAGTCCATATAAGCCTTAGGGAGACCGGTTACAGGGGGACCCACAGGGTCACGGCAGGGAGTACTGGGAACCGGTTTAAGGCAGTCCTTGAAACAAGAAGTACCCCAGCTCTTGATCTCTCCTGTGGACCAATCAAGGGTTGGGGAATGGCGTTGAAGCCACGGTAGTCCAAGGAGAATTTCGGAAGTGCAATTGGAGAGGACCAAAAACTCAATTTTTTCGTGATGGGGTCCGATGCACATTAGGAGGGGCTCCGTGCGGTAACGCACGGTACAGTCCAATCTATCATTGTTAACACAATTGATGTAGAGGGGTCTGGCGAGACTGGTCACCGGGATGTTGAACCTGTTGATGAGAGAGGCCAAAATAAAATTTTCCTGCAGACCCGGAATCCAAGAAGGCCATAGTAGAGAAGGAGAAGGTAGAGGCAGATATCCGCACAGGCACAGTAAGGCGTGGAGAAGCAGAGTTGACATCAAGAACTGTCTCACCTTTGTGCGGAGTCAGCGTACGTCTTTCCAGGCGGGGAGGACGGATAGGACAATCCTTCAGGAAGTGTTCGGTACCGGCACAGTACAGGCAAAGATTCTCCATGCGGCGTTGTGTCCTCTCTTGAGGTGTCAAGCGAGACCGGTCAACTTGCATAGCCTCCACGGCGGGAGGCACAGGAACGGATTGCAGAGGACCAGAGGAGAGAGGAGTCGGGGAGAAAAAACGCCTCGTGCGAACAAAGTCCATATCCTGGCGGAGCTCCTGACGCCTTTCGGAAAAACGCATGTCAATGCGAGTGGCTAGATGAATGAGTTCATGCAGGTTAGCAGGAATTTCTCGTGCGGCCAGAACATCTTTAATGTTGCTGGATAGGCCTTTTTTAAAGGTCGCGCAGAGGGCCTCATTATTCCAGGATAATTCGGAAGCAAGAGTACGGAATTGGATGGCGTACTCGCCAACGGAAGAATTACCCTGGACCAGGTTCAGCAGGGCAGTCTCAGCAGAAGAGGCTCGGGCAGGTTCCTCAAAGACACTTCGAATTTCCGAGAAGAAGGAGTGTACAGAGGCAGTGACGGGGTCATTGCGGTCCCAGAGCGGTGTGGCCCATGACAGAGCTTTCCCAGACAGAAGGCTGACTACGAAAGCCACCTTAGACCTTTCAGTAGGAAACTGGTCCGACATCATCTCCAAGTGCAGGGAACATTGCGAAAGAAAGCCACGGCAAAACTTAGAGTCCCCATCAAATTTATCCGGCAAGGATAGTCGTAGGCCGAAAGCGGCCACTCGCTGCGGAGGAGGTGCAGGAGCTGGCGGAGGAGATGATTGCTGAAGCTGTGGTAGTAGCTGCTGTAGCATCACGGTCAGTTGAGACAGCTGGTGGCCTTGTTGCGCTATCTGTTGCGACTGCTGGGCGACCACCGTGGTGAGGTCGGCAACAACTGGCAGTGGAACTTCAGCGGTATCCATGGCCGGATCTACTGTCACGATTCGGCTGGCAGGAGGTGGATCCTCTGTGCCAGAGAGGGATTGGCGTGGACCGTGCTAGTGGACCGGTTCTAAGTTACTACTGGTATTCACCAGAGCCCGCCGCAAAGCGGGATGGTCTTGCAGCGGCGGTAGTAACCAGGTCGTATCCACTAGCAACGGCTCAACCTCTCTGACTGCTGAAGATAGGCGCGGTACAAGGGAGTAGACAAGAGCAAGGTCGGACGTAGCAGAAGGTCGGGGCAGGCAGCAAGGATCGTAGTCAGGGGCAACGGCAGGAGGTCTGGAACACAGGCTAGGAACATACAAGGAAACGCTTTCACTGGCACAATGGCAACAAGATCCGGCGAGGGAGTGCAGGGGAAGTGAGGTATACATAGGGAGTGCACAGGTGAACACACAAATTAGACCAACTGCGCCAATCAGTGGCGCAGTGGCCCTTTAAATCGCAGAGACCCGGCGCGCGCGCGCCCTAGGGAGCGGGGCCGCGCGCGCCGGGACAGGACCGACGGAGAGCGAGTCAGGTACGGGAGCCGGGGTGCGCATCGCGAGCGGGCGCCACCCGCATCGCGAATCGCATCCCGGCTGGGGGCGGTATCGCAGCGCACCCGGTCAGTAGATCTGACCGGGGCGCTGCAGTAGCGAGGATGTTGCGAGCGCTCCGGGGAGGAGCGGGGACCCGGAGCGCTCGGCGTAACAGCTTCAAAGTTAGAAAAATGCAAAATGTTAAAATTTTTCATGAAAGTTTTGAATTTTTCACCAAGAAATGATGCAAGTATCGACGAAAATTTACCACTAACATAAAGTAGAATATGTCACGAAAAAACAATCTCGGAATCAAATTTATAAGTAAAAGCATCCCAGAGTTATTAATGCTTAAAGTGACAGTGGTCAGATTTGCAAAAAATGCTCCCGTCCTTAGGGTCATAATGGGCTCCGTCCCCAAGGGGTTAAAGGAAAGACTGAGGTGGGGGAATATATAATTATTGTTGTAGATGAACTATACGCATGTCAAATTTATTAAATGTTCTTAGGGCAGCTGATAAATTTTGTGCATGTACACATTTCCTGAAACTTCATTTCTGTTCACTATTTTCTATGGTTTACCCGTTGTGCAAACATTTGTAACTTTTTGGTCCACAGAAAAAAACTGTATAAATCAATGACAAATTCCCCCTGAAAGTTTACTTTTTTCAAAGCCATTCTTGACTTTCTATTCACACCCGGCAGCTAAATATTTCCTGAAGATATTTCTTAAAATAAAATCCACCAAATGTGAACAAATTGTACAAACAAATATAATGCATACAGTTCACCTGGGCTAATGGTGCAAGGCTTATAGACTTCCATTAGTAAAGTCCAGACAACAATGTACATGGCTAGTGTACATATAAAATCATTTCAGCTTTATTTTTTATTTGTATAAAAATTCTGTTCAAAAACATCAGATGAAAAAGTCCAATTAAGCACAGGAAAAAAAATTAAAAGAAACCTACTGATTTTGGCCCTTACTCGTGGCCCTTCGTCTAAAAATCACGAGTAAGGTCAATTAAGTTTACCTGCCAACTGCCACACCAGAACCGCTATAAGAACCACTACAGACTATACAGGAGATTACATTAGTTACTTTAAAGTTACTGGTGACTCAAAGGTGACATCTTCTCTGATCAGAGTTGTTCACTTTTCTTTTTACTCCTCATCCGGCCCAGACCGCCATGACGATTTCCTCCAGCCACAACTTATCTGCAGAACATTGTAGGCTACATACTTTTCCAGTACCTATAGTGCACAAAACAGTAGAATGAATAGATAAGTTTGTTTGGAAAGAGTAGGTAGGTCTCCCCCATTAGGTAGGTAGGTAATTACAGTTGGTAGACAGGCCCCTTCAGGTAGTTTCCCCATCACATAGATGCCTCAAGTAGGTAGTCCCCCAGATATCAGCCACTGTAGGAAAAACTCTTAGATAGCTGACCCCTGTTGGTAAACCCCTGAATAGTTGTTCCTTGTACTGGGCAGGATGATAGATTCAAGTGCAGATTCCTTACTGGCCGGTGGAAGGGGAGGGGGGGGGGAGGTTAATTTAGAGACAGGTGATTGTGTCAAGAGGAGAAATTGTGGGGGGTTTAGGTGTAGACCGGGTGTGGCAGGTGCGCGGCGATCCGGAGATCCGGCAGCCACGATGGCGGGGTTAAGTGCCCCCGCCATCGATACGCACCCGCCATCGCCGCTGCCGGACCCTTCGCCCACGTGTAGAAGTCCGGGGGGAGCGGGGAACAGCGGGGTGAGAGGGAAGTGGAAGTCCTTGCTTACCCGGTGGCAGCTCCGGATGAGTGGGGATCTGGCAGGCTGCGGAGGCATCTGGCTGGCCGGTGAGTGGTTGACGGTGGCCCTCAAGACCATGCAAAACTACAACTCCCAGCATGTCCAGACAGTCTAGGCATGCTGGGAGTTGTAGTTTTGCAACATCTGGAGGACCACTGTTTGGAGACCACTGTGTAGTGGTCGCCAAACTGTGATCCTCCAGATGTTGCAAAACTACAACTCCCAGCATGTCCAGACAGTCTGGGCATGCTGGGAGGTGTAGTTTTGCAACTTCTGGAGGACCACTGTGTAGTGGTCGCCAAACTGTGATCCTCCAGATGTTGCAAATCTACAACTCCCAGCATGCCCAGACAGCCAATGCCTGTCTGAGCATGCCGGGAGTTGTAGTTTTGCAACATCTGGAGGATCACAGTTTGGAGACCACTACACAGTGGTCTCCAAACTGTAGTCCTCCAGATGTTGCAAAACTACAACTCCCAGCATGCCCGTCTGCAAACGGCTGTCTGGGCATGCTGGGAGTTGTAGTTGTGTGCCTCCAGCTGTTGCAAAACTGCAACTCCCAGCATGCCCAGACTGCTGTCTGGGCATGCTGGGATTTGTAGTTTTGCAACATCTGGAGGGCCACAGTGCAGTGGTCTCTAAACTGTAGCTCTGCAAATCCGAGCATACCCTAACAGCTGTCTCGGCATACTGGGAGTTGTAGTTGCGTGCCTCCAGCTGTTGCATAACTACATCTGCCAGCATGCCCTTTGTCGATCAGTACATGCTGGGAGTTGTATTTTTTCAACAGCTGGAGGCACCCTGGTTGGAAAATGCTGATTTAGGTAACATAACCTACCTGAAGGTTTTCCAACCAGTGTTCCTTCAGCTGTTGCAAAAGTACAACTCCCAGCATGCATGGCCTGTCAGTACATGCTGGGAGTTGTAGTTTTGCAACAACTGGAGGTTTGCCCCCCCCCCCATTTGAATGTGCAGGGTACATTCACACGGGCAGGTTTACAGTAAGTTTCCTGCGGCAAATTTTCTGCCGCAGCACAAACTCCTAGCGGGGAACTCACTGTAAACCTGTCAGTGCGAATGTACCCTAAAAACACTACACTACACTAACACAAAATAAAGGGTAAAATACTACATATACAACCCTTACACTGTCCCCCCCAATAAAAATAAAAAACTTATCGTACAGCAGTGTTTCCAAAACAGAGCCTCCAGATGTTGCAAAACAACAACTCCCAGCATTTCTGGACAGCCACTGACTGTCCAGGAAAGCTGGGAGTTTAACAACAGCTGGAGGCACCCTGTTTGCGAATCACTGGCGTAGAATACCCCTATGTTCACCCCTATGCAATCCCTATTTTAGTCCTCAAATGCACATGGTGCTCTCTCACTTTGGAGCCAAGGAAACAGTTTAGGGCCACATATGGGGTATTTCCGTACTCAGGAGAAATCGCGTTACAAATTTTGGGGGGCTATTTCTCCTTTTACCCCTTATGAAAAGGAACAGTTGGGGTCTACATCAGCCGGTTAGTGTAAAAACATTTTATTTTACACAACCATGCTGGTGTTGCCCCATACTTTTTATTTTCACAAGAGGTAAAAGAAAAAAAGACCCACAAAATTTGTAACGCAATTTCTTCTGAGTACAGAAATACCCCATATGTGGGCATAAAATGCTCTGCGGATGCACAACAAGGCTCAGGAGTGAGAGCGCAATATGTACATTTGAGGTCTAAATTGGTGATTTGCACAGTGGTGTCTGATTTTACAGTGGTTCTGACATAAACGCAAAAAAATAAATACCCACATGTGATCACATTTTGGAAACTACACCCCTCACGGAACGTAACAAGGGGTATAGTGAGCCTGAACACCCCACAGGTGTTTGACGAATTTTCGTTAAAGTTGGATGGGAAACAAGAAGAAAATGTTTTTTCACTAAAATGCTGGTGTTACCCTAAATTTTTCATTTTCACAATGGAAAATAGGTAAAAAGCCCCCCAAAATTTGTAACCCCATTTCTTCTGAGTAAGAACATACCCTATAAGTGGATGTAAAGTGCTCTGCGGGCAAACTACAATGCTCAGAAGAGAAGGAGCGCCATTGGGCTGTTACGCCGAGCGCTCCGGGTCCCCGCTCCTCACCGGAGCGCTCGCTACACTCTCGCTCCCGCAGCGCCCCGGTCAGATCCACTGACCGGGTGCGCTGCGATACTGCCTCCAGCCGGGATGCGATTCGCGATGCGGGTGGCGCCCGCTCGCGATGCGCACCCCGGCTCCCGTACCTGACTCGCTCTCCGTCGGTCCTGTCCCGGCGCGCGCGGCCCCGCTCCCTAGGGCGCGCGCGCGCCGGGTCTCTGCGATTTAAAGGGCCACTGCGACGCTGATTGGCGCAGTGGTTCTAATCAGTGTGTTCACCTGTGCACTCCCTATTTATACCTCACTTCCCCTGCACTCCCTCGCCGGATCTTGTTGCCATTGTGCCAGTGAAAGCGTTCCCTTGTGTGTTCCTAGCCTGTGTTCCAGACCTCCTGCCGTTGCCCCTGACTACGATCCTTGCTGCCTGCCCCGACCTTCTGCTACGTCCGACCTTGCTTCTGTCTACTCCCTTGTACCGCGCCTATCTTCAGCAGTCAGAGAGGTTGAGCCGTTGCTAGTGGATACGACCTGGTCACTACCGCCGCAGCAAGTCCATCCCGCTTTGCGGCGGGCTCTGGTGAACACCAGTAGTGACTTAGAACCGGTCCACTAGCACGGTCCACGCCAATCCCTCTCTGGCACAGAGGATCCACCTCCTGCCAGCCGGCATCGTGACATGGGCTTTTGGAGAGAAATTTTGTCCGGAATTAAACACATAAAATTTGTCCCACATGTGACCCCATTTTGTAAACTACACCCCTCATGTAATGTAATAAGGGGTGCAGTGAGCAGTTACGCCCCACAGGTGTCTGACAGAGTTTTGGAACAGTGGTCCGTGAAAATGAAAAATTAAATTTTTCATTTGCCCAGCCCCCTGTTCCAAGGATCTGTCAAACGCCAGTGGGGTGTAAATGCTCACTGCACCCATTATTAAATTCTGTGGGGAATGTAGTTTCCAAAATGTCATCACATGTGGGGGGTCCACTGTTCTGGCACCACGGGGGCTTTGTAAATACACAAGGCCCCCGACTTCTATTTCAACCAAATTCTCTCTCCATAAGCTCAATGGCGCTCCTTCTCTTCTGAGCATTGTAGTGCGCCAGCAGAGCACTTGACGTCCACACATGGGGTATTTCGATATTCAGAAGAAATGGGGTTACAAATTTTGGGGGGCATTTCTCCTATTACCCCTTGTAGAAATGTAAAATTTGGGGAAAAACCAGCATTTTAGTGAGAAAATGCGTGTTCACATGAATGAGGAGAGGGAGATGCAGGCGGCGGGGATATTTAAATTAAATTTGTTTCCTATACAGGCAGAGAGCGAGCACAGCGCTCGTACCCGTGCGGCACGTGAAATTTAAATAATCCTGCCCCCTGCATCTCCCTTTCCTCATTCATTGCAGCACGCGAGCTGCAGAAGAGAGAGAGAGGAGACAGGCGGAAGAGAGCCCTGGTCAGGCTTCAGATGACGTCGCGCCTGCCGGGCCGCCCACTTCCTGCCCTCACCAGAGAGCTCAACTCTGAGCTCCTTCAGCTCTGTAAAATAAGGTAATTTTATGGGGATTTGGGGAAAAATAAAGACAGGGATAGATGTAGTTAGTGTCAGGGACAAATGGGGAGAGGGAATAGGGAAATTTAATTTAGTGATAGCTACTCTTTAACTGAGACTTCCTGTTCTGTACAGATCATATCCCAGCAGTGCCTTCTTTATTAATTTAGAGAGGATTACAGTAACTTAACACCAGTATAGAGATAACAGAGGTGCACACAGTAACTGTTGCTCACAAATCGGTCTCACCCACCCCTAGAATGACCTATATAAAAATTCACTGAGCACCCCAGACACCTTTCTTATTCATCTGAATGGGTCAGCTTTAGTCTATTGTTGCCTATGTTTATGTGGTCTACTGTATAGCATAGCTTTAAATGCTGTAACAGCTCAAACAAGGTGGCTTAGATTAGGAAAAAAAGGACATGCTTCTTCATCTGAATCTAATCATTAAAAAAAAAAAAAAAAAAAAAACATCTAGGTGATATATTACCTTTATCTTATAAATGTGGTCTATCTGTAGCTGCCACTAGGGGAAGCCTACTGTATCTGAAATTGTACAGCTCCAGAATGAATTTTATATTGTAGGGGAAAAAGTAAAAAAAAAAATTGGTGCTAAAAAGTTGCGCAATGGGTAAAAAGTTTCAACATTTTTGCGCAAATCATTTAGATTCAAGGAGGAAAATTCCTCATTTATGGTCTACTCTATGGCCCTCATTTACTAACATGATTCCGACTCTTTTTGTCGGGTTTTGCACCTAAATTCTGTCGCACGGAATGTCAGATTTGCGACAGAAAAAAACCCGACAGATTCTGAATCACTCAGAGTGGAAAAATAAAAACTACAAAATGGGCGTTGTTTTCGGAAAAGGGGCGTGTTCCCTACATTTCAGCCAAAATCACTCATCTTTTCCTGAAACCACTCTGAAATTCATGTGCATTATCTGGGAAGAAAACCCGATATGTTAAAGCATGTATAAAGTTCCAGAAAGCAGAGTAAATTCTCTGGCTGTTTGCTCCTTTGCCTGCCTCGTCTTTTTCAAGCAATTCTTACTTGGAATTTTTCATTTTTTTTTGCACAATTAAATTTTTAAGCAAGGTTTTAGCTTTATTAACACATTTTTTATGAGTCTTTTCAACAATTTCAATCGTTTCAGTAATGATGGTGATTCCAAAAAAAAGAACAAACAATAATATTAATAATAATAATAATATATATATTTATATATATACTCATTTAATACATGGATCTATATGTATCTCAGACCTGAGTTACAGTGTGTGGATACAGTACTTTATATATACATATTTTCATGAAGACATTAACCCATTAAACATTTGAAGTTTGCCGGGTCTGAATGCCATTGGAGGCTGAATATGACGTCAGCCTCCAGGGTCTATTGGTGGTGTATAGGAATGAATGGGCTATAACATTGTGATTTTTTGCCCATTGTGGTCTATGGGGATCTTGTGGCAAATGGGGTAGAAAGCTAAACAGCAGGGTCCTGGTAGTATTGTGGATGGGAGACCCTGGTGTAGGTTCAGTTCCCAGCTTGATATACAGTGTTAGGATTATACTTTAATTAGGATAGACATATATGGGTCAATTGATAGTTAAGAAAGTGTTTGAACTGTGGCAACTAGGCCAATTGGATACCATAAATGGTAGGTTAAAGGAGTACTCCAGAATAGGAAAATTGTACTCCATACTGCCAGCAGTAAAAAAAAATAAACAGGTACATACCTTCCTTCGCTCCCCCAGTAACCTGCTCCTGTCTCCGCCGTGATCCTCTTCCTGCTTGCCGGTGGTCGGAGAGTCATACTGCGCTCAGCCAATCACCGGCCACAGTGAAGTCCCGACTCAGCGGCAGTGTGACGTTTTCCTCCCCGGCACCTGCTGCCGGGGGCAAAAATGCCACACTGCCACTCAGCCTATCGCCGGCTGAGACGGGACTTCGCTGCAGCCGGTGATTGGCTGAGCGCAGTATGACTTGCTGACCACCGGCAATCAGGAAGAGGAACGCGGCAAAGACCAGAGCACCGGGGGGAGCAAAGGAAGGTATGTACCTCTTTATTTTTTTATTGCTGGCAGTATGGAGTACAATTTTCCTATTCTGGAGTACTCCTTTAATTGAAACAGGAAGTAATGTGTGGTATCCAATTGACCTAGTTCCCACGGTTCATAAAATCATGTCTATCCTAATTAAAGTATAATTCCCAACACTGTATATCAAACCGGGAATTGAACCTACACCAGGGACTCCCATCCACATTACTACCAGGACCCTGCTGTTTAGCTTTCTACCCCATTTGCTGCAAGATCTCCATAGACCACAATGGGCCCATTGAGTTCAATGGGCAAAAAATCACAATGTTATACATCTAGCCCATTCATTCCGATACACCACCAATAGACATTGAAGGCTAACGTCATACTCAGCCTTCATTGGCATTCAGACCCGGCAAATTTCAAATGTTTAATGGGTTAATGTGTTCATGGAATGATTTATATATAAAGTATTGTATCCACACACTGAAACTCGGACCTGAGGAAGGAGGGAGCCCCTCAGAAATGTGTAGTCCTACCATGTATTGACACTTTTTATGATTTTAAATAAAAAGCAATTACAAATCTATATCCGACTCCTGTGTCACCACACCGGTGTAGCGCTCCAGTGCCGATATTCACTGGAAGGTCAAGGAAACCCCTGCTGGGATTCCCACCTCCCACATCTGTACTTCTGTAGAAGAAACCCTGCGACAGAAATAAACCTGCCTGTGACAGAATTTACAGTGCGACAGAAAACCCTGCGACAGAACCCTGTAACAGAAATTACCGTGCGACAGAACCATGCGACAGAAATTACCGTGCAACAGAATTTTTCCCTGCGACTAATAATATCGGGAAAATGCCACAGATTAGTAAATACCAAGTGAAAAAAGGTTGAAAACACAAAAAAGAAACAGAAATGGACACTCCACTCTTAGTAAATGAGGGCCTAAATGTTGGTTTAGAACAGAAATGTTGCAGGTAATTTGCTGTGCATGCGTCAAATTCATCAAATGTCGTATGGCGCTTAATAAATAAGTTGCATGGCCAAATCATGCGGCCAGTTTTGAAAAATCACTAACCACTGCAAATCTCTTCTAAAGCAGTCAAAAAGCGCACTAAAATGCTCTAAATGAAAAGTTGAACAAAAGTCGCACAGGGCCTGACCGTCAATTTATGTAACAAATTTAGACAGAAAAAAAACAGCGTTAATAGTTTGATGAATACCCTCCATGAAAAAAAATGTTGTGCAAGAATTTTACAACTTTTTCACCCATTACATAAAAAATATGCAACTTTTAACAAGAAAAAACATTTTAAAATAGATAATAAATTCCCCGACCCCCACCCCATCAAAGTTTGGATTCGGAATAAAGCAGATTTCCAAACAATATGAGGCTAAAGCCATCTGTGACCAACTTGTTGTTTTCAATTCAAGTTAATTGTGAAATGAACCCTGATTTAGCTCTTAAAACGTTTGTAGTAATTTTGCAATTTACAATAGCCTTCTAACTTCTCCATGTCAGACCGCAGTTTTGCTCTCAGACGTTGTAACCAGAATGCATTACATCCTCTTTCAATTCCAAAAACTTTCTTTTAATGCCAAAAAACTGTTTCTGCGTAAGTAACAAAAGGCTGAGTGTATGTGGTAGTCCTGTAAGACCTACTGTCACAAAGATTTAACATTCACAATGAATATTAGTGTTACAATGGATCAAAATGCACTCAATTCTGGCCAGTCAGTACCGTATATACTCGAGCATAAACCGAGTTTTTCGTGCTGAAAACACCCCCCTCGGCTTATACTTGAGTGAACTCTCCGCCCTCAGTGGTCTTCAACCTGCGGACCTCCAGAGGTTTCAAAACTACAACTCCCAGCAAGCCCGGGCAGCCATCGGCTGTCCGGGCTTGCTGGGAGTTGTAGTTTTGAAACCTCTAGAGGTCCGCAGGTTGAAGACCACTGCGGCCTTCGACATCATCCAGCCCCCTCTCACCTTTAGTTCTGTACTCACCTTCGCTCGGCGCTGGTCCGGTGCTGCAGGACTGTCCGGTGAGGAGGTCGTCCGGTGGGATAGTGGTTCCGGGCTGCCATCTTCACCGGGGAAGCCTCTTCTCCGCGCTTCGGGCCCGGCCCCGGAATAGTCACGTTGCCTTGACGACGACGCAGAGGTACGTTCATTACCAACGTCCCTCTGCGTCATCGTCAAGGCAACGCCTCTATTCTGGGCGCAAAGGGGGTGAGAGGGGGCTGGATGATGTCGAAGGCCGCAGTGGTCTTCAACCTGCGGACCTCCAGAGGTTTCAAAACTACAACTCCCAGCAAGCCCGGACAGCCGATGGCTGCCCGGGCTTGCTGGGAGTTGTAGTTTTGAAACATCTGGAGGTTCGCAGGTTGAAGACCCCTCTATCAGACATTGACAAGCGGTGATGATGATGACATGTGGTGATGATGACAAGGGGATGATGAAGGGGGGGTGTGTGTGTGGGATTATGACAAGGGGATGATAAAGGGGGGGGATTATGACAAGGGGATGATGAAGGGGGGGGATTATGACAAGGGGATGATGAAGGGGGGGTGTGTGGAATGATGACAAGAGGATGATGACAAGGGGATGATGACAAGGGGATGATGAAAGGGGGTCGGGATTATGACAAGGGGATGATGAAGGGGGGGTGTGTGGAATGATGACAGGGGGATGATGAAGGGGGGTGGGGGTGGGATGATGACAAGAGGATGATGACAAGAGGATGATGACAAGGGGATGATGAAGGGGGGTGGGGATGATGACAAGGGGATGATGAAGGGGGGTGGGGATGATGACAAGGGGATGATGACAAGGGGATGATGAAGGGGGGGTGTGGGATGATGACAAGGGGATGATGACAGGCGGTGATGATGAAGGGGGGATGATGACAGGGTGATGATGATGAGGGTGTTAATGACGGGGTCTGGATGATGACAGGGGGGGATGATGTATTTCCCACCCTAGGCTTATACTCGAGTCAATAACTTTTCCTGGGATTTTGGAGTGAAATTAGGGGCCTCGGCTTATATTCGGGTCGGCTTATACTCGAGTATATACGGTAACTGTTATGAGCTCTATTGCATTAGAGATGAAAAGAAAATTAATCCAATGTCAAATCCTGAGTATTTTACTTAATCACATTAAAGGGGCATTCCAGATAGTAAGATATTTTCCTTTTTGGTCCCCTCAGTAGTGTAATGCAATGCAGTAGGGTAATGCAATTTTTGAACCATTTTCTCTGTCCCATAACAGACTCACATGCATGAAAATTGCCTGTCCTCAATTCTCTTTGTCTCAGCCCCTCGACGAAGGCAGAAGAAGCACACACCGCGCAAAATTACCGGTGATAGCCTCTGAGCGCCCAAGCATCTCTGCAGTCTCAGCCCGGTGGCCTTTTCCAGATAGGAGCATCGAGTCCCGTTTCCAGTGGTGAGTGCGGATGTCTGTTTTTTTTCTTGTATACTACATACTTTCCTATATCATTCTTGCAAGCCACATCACTTGATATGTCATTCTAATGGGCGGGAGGGTTTGCAGAAGTCTTGCAGGGAAATGTAGTTTTAGTAAGGGCCTCGGATGAAGAGTGGTGGCAGAGGAGTAAGGCACACCAGGGAGCAACTTGTTATGCTTGAAAGAAATTAGGCCACCAGTGTAAGCACTACCCACAACATATGAAAGTCTAACCTCCACCTCCTTTCTGGAGGAATGAACATGCACCTTATCCCGACCGCAAGCTCAAACCTCAATTCTAAGAGCTTGTTCACACAGGCAAAATCCACACTGAAAATTCCACCTCAAAATCATCCTGAAATCCTCTCTGGGGATTTTGAAATAACTTTTTATATGGATTTGCATAGCTTCCATTTTCCTAAAAGGTAGCTTCTTTGCAGAACTGTGCGCTTAGTGAAATGTCACTTCTTTTACTGCACAGTAAAAATGCAAGGTGTTTTTTTTCCCAACATTTCCCATTGAACCTTATGGGAAATATTTTTGTAGGTAAAACTGCACGGTCTATTATTGTGACAACAGTGCAAATTCCCTGTTCTTTTAATGCAGTATAATGGCTCATCCACATCAGTGTGTGTGCCTTAATTGCTTATGTATGTAAGAGAACTACTCTTGTCCCTCCTTCTTAGAACTTTAGCTGTGTCAGTGGTGAAATCAATTACATATGCAAAATTTTCTACATTTTATCATGGTATAACCACAGATTCCTTTTTATTTCATTGCAACTTTATATAATAGACCAACACAAAATAGTTCATCATCTGGAAACAGAGGAAATATTACATGGATTTCAAAATTTATTATTTATAAAAATGTTAAGTGTTGAGTGCAGATATCTTCGAGGGGGCGTGGCTAGACGCGCTCTCAGCCGGACGTCTTTGAGAGGTGCAGTTGAAAAAGGCTGTTGTGAAGCTGGAACGCGTGTTGCGTCTATGTTTGCTTTGTTTATGAAATAAATGAAAAAGTTTCAAGCATCATTTGAGTGCCGGGATCCTTTTCTTGCGTCTTTGAGAGGAGCTCCAGCATGAGCTGCTCTTACCGAGGACTGTAGCGCATACTATGGGTAGGACTTTCCACGATCTGGTTGCCAATGAGTTTCGGACCCTACCGGACAAGATCACCTGTGTATCCCAGGAGGGAAAACTTACCCCAGTGGAACACAGAGCCCTAAAATCCCTGAAAGAAAACACCAACATTGTAATCCGCTCAGCGGACAAAGGAGGGGGGATTGTATTACAGGATCTGGAGGATTATCATAAGGAAGCAATGAACATCCTGGGAGACACTACTTACTACCAACAAGTACAGGGAGACCCCTTTCCAAAGCTACAACAAAAAATATCTATCCTGGTGAGTGAAGGTCTGAAGAAGAAGGTGATCAACAAGAAGGAGAGGAAATTCCTCCTCATACCCAGCCCCAGTGTACCATACTACTACCATCTACCTAAGGTACACAAGAATGAGCAATGCCCCCCGGGGAGACCGATCATCTCGGGTATCAATAGCGCTACCAGCAATATGTCTCAATACCTAGACCTTATATTGCAGCCCTATGTTAAAAAGCTGCCCAGCTACCTGAAGAACTCGGACGATCTGATCACCATCCTGAAGAGCCAGGCATGGGAGGACGATATGGTGCTAGTGACAATGGATGTCACAGCACTCTATACTAACATTAGGCACGATCTGGGCCTGGCAAGTACTAGAACACATCTCGAAGGGGACACACGGATTCCCCCTGCACAGGTATCCTTTCTTATGGAGTGTCTCCAGATGATATTGGAAAATAACTTTTTTACATATGACGGCAGGACATACCATCAGACGAGAGGCACAGCGATGGGGACCCGCGTGGCCCCCTCCTATGCTAACCTCTTTATGGGGTGCTTCGAGGGTAGCTTCATTACCCCCAACCCCCTTTTTTCCAAACACGTGTCTATATACCGGAGGTATATAGACGATTTGTTCTTTCTTTGGAAGGGGGACATTGATTCTATCTCCACCCTAGTGCAGCAAATCAACGAAAACACCTGGGGTATCAAACTGACCCCCAACATCTCCAGAACATCCATAGAGTTCCTGGATTTACAGATAACTCACATTGAGAATCGGATTACTACGTCCCCGTTTTTCAAACCAGTGGATTCAAACAGTTATATTCCTTTCCAGAGTGGACATCACAAGAAATGGAAACGGAATATTCCGTACGGCCAATTCCGCAGGATTAGAAAAAACTGTGCCGAAGAAAAAACATTCAAAGAACAAGCAGGAATCTTGAAAGATCGCTTCCACGAAAAGGGCTATCCCAAACAGCTGGTTAGGGATGCATTCCAGAGGACCCTCAAATTGACTCAGGAAGATTGCCTACCGGTTCCTGAAGCAGGATCCTCGGCTTGGGTGGCTCTCCCGGAACCAGCAGCGATGGATCCTGTTGTTTCCCTAGTCCATCCCTTGGAAACAAAGGGGAATGAAATAACACCAGTACCCATATCTCCTGGCCCCAGAAAAAGGAAACAGGCAAAGTCAGACAGAAATAATCCAACATTGAATTTTATTACCACATACTCTGGAGGCCACAGAATTATACAACAAATCATCAACAAACACTGGAATGTTCTGAAATCAGATCCCCATCTCTCTGGAATAATTCCAGATAAACCTAGGTTTACCTACCGTAGGGCTCCTACTCTACGCAATCTGATCGCCCCTAGCCGTGGTAAGAAAAAGAAAAAACATCTAACCATAGGGGGTACCTTCAATACCATGACCACGAAGAATGGAGCCTTTAAATGTGGTCATCCCAGATGTTTATGCTGCACTACCATCTGCCATAAGCAATCAACCATTACGAGCACAGCAACGGGTGCCACGTTCCACCTCAAATCCCGCATGACCTGCCAATCATCTTACGTGGTCTACCTGATAAACTGTATGTGGCAAACAATACATTGGTCGGACCACACAACCACTTCACATACGCTTGAACCAACACAGGACGAATATAAGAAAAGGTTTTCTCCTCCACAGCTTATCCAGACATACCAGTATTCATCATAAGGACATCCCTAACCCAATTACCATCACACCAATTGAGCAGATCTCCATTGGTGTGGACAACAGGTCTGCAATACTGAACAAAAAAGAGATGTTCTGGATTTACTCCCTCCAGACACTTCACCCTAGGGGTCTGAATGAGGCAATTGAGCTCATCTGCTAATATCAAGCTATAGACATTACCACCCCCCTTAGGTCTGCCAGCCTATTTTTTGCCTAAACCATGTACCCCCATAAGCTGGATTCAATGGAAGGGCTTAGATTGTCGGTTCCTATGTCTCCCATCCAGAGGTTTGTCCCCGCCATGCCTGAACAGCGACTAAGTGCACCATCTGTCCATGGCCCCATACCGCTGGGACTTCCTGTGCACCATGTCGTATAGTATCACTGCCCAATACTTGGTGCATGAAACTATACTAAATATAGAACGTATCCTATCTTTTGTTTTCACATGGGGCCTTTGTAACATTCTGTGCCCCACATGTTTGTATCGCTCACGATCCTTATATATTATGTATTTGTCTGCTATTTTTTGCATTATTGTGTATTCTGTGATTATGAGCACCCAAATTCGCGGGCTTTTTTCCCTTTAAAACACAAGCCCTACCCCCTAGCCCTTATGATTGGACCTGAGGAAGAGGGGAGCCTGTCCCCTCGCAACGCGTAGTCCCTGCTTTATTCAAAATAAAGTGCATCTTTTACCTCATCACGGCTCCTGACATCATTTCCTCAGCTGCTGCACGGGTGAGCGCCAGGATCGGATTCCTTTTTCCCCGCTACCACACATACTTTCCTATATCATTCTTGCAAGCCACATCACTTGATATGTCATTCTAATGGGCGGGAGGGTTTGCAGAAGTCTTGCAGGGAAATGTAGTTTTAGTAAGGGCCTCGGATGAAGAGTGGTGGCAGAGGAGTAAGGCACACCAGGGAGCAACTTGTTATGCTTGAAAGAAATTAGGCCACCAGTGTAAGCACTACCCACAACATATGAAAGTCTAACCTCCACCTCCTTTCTGGAGGAATGAACATGCACCTTATCCCGACCGCAAGCTCAAACCTCAATTCTAAGAGCTTGTTCACACAGGCAAAATCCACACTGAAAATTCCACCTCAAAATCATCCTGAAATCCTCTCTGGGGATTTTGAAATAACTTTTTATATGGATTTGCATAGCTTCCATTTTCCTAAAAGGTAGCTTCTTTGCAGAACTGTGCGCTTAGTGAAATGTCACTTCTTTTACTGCACAGTAAAAATGCAAGGTGTTTTTTTTCCCAACATTTCCCATTGAACCTTATGGGAAATATTTTTGTAGGTAAAACTGCATGGTCTATTATTGTGACAACAGTGCAAATTCCCTGTTCTTTTAATGCAGTATAATGGCTCATCCACATCCATGTGTGTGCCTTAATTGCTTATGTATGTAAGAGAACTACTCTTGTCCCTCCTTCTTAGAACTTTAGCTGTGTCAGTGGTGAAATCAATTACATATGCAAAATTTTCTACATTTTATCATGGTATAACCACAGATTCCTTTTTATTTCATTGCAACTTTATATAATAGACCAACACAAAATAGTTCATCATCTGGAAACAGAGGAAATATTACATGGATTTCAAAATTTATTATTTATAAAAATGTTAAGTGTTGAGTGCAGATATCTTCGAGGGGGCGTGGCTAGACGCGCTCTCAGCCGGACGTCTTTGAGAGGTGCAGTTGAAAAAGGCTGATGTGAAGCTGGAACGCGTGCTGCGTCTATGTTTGCTTTGTTTATGAAATAAATGAAAAAGTTTCAAGCATCATTTGAGTGCCGGGATCCTTTTCTTGCGTCTTTGAGAGGAGCTCCAGCATGAGCTGCTCTTACCGAGGACTGTAGCGCATACTATGGGTAGGACTCGCCGCAGCAAGCACCACAGTAGCAGCCGGGACACCACAGCATCAGCCCCTACCATCACAGACTTCTTCCGCTCCTCGCAAAAGCTGCAATCAGGTCCGGTGAGTGGATTGGGGCCTAAGCCGGGAGGTACTAGAGTGAACCCTGCAGTGGAGGTGATGAAGTCACCTACCATTTCCGCCGCACCGCAGCTCAGCGCTGTGCATTCAGAACTGTCTGTCCCTTCTCCCTCCCACGAGAACTTACTGGAGTCCTCACCTGCTCATTCCTCTGCCCCTATTACAGGAGTTGAAAATCAACATGAAGAATGATTAAAGGTGCATGTGTCACCTGTTGCTCCTCAGATCTATAATGCCGTTACTAATGCTCCTGACCTCCAAGATACTGCTTCAGAAGTGAACTCCCCTGCAATGGAGTCTGATGATTCTGACCCCACTGCCGCTTTTCACTGGGGTTAACGTGTCTTGCTATTGGTTTGTCTCTGTAGATGTTAATGTCTCAGACATGTTCTAGAATTTTTCTTTTGAATTCAAGGGTTGTCTTGCCCACGTTTCTTAAGCCACATATACATACTGCGATGTATACAATCCCGGTGGTTTTGCAATTTGCAAATGATTTACTAGAGAATGAGCGGTTTAGGGTAGTGTCAAAGTAGTGATTGTCAACCTTGACAAATTGGCAGGCTCTACACTTCCCGTATCTAAAGGTCCCATTTTTCCTTTGTAGTAACCAGTTGGTTTGTGCTGTAGGTGGCATATAGTGGCTGGATACTATTCTATCCCCAACATTGCTTCCTCTTCTGAAGGTGATAAGAGGGTAGGGGCTGACTGCTTCCTTTAGATCTGGATCCATCTTGAGGATGTCCCAATGATTCTTGATAATAGTGCGTATCTCCTGGGATGCGCAGTCAAAGGTCCCAATGATGCGGGTGAAGGTATTGTCAGTGTTCTTTTTGCGGGGGCTGAGCAGGTCATGTCTGGGAGTGGAGCTAGCATCCTGTAGTGCTTTGTCCAGATGTTTTTGTGGATATCCACATTCCTGAAAACGGGAGTATAGCTTGACTGCTTCTTGTTCAAACATTGTTTCAGACGAGCAATTTCTGTGGACCCTGAGGAACTGGCCTTTAGGAATTCCCCTCCGTAGGGGAATAGGATGAAAGCTTTGCCATCTCAACAGATTATTGCCCTCCGTTGGTTTCTGGTAGAGAGTAGTTTCAATTTGTCCCTGGGAATTTCTGTAGATAAGGACATCCAGGAATGAAAGTTGGGACTCCTGGATCTCTGATGTGAAAAATAGGCAAATCTTGTTATGATTTAGATATGTGATGAAGTTGTGGAATTGTGGTATTGAGCCTGACCAAATTATGAACACATCGTCTATGTACCTGGTCCATAGGAATTTCCTAATTTCATAATTTGGTCAGGCTCAATACGACAAATCCACAACTTCATCACATATCTAAATCATAACAAGATTGGCCTGCTTTTCACATGAGAGATCCAGGAGTCCCAACTTCAATATATTTGTCCTTCCCTTCATTTCATCATATTTTAATGCTATGGTTAGCTTATTAATATACAGCCCTCAGGTTTTTTATTGGAGGATCGGAAGGAGCTGGTTCCCCTGGAGGACCTCTCCTTTCTTTCCTCCTCTTTATCATATATATCAATAGAGCTCTAGCCATAGTTGTTGCCCTATGCTACAATATTTTATGTTTGCTTTTTTGCTTTATTATTTTCTGATGGCCCTAGCTGCCTTCCATTTTCCCCCATGTAGGGCTAGTTTAGTTAGGGTGCACTGTAAGTATGGTGAATTTAGATACTGTGCAACTATTTTAGGTAGGTTGCTATGTTTCTGTTTTTTGTGTGTTTATTTTATGTTTGTAAAGGTTTTTTTTGTTTAGTTTTTTTGCGTTTTTACCGGATTATCAATGTAATTTTTTTCTCTCTCTTCTCAGTGACTCTTTATTTCATTGTCCCAATTCCCATAGTCTGGGATAATGGCTAATATTAATATTACCATGCTGAATGTTCAGGGGTTCAATATCCCTGAGAAGAGAGTGAAAATTCTTTATTCTTTTCATAAACTTAAAACCAAATACTATGTATCCAGGAGGCTCATTTCAAGACAGGACATACACCAACTCTCACTTATCGTTATTTTCCTACATGGGTTCATGCAACAAATCCCGATTCGAGGAGTAGGGGAGTCTCCATAGACTTCCATAAGTCTATCCCTGTTAAAATGTTGTATACTCTTATAGATCCTAATGCCCGGTATTTATTAATAGTGATATAGCAGGCCATGCTTTCACTATTACATCTCTTTATGCTCCTAATCGGGACCAAACTCCTTTTTTCCTCTCTGTCCTGGACTCTCTCACTGTCTTTGCTACTGGGCATATTCTTCTTACTGGTGATTTCAATGTCCCTCTACATCCTAACATAGATACATCATGAGGGATTTCCTCTATAACTAGAAGTAAACCTTCTCTGATTCTTCGTAAACTCAACTCCATGCAATTATGTGATTCTTGGCAGATATCCCATCCTCACTCTAAAGACTATATACATTCTATTCAAATCCGCAAAATATGTATAGTAGACTAGACAATATTTATTGCCTTCATGACTATCTTACATTGATATCCCAGGTTCATATAGGCTCTATATTATATTCAGACCATGCCCACGAAACAATGTGTTTTTCATCTCTGCAAAAATCCCACTACAAATGGAAGCTTAAAGGGGTACTCCGGTGCCTAGACATCTTATCCCCTATCCAAAGGATAGGGGATAAGATGCCTGATCGCGGGAGTCCCGCCGCTGGGGACCCCCGTGATCTTGCACGCGGCACCCCGTTTATAATCAGTCCCCGGAGCGTGTTCTCTCCGGGTCTGATTACCGGCGACCACGATCCGCCCCTCAATGCAAGCCTGTGGGAGGGGGTGTGACAGCTGTCACTCCAGGGACTGATTATAAACGGGGTGCCACGTGCAAGATCACGGGGGTCCCCAGCAGCGGGACTCCCACGATCAGGCATCTTATCCTCTATCCTTTGGATAAGGGATAAGATGTCTAAGCACCGGAGTACCCCTTTAATGAATCATTATAGTTTGATTCTCTTTGTCTTTCAGTCCTTCGTACTACTATTTCTCAGTTCCAGGCTGACCACACAACTGACTGTACTTCTCCACAGATGAAATGGGAAGCTCTAAAATGTGTATTACGGGGAATCCTTATAAAACATGGGTCGAGACTTAAAAAAGAAGCTGCAGCTAAACTTTCATCGTTGCTCTCTACATTGCATACCTTAGACCTTAGAATTGCAACGTACCCGATCAGAGATTAAACAATTATTGGATTCTAAGTGAAGGAGGTTTCATCAGCTGTGTGGTAAAATGTTCTATGAATGGGGGAATAAACCTGGTAAATACTTAGCACAGGCTCTGAGAGACAAAAGGGCATCCACATCTGTTCTCCTCCATTAACATTGCTAATGGCTCAATTTCTTATTTCAAGACATTATTACTGCTTTCCGTTCTTATTATTCTTTTCTGTATCAGCTCCCCCCTTCCTCACAAGCTAAGAGTGTAGCTCTAAATGTGGGTCTACCCTCTTTCACCATAGATCAAATACGTTCCAACTTTTTCTAGGGACTCCTGCTCTATTAAATATTTGGGAGTTAGAGTTCCCTCTAACCTCTCAGATATTTATGTTTTAAACTATCCCCCCTCATTACAATCTATTAAAACTGATCTTCTTAAAGGGGTACTCCCGTGGAAAACTTTTTTTTTTAGATCAACTGGTGCCAGAAAGTTAAACAGATTTGTAAATTACTTCTATTAAAAAATCTTAATTCTTCCAGTACTTTTTAGGGGCTGTATACCACAGAGGAAATTTTTTTCTTTTTGTATTTCTCTTATGTCACGACCACGGTGCTCTCTGCTGACCTCTGCTGTCCATTTTAGGAACTGTCCAGAGCAGTAGTGAAGAATTGTGTGTCTTGAAGCGTTCTCACACTTCCGCTCAGCCTATCACCGGCTGAGTCGGGACTTCGCTGCAGCCGGTGATTGGCTGAGTACAGTATGACTCGCCAACCACCGGCAACTAGGAAGATGATTGCGGCGGAGGCCGGAGCCGGTTACCGGAGGCACTGGGGGAGCGAAGGAAGGTATGTACCTGCTTATTTTTTTTACTGCCGGCAGTATGGACGATACTTTTCCTATTCCAGAGTTCTCCTTTAATTAAACCGCATGGTCAATGGTGTACGCGCAAAAAAATTCCAAAGTCCAAAATAGCGTATTTTTTGTCACTTTTTATATAATGAAAAAATGAATAAAAAGTGATCAAAAAGTCTGATCAATACATAAATGGTACCGATAAAGGGCGCAAAAAAATGAGCCCTCATAACACCTCACTAGTCGGACCAATATATGGAGGGTTAAATTAATTTATCAACCTATAGATCCCTATTAATAGGAATCCAAAAATCCCTATTTTCCCATATATATTATCTTTATGGTGAACCCACAAGCTTTATTAAAGTAATTGTGCATAAACATATAATGAAGACTCACATGAATTAAAAATTAGCAGAGCAGCAGCTCAGTGTTTGAACTAATATCTAGCTACTGTACATCACGGCCAGTGTACTCCAGCCTATTCTGATTGGCTATACTAAAGTGGAGATGCCCGGCGTGCCTGCAGTGCACGCTGAGCAATTTCTGAGCTACTGATTTGCTTTATATTAAAATTGAGTCCCTACTCTGCCCCCCTCGACATGTTTCGCTGCCTCTGCAGCTTTATCAAGAGGTAGCGGGCATATGGCATTAGTTCAAACACTGAGCTGCTGCTCTGCTAATTTTTAATTCATGTGAGTCTTCATTATATGTTTATGCACAATTACTTTAATAAAGCTTGTGGGTTCACCATAAAGATAATATATATGGGAAATTAGGGATTTTTGGATTCCTATTAATAGGGATCTATAGGTTGATATATACTCATAACACCTCATGCGCAGAAAAATAAAAAAGTTATAGGGTCAGAAGATGGCAATTTTAAACGTATAAATTTTCCTGCATGTAGTTATGATTTTTTCCAGAAGTACGACAAAATCAAACCTATGTAAGTAGGGTATCATTTTAATCGTATGGACCTACAAAATAAAGATAAGGTGTCATTTTTATCGAAAAATGTACTGCGTAGAAACGCGTACATTTGCGTAGAAAAGTTACAAAATTGCATTTTTGCTTCAATTTTGTCACAGAATTATTATTTTTTCTGTTTCGCCGTATATTTTTTGGGTAAAATGACTGATGTCACTGCAAATTAGAATTGGTGGCGCAAAAAATAAGCCATCATATGGATTTTTAGCTGCAAAATTGAAAGGGTTATGATTTTTAAAAGGTAAGGAGGAAAAAACAAACGTGCAAAAACTGGAAAACCCTCCGTCCCCAAGGGGTTAAATATTCTTAAAATTAATGCATTGACTAAACTTCCATATTTATTTCAAAATCTTCCTGTTTTTCTACCTCACTTCTTTTTTATTTCTTTTCATTCTTCTTTCTCTAACTTTGTTTGGTCCCATAAACCTCCTCAGATGGATCCTAAATAGACGCAAGGAATCTGGGAGTTTAGGCCTGCCTGATTGTAGTTTTAATTACTTGGCCTCTGTATTAGTGAGGATTCTTGATGGCTTTCAACTTTATCCATCAACGTTGAATCTATGCTGGTGTTGTAATCAGGAAACTGGCATTATGACTCATATATGTTGGTCCTGCCCCATGATTCAAACATTTTGGCTACAGGTTCTTGAGATTATTCGGGTGGTTATGGGTGTTACTATTGAAAATGACCCTGCTCCCTTGCTCCTCTCCGTTTTTCCTTTCAGTATCACTCGTACATCCAAATCCCTTTTTAGATTCTTGATACTGATGCCGCGAGAACTGTGATCCTGAGACTTTGGAAGGTCCAAAAATCCCCCTCTATCAATGAGTGGCTTACTGAAGTTAACAGGATTTCTAGAATGAAGGAACTCCTAATGGCTAACACACCCAGAGCTATTGTACAAGCCAGACTTTGGTTGTCTTGGACTTAGTTCACCCATTCTAATCAATATGCTACAATATGTATTCCCCCGGGATCTCAAGTACCTACTGCTTTGTCCCCCTTACCTTGCTCTTGATCTGATCTCTCCTGGATATTTTCTCCTATTCTTGTTTTGATCTGGCTTTCTGTTTTTATCCTGTCTGCCTTGATGATATATATTGTTTACTTTAAACATCTCATCCTTGCATTATTGGTGTTTCTGAGTGCCTTAGATTATTTGTTATTGTATTATAATATAAGGTTATACTGGAGGCCGGATCTCCAAAAGGATATAGATACTCTAGAGAGAGTTCAGAGAAGAGCTACTAAACTAGTACATGGATTGCAGGATAAAACTTACCAGGAAAGGTTAAAGGACCTTAACATGTATGGCTTGGAAGAAAAAAAGAGACAGAGGGGATATGATAGAGACTTTTATATACATAAACGGAATTAACACGGTAAAGGAGAAGAGCATATTTAAAAGATGAAAAACTACTAAAAGAGGACATAGTTTTAAATTAGAGGGACAAAGGTTTAAAAGTAATATCAGGAAGTATTACTTTACTGAGAGAGTAGTGGATGCATAGAGTAGCATTCCTGTAGAAGTGGTAGCTGCAAATACAGTGAAGGAGTTTAAATATGCATGGGATAATCATAAGGTTATCCTTGGATCTAGAGGAGCGACTGGAAACATTGAGAAGCATTGACAACTTGGAGAGCAGTCTCCTGCTCACTGAGCAAATACTCTCTGGGGTAGAGGTGGGGAGGATAGTGGGACGGAGGTGCAGGACAGTCAGGCAGCTAGCTGGGTTACAGTTAGAAAACGAGGTAGAGGGAAAAGTGTATGGGAGGCTAGTCCTGAAATGGCACACCCCAACAAGTTTGGCCGGTTGGCAGATGAGGGGATACCATTTTAGAACTAGCAGTACTGCAGCAAGATACTGCCTCTGACCGCCAAGGGGGTGTCTGCTCCAGTAAAGAGGGAAGAAGGAGTGCAGGGCAGGCCAGACAGGTACTGGTAGTGGGGGACTCTATTATTAAGGGGACAAACAGGGCGATCTGTCACAAAGACCGGGATCGCCGAACAGTGTGTTGTCTTCTTGGCGCTCGAGTTCGGGAAATCGCGGATAAGGTTGACAGGTTGATGGGTGGGGATCCAGCAGTCATGGTACATATTGGCACCAATATTGGCACCAATGACAAAGTAAGAGGTAGGTGGAGTGTCCTAAAAACTTATTTCAGGGACTTAGGCAGCAAGCTTAAGGCAAGGACCTCCAAGGTAATAATTTCTGAAATATTACCTGTACCACGAGCCACACCAGAGAGGCAGTGGGAGATTAGGGAGGTAAACAAGTGGCTCAGAAGCTGGTGTAGGAAGGAAGGGTTTGGGTTCATGGAGAACTGGGCTGTCGGTTACCGGCTCTACCGTAGGGACGGGCTGCACCTCAATGGGGAGGGTGCAGCTGTGCTTGGGGAGAAGATGGCTAGAAGGGTGGAGGATTGTTTAAACTAGGGACTGGGGGGAGGGAACCTACAACATAGAGGGGGAAGATAGTGTAGATAGAGAGGGGGGACTTATCAATGTACCTGGGGGTGGAGCGGAGGGAGGGGTTAGAATAGTTCATAGGGATAGGCTTCATAGGAAGAAAAAACATACACCTTTGAATTGCATGTTGACTAATGCCAGAAGTCTTACCAATAAAACGGATGAACTGGAGTGGTTGATGTCTGAAAAAATATGAAATGCCAGGTGAAATACAGTGTGATAAGGTAAACTCCCCAGTACAGGTCACCTGTCTAACACAGGAAGAAGTACAGTGCCACCTACAAAAAATCAAAATAGACAAATCACCAGGTTCAGATGGCATTCACCCCCGTGTTCTAAAGGAATTAAGTAATGTGATTGACAGACCCCTATTTTTAATATTCAGGGACTCTATAGTAACAGGGTCTGTTCCCCAGGAGTGGTGCATGGCAAATGTTGTACCAATATTTAAAAAGGGATCAAAAGGTGACCTCGGGATATATAGACCTGTTAGTTTAACCTCTGTTGTATGTAAATTGTTTGAGGGTTTTCTAAGGGATGCAATTCTGGAGTATCTTAATAAATGTATGACCCCATATCAGCATGGCTTTATGAGGGATCGGTCCTGTCAAACTAACCTGATCAGCTTTTATGAGGAGGTGAGCTCCAGACTGGACCAGGGGCAATCGCTGGATGTCGTATATCTGGATTTTTCCAAAGCATTTGATACGGTGCCACATAAAAGGTTGGTGCAAAAAATGAGAAGGATGGGGCTGGGGGAGAATGTGTGCAAGTGGGTAAGTAACTGGCTCAATGATAGGAAACAGAGGGTGGTTATTAATGGTACTTATTCTGATTGGGTGACTGTTGCTAGTGGGGTACCACAGGGGTCCATCTTGGGTCCTGTTGTATTTAATATATTTATTAATGACCTCGTAGAGGGGTTGACTAGTAAAGTAGCAATCTTTGCAGATGATACTAAACTCTGTAAAGTGGTAAACACTATAGAGGACACTGCACTGTTACAAATGGATCTGGATAGGTTGGCGGTTTGGGCTGGGAAGTTGCAGATGAGGTTCAACACTGATAAATGTAAGGTAATGCACATGGGGAAGAAAAATTATGTATTAAATGGGAGAACATTTGGGACGACTGACATGGAAAAGGATTTAGGAGTCTTAGTTAATAGTAAATTTAGCTGTAGTGACCAGTGTCGGGCAGCTGCTGCCAAGGCAAATAAAATCATGGGATGCATCAATAGGGGCATAGATGCCCACAACGAGAAAATAATTCTACCGCTGTACAAATCACTAGTCAGACCACACATGGAATACTGTGTACAGTACTGGGCACCAGTGTACAAGAAAGATATAGTGGAGCTGGAGAGGGTTCAAAGACGGGCAACCAGGGTAATACGGGGAATGGGAGGACTACAGTACCCAGAAAGATTAGCAGAATTAAGGTTATTTAGTTTAGAAAAAAGAAGGATTAGGGGAGACCTAATAACTATGTATAAATATATCAGGGGGCAGTACAGAGATCTCTCTCATGACCTATTTATACCCAAGACTGTATCTATAACAAGGGGGCATCCTCTACGTTTAGAGGAAAGAAGGTTTCTACACCAGCAGACAGGGGTTCTTTACTGTAAGAGCAGTGAGACTGTGGAATTCTCTGCCTGAGGAGGTGGTCATGGTGAACTCTGTAGAAGAGTTCAAAAGGGGTCTGGATGCATTTTTGGAGAATAATAACATCGCTGGTTATGGATACTAGATTTATAGGGACAGAACGTTGATCCAGGGATTTATTCTTATTGCCATATTTGGAGTCGGGAAGGAATTTTTACCTCTAGTATGAGGGTTTTTTGCCTTCCTCTGGATCAACACAGTAGGGACCCATTAGGGTTATAGGTTGAACTTGATGGACTCTGGTCTTTTTTCAACCTTATGAACTATGTTACTATGTATATAAGATAGGGCAAGGGACTATTGATAGGATTCAGATTGGGCAGACTAGATATGCTAAATAGTTCTTATCTGGTGACACATTCTATGGTGGAGATTTATCAAAACCTGTCCAGAGGAAAGGTTGCTGAGTTGTCTATAGCAACCAATCAGATCGCTTCTTTCATTTTTGAAAAGGTCTCTGAAAAATGAAAGAAGTAACCTGATTGGTTGCTATGGGCAACTCAGCAACTTTTCTTCTGGACAGGTTTTGATAAATCTCCCCCTATGTTTCTATATTATATGATCTTTTATTTTTGTGTTTAACACATATTGTTGATACTACAGTATTTGTATATTGGGCGTTTTATAGTCCTTTCTTTTTTCCTTAATTGTCCCCTTTCTTTTCTTTTGTATTTTTTGCTTCCCCTTTTTGTTTTCCCTTCCTTTACATTTTGTTTCTGTACCCCATTTATCTTGCTTTAAAAATAAAAACTTTTAATAAGTGCATATATATTCACCCCCCTTACTGTGAAAGCCCTGACAAAGATCTGATACAACCAATTGCCTTGTGTCATTGTCATTTGCCTTGTGATTTGCAAATCACATATTTAGTTTATGTTTACTTTGAAGAGGAGAGTGACCAAGATAATTATTGATATGGGAGGATAAGACACCAAGACAGATTAACAAGCTTGGGGATACTTATGTTTGTAGAAAAGACGTCATAGGGGCGACTTGATCACAATGTTAAAATATATGAGCGGACAGTACAGAGATCTCTCTATGGATATTTTTATACGTAGGCGGGTAACCATTCCAAGTTTGAGCAGTGAGGGGAAAAATAAAAAATAGGCAAGTGTGTGGTGCAGTTTGAAGCAGGTACCAATGCAAAGTCCAATATTCCCCTGTTCTTATTCCCCCCCCTGCTTTAGCATACTCTACATCTTTTCTGGAGGTGTTTCCTTCTTCCAGTAGGCAGAATAGGTAGCCAATTTGGCTTTCCCCCATTACTGCCTGGGGAGCAGGTACATCTTAGCACACGATTTCTGAAATGACCTGGAGTTAAAACTGCAAAAAAGTCAGCTTCATTTTGGGGTTGTAATCTTGTACAATAAGAAAGCATTGTGGCAAATATATTACAACCTTCTTGTACCAGGCTTTCTTCTTTCCTATTATAAAGAAGGGCTGGAGGAGTTGATCTGCCAGATCAAACCCACACATCTATTATAGGCCTTGATGCACTTGGTTTCTTGTGACCCCATCTCTGCCGCAGACAGAAACCACCTCCATACTCTCATCATAGATGGTGCTCAGCATGCTCATATCCCTTGCCTTTGAACTTAAAGGAGTACTCCGATGCACCACCCAAAACATGACACAATGTAGCCCATGCAATTACCTTTTAAACGACCCCTCTTTCATGAAAAATGGCCCAGCCGTTCTTTTATTGCCGCCCGAAGTTTCCGGTACTTCCGAGTTCTCTTCCTTGCCCGCTATGTAAAAAACTACTTCTCCCAGCATGCCCGCTCCTGTCTTCCGGCCAGCTCGTGAATAAGCGTACCTAGTACGCAAGATTTTTGCAATAGTGGGCCGTGCGCATGCGCGGTACGTAAGCGCTGATTGGAGGTCAGCGCTGCGATAGGTGTATGCTGAGCTGAGCCTATGGTAGCTCAGCGCATAAATGAATAAATTAAGTTAGGGGGAGTAGCCGACTCCGGGCTGGGAGGCCGGCACGGCCCACAGTGACTCATGGGATCGATCAGTCACCGGGCGAAGATGGTGCAGGATCGAGAAAAAAACGCGGTTGAGCGTCATCAAAGGCACCAGCTTCCGGCCTGATGGAAAACCGATGAGAAGTCCGGGAAGAAGACGATATGGACAAGGTGAGTACATTACAATGCAATATAACTTTTATTCATGCTTCTTTTCACAGGTAAAAGTTTTGCGTCGGAGTACTCCTTTAAATGCCAAGAGCTCCTCTTGGAGAATTGAGGTCTCTTCCCTTTGTAGCCTTGATTATAGGCCTTGATGCACTTGGTAGTAGTAGCTTTCACAAAGGGAGACTTGTGTAAAAGTTGTCCACATACAAGTGCACCCTTCGTTCATTTAGTTTCCAAACAATTGTGGCATTGGTTCCCAGATTTTCTGGCTATCCTAGAGGGTCACAGTAAATATCCTTTTCCTCATATGCCCAGAAGGCCTGAATGTACCCAGTCTCGCTCTCGCAGAGCAGCCACAGATGCATCACTAGTTGATGTGTCTAAGAACTGACCAAAATCAGAGTCCGCTAGGATGGCATGAGACTCCTCAGCAGAATACAAGCAGTCAGACATTGCCATTTTGGGTTTTACTCAGCGCTGATCTTTGGCAATTAAGGGGTTCATAGCTCTAAAAAAAAAAAAAAATCTTTTTGGTCTCACTAGTTTATCTCTAAGAGCTTTTATTTTTTTTTACACTTTGACAATACAAAAAATGCAATATTTTACAAATATTCACTCTGATCGGGCAATAGACGACAGTGTTTATACATTTGGGGCACTTAATTAGATTCCATGCCCCTCCCAGCAACAGTGAGCTCCTGTGCTCTGCCAGGAAAACGACAGTGCTACCTTACTTTTTATTCATGGTGGGACCAGATGCCCATCCCCCAGGCTCCCACCCCAGAGACAGGTATCACTACACTGAGTAAAAGAGCTTAGATGGAAGTGATCACTTCCTAAGCCTGTTCTGTGTTATGAGCCTGGCGAAAGCAATCACTGGAGTCCCTATATCTTTTTTATTTACTGTTGTTGAATGTCGCCGCACCTCCATTCAGCAACACTTAACGCTTGTTCTAACAGCGCCGGGGTTTTTATCACTCCCCAGCTAGCGGGACTGGTCAGGGAAATCACTACCACTTGAAACGCTAATGCTGAATTCCGCCATACGCTGATCGATTTCTCTTCTTATACTGCAAGACGGATCAGGTCTGTCACATGTCGACAACGTTTTTCCGTGACAGACCTGACATTAGTATTAAACAGAAGAGAACCTATAAATTGCACTGTGTAAAAATGAAACTCTCCAACATCACAAAAATGCGGTTTTCTTTTCAATGTCCCCATAAAATATTTTTTTCGTTTGCGACGTACACTATGGTAAAACGAAAGGTGTCATTACAAAGTAACACTGGTCGCGCATAAAAGAAGCCCTCATATGGGTCTGTGGATAGAAAAAAATTAAAGTTATGCCTCTTAGGTTGTAAGGAGTTAAAAACAAAAATGAAGCCCGGCTGTGTCCTTAATGGGTTAAACAGTACAGTGTGAACAGGACTCTAGTCTTATGGGTCTGACGTGTCGACGACAGGACAGAGACCCCTCACTCCTCACAGGCAACATGTTCCAATCTCCACATACATATCGGTTATAATCAGCAGCCATGTTATGTGCCCTATCTTCACAGCTGGCTCCGCCACATTAGCTGGAACCTTAATGCGGAAGCCATGTCTTCAGCCCGCCAGTTGCCATAGCAACTGGAATACGCTTCCCATTGGTTTGCATTCTGGGACCAATCAGACGTTAGAACTTTCTCTCCTAATAGAATATGAACCAATCCCTGTGCAGCTGGAGGAAAACGTCACAGTTACTGATGGGCGGGCTTCATCGATACATTAGCCAATGAGCTTACACTCGCCCATGGAAAGCTGTAAACCAATGGATGCGACTTCCGTCTTTCATTTAGAAGTGACGTGCGCTGTCCTGTCAGCCTGGTGAGACGTGACCAATAGGAGAGCTCAGCGCGTACACTTCCGGTCTCTCGCTGACGGTGTCCAATAAAAATTTTGGAAGGGCGGGGCTTATTGTGAAGATTGACAGCTGCAATAACCAATCCGTGTTTAGCTCCACGTCGGCAAGACTGATGAAGATGGACGCGGTAGTGTTGGTGAGTGAGGCTACTGGGTCTGTATGGGAAGCTGAATGGATTGTAGCATGTGTAAGAATGTGTTGTGTGGTGACAGTATGACAAGCAGTGCCTATAGCATAACCAGCTGCCATGGCGTCACGTCTTGTGACATGGACTGTGTATTGTGTGAACTGCCATGTTCTCAGTCAGAAACCTCTACACTCTGTGGCAGTGTTTGCCTAACTGTGGCTCTCCAACTGCTGCAAAACTACAATTCCCATCATGCGCTGTCCGGGCATGATGGGAATTGTAGTTTTGCAATAGTTTGAAAGCCGCAGGTAACTTTTGGCAAGAAAATTCTATACAACAATACTTGGTCTTAAGAGAATTAACCATTTATAAAGCTGATCTCCATTGGAAACCTATCCTGCAAGTGTAAACAGTGGTAGTATCCACCAGCCCAGGAAGCTGAGATAGGAGGAGATGTAGGGTCAGGGTGTCAGAAGAGCCTTATATTCTGCCATATTGCTGCCCCTGATGACTGTTTTGTGCAGGTTTATAATGCAGTGTCTGGGAATAGTGGGCGAGACTTATAAGAACCTGTGCAGAGGGAAAAGTTGCCCATAGCAACCAATCAGCTTCTTTCATTTTTAAAAAGGCCTCTGAAAGATAGAAGCAATCTGGTTGTGGTGGTGGTGGTTGGACTCAGGACAGACAGGGGGAGAGAAGCGGGTTGCGGCAGTCTCTGGCCATGCAAAACCCATTGCAGTTAATTGATTTAAAGCGCCCGGCCGGGGGGTGGGGGTGGTTAACCCCTTAAGGATCGGGGTTTTTGCACTTTCGTTTTTTGCTCCTTGCCATTAAAAAATTATAACTTTCAATTTTGCACCTACAAATCCATATGATGGCTTATTTTTTGCGCCACCAATTCTACTTTGTAATGACGTCAGTCATTTTGCCCAAAAATCTACGGTGAAACAGGAAAAAAAAAATCATTGTGAGACAAAATTGAGAAAAAAAACGCTGTTTCGTAGCTTTTGGGGGCTTCCGTTTCTATGTAGTACATTTTTCGGTAAAAATTACACCTTATCTTTATTCTGTAGGTCCATACGATTAAAATGATCCCCTACTTATATAGGTTGGATTTTGTCGTACTTATGGAAAAAATCATACGTTTAAAATTGTCATCTTCTGACCCCTATAACTTTTTTATTTTTTCGTGAATGGGGCGGTATGAGGGCTCATTTTTTGCGCCGTGATCTGAAGTTTTTAGCGGTTTACCATTTTTGCATTGATAGGACTTATTGATCGCTTTTTATTCATTTTTTCATGATATAAAAAGTGACCAAAAATGCACTATTTTGGACGTCGGAATTTATTTGCGCGTACGCCATTGACCGTGCGGTTTAATCAACTATATATTTTTATAATTATAATATAATTTTATATTTTTTTATGGGAAAAGGGGGGTGATTCAAACTTTTAATAGTTTGATCTTCACTTTTTTTTCACTTTTTTTTTGCAGTGTTATAGCTCCCATAGGGACCTATAACACTGCACACACTGATCTTTTACATTGATTCTGCCGCTTGACTGCTCATGCCTGGCTCTCAGGCACTGAGCAGTCAATAGGCGATCGGACAGCGAGGAGGCAGGTAGGGACCCTCCGGCTGTCCTGTAAGCTGTTCGGGATGCCGCGATTTCGCAGTGGCTATCCCAAACAGGCCACTGAGCTAACCGCCACTTTTTACTTTCACTTTTAGCCGCGTGGCTCAGCTTTGAGCGGCTAAAGGGGTAATAGCGCGCAGCACCGCGATCAGTGCCGCGCGCTATTAGCGGCGGGTCCCGGCTTCACTATGTTGCCGGGCCCGCCGTCATATGATGCGGGGTCACCGTGGGACCCTGTGTTATATCACGGGAGCGGGACCAAGGACGTACTCATACGTCCTTGGTCCTTAAGAGGTTAAAAAGCCGATAATTTATAACGGAATATCGGTATACGTTATCAGCCTCAAAGTTCACAGATTATCGGTATCGGCCCTAAAAAATCAATATCAGTCGATCCCTAGTATTTATTACCCCTGTTTATATGTCCTGTTAGAACACGTATGTTATTGGCGGGGAGGCTGTTGAGGGTTCCCTCCGCTACAACAAGCATTAGGGGCTTGGGTAAGACAGGCCATGTTCATATGAAAGAATTTTCAAGCGAAAGCCAGTGAAAGAGTCTTTGTTTTCAATGGGATTCTGCTGCACTGTGCACGTGGCAGAAATATGCCACAGAAATCACAATTCTAGTTTGCGGTGGAATCCACTTTGAAGTCTATTGCCATCTATCTAGACGGCGCATCTCTAAATGATCCTGGCACTGACATGTTCTTCCCATGCCTGCTATTTGCAGAATGTCATCTGGGCAGACTTTCTGCAAATATTCTGTGAACATAGCCAATTCACATTACATATTTTTCAAGCGGAATTCCGCTTGGAAAATACGGTGCAGCAGCTTCCCATTGTTCTCAATGGGTTTCTGCTTCACCATTCACATTCCTCACTCTCCGCCGAAAGCATTAATATGTTTATTCTTTCAATGGAATCTAAAATGCATTTGCTGTTTATTGAGATTCTTGAGTGGTCCTAGCGCTGGCTTGTATTGCCAGCACCTGCTACAGATGGAATCTCCGCCCGGAATATCTGAAATGCCGGAAAAGGAGTCGAGCGCAATTTTGCACATTGTCCCACTTTATAACTAGGGATCACAGTGAGTATTTTGGCCCCATAAAAATATTTTAAAGGAAGTTAGGGTGGTCTGAAGAAAATAAATGAACATTGTCACCTTTCCAGATCCCTCGCTACAGCTGTTATGACAACTCTAGGTGCTTAATGAATCCTATTGTAAACACTTCTGACCAGCCCTTATAGCCTACAGTACTATGAAGAATGAGGTGGGTTTATACCATGCTGCCTTGTTCTGAACAATGTGACAGAGGAGCAGACAAGCAGGGAATAGCAGGTGCTGCAACTTCACAGATTGTGTACAGAAATGTTCTATAACAACTTTTGGCTGGAAACTGTCATAAGTGCTGTTGAACAAAAGTAATGGAGATAAATACGTGGATAAGTTCCTCTCAAGAAGGCGCTGGTACCCGGGGATGGAGATAAACTTCTTTATTGGCAACGCGTTTTCGATCCCGAACCGGGATCTTCGTCAGGCATTCGTGCCTGACGAAGATCCCGGTTCGGGATCGAAACGCGTTGCCAATAAAGAAGTTTATCTCCATCCCCGGGTACCAGCGCCTTCTTGAGAGGAACTTATCCACGTATTTATCTCCATTGCTACTTACCGGACTGACGGACGTCACACCTTGTTGTTCCTCGTGGCAGCGGTTTCCCTTGATTGTCTACACATAGACACTACTGTAGGTGTTGTGCTCTGAGCGCAACACCTAGGGGTAAGAACCCATCTTTACGTTAACCCTCTATCATTGTCAAACGGTCCTCACTAGGGGCGCACCTCCTGTTGTTTTTTCTCGTTTATATATTAGTTGGACAAAAGTAGGCAGGGTGGGAGGAGATCTGAAAGTGTATTCTGGGAATTGTAGTAGCAACTAGGGATCGACCGATATCGTTTTTTTAGGGCCGATACCGATACCGATAATCGGTGCAGGTTAGGGCCGATAGCCGATAACTTATACCGATATTTCGGTATAAGTTATCGGCTATTTAACCCCCAGCGACAACGCTGCAGATCATTGATTTAAAGCGGGCGCCACCACCCGCTTCTCTCCCCTACCTGCCAGGGTGCTCCGGGCCATCCATCCATCGTTCCTGTAGTGTCCGGGGGCGTTCCGGGTGGAGGGTGGTCCGGTCCGGGCTGTCCTTCTTCTCCGGCGGGCCTCTTCTCCACTCCGGGCAGGCTCCGGCCTAGTACGCTGCATAGACGTCGCTGCGCAGTGACGCCCGTGCGCAGCGACGCACCTGACGTCACGGCGTAGCGGCGTCTATGCAGCATACTAGGCCGGAGCCTGCCCGGAGTGGAGAAGAGGCCCGCCGGAGAAGGACAGCCCGGACCGGACCACCCTCCACCCGGAACGCCCCCGGACACTACATGAAGGAAGGATGGCCTGGACCACCCCCATTACGGGTAAGTTTAATTTTTTTTATTCACTCGGAGGGTGGGGGAGGGGCCCGACCGGTATAGCGGTATGGGAAAAAATCCATACCGGTATACCGCCTAGCATCACGGTGGGGGGTGCGACGCGGTGCGGTGGGTCGGAGGTGCGGTGCGGCGGGTCGAGGGGGTGGCGGTCGCGGTGCAGTGGGGGCGGTGCGGGGGGCGGGGCATTATCGGCTTATCGGCAAGATAATTGCCGATACCGATAATGCCCAAAATCGGGATTATCGGCCGATAATATCGGCCATACCGATAATCGGTCGATCCCTAGTAGCAACTGCTTAAAGGGGTACTCCGCTGGAATCTTTTTTTTTTTTTTTCAATCAACTGGCTCCGGAAAGTTAAAATGATTAGTAAATTATTTAAAAAATTGACCACACCTCAAGGGTACCGCCCTAGTGGGCACACAATGAAAAAGAGATTGAGAACAGTTTGTTTGAAGAAAATGTAGGTCCAGTTTACAGGGTTTAAACCATTCTCTAAAGCAGAGAACGGGTTAAACCTGGTGGGTTCTGGTTGCTACGGGCAGCCAGGACCCACGGCCGGCCCATGCCCGGCATTAACCCTTTAGACGCTGCAATCAAAGATGATCGTGTCTAAAACGAAAGTAAAAGAATCCCGGCAGCTCAGCGGAGCTGATCGGGACTATCGCGACAAAATCACAATGTCACGATCAGCTTACCGGACAACGGGAGGGTCCTCACCTGCCTCTCCGTTATCCAATGGGTGATCTACTGCTCCATGTCTGCACAGCAGGCAGGACCAGCAGACCGCCGGTTACATTGATCAGTGCTTTGCATAAACTGATCAGTGCTCTGCTATTGCAATCAGAAGATTGCATGTTTTATCCCCCTATGGGGGCTAATAAAAAAAGTGTAAATTTTTTTTTATATAAAAGTTCATTAACCCCTTCCCTATTAAAAGTTAAAATCACCCCCCTTTTTCCCATTATTTAAAATAAAATAATGTAATAAAGAATAAAAATATGTTATGCTAATGTATTCGGAAATGTCCGAACTATTAAAATATTAGGTTAGCTAAACCACACGGTTAATGGCGTACACGTAAAACAAATACCAAAGTCCAAAATTGTGCATTTTTGGTCACTTCATATACCATAAAAATACTAATAAAAAGCGATCAAAAAGTCCCATCAAAACAAAAATGGTACCTCTCCATATACCACTCCATACACGGAAAAATAAAAAAGTTATAGGGGTCAGAAGATGCCAATTTTAAACGTACTAATTTTGGTGCATGTAGTTTATAATTTTTTTAAGTATTAAAATAAAACCTACATAAATTGGGTATGGACCTACAGAATAAAGATAAGGTGTCATTTTTACCAAATATAGAAACGGAAGCCCCCATAAGTTACATTTTTTTATTTTATTTTATTTCATCCCACAAAATTTTTTTATTTTTTTGGTTTTGCGGCAGGTTATATTCTAAAATAAGTGATGTCATTGCAAAGTACAATTGGTGATGCAAAAAACAAGCCCTTATATGGGTCTGTAGGTGCAAAATTGAAAGCGTTATGATTTTTAGAAAGTAAGGAGGAAAAAGCGAAAATGCAAAAAATGAAAAGTTCTTAAGGTGAAAATAGGTCTAAGGTCCCTAAGGGGTTACGCCTATCATTGCGACAATGTATGTGGCTAGATCCGTCAGGGTTTGGACTGATCAACTGGGAGAACAAATCAAAAATGGTACCCCTTAGATCAACTTTTTTTGTCTATACATGCTCTTGCCGCTGCGGTTATTTCTGATGCCTCAGCTGATTCATTGAGGCTTTCAGCTAGAGCTTCAGATTTGTCAAACTCAGCCAGGAGCTCTTTGGCTGAAGGAGTGGAAGGGAAACGTCTCATCCAAATCCAAGTTATGTGCTGTTTCGTATGAAGGAAATTATTTATATGGCAAAGCATTGGATCAAGTCCTTGAGAAGGCCTCAGATAGAAAGAGATTCCCTTCAGTCCCTTCCTTTCCCAATAGAAAGCCCTTTTGGGGGAGGGGGGACTTGTGAAAAGAGGGTCCTTCAAGCCCAAGGATTCTAGAGGCCAGAGAAAAGGCGGGGGAGTATTGTTTTCCACCCCTGACTCTGACTTAAAACACCATGTCAGCAATGACTGGAGGTTCCCAGTGGGAGGCAGGTTATCCCACTTCTATCCTCAGTGGGAGAAGATATCTGCAAGCCACTGGGTCCTTTTCACAATAAAGCACAGTTTGAAAATTACCTTTTCATGTCTTCCAGCTTCCAGATTTGTAATTACAGATCTCCGCCCACATCCGGAGAAACAGGCTGTACTCGAGAAAGAGAGGTTTTTTCCTTTCTGGACAAAAGTTCTGGCTCAGGATCCGGTACAAGAAAGAGGACAGGGTTTTTACTCAACCCTGTTTTTGGTGAGCAAGCCATATGCCTCTTCCGTACCATAATAAATTTAAAGTGTCTGAATCACTCCTTGAGATATGACAGGTTTCACGTGGAGATGATTCAGTCGGCAATCCTGAACCTGAGCCAAAAGTGTTACATGGTCACTCTGGATTTAAGGGACCCATACTACCATGTCCCAATTTTCAGGATCACCAGAAATAACTTTGGGTGGCTGTAGTGGTAGGGGGATCTCTGATGCATCTGCAATTTCAAGCTCTTCCTTTTAGTCTATCCCAGGCTCCAAGGGTCTTCATGAAGCTGATGGCAGAAGTGATTGCTCATTTGAGGGAGCAGGATGTTGTCATTGTTTCTTATTTGGACGACTTCCTGATTGTTGCCGATTCAAGGGAGCTCCTGTTAAAGCAGGTCCAGATAGTTCAGGACATTTTTGTAAAGTTGGGTCTGGAATTGAATCTAGACAAATCCCACCTAAGAGTACATTCACACGAGCGGATTTTCGCAGCGGTTTTCGCTGTGGATCCGCTGGTGAAGGCCCACTCTATGCTGTTTTTACACGTGCCTGCTCGTAGCGGCAAAACGCCGCTACGAGCAGACACACTGCGATGTGCGAGTCGCAGTGTACTTCGCTGCAGTGTGTCTGCTCGTCGTGGCGTATTGCCGCTACCAGCAGGCACCTGTAGAGATGGGGAGCCATGCTAGGGACCAGGACTGAGATGGGGAGCCATGCTAGGGACCAGGACTGAGATGGGGAGCCATGCTGGGGACCAGGACGGAGATGGGGAGCCATGCTGGGGACCAGAACGGAGATGGGGAGCCATGCTGGGGACCAGGACGGAGATGGGGAGCCATGCTGGGGACCAGGACGGAGATGGGGAGCCATGCTGGGGACCAGGACGGAGATGGGGAGCCATGCTGGGGACCAGGACGGAGATGGGGAGCCATGCTGGGGACCAGGACGGAGATGGGGAGCCATGCTGGGGACCAGGACGGAGATGGGGAGCCATGCTGGGGACCAGGACGGAGATGGGGAGCCATGCTGGGGGCCAGGACGGAGATGGGGAGCCATGCTGGGGGCCAGGACGGAGATGGGGAGCCATGCTGGGGGCCAGGACGGAGATGGGGAGCCATGCTGGGGGCCAGGACGGAGATGGGGAGCCATGCTGGGGGCCAGGACGGAGATGGGGAGCCATGCTGGGGGCCAGGACAGAGATGGGGAGCCATGCTGGGGGCCAGGACGGAGATGGGGAGCCATGCTGGGGGCCAGGACGGAGATGGGGAGCCATGCTGGGGACCAGGACGGAGATGGGGAGCCATGCTGGGGACCAGGACGGAGATGGGGAGCCATGCTGGGGACCAGGACGGAGATGGGGAGCCATGCTTGGGACCAGGACGGAGATGGGGAGCCATGCTTGAGACCAGGACTGAGATGGGGAGCCATACTACATACTAGAACTGAGATGGGGAGCCATGCTGGGGTCAAGGAAGATATGGGAGCCGTGCTAGGGACTAGGAATCCGATATGGAGTAATGCTGTGGACCATGAATGAGCAGGTGTACCTAGCTGGCGACTAGTAATTTGACTCAGAAGGTTTTGATAAATCTCCCCAATATTCATTTTAGAAGGCTTCAGAAGGCTGTATGAACTGGCTTTTTTCTTTGAGGAAACAACAGTATTTATCAATTGTCTTGTCCTAAAATTAATGTGCCCAGTCTACCATGGTGGTGCATTAGTGTCTACATACAGGGAACCATGAGCTTTTGGATGCTTCATTCCTTTTAGCATCTGCTGAGCAGTTTCTGGGATGACTGTTCCTGGATGATCTGTACTGAGTTGTAGGTTAACCCCTTAAGGACTAGGCCCATTTTGGCCTTAAAGGGGTATTCCAGGCAAAACCTTTTTTTATATATATATATATATATATATATATATATATATATATATATATATATATAATATATATCAACTGGCTCCGGAAAGTTAAACAGATTTATAAATTACTTCTATTAAAAAATCTTAATCCTTCTAATAGTTATTAGCTTCTGAAGTTTTCGGTCTAACTGCTCAATGATGATGTCACGTCCTGGGAGCTGTGCATGATGGGAGAATATCCCCATAGGAACTGAGTCATCAGAGAGCAGTTAGACAGAAAACAAAAACTCAACTTCAGAAGCTAATAACTATTGGAAGGATTAAGATTTTTTAATAGAAGTAATTTACAAATCGGAATTCAGGTAGAAAACAAACATGGTGCACATCTACAATCTTGCATAATGATCTGATTGCTTCTCAGCGTAATATCAAAAACGAACAGGTTGTTTGTATACATTTTTGATCAAAAAGTACAAGCCCACTCGCCACGTCAAGGCCACCTATTTAGAGTGGGTCCCTAACGTCCCTAGCATAAAATGGCATAGCACTGTGCGGCGACCACCACCGCCGCGACACCAGTGCCCACGGGGGGGGGGGGGGGAAACGACCCACCGGCAGAGCGGCCCCAGTGCTACTTAATCCAGTCTATGGGTCGCACCTCCCCGCAGACACAGCACCACGGCAGCAACGGAGGCCGCACAGCACCACACCAGTGTGAACAAGGTGTAATAGCGCACTTACCATGCATGCTCTCCCAGTCAGACTGGGAGGCTGCTAGGAAAGAAATGGCCCTTGTGTAGCTAACTACTACTTATGTAGGGTTGGGCTGAGGGGGTGGGGAAGAGTGCAGACACATGTTCAAACAAAAAAAAAGGAGGGGATAGAAAACACAGTGTGAATTCGGGTAGAAAACAGACTCTACAATCTTGTATAATGATCTGATTTTATTTTGTTTGAACATATGTCTGCACTCTTCCCCACCCCCTCAGCCCAACCCTATAAAAGTAGTAGTTAGCTACACAAGGGCCATTTCTTTCCTAGCAGTCTCCCAGTCTGACTGGGAGAGCATGGTTAGTGAGCTATTACACCTTGTTCACACTGTTGTGGTGCTGTGCGGCGTCCATGGCGCCGTGTCTGCGGGGGGTGCGACCCATAGACCGGTATGAGTGGCATTGGGACCGCTCTGCCACACACTGTGTTTTCTATCCCCTCCTTTTTTTTTGTTTGAACATGTGTCTGCACTCTTCCCCACCCCCTCAGCCCAACCCTATATAAGTAGTAGTTAGCTACACAAAGGCCATTTCTTTCCTAGCAGCCTCCCAGTCTGACTGGGAGAGCATGCATGGTAAGTGCGCTATTACACCTTGTTCACACTGGTGTGGTGCTGTGCGGCCTCCGTTGCTGCCGTGGTGCTGTGTCTGCGGGGAGGTGCGACCCATAGACTGGATTAAGTAGTACTGGGGCCGCTCTGCCGGTGGGTCGTTCCCCCCCCCCCCCCCCCCCCCCTTGGGCACTGGTGTCGCGGCGGTGGTGGTCGCCGCACAGTGCTATGCCATTTTATGCTAGGGACGTTAGGGACCCACTCTAAATAGGTGGCCTTGACGTGGCGAGTGGGCTTGTACTTTTTGATCAAAAATGTATACTAACAACCTGTTAGTTTTTGATATTATGCTGAGAAGCAATCAGATCATTATACAAGATTGTAGATGTGCGACCATGTCTGTTTTCTACCCGAATTCACACTGTAATTTACAAATCTGTTTAACTTTCCGGAGCCAGTTGATATATAAAAAAAAAGTTTTGGCCTGGAATACCCCTTTAAGGACCAGACCAACTTTATTTTTGCATATTTGTTTTTTCCTCCTCGCCTTCTAAAAATCATAACTCTTATATTTCCATCCACAGACCCATATGAGGGCTTGTTTTTTGCGCCACCAATTGTACTTTGTAATTACATCACTTATTTTACCATAAAATGTACGTCGCAACCAAACAAATATTATTTATGTGGGAAAATTGAAAAGAAGACTGCAATTTAGCAAATTTTGGAAGGTTTTGTTTTCACGCTGTACGCTTTCCGGTAAAAATGACATGTTTTCTTTATTCTTTGGGTCAATATGATTAAAATGATACCCATGATTATATGCTTTTCTATAATTGTACCACTTAAAAAAAATGAAACCATTTTAACAAAATTAGTGTTTGAAATTGCCCTTTTTTGACCACCTATAACTTTCCAATTTTTCCGTATATGGGGCGATATGAGGGCTCATTTTTTGCGCCATGATCTGTAGTTTTTATCAGTACCACTTTTGCTTAGGATCCAGCTCAAATGCAACTAAAATCCAATTTATTTAGGTCACGGACAGGAACAAGAAGGCAGTTACGCGTTTCAAGCGTCAAACGCTCTTAGTCATACTTGAAACGCGTAACTGCCTTCTTGTTCCTGTCCGTGTCCTAAATAAATTGGATTTTATTTGCGTTTGAGCTGGATCCTACCGTCCTTGTTTTCTCCATTGTGTGGTGTTGTCCAGCACCTGGATCCGTGCTCCTTCTGTTCCGAGTGGGGTAAGCTGGCTGGAGTTTTCTCCTTCCTTTCTTCCACTTTTGCTTCGGTTTTACCGTACTTTTTATTAAGTTTTTTATTAGTTTTTTTTTTTGTAATAAAATGTGACTTATTTTTATTTTTTGTACATTTACGCCGTCCACCGTACAGGATAATTAACAATATATTTTAATAGTTCAGACTTTTACGCATGCAGCGATACCAAATATGTGTATTAATTATTTTTTTTTAATGCTTTTTTGGTGGTAAAATGGGAAAAACGGACATTTTACTTTTTTATTGGGGATGGGGATTTTTTACTTTTTCACTTTTTTATTTTACATTTTTTTTTATTTTATATTTTACACTCTTTATGTCCCCATAGGGGGCTATTCATAGCAATCAGTTGATTGCTAATACTGTTCAGTGCTATCGGTCATCTTCTGCTCTGGTCTGCTCGATCTCAGACCAGAGCAGAAGACCCCAGGAGATGGCCGGAGCCAGGTGAGGGGACCTCCGGCCGCCATGCTGGATGATCAGATCGCCGCGGCAGCGCTGTGGGCGACCTGATCATCCATTGAAATTACCGCACTGCTGCAGATGCCGTGATCTGTATTGATCACGGCATCTGAGGGGTTAACGGCGGACATCCGCGCGATCGCGGATGTCCGCCATTACCGGAGGGTCCCTGGCTGCTGATAGCAGCCGGGACCTACTGGCCATGACGCGAGCACCGCTCCGGTGCTCGCGATCATGGTGGTGCGTAAATGTACGTCATGGTGCGCTAAGTACCACGTCAGCATGACGTACATTTATGTCCATTGTCGCTAAGGGGTTAAAGGAGTATGAGCAGAAGAAAGGCCGGGCTCTAAAGTCTTGATGGAAGGTATGTGAGTGACGTCTCGGGCACAATTAGCGGTATGTCATATAGCAATATCACTGTCTGTCCAGCATTTAATGGCCAGGTCAGTATTTATTTCCGTCAGCCTTTGAGAGGTAACTGGCGCACTAGTAAATAATGCGCACATGAGAATTAATTACTTACTTTCCTCCATCACATCCAGATCACTCATCTTCCATCTCCAGAGTCAGATTAATCATCTGTTCCACCGCTGTCCCGGCCACCAGCAATAAATTTGTGAAATGATTAAAAGGACGCGGTAAATGCATTTGCTTTATTTGGAATGGGTTGGATTCTGATTCATTATCACAAAAGCCTCTGGTAATGAATAGGGTTTATATGGGACTTGAGCCTGGCCAGGAAAATGCTTAGCAGGGACTTCTTTATAGAATATGTATATTAGGTAAGAAGTCTGATGATCGAGCATTTCTTTCTTTGTTTACTGGTGATTTTTCTGCTTTCATTCTGAACAGTGAGCTTTTTTCTTCCCAAAAAAAATGTATTTGGTAGTTTCCTGGTTATATCTTATGAGAAAGCTCAGTAAGCACTAATAGGACGGTTATTGTAGTTCTCACTGCAAATCTTTACATGTTTTCCAAAGGTTTCCTTAACCCCTTAAGAACCACGGGCGTACGGGTACGACCTGATGTCCTGGTACTTAAGGACCAAGGGCATACCTGTACGCCCATGGGAATTTCTGTCCTCGCCGCTCGCCAGGTGGGGACCAGACTGGGATGACTGCTGATAACCATCAAAATGCTGGTGCTACCCTAAATTTTTCATTTTCACAAGGGAAAATAGGAAGGAAAAAAAAATAATTTGTAACCCCCATTTCTTCTGAGTTAGAACATACCCCATATGTGGATGTAAAGTGCTCTGCTGGCGCACTACAATGCTCAGAAGAGAAGGAGCGCCATTGGGCTTTTGGAGAGAAAATGTGTGTATTTGAATTGAAGGCCCCTGACTTCCATTCCAAACAAATTCTCTCTCCAAAAGCTCAATGGCGCCAGCAGAGCACTTGACATCCACACATGGGGTATTTCCATACTCATAAGAAATGTGGTTACAAATTTTGGGGGGCATTTTCTCCTATTACCCCTTGTAAAAATGTAAAATTTGAGGAAAAACCAGCATTTTAGTGTTTCCCCCCCCCCCCCCCCCCATTTCATTTACACATCCGACTTAAACAAAAAGTTGTCAAACAAGTGGGGGGTGTTAAGGCTCACTGTACACCTTGTTACTTTCCTCGAGGGGTGAAGTTTACAAAAAAGTATGCCATGTGGTTTTTTTTGTTTGTTTTTTTGCTGCTGTTCTGGCACCATAGTGGCTTCCTAAATGCTACATGCCCCCCAAAAACCATTTCAGAAAAATTTGCTTTCCAAAAGCCAAATTGTAGTTCGCCCGCAGAGCTTTTTACTTCCTAACATGGGGTATTTCCATACTCGGAAGAGATGGGGTTACAAATTTTGGGGGGCATTGTCTCCCATTAACATTTGTAAAAATGGTAAATTTGGGGAAAAAAACTGCACTTTAGTGAAGACATATTTTTTTTTTCCCCTTCACACATCCTACTTTAACGAAAAATACCTCAAACATCTATGGGGTGTTGAGGCTCACTGGACCCCTTGTTATGTGCCTTAAGGTGGGGAAGTTTCCAAAATAGTAAGCCATGTGTTTTTTTTTTTTTTGCTGTTCTGGCCCAATAGGGGCTTCCTAAATGTGACATGCCCCCCAAAAACCATTTCAGCAAAATTCACTCTACAAAATCCCATTGTCGCTCCTTCCCTTCTGAGCCCTCTACTGCGCCCGCATAAAACACTTCCCATACACACATGAGGTTTCTTTACTCGAGAGAAATTGGATTACAAATTTTGGGGGCGTTTTCTCCTATTACCCCGAGTCTACAAGAACATACGAGTGTAAAAAAATTAAGATTTAGAATTTTCTTCTTTACTTTGCTGCTATTCCTGTGAAACACCTAAAGGGTTAACAAACTTTCTTTTGAATACTTTAAGGAGTGCAGTTTTTATAATGGGGTAATTTATGGGGTATTTCAAATATGAAGGCCCTTCAAATCCACTTCAAACTGAACTGGTCCATGAAAAATTCAGATTTTAAAATTTTTTGTGAAAGATTAGAAAATTGCTGCTGAACTTTGAAGCCCTCTGATGTCTTCCAAAAGTAAAAACATGTCAACTTTATGATGCAAACATAAAGTAGACATATTGTATATGTGAATCAATATATAATTTATTTGGGATGTTTATTTTCCTTACAAGCAGAGAGAAAAGCAAAATTTTAAATTTTTTTTCATCAAATTTTTGAATTTTTCACCAAGAAATTATGTAAGTATCGCTGAAAATTTACCACTAACATAAAGTAGAATATGTCAAGAAAAAATAATCTTTGAATCAGAATGAAAAGTAAAAGCATCCCAGAGTTATTAATGCATACAGTGACAGTGGTCAGATGTACAAAAAATACTCTGGTCCTTAAGGTGAAAATGGGCTTGGTCTTTAAGGGGTTAAAGTAGTACTGCAGTGTAAGACACTTAAGCCCTATCTGCAGGCCAGGGGATAAGTGTCTGATTGTGGGGGTCTGAACGCTGGGACCACCCGCAATCTCCTGTATGGGACCCCGTCTCTGCCGCCCCCTCCATGTATCTCTATGGGAGAGGCGGAGATGCAACATTCTTGCATCCCTGCCTCTCCCATAGAGCTATATGGGGGGCGTGTCGTCGACCTCAGTGAGGTTGACGACATGCGCATTGGCCGCGTACAGCCGCGGGTCACAGTACGGGGGGTCGCGGGGGTCCCAGCAGTTGGACCCCCCGCCATCAGACACTTATCCCCTGTCCTGCAAATAGGGGATAAGTGTCTTACACTGCAGTATACCTTTAACACATGACACTACTGCTCCTATATATCCTCTACTACTATATTAGTACACATCTAGGGACATGCATGATTCAGTAGTCGGGCTGTAGTGGCACCCATATTGATTATCACCCAGCATTATGACAAAAACACTAAGAAATCATCACATCTCATTTTTAACCCCTTTAAAGGGGTTGTCCCATGAATCAACAAATGTGCACCACAGACATATATGTAAAGGAACAGAAATGTGCTGTGTTTTAGTAAAGTAACTTTCATCCCTGTAGAGTTCCACCATGGATCTGATCACTGTGACCCTGCTGTTGCCAGGCACCAGAGTCCACACTTTCCCACAATCCCCGTTGCTTACATGTACAGTGGAGACCAACCTCCCCTTTTCCCATTTTTTAAATAAAACACTGTACAAACAAAAAAATACACATATTTGGTATCACCACGTGCGTAATGGTCCGAACTATTAATTGATTGTTTCTGATCCTGCAGGGTGAACGGCGTTAACACAAAATTCAAAACGCCAAAATTGCTGATTTTTGGTTACATTACATCCCCAAAAAATGTAATAAAAAGTGATCAAAAAGCCAGAACTACACAAAAGTGGTACAGTTAAAAACTACAACTCATGGCGCATAAATGAAAACCCTAAAACAGCTCTGGAGGGGGAAAAATAAAAAAAAGTTTTAGGGGTGAGAACATGGTAATGAACAAAGTTTTTTTTTTTTTTTCTAAGGTTTTAAAAATGTTTTAAAGGAGTAGTCCAGTGGTGATTCAGTGGTGAGCAACTTATCCCCTATCCTAAGGATAGGGGATAAGTTGCAGATCGCGGGGGGTCCGACCGCTGGGGCCCCCTGCGATCTCCTGTACGGAGCCCCGACAGCCCGCGGGAAGGGGGCGTGTCGACCTCCGCACGAGGCGGCGGCCGACACGCCCCCTCAATACAACTCTATGGCAGAGCCGAAGCGCTGCCTTCGGCAATCTCTGGCTCTGCCATAGAGATGTATTGAGGGGGCGTGTCGGCCGCCGCCTCGTGCGGGGGTCGACACCCGCTATCTCGGCGGAGAGCCGGGGCCCCGTACAGAGAGATCGCAGGGGGCCCCAGCGGTCGGACCGCCCGCGATCTCAAACTTATCCCCTATCCTTAGGATAGGGGATAAGTTTTTCACCACTGGACTACCCCTTTAACAATAAAACAAAACAAAAATGATTCAAGTTTGGTATCATTGGAATCGTACTGACCCATAGAATATATATGGAATGTCAGATTTACCGCATGTTGAACTCCGAAAAAAATTATTGCCTTTTATTTTTCAATTTTGCCCTGCATATCATTTTTTTCTGGCTTTGTAATACATTGTATGATTAAAAAAAAAAAAAATAAATAAAAACGTTATAGGTCTTAGAATGTAAGGAGGAAAAAAACATGAGCCAGAAATCTAAATTTGCTGGGTCATGAGGGGATTAAAGCGCAACTGTCAAAAAGAATATGCTTGTGAATCTGTGCACTAGGGCTTCACAAGTATATTCTTGACACACCTTTAGAGGTCCAGTAAGCTGCTTCATACTTACAGAATGCAGCTTTATAATCCCAGCTTTATAATGCAGTTTTGGGACATTGACATAATTCTAAAATTTTTTGCTTTATACACCACAATGGATTTGAAATTAAACAAATAAGATGTGCTTTAACTTTCCTTGATTTAGTTGGCCTGGTCAGCGTGGAGCGATCTCGGCTTCCGGCTATTAACCAATTAGATGCTACTATCAAAACTGACAGTGCCATATACAGTCAGGTCCATAAATATTAGGACATTGACACAATTCTAAAATTTTTGGCTCTATACACCACAATGTATTTGAAATGAAACAAACAAGATTTGCTTTAACTGCAGACTGTCAGCTTTAATTTAAGGGAATTTACATCCAAATCAGGTGAACGGTGTAGGAATTACAACAGTTTGCATATGTGCCTCCCATTGTCAGAGTATGTTCACACTGCGGAATTCCACGCTGTGAACATTACCATCAGTGTGAATGGGTCGTTCACGAGGCGGATTTTCAGCGGCGGAGATTCTGCAATGTGAACATACCCTTAAGCAACCAAAAGTAATGGCACAATTAGCTTCTCAGCTGTTCCATGTCCAGGTGTGTGTTATTCCTTCACTATCCCAATTACAATAAGCAAATAAAAGATCCAGAGTTCATTTCAAGTGTGCTATTTGCATTTGGAATCTGTTGCTGTCAACACTCAAGATGAGATCCAAAGAGCTGTCACTCTCAGTCAAGCAAGCCATCATTAGGCTGAGAAAACAAAACAAACCCATCAGAGAGAGAGCCAAAACATTAGACGTGGCCAAAACAACAGTTTGGAACGTTCTTAAAAAGAAGGAAAGCATCAGTGAGCTCAGCAACTCCAAAAGACCCGGAAGACCAAGGAAAACAACTGTGGTGGTTGAGCGAAGAATTCTATCCCTGGTGAAGAAAACCCCCTTCACAACATTTGGCCATATCAAAAACACTCTCCAGGAGGTAGGTGTATGTGTGCCAAAGTCATCAATCAAGAGAAGACTTCACCAGAGTGAATACAGAGGGTTCACCACAAGATGGAAACCATTGGTGAGCCTCAAAAACAGGAAGGCCAGATGAGAGTTTGCCAAACGACATCTAAAAAAGCCTTCACAGTTCTGGAACAACATCCTATGGACAGATGAGACCAAGATCAACTTGTACTTGATGGGAAGAGAAGAGTAGAGAAGGAAAGGAACATGATCCTAAGCATAGCACTTCCTCCTCAGTGAACATGGTGGTGGTAGTGTCATGGCATAGCGGGCATGTATGGCTGCCACTGGAACTGCTTCTCTTGTATTTATTGATGTGACAGCTGACAAAAGCAGTAGGATGAATTCTGAAGTGTTTTGGGCGATATTATCTGCTCATATTCAGCAAAATGCTTCAGAATTCATTGGACGGTGCATCACGGTGCAGATGGACAATAACCCAAAGCATACTGCAAACGTAACCAATTTTTAAGGGAAATAAGTGGAATGTTATGCAATGGCCAAGTCAATCGCCTGACCTGAATCCGATTTGAGCATGCATTTCACTTGCTGAAGACAAAAACTGAAGGGAAAATGCCCCAAGAACAAGCCGGAACAGAAGACAGTTGCAGTAGAGGCCTGGCAGAGCATCACCAGGGATGAAACCCAGAAATATCTGGTGATGTCTATGCATTCCAGACTTCAGGCTGTAATTGACTGCAAAGGATTTGCAAGCAAGCATTTAAAAAAGTGAAAGTTTGATTTATGATTATTATTCTGTCCCATTTCTTTTGGTCCCTTAACAAGTGGGAGGCAAATATGCAAACTGTTGTTGTAATTCCTACACCGTTCACCTGATTTGGATGTAAATACCCTCCAATTAAAGCTGACTGTCTGCAGTTAAAGCAAATCTTGCTGGTTTCCTTTCAAATACTTTATGTTGGTGTATAGAGCCAAAAATGTTAGAATTGTGTCGATGTCCCAATATTTATGGACCTGACTGTATGTTTTTGTTTTCCAATATAAGACTCTGTGAGACTTTTATGGAAGATTCTAGTTTAAGCCTATGCTTGAAAGGCAGAGCAGAAAGTTGAAAAGCTCATTGACATTACACTAATATCTACACATCCGTTTCTGTCGCATATTGTTTATTGACTCATTTTATTCAGTTCAGTGCCCAGAACTGCACTCCAACACCTGTTCTATATTCATAGTCTTCTGCGTGACTTTTGTGAATATTACACTGGGAAGAAGTATGGATACCCTGTGAATGTTCAAACAATATTCCGTATGCAAGAGGAAAAAGTGTGTGGGTTGTTGTGTGTGTTTTTTTTTTTCATTTTATTTTTTTATCTTTCCATAGATATATAATTTTTTTTATATATTTTATTTTTCAAAATTGCATCTTTCTCATGGCAGATATCCTGTAAGTATAATGGAAATAGAGTAAGGGAGTCTCTCTGTAATGCAGCACCGTAAGAATGTATAGATCAAAAGAAAATGCTTAAAGTGTGCCTGTTGTTAACAAAAACTTTTTATATAATGTAGATAATACCATTATATGTATATTTCTAATATACATTGGTTAAAAAATGAGTATTTTTTTAAGGTAGCTACTGCCCATGTGTCTCTATGAGGAGTCCAAATACAGGAAGTGAGGGTGGACAGGCAGGGCTCTGTGCGCTGAGGACAGGCAGGGCTCTGTGCGCTGAGGACAGGCAGGGCTCTGTGACATGCTCCCAGCTCACATCAGAATGGTTGACAAGCCAGGATCCTGTACAGAGCCCTGCTTATCCTGACCTCATTTCTTGTATTTGGTCTCCTCATAGAGTCACACAGGTAATATCTGCAGGAACAGCATTTTTTTTTCACCCAAACAAATACACAAATATACACTTTTTTTTGTTTTGCTTTTTTACAATGTATATCACAAATATACATATAATGGCATTATCTACATTATATAAAAAGTTTTTGTTAACCACAAGTATTTGCCAACCAAGGTGCCTCCAAGTGTTGCAAAACTACAAATGTGAAGCCAGTAGGTGAATTCCGATCGGCAGGTCTTCCGACAATCCGCATTTGAGGTGAAGTTCTGTAATACACTCAGGCTGTGAGTATGTGGAAGTCAGTGCATCACAGAACTTTGTCTCGAGGGCTCTGGTACATCTACAGGACAGACAACTAAGGAGAGGCATGAGCCAAACGACTGCTCAAGGTGTGGAGGGGGATGACTTGGAAGATATTCCCCTCACTGCTCCGGCCTCAACCCTCTCTTCTATGTCACGTCTTGCTTCCATTTCATAACTCACATCTTTGTGTTGCCCCTCTGAAGAGAGTTGGTACTGTTAGCTTTACATATATAGGGGATAAGTGAAATAGAAAGAGGCCTTTATTGGCTAACTGAAGATATAGGGGGACACTTACCAAGGTTGATGCACGTTCACTGATATTTTACACTGTTTTGATGGTGTAGTTGGAGTGTACATGCACCAGATTTATAAAATGGTACAGGGCATGTGATTTGGTGCTCGTACACATTTTTTTTGAAATTTCACTTTGGAGCACCACTTTTTTTTTTTTCATCCGTGCAACTTTGGAACTGCTGACTACAACCAGTTATGTAAGCCAGGTCTGAGCTGGTGTAGGTTTGTGGTGTAATTAAGGGCTGTGCAACAAATCTGCAACTTTTTATTTTTTTTGTTAAGTCACACTTTGTAAATCTCTTACTGCAAAGTGAAAAAACAAAGTTCAATTTAGTCAAAATCACTTTAGCAAAAAAGTTGCATACTTTTTGCGCAAGTGCAACAGATCTGCAACAATTTTACACAAAAAAACTGTGTCAAAGGGTTGATAAATGTCCTCCATAGAATGCAAGCATTCAAGACCTCTTAGGTCCCTTCATCAGGCAAATAATAATGCTGTTGAACGAAACTTAAAGGGGTACTCCGCCCCTAGACATCTTATCCCCTATCCAAAGGATAGGGGATAAGATGTCTGATCGCAGGAGACCCTCAGCTGGGACCCCCGCGATCTCTGTGCAGGACCCGGCATTCTTTTAGAACGCTGGGTTTGGGGGTCGTGACGTCACGTCACAGCCCCTCAATTAAAGTCTATGGGAGGGGCGTGGCCAGTGGTGTGGCTGTGACATCACGACCCCCGCCTCCAGCTCCAAGCATTTGGAACAAAATGTTCCGACTGCTGGGGCAACAGAGTACCCCTTTAAGAGGGGAATTTATCAAACCATTAAGACTGCTTTTTTTTCGGCTAAATTTGTTGCTTTAAAAGTCGCAAACTGGTCCCGCGGGTCATTTTCTGCAAAATTTTATTTAGAATGTTTACATTTACTGGCCATGAAGTGATCTTATTTAGAGCACTTTGTGCAGTGGTCACTGATTTATTATGTGCATCAAATGTCGCACGGGCCAGATTTAAAAGTTATCACAGGGCATTTGAACCTTGCCCTATAGAACTATCGAAATGGCTCTCCGTGCGACATTTGGTACAATTGCGGCAAAGCCCGCGCTTCTCTGCAACGTTTACCAGAATGAAGTAGAACAGTTCTATGGGGATTCATCAAAGCCTGGGCACCATTTGATAAATTTGGTGCACGTCAACCACTTTTTTCACAACATTTGTGCTCTAAACAAGTTCAAACCTCACATCAGTCTTCGTAAATGTCCCTCTGAGTCTTAAAAGATTGTAATCTATATCTTCTCAGTTAGCCAATAAAGGATCATAACTACTCCACTTACGTCCGACCTTTCTTAGAGAATTTCTGTTAAGTTGCAAACATTACTTGGTCAGTGGTAACATTGGCACTCCATTGATGCATTAAAAGGGTACTCCACTGGAAAACATTTTTTTTTCAATCAACTGGTGCCAGAAAGTTAAAGATTTGTAAATTACTTCTATTTAAAAAATCTTAATCCTTCCAGTACTTATTAGCTGCTATATGCTCCACAGGAAGTTCTTTTTCAATTTCCTTTCTGTCTGACCACAGTGCTCTCTGCTCTCTTCGTCTTGATCATACAGCAGCTGATAAGTACTGGAAGGATTAAGATTTTTAAATAGAAGTAATTTACAAATCTGTTCAAATTTCTGGCACCAGTTGATTGAAAAAAATAATAATAATGTTTTCCAGTGGCGTACCCCTTTAACCCCTTAAAGGGGTTCTCCGGTGCTTAGACATCTTATCCCCTATCCAAAGGATAAGGGGATAAGATGCCTGATCGTGGGAGTCCTGCAGCTGGGGACGCCCGTGATCATGCACGCGGCACCCCGTTTGTAATCAGTCTCCGGAGCGTGTTCGCTCCCGTGTGACGTCATGCTCCGCCCCACAATGCAAGCCTACAGGAGGGGGCGTGATGGCTATAGCTATCACTCCCCCTCCCGTAGGCTTGCATTGAGGGGCGGAGCGTGACGTCACACGGGGGCGGAGGCGTGACGTCACACGCCGCCGGCCCTGTAGTCGCCCGTAATCAGACCCGGAGCGAACACACTCCGGGGACTGATTACAAACGGGGTGCCACGTGCATGATCATGAGGGTCCCCAGCTGCAGGACACCCGCGATCAGGCATCTTATCCCCTATGCTTTGGATAGGGGATAAGATGTCTAAGCACCGGAGAACCCCTTTAAGGACTCAGCCCATTTTCACCTTAAGGACTCAAAACAATCTTCGTTTTTGCACTTTCGTTTTTTCCTCCTCATCTTCTAAAAATCATAACTCGTTCAATTTTGCATCTACAGAGCCATATAAAGGCTTGTTTTTTGCGTCACCAATTGCACTTTGTAATGACATTACTTATTTTATAACATAATCTGCAGTGAAAATTTTTTTTTTGTGGCATGAAATGAAAAGGAAAAAACACAATTTTACAAATTTTTAGGACTCCAGGTTTATTCTGTATCCTTAAGGTTACAGGGATACCCAATTTATATTGGTTTTATATATTTTACTACTTTAAAAAAAATTATACCTACATGCACCAAAATTAGTATGTTTAAAATTACCATCTTCTGACCCATATAACTTTTTTTTTATTTTTCCACATATATTTTCCCTATGAGCACTTTTTGCACCATGATGTGTAGTTTTTATCGGTACCATTTTTGTTTTGATGGAACTTTTTGACCGCTTTTTATTAATATTTTTATGGTATATGAAGTGACCAAAAATTCACAATTTTGGACTAATATTTTTACATGTACGCCATCGACCGTGCGGTTTAGCTAACCTATTTTAATAGTTTGGACATTTACGTATGCGGTGGTGCCACATATGATTACTTTTTTTTTATTACATTATTTTATTTAAAAAATAGGAAAGGGGGGTGATTTAAATTTTTATTGGGGGGGGGCTTATTCACATTTATTCTAATTTTTTTTTACCACTTTTTTTTTTTTTAGCCCCCTTAGGGGTCTATACCATGCAATCTTTTGATTGCATACACTGTTTAATGCTATGTCATAGCATAGCATTGATCAGTGTTACCGGCGCAGGCATGGCGCAGTAGATCACCGATCGGACGACAAGGAGGCAGATCGGGAGCTGATCGGGACATCGCGATTCTGTCGTGATAGTCCAGATCAGCTCCACTGAGCTGCCGTGATAGTTTCACTTTCAGTTTAGACACGTGATCAACTTTGATCGCGGCGTCTAAAGGGTTAATGCCGCGCATCAGCCCGATCTGCGGTGCCCGGCTTTAGCAGTGGGTGCTGGCTGCCCGTAGCAACCGGGGCCCACAGGGTTTAACCCGTTCTTCGCTCGTGAGAATGGTTTAAACCTTGTTAAAGGGATCAGGGTGTACAGGTATGCCCTCAGTCCTTAACTCCTTCAGGATGAAGGGCGTACCTATGCGCCCCTCGCCTGGTCCCGGTGTTTAAAACGGGGTCAAGCCGTGACCCCGCATCACACCGGGTCGGTCCCGGCTGCTAACGAAAGCCGGGACCCTGTTCCGATCAGCTAGGACGCGAGCGGAGACCCCCTTACCTTGCTCTGTCGTGTCCGATTTGAGTTTGATTGCTCCAAGCCTGAGCTACAGGCTTGAGCAATCGAGCCCCTATCTCGCTGATCGATGCAAAGCTATGGCTCTGCAGGGATCAGGGTAAAAGATCAGTGTGTGCAGTGTTATAGCTCCCTTTTTATAAAAAAAAATTTTTGCAGTGCTATAGCTCCCTATGGGAGCTATAGCACTGCAAAAAAAAAATTTAGAAAAAAGTTAAAGGTCGTTTAACCCCTTCCCTAATAAAAGTTTGAATCACCCCCCTTTTCCCATAAAAAAAAAACTGTGTAAATAAACATGTGGTATTGCGGAAATGTCCGAACTATAAAAAAATATATCGTTAATTAAATCGCACAATCAATGGCGTACGCGCAATAAAAATTCCAAAGTACAAAATTGCGTATTTTTGGTCACTTTTTATATCATGAAAAAATGAATAAAAAGCGATCAAAAAGTCTGATCTATACAAACATGGTACCGATAAAAACTTCATAACACGGCGCAAAAAATGAGTCCTCATACCGGCCCGTACGCAGGAAAAATAAAAAAGTTATAGGGGTTAGAAGATGAGAATTTTTAACATATAAATTTTCCTGCATGTAGTTATGATTTGTTTCCGAAGTACGACAATATCCAACCTATATAAGTAGGGTATGATTTTAACTGTATGGACTTACAGAATAAAGATAAGGTGTTATTTTTACGGAAAAATGCACTGCGTAGAAACGGAAGCCCCCAAAATATACAAAGTTTTCTTCAATTTTGTCGCACAATGAATTTTTTTTCCGTTTCACTGTGGATTTTTGGGTAAAATGACTGTCACTGCAAAGTAGAATTGGTGGCGCAAAAAATAAGCCATAATATGGAATTTTATGTGCAAAATTGAAAGCGTTATGATTTTTAGAAGGTGATGAGGAAAAAATGAAAATGCAAAAACGGTAAAACCCTTCGTCCTTAAGGGGTTAAGGACTCGGCAATGGGGGCCTATCGGGTACGCCTTGGTGTGCAGGATTTTCTGCTGCAGATTTCAATGTAAACTGAACACCGCTTGAAATCCTGCGCATCAAATCTGCGCAGAATACTCTACGTGTGAATAGACCCTTAAGGTGCCATTTTGAAACATGGCTATTGTGCACGGTCATTGAACACCCCATCGGGGGTATGCTTTTAAATCCGTTTCTCCTCTCCATTCTAGTCATTGAGGCTGGTTTTTTTTGAGGATTCTGGGGAGGGAAGTGGGGTGTGGATGCTGAATGATAGTGATTTCTCTGTTGTTTTTCTGTTTTTTTTCTGGCAGGACCCATCCCTTTACACAGTAAAAGCTGTGCTCATATTAGACAATGATGGAGAGCGGCTGTTTGCTAAGGTAATTATCCACAGTCAAATTTAGAAGCCTTTCATGAGCAAGTATACAAAGATAAATACACTTTGCAGTGAGCAAAAAAGGGGAAAACTTAAATAGTGCCCTGGTATGGTTATATAGTAATATTATACTTACTGTTAAAATAGTTTCTGCCGGTCTCTACAAGACCTATGTATACCATCGCCCTCCCTTGTTGCATTTTATTCATGGCTATTTTGTCCAGTCATTGCTAAGAGACTTAATTTAAAGCAGTGGTTCTCAACCTTTTTTGCCTGAGTACCCCTTTACAGCCCATTCCCCAAAAAATTGTACCCCCATATTAGAGACATATTTTAATGACTATAGTATAATTCATATGCTTCCCTTTCCTCTATAACAGGCCCCCTGTTTCTCTCCCTATCTTCCCAGTCCCCCGATTTACAGGTGACGTCTTCTCTAACCGGAGTTGTTTACTTGTCTTTTCTTCACTATCTGGCCTAGACCGCCATTAAGATTTCTCCCACACAAGACTTCTCCACAGAACCAGCCAAACAAACATTTTAGGCTCCTTTCTGCAGTACAATACCCACCCATTTACAAACTCCCCATGTTTATTGTCACACACAGTAATAATACCCTCTTTGCATCCCCATAAATTTGTTAGGCCTCCTCTGTGCCCCCAAATATAGCTGTAGGCCCCCCAAACTGCTCCCATATATGTCTTGTATGGGAGAAATCTAAGAACTGCTAAGTACCCCTGGGGATACTTGTACCCCAGGTTGAAAACCACTGACTTAAAGGGTACCCCTTTTACAGCTATTTCTTGTTTAATTTTGATGCTTTAAATCAGTGTTCCTCAACCAGTGGGCCTCCAGTTGTTGCAAAACTACAACTCCCAGCATGCCCGGACAGCCTTTGGCTCGGAAACACTGCAATAAATAAAAGAATGATGGGACACTGCAAATTGTATCAATTAAAATATCCAATAGCTCCTGTTCAGACCCATGTGTCTCCATATTAAGACTAAAGAAAAGTGTGCAGTTCAATACATTAAAAAGGTTCTCCAGGAATAGAAAAACAGAGCTAATGTATTAAAAAAAACAGCACCACCCCCTGTCCTCAGGTTGTGTGTGGTATTGCAACTTGACTCTATTAACTTAAAAAGAACTGAGCTGCAGTACCACACACAACCTGAGGACAGGTGTGGTGCTGTTTTTGGAAAAATTAGCTTTTGTTTTTCTATTCCTGATTACCACTTTAAACATGCTCCTTAAAATCACTGGAAAATTGGGGAAAAAAAGTCCTATTATTAGAGGGTTTATCATACTGTGTGCAAAGGAACAGTTGCCCATAGCCACCTGTCAAATTCCAACTTTCATTTTTGAGGCCTTTTAGATTTGATAAATCTCTCCGTGTGACTGACCTTGTTTACCATTCACATTATATGAACGTTACAGGATCTATGGGGTTAAAAATCCAGGAATACAGCCATTGCAGCAGTGTCATTGTATGTTCCAGCTGACACCCGCTGTGGATGGCATAGGCACAGCTCTTGTGCTAATTACTTAGTGCCAGGACCATAAGTGTACATTGTGTGGCGCCAAGATGTATTTACACTAAAGCAGGCCAACAACATTACATAGCGGATAAAACTATTGTTTGGCCCACATCTTTTGTGCCAACACTACTATTCATGTGCATGCTTGGCTCAGCCAGTCATGTATGTGGTTTCAGTGGCTGGATAATTGGCTGCCGGACCCCATAGCACTATTCGTACATAGAATTCCAACCTCTCCAATCCTTATTTTCCTAAACTACGGGGGTCAGGTGTGGGGGATCATTATTCCTTTCTGTCAGCTCCTCTGTACATTTAAATTTTAGTTTTTTATTCTGGGTACCTTGTGGCCAATATTTACTTGCAACAATTGTGCTTTAATCTGTCTGAAAGGCTTATCCCAGACTGTTTACTGTACTGACGATGAATTATCACATCCTGTCCTGTTAACTCTACAGTACTATGATGAGACCTATCCCTCGGTGAAGGAGCAGAAGGCTTTTGAAAAGAACATCTTCAATAAAACGCATCGGACGGACAGTGAGTGTGGCATCATATGGACTCGGTATACCATTACTTAAAGGAGATTTGTAGTAAACATTTTTTTTAAATCTCCTGTGCCCGGGCTGCAAAGAGTAACAAAGCAAACTTCAACTCACCTTCTGACGTTTCCCCATTGCTCCGTTATCGATGTCTCAGTCCTCCGGTCCTCTGGTGCAGCCGGCTGCTTCTTGAGGACGGTGACTCATACTGCGTTCAGCGTATCGCCGGCCGCAGCGACGTCCCGCCTTGACTCGTGATAGACTGAGTGCACTGTCATGTAAGAAGCCTGGGTCCCACCTTCTCCCTGCTGCCTGGGCTCCTTACATGACAGTGCATTCAGCCTTTCACATGCTGAAGCAGGACACCATTGCGTCTGGCTTTACGCTGAACGCATTGAGTCACCATTCCTAGGAAGCAAGTAGAAGCCCATCGGTGGAACATCGGAAGGCGATTTAAAGTTTTTGTTACTTTTTGCAGCCCGGGCACAGGGGATTATAATAAAAAAAAAATGTACTAAAGATCCCCTTTAAAGCAAATCTGTCCACCCAAAATGGTGTTTTTTCTGCAATTATGTCATAACAATGTGTGTTGTAATGACATATCCCATGAATGTAGCACCCACTTATTAAGTTGTCATTGCATTCAGGGATGAAATGCGTAAAAGTTGCAAAAAATAGTCAACTGGTTAAGAACCAAGGACGTTTATACTAGGGATCGACCGATTATCGGTTTGGCCGATATTCACGATTTTGGACGTTATCGGCAAATACCTTGCCGATAATCCGATAATGCACTGCCCCGGCCAGAGACCGCCACTGCCCCATTGCATCCCCCATCCCCAGTTTTATAATTACCTGTTCCCTGGGTCCGTGCTACTTCTGGCTCCTGCGGCGTCCTGCGTTATGATGTGCGCTGCGCAATGCCGAGTGACGTCCTCAACTCGACGTCACCATCAGTGCGCACAGTGACGGCTCAGGACGCTGCCGGAGCCAGATGTAGCGCCGACCCCGGGAAAAGGTAATTATAAAACCGGGGATGGGGAGGCAATGGGGCGGTGGCGGTGGTTGGGCTCATGACCGTCAGGGGGAGAGAAGCGGGCGGCGGCGGTCTCTGGGCAGAGGATAGGCAGGGGGGCGGGCGGGTTGGTGAAATAGCCGATAACTTATACCGAAATATCGGTATAAGTTATCGGCTATCGGCCTTAACCTCCACAGATTATCGTATCGGCCCTAGAAAATCGATATCGGTCGATCCCTAGTTTATACACGTCCTTGTGCCATTAACTGGGTATGGCGCAGGCTCCCGACTCAAGCCCGTGCCATACCGGCCGGCCCTCAGCTGATTCTTGTGGCTGAGGGCCAGCGTTAATAGCCAACATGTGGGTAACTATTAACCCTTTAGATCGCTGCTGTCAAAGCTGACAGCGGCATCTAAAGGAACCTGTAAACGCTCCCTGGGGGTGGATTGCGATCACGATCCACTGCTGAGGTAGCCAGAGGGCTTACCTCTCCTTCTGTGCTGGCTGCGGCTCTGAGAACGATAAAGCCTGGCAGGACCAGGCTTTATCAATCGAGCGCAGAGCGCACACTGATCTGTATGAGGAATTTAATGATTCCTCCTAAGGGGACTAAAAGTGTAGAAGAAGAAGGGAAAAAAAAGTTTTTAATAAAACACAAATTAACCCCTTCCTTATTAAAAGTTTTAATGACCCCCCTTTTCCAAAATTCCATATTAAAAAAATATTATAACATAATCTAAAAAAAAAAAATTGGGTACTTTTGGTCACTTTGTTTACTATAAAAAAATTTTTTACAGATGAAAATTTCAGATCATGGCGCACAAAATGAGCCATCATACATCCCCGTATATGGAAAAATAAAAAAGTTATAGGGGTCAGTTAAACTGAACATTTTAAACCTACAAATTTTCGTGCCTAAAGTTATAATTTTTTAACATAAGTGAAACAAAATCAAACCTATATAAGTAGGATATCATTTTAATCGTATGGACCTATAGAATAAAGATAAGGTGTCATTTTTACCAAAAAGTGCGCTGCGTAGAAACGGAAGCCCCCAAAATTACAAAATGCTGTGTTTCTTTGTTTTTTTCAAATATTTATTTGCTGGTTTCACTGTAAATTTTGTGGTAAAATTGAAAGCGTTATGATTTTTAGAAGATGAGGAGGAAAAAACAAAAGGTCAAAAATGATAAAACCTTTGATCCTTAAGGGGTTAATGACGATAGTGGTCTATGATTTTCCTTATTGACTTAGTTGGTCTGGTCAGCGTGGAGCGATCTCGGCTTCCGGCTATTAACCAATTAGATGCTACTATCAAAACTGACAGTTTCATATACAGTCAGGTCCATATTGGGACATTGACACAATTCTAACATTTTTGGCTCTATACATCACCACAATGGATTTGAAAGGAAACTAAGAAGATTTGCTTTAACTGCAGACAGTCAGCTTTAATTTGAGGATATTTACATCCCAATCCCAATCATATTTGCATTTGGAATCTGTTGCTGTGAACTCCAAAGATGAGATCCAAAGAGCTGTCATGATCAGTGAAGCAAGCCATCATTAGGCTGAAAAAAACAGAAAGCCAAAACATTAGACGTGGCCAAAACAACTGTTTTGGAACATTCTTAAAAAGAAGGAAAGCATCGGTGAGCTCAGCAACACCAAAAGATCCGAAAGACCAAGGAAAACAACTGTGGAGGATAACTGAAGAATTCTATCCCTGGTGAAGAAACCCCCTTCACAGCATTTGGCCATATCAAGAACACTCTCCAGGAGGTAGGTGTATGTGTGTCAGAGTCATCAAGCGAAGACTTCACCAGAGTGAATACAGAGGGTTCACCACAAGATGGAAACCATTGGTGAGCCTCAAAAACAGGACGGCCAGATTAGAGTTTGCCAAACGACATCTAAAAAAGCCTTCACAGTTCTGGAACAACATCCTATGGACAAATGAGACCAAGATCAACTTGTACCAGAGTGATGGGAAGAGAAGAGTATGGAGAAGGAAAAGAACATGATCCTAAGCATAGCACTTCCTCAGTGAAGCATGGTGGTCGCAGTGTCATGGCATAGCGGGCATGTATGGCTGCCACTGGAACTGCTTCTCTTGTATTTATTGATGATGTGACTCCTGACAAAAGCAGCAGGATGAATTCTGAAGTGTTTTGGGCAATATTATCTGTTCATATTCAGCAAAATGCTTCAGAACTCATTGGACGGCGCTTCACAAATAAATAATATATAAATAAACCCTTCCCATAAGACAAACATCAGTTGCCCGAACTAATAAAATATGACTCAACAAGAAAAATAATTGGAGTTTTTTGGACACATCATATCCCAGAAAAATGGGGGTGGGGGGAGGGAAGCTATCAAACAGTCACATCTGCCCTATAGTAAAGCTAGAAACTACACATTATGGAGCAAAAAAAATTATCCCTAATACAGCTATATATATTAAATAATAAAGAGTTATAGGAGTCAGAATACGGCAGTTTAATAAAATTTCATAAAGTTCTTATCCGATTAATTGCAAAATTATCAGCTAACTAATACATTAAAGGGGTATTCCAGGCCAAAACTTTTTTTTTTTATATATCAACTGGCTCCGGAAAGTTAAACAGATTTGTAAATTACTTCTATTAAAAAAATCTTAATCCTTCCAATAGTTATTGGCTTCTGAAGTTGAGTTGTTGTTGTTTTCTGTCTAACTGCTTTCTGATGACTCACGTCCCGGGAGCTGTGCAGCTCCTATGAGGATATTCTCCCATCATGCACAGCTCCCGGGACGTGACATCATCATTGAGCACTTAGACAGAAAACTTCAGAAGCTAATAACTATTGGAAAGATTAAGATTTAAGATTAAGTAATTTACAAATCTGTTTAACTTTCCGGAGCCAGTTGATATATATAAAAAAAGGTTTTGCCTGGAAAAAATTGTCATCTTCTGACCCCTATAACTTTTTTATTTTTCCGCGTACGGGCCGGGATGAGGGCTTTTTGCGTCGTGATTAGAGATGAGCGAATTTACAGTAAATTCGATTTGTCACGAACTTCTCGGCTCGGCAGTTGATGTCTTATCCTGCATAAATTAGTTCAGCTTTCAGGTGCTCCGGTGGGCTGGAAAAGGTGGATACAGTCCTAGGAGAGAGTCTCCAGCCCACAAGAGCACCTGAAAGCTGAACTCATTTATGCAGGATAAGTCATCAACTGCCGAGCCGAGAAGTTCGTGACGAATCGAATTTACTGTAAGTTCGTTCATCTCTAGTCGTGATCTGAAGTTTTTAGCGGGACCATTTTATTATTGATATAAAAAGTGACCAAAAATATGCTATTTTGCACTTTGGAATTTTTTTGCGCGTACGCCATTGACCGTGCGGTTTAATTAATTATATATTTTTATAATTCGGACATTTCCACACGCGGCGATATCACATACGTTTATTTTTATTTACACTTTTTTTTTTTTTTTTAAATGCGAAAAGGGGTGATTCAAACTTTTATTAGGGAAGGGGTTAAATGATCTTTTTAGTAACTTTTTTTTTATTTTTTTTCACTTTTTTTTTTTGCAATGTTATAGCTCCCATAGGGGGCTATAACACTGCACACACTGATCTCATAGGAAACCATTGATCAATGATTCTGCCGCTTGACTGCTCATGCCTGGATCTCAGGCACTGGGCAGTCATTTGGCGATCGGACACCAGGAGGCAGGTAAGGGGACCCTTTTCGTGTCCTACAGCTGTTTTGGGATGCTGTGATTTCACCGCGGCGGTCCCGAACAGCCCCCTGTGCTAACCGGCATTAGTTTCGTTTCCATTTGAACTCAACTTTTAATGCCGCGTCTAAAGGGTTAATAGCGCGCGGCACCGTGATCACTGCCGCGCGCTATTAGCCACGGGTCCCGGCTGTTGTTAGAGGCCGGGCCCGACCTGCTATGACTGCTTGGCCCTGTGCTATAGGACGGGAGCAGACTCAGGACGTACAAGTATGCCCTGAGTCCTTAATGGAGAACTCCAGAATATAAAAAATTGTCCCCCATACTTCCCGCAGTAAAAAAAATAAAGATGTACATACCTTCCTCCGCCGTGATCCTCTTCCTGGTTGCTGGTGTTCGGAGAGTCTTACTGCGCTCAGCCAATCACCAGCCGCAGTGAAGTCCCGACTCGGCCGGCGATAGGCTGAGCGGCAGTGTGATGTTTTTGGCCCCAGCAGCAGGTGGTGGTCTAGTGAAGAATTTTGTATCCTGAAGCGTTCTCACACTGCCGTTCAGCCTATCGCCGGGCGAGTCGGACTTCGCTGCGGCTGGTGATTGGCTGAGCGCAGTATGATTCTCCGACCACCGGCAACTAGGAAGTGTATCGCAGCGGAGACCGGAGCAGGTTACCGGAGGCACCGGGGGAGCGGAGGAAGGTATGTACATCTTTATTTTTTTTACTGCCGGCAGTATGGGCGACAATTTTTATATTCTGGATATTTAAGAGGTTAAAGGGATCTTGCCATCGGGATTTAGAGCAAAATAGCATGCACAATGTGTAAGAGGCATCATAATAATCCTTTTGTAAACTGAATGGTCTAAGGCCTTGTTTACATTGCCTTCTGCTATTCGGAGTTCCATTGGCAGTTCGGCCAGGAGGACCGTAGTTTAGCAGAGAGAAAAAATAGTGCAAGCGCTGTTTTTTTTTTTTTTTTTCTCTGCAGAAATTTTGTAAAGTCACCGGGTCACCGACATACCCCTGCAGGTGAATGGCCCGGTCATGAATAGTCGTTTGCATCCGACCAGTTTTGGGTCCGATCAGCTCTCTTTTTTGGAGCCAATCGGACCTTCAACAGGTCAGATGCAAATGGCCGTGTGAACCTAGCCTAAGTGGGGGGGGGGGGTGGAATACTTTTAATGTGGCACTCGGGGTATGCTAATGAACCCTAAGTAGTCATCAGGACCTGCAGCAGGGCGCAACTGGTCACAGCGCCTCGCCTGTAATCCTGTGATTGACAGGTAAAGAGGCTTCTACATCCCGCTCTGCCCAGAAATAGAGGCCTTTTTTCCTGTCAATCATTCCTGTAGAGCTATTCCTATTTCTGAAGGATTTTACCTCTAGGTTATATTCTTAATTTTAGGAAACTTATGACTCTTGTATGTAGTAGTAAAAAACACACACATGTACACCCCTCTGCAGTGTTTATGTTGAGAAGTCTGATATGCAGCGTTGCTATTGCTTTTCTCTTTGTGCAGGTGAAATTGCTCTCCTGGAGGGCCTGACTGTGGTGTATAAGAGCAGCATTGACTTGTACTTCTATGTCATTGGAAGCTCCCATGAAAATGAGGTATGTTTCACAGCTTGTTCTGCTAATACGTTTTAGAAGCTGCCATCATTTGGTTAGATAACATTACCCCTGCCTGTGCTCAGCGCTATTATATTACTGTGTACATTAGCTAATATTAATCCGCTGCATCCGACAGCATGTTAATAGGGCGATATAATCTAATGGTGATCATTAAATCTGCCTACCTAACAGAAGTGAACTAGGAAAGACATTCATCCCATAAACGCCTAAAGTGTCTGCATGTTTTGTCATTCTTATATGAAGACAAATGGTCAGTATAGGTGAAGGCTCTTGTTAGTAGTCTCAGTAGTCTTCTCTCTTAAGCCCCCCCCCCCACTTCTGACTTCGACCTGTAATGTAATGGTTGTCCATATGTCATAGTTTTAAAGGGATTTTCCTGCATACATTTATGTTATACAAGCAGATGATGTGCTTGCAGTTTAATATCTAATCTGCAGTATATTGCTCCTCTACTATACATCTGCAAGTTCCTGGATGTTTCAGGACTTATAGCAGTGATTCCCAACCAGGGCGCCTCCAGCTGTTGCAAAACTACAACTCCCAGCATGCCCAGACAGCCGGTTGATTGAAAAAAAAATGTTATCCAGTGGAGTACCCCTGAGGTACTCCGGTGGAAAACTTATTTTTTTTCATTACAACTGGCTCCAGAAAGTTACAGTTTTGTAAATTTCTTCTATTAAAAAATCTGAATCCATCCAGTACTTATCAGCTGCTGTATGCTCCAGAGGAAGTTGAGTTGTGGTTTTCTGTGTGACCACAGTGCGCTCTGCTGACACCTCTGTCTGTATCAAGAACTGTCCAGAGTAGAAGCAAATTCCCAGAGCAAACTTCTCCTGCTCTGGACAGTTCCTGACATGGACAGAGGTGGCAGCAGAGAGCACTGTGGTCAGACTGAAAAGAACTCAACTTCCTGTGGAATGTAATGGTTGTCCATATTTCATAGTTTTAAAGGGATTTTCCTGCATACATTTATGTTATACAAGCAGATGATGTTTAATATATAATCTGCAGTATATTGCTCCTCTACTGTAAATCTGCAAGTTCCTGGATGTTTCAGGACTTATAGCAGTGTTTCCCAACCAGGGTGCCTCCAGCTGTTGCAAAACTACAACTCCCAGCATGCCCGGACAGCCTTCGGCTGTCCGGGCATGCTGGGAGTTGTAGTTTTGCAACAGCTGGAGGCACCCTGGTTGGGAAACACTGACTTATAGAGACTGCATTAAAGTTCTATCTTGATTACAAAAAAAATCACTCTGTCTGGATATGACACCGCAGGACTGACTTGTGCGATTTAAAAGCTATAGACAGTAGAAAGGGAGGCGAGCAGATACAAGGCGAGAATTACGTAGACTGTGTACAAGTGTAAAGAGAAAATATAGCACATACAGCATGTTGCAAATACCGTAGAAAAGAAATTTAAAATGAAGTAATTATTTTAATACAGGCCTATGGGGAAAATGTTTCTGTCTCATAAATACAAAGCAAGAATAAAAAAAAAAAAGCTTTTCAGCGATGTCCATAGCCTGGTGCCAGAAAGTTAAACAGATTTGTAAATTACTTCTATAAAAAAAAAATCTTAATCCTTCCAGTACTTATTAGCTGCTGAATACTACAGAGGAAATGATTTTCTTTTTGGAACACGGAGCTCTCTATTGAATCACGAGCACAGTGCTCTCTGCTGACATCTCTGTCCATTTTAAGAACTGTCCAGAGTAGGAGAAAATCCCCATAGCAAACATATGCTGCTCTGGACAGTTCCTAAAAAGGACAGAGATGCCAGCAGAGAGCACTGTGCTCGTTATGTCAGCAGAGAGCACTGTGTTCCAAAAAGGAAAGAATTTCCTCTGTAGTATTAAGCAGCTAATAAGTACTGGAAGGATTAAGATTTTTTTTTTTTAATAGAAGTAATTTACAAATATGTTTAACTTTCTGGCACCAGTTGATTTAAAAACAAAAAAAAAGTTTTCCACCGGAGTACCCCTTTAATGGACGCCCACTTGTGTCCTTTGTGTGATGGATCCAGCACTACATTGTGTTTTTTTTTTTGCCTCTAATGTTTCTGTATTTTCTTTTCATTCCTTTTAAGCTCATGCTGATGGCTGTCCTAAACTGCCTCTTTGACGCATTAAGTCAGATGCTGAGGTAGGTAAAGGAATAGTTACTTTTACTATAAATCAAGACTACTGTATATGTAATTATTTATACCAGTGGGTATTTAGACTTCCCATTTCTAGAGAACCAGAGTTTGGTTACCTCTGTGCCTAGATGATCAATAGGATTCAGATCAGGGCTCATAGAAGCCACTTCCAAATAGTCCAATATTTAGCTCTTCTTAGCCATTCTTGAGGGTTTTGGGTCATTATCCTGTTGGCGGACTAATTACCTGCAACTGATTTTTTGTTTTTCTAAATTATTCAGTTGACCCACAATTCAAAAGCAATGTCTGATTATCATCAATTCATTTTCAGTACATTTTTATTCATTATTACCTTTGCCAGTTTCAAGTTCTTTCAGGGAACATTACTGGATTTTCTGTCTTTCAAGGGGCACTCCACTGGCCAGCGTTCGGAAGTAAATGTTCTGAACGCTGTTTTTGCGCTGCGGGGGTCGGCCAAGCCCCTCGTGATGTCACAGCCATGCCCCTCAATGCAAGTCTATGGGAGGGGGCGTGACATCACACTAAACCCAATACACTTGGTTACAGTGTGGGTGAAGAGGAGACCGATGAGAAGTCAATGAGTTAAAATATGTACCTGTAGTCTAGAGCTGTGTCCCTCCGAAGATCCTCTACTATCCCCGCTGAATTGTGCCCAGGAGGCGGGCCCGCCGGGTGACCAGCTGCAATAAATATTCAGATTTCCCAGCGGGCCCGCCTCCAGTGCGCAATTCAGCGGGGATAGTAGACACAGCTCTCTGGTATTTTAACTCATTGAGCTCTCATCGGTCTCCTATTCATCCACACTGTAACCCAGTGTATTGGGTTTGCTGTGGATGAACAGGATGACTGTTTTCCTTTAAGAAGAAATATCATTAAGATAGACCAGTGTTTCCCAACCAGGGTGTCTCCAGCTGTTGCAAAACTACAGCTTCCAGCATGCCCGGACAGCCAAAGGCTGTCCGGGCATGCTGCGAGTTGTAGTTTTGCAACAGCTGGAGGCACCCTAATTGGGAAACACTGAGAGAGGCTGATTTTTTTATTTTTTTTCCCCCCAACAATTTTCTGTGTAAGCCTATGACAATATTTTATAGTGTGATCCTGCATAGAGAGAGTTCACAATAGGACTACACATACCACACCACAGTTTTTAACACTTTCCTGGAGACACAGAGTGGCCTGCTCTTAGGCTGCATTCACACTTAGTTTTTACATTGCAGGTGCCGGATCTGGCTGGGGGAGGGGCAAACCAGGCTCTCCTATACCCCAGCCGGACCAGCGCTGAACTCCATTTACTTTAATGAGCCGTATGCGGTTTCCTGACCGGACTTAAAACCGTAGTATACTACGGTTTTAGGTCCGGTCACAAAACCGGATACGGGTCAAAAATGAGCCGACCGGAGTCACCGTTTGACTCCGGTCGGCTCATTAAAGTAAATGGAGTTCAGCGCTGGTCCGGCTGGGGTATGGGAGAGCCTGATTTGCCCCTCCCCCAGCCGGATCCAGCACCCGCAATGTAAAAACGAAGTGTGAATGCAGCCTTAGTTAGGATTTGAGGAGTTGAGTTATATTAATGTCCTGGAAGTATGGTGTTTTTTGTAATCTTTTTTTACTTTTGCGTATGAATTGTTACCTTTTTAATCCTGTCAGTTTCTCTTCTACTTTCTGTCTGTGGAAACATGGCTAATGAGAAACCTTCATAATTCTGCAGGAAAAACGTTGAAAAGAGAACACTGCTTGAGAATATGGAAGGGTTGTTCCTGGCGGTTGATGAGATTATAGATGGCGGGTAAGAGATTAATTGGATTTCTGGTCTATCCTCCTCTGATATACAGCAACATCTGTTCCCACTCTGCATTGTGTGATGGGGGTGTGCCATCGAAGCCATTCCTTCATTTCACCTCCATCTATTTCTCAGGTTATAAAGTCTGCGCAGCATTAAATGCTACAGCGCTCTTCTCCATCTTGTAAAGCGCGGCACTGTCGGCTTAAATGACTGGCAGCGCAACGGTTAAACATTCAGCGTGAACATTAAGGCAATTCACATTCACAAATGAAGACAGTAAAATCCTCCTGTGCTAGTAAATAGAAGTGTTAATCTGGAAGCTGTACATTTCCCGTCTGTGCTTGTTTTTGTTTGAATTGTGATAGCACAGCAGTTACCACCATAGAGACTCTGTAAGGAGAACAGCTCCTAACAATGTCATTACCGTGTAAGAGCCGCTATGTATCCGTGTAATGACATCATTAGGAATGCTTCCATCATAGGCTGCTGCAGATTGAGTGCTCCGGCTATAAAGACGTGTAAGAATTGCATTTTCTTTAACTCTCGAATAACTGAAGCCCTTCCCCTGCCAGTAGTGTACAGTAAACTGTGTATACCTGACTTGGATTATATTTGATCTGGATGTCCTGTACTCTTCTTTTCAGTGTCATTTTGGAAAGTGACCCCCAGCAAGTGGTTCATCGTGTTGCCTTGAGGGTAAGTTGAATATTTATGGGTATATTCTGTACTTAAAGGGGTACTCTGGTGGAAGAAAACTTTTTATTTTTATTTATTTATTTTTTTATCAACTGGGGCCAGAAAGTTAAAGAAATTTGTAAATTACTTCTATTAAAAATACTACAGAGGAAATTATTTTCTTTTTGGAACACAAAGCTCTCTGCTAAATCATGAGCACAGTGCTCTCTGCTGACATCTTGGTCCATTTTAAGAACTTTCCAGAGTAGGAGAAAATCCCCATAGCAAACATATGCTACTCTGGACAGTTCCTAAAATGGACAGAGATGTCAGCAGAGAGCACTGTGCCCGTAATGTCAGCAGGGAGCTCTGTGTTCCAAAAAGAAAATAATTTTCTCTGTAGTATTCAGCAGCTAATAAGTACTGGAAGGATTAAGATTCTTTAATAGAAGTAATTTACAAATCTGTTTAACTTGCTCAGATTTAATGTCAGAGCCAAAAAGTCATATACCTGATCACAGAAGTTTTGAGATGAGGAATTCATCTGGAGAAATAAGCTGCTTGGAAGCTAGCCCATACTTTCCAATAGTATACATTTACAGCAGGGTTAGACAATGCAAAGGATCCAATTGGCTAAGGTGGCTAGAACGCTGTTACTGGCACCTAACCTGTGGCTATTGTAATTGGTACATCCTGCATAGTTACATGGCTAGTGGGTTATATTAAGTTCAAAAGGGGTACTCTGGTGGAAAACATAATTTATTTATTTATTATTATTATTATTATTATAATTTTTATCAACTAGTGCCAGAAAGTTAAACAGATTTGTAAATTACTTCTATTAAAAAAAGCTTAATCCTTCCAGTACTTATCAGCTGCTGTATAATACAGAGACAGTTTTTTTTTCCTTTTTGAATTTTTCTGTCTGTTCATGTCAGGAACTGTCCAGAGCAGGAGAGGATTACTATGGGAATTTGCTCCTGCTCTGGACTGTTCCTGACATGGGCAGAGGTGTCAGCAGAGAGCACTGTGGTCAGACAGAAAATAAATTCAAAAAAAGGAAAGAACTTTCTCTGTGTTATACAGCAGCTGATAAGTACTGGAAGGATTAAGATTTTTTAATAGAAGTAATTTAGAAATCTGTTTAACTTTCTGGCACTAGTTGATAAAAAAAATTATAATTTCCACCGGAGTAAGTAAATACTTACAAACTTTATAGATTATCTAAAGCAGTGCTCTCCAAACTGTGGCTATCCAGCTATTGCAAAACTACAACTCTCAGCATGCCCGGACAGCCAACGGCTGTCCGGGCATGCTGAGAGTTTTAGTTTTGCAATAGCTGGATGGCCACAGTTTGGAGAGCACTGATTTAGAGAGAGGCAGAAGCTATCCTGAATTCAACAGACCAGTTTGCCATGAAGCGGGGAAAATTCCTTCCTTTTAATATTTAACCCTTCTATTTTATATTTTTGCGTCCCGACTTTAACTTTCATCTGGCTGGCAAGCAATGGCTGCATCGGTTGTCAATATTTAGCCCCTATTATTCGGAAACCACAGCGAAGGTCACGGCCAGACCCAAGGGGAACATTCTACAGAGTTAAAGAGCAGTTCTGTTTTGAATAGTTTTTTTTCTCGTGTGGACCGCAGTTGTTTTCTCATACATTACTGCTCCTTAGTTAAATGCATAGAAATAATAACTACAGGAGCAGTCATAGTTTTCATATATAATTGATCATTGGCACTAATCTGCAGTAAAGTCCATTGTGTTGCACTCTGGAGGGCTCTTTAAAGTCTCTTTCGAGCAGTATAAACTGCTGGATGTACTTTTGAGTGTACATTTTGATCTGACAGTGGTGAAGTGGTTAAGTGCCGTGTCGCCATATGTTGTTTCTCTTGCTAGCATCTGTCCCCTGGGTCCTCCACACAGCTCCCTAAGAATGCCTGCTGAGAAGGCAGATTTATGGGCTCCATTAGCATGCTGTTACAGTGTTTGCTGTGCTCTCATAGGAGTCTGTGCCCAGCTACTGGCAGAGCCACCTGCTGAGCTGTAGAATGATGCAGAAGGTTTCAGTCTCGCTGTAGTGGAGTGAAGATCAGTAGGGTGTCTGGAAGAATGGAGGTTGACATGAGGAGGGAAAAGCTGCTATTTTAGGTCAAAGACTTCAGGTGAGGGACCCAAGTCTCTCCAATTATTTAATAGAGGTTCTTTGTACACTGTATTTGCAGTGTGTTTACTGTGTCTACTAGGAAAGAAGAAATTTTAATTTCAGCTCACCTCCTATGTAGTGTGCCCGAACCTTCACCCTGCCAGGTGACTTGCATAATCCATGAAAATATACAGAAGATAGGTTCAGCACGCCAGTTAAAGAAATACAATAAAAGCTTGGAATTTTAACATCAAAGTCCATAATGCAAGACAACACACCATCAGTGCCCAAGAGCGCGCACAGGCTCAAAACGCGTCTGACCCAGCTGATGCCATTGCAACTAGAGGGTGTGTTGGTCTTGCATTATGGACTTTTAAAGAAGTACAATAAAAGCTTGGAATTTCAACTGGCATGCTGAACCATTCTTCTGTATATTTTCATCTACTAGGAAAGCACCTGCCACATGCATTAAAAGTATCTGTAGATCCCTATTCATCTTTGGCCTCCATTGGGCTGGTATATTTCAGTATTCTATACAGAGGAATAGTTATAATAACGAACATGTGTTATTTTGTTCTGCAGGGTGACGATGTGCCTCTCACGGAACAAACCGTCTCACAGGTAGGTTGCACAGACAGCAATGTCGTACCTTTACTTACACACACACACACATATATTGTAATAAACAGCCATCATTATGACAACTTAACCTTTAGTTTTGTTCAGAACCAGATTTTAGCAATTTCTGGACAAAGCTAGTATGACGATTCTTAAAGATATTTAGAAAAATGGGACAAAGGTGTACATTACCCCTTCTGCGTTGAGCACTTTGGCGGTTTTAACTATGAAAACTCTACCAAGCCTATTGATCATTGTTGGCTCCAATTCTTTAAAGTATGATTGTCACTAAAAACAACTTTTGACATGTCGATCAGGGCACATCCTCAACCGCTGCTTCATTTAACTGGGAGGGGGGATATGGGACCCCTGTTTTTGGGATCGGTGGGGCTTTCAGTGGTTGGACTCCTGCAGATCAGATTTTTGTATACTTTCAGTGGCATTGTATCTATATACTGTAGATAGGAGAGTAGGGCTGGGCGGTATGGCCAAATATGTGTATCACAGTATTTTTGTAACTTATGGTGGTTCCACGGTATATAACGGTATTAGCCCAGTCGGGGTCCCCATCGGGGTACTACTCGCGTCACCCACAAGCGCTGCTCTCCTCGTCCTCCTGTTTGCTGCGGCCGCCGGTGCTGACATTCTATAGCTGTATCCCTATGCCCGGGCTGCAAAAGGTAAACAAAAATATACTTTAACGCATGTTCCTATGTTGGCCTTACGCTCTTCCTGGGGACGTGAATGTCGGACAGCCGTCAGCCTATCACCGGCCGCAGCGATGTACCGCCTCGGCCGGTGATAGGCTGAGCCCACTGTCATGTAAGAAGCCGGCTTCTTACATGACAGTGCACTCAACCTATCACCGGCCGAGGCGGAACATCGCTGTGGCCGGTGATAGGCTGACGGCTTTCCGACATTCCATTCCCTAGGAAGCTGGTCTGGACCGACGGGGGAAGGTGAGTTAAAGTTTATTTTGTTTACCTTTTGCAGCCCGGGCATAGGGATACAGTATAGAGCAGTGGTCTTCAACCTGCGGACTTCCAGATGTTGCAAAACTACAACTCCCAGCATGCCCGGACAGCCAACGGCTGTCCGGGCATTCTGGGAGTTGTAGTTTTGCAACATCTGGAGGTTGAAGACCACTGGTATAGTGTGTCAGCGCCGGCGGCCACAACAAACAGGAGGACGAGGAGGGCAGCGCTTGCGGGTGACATATGAGAGTAGTACCCCGATGGGGACAGCGCAGCGCTGGGCTAATAATTAATTTGGGGGGGGGGGGGGGGGGCAGAACAACGCTCGCGGGTCAAACTGTTATTGCGGTATGGGTTAAAATTCATATCGTGCAGCACCAAAATTTCGGTATTCAGTATGAACCGGTATACCGCCCAGCCCTATAGGAGAGTATGTTGTAGTGAGTGTAATTCCTAAGAATATGATTAGTGAAAAGAGATGATCGATGTTCAGCTTGTTAATGCAGTGCGATTGTGTATTGGTATTTATACACACTTAAGTAGACTAAGTAGAAAGTGGGCTACACTTCGTGATAATGCTCATCATTTATTTTTTATTTATTTTTTTATTTTTTTATTCCTTCCTTCAGGTGCTGCAGTCTGCAAAAGAGCAAATAAAGTGGTCTCTGTTACGATAGCTGTTCATTCCAAACGAAGACCTGATCATTCCATCTTGATGGCAGGGCTTGCCCTAGTCCCACCTTCGCTCAATTGTTTTGTTTTTATACTATAAAAAACTTACGTTTAGGGCAATGGCACTGATACACATTCATCATCATTTGCATCAAAAAAGGGATAATAACTGGTGGCACTGCGCGTGTATTTCTGGAATGTTATGCCTTCTTACTAGAAAAACCTTTCTTTCAAGTTCCTTGTCCTAGAATCTTTTACAGGTTTATCCTGTGTGTGTGAACAGTGTACCTCCTTCTTGCTGCCCTGCTAAGAAAACTATTACACCATATTATAGCTGTATAAATATAAATAGAATATTGATTCTAAATTATGTTTTATCTCCTGTATTTGCATATTCTTTGTTCTACCCATGCAGGGCCTAACTGTTTTACATCAGCAGCTCACAGTCTGGGACTGGCAACAGATTACTGTTTAGAAGTAAATTTTTGCAAGGTGACCAAGGGGACCAATAAAGGAAGGCACAGATATAAAGTCTATGGACACTTAAGATTGCAATATAATTTTATTATTCGTTGTACTTATTATGGTGCAAAAACATTTTCCCATATGTGTGTATTCAAATTTTTGCTCAGTTTCTCTTTTTGTTTTCACATATAGTACAGACTGCTTTATCCCATTCAAAGTGAAATCTGTCAGAGGAGCTGCGTGATGGCTTGGTCTCCTCCTCTTTTGGCTCCTAAACATTTTTCTAAGCTAATCTTTGACCAGATGAAAGGTTAGCTTTGGTCATAAATAGGCTAAGTAGATCATTTTAGGAGAGGAGAGAAAGGATCAGTAGTAAAACGGAGCACATTTATGTATTCTGGTATTAAAAAAAAAAAAAACTCCAGAAGTACAATGCAATAATAAACTAAACTTGCATTCAAAGGTGTCTGTAGCCTGAAGGGCAATATTGTTTCTGTTGCTTTAACAACTGGTGTTGTTCTGCCTTACACTTTGTAATGTGCTGTACAAATCAGACCTATACAACAATTAATAAATTACTGACAGAATTCTGACTGTTTTATTTCCATTATTGTATTTAACTAGAAATTTTTAGTAACTATATCAGACTTTTAGGTAGGGCTGAGCAAAGTGTGCTGAAAATAAAATAGGTGCTGTGGATTTAGCAAACTTTACACAAATCAGTCGTGCAAGTGCATATAAGAAACTTTGTAATATATCTTATCGGAGAAAAATACCTCTTTCTCGGCCGGCTCCATTGGGGGACACAGAGACCGTGGGTATATCTTGCTGCCACTAGGAGGCTGACACTAGGCATACAAAAAAAAAGGTCAGCCCCTCCTGGCAGGATATACTCCGCCTACTGACGCTTAGATAATCAGTTTTAGCTTGGTGTCAGTAGGAGGCAGACACAGGTCTGGAGTTCTCCAGACCTGGTCTTCTTTTTTATTTTCTAGCTAGGGCCTGTTTAGATTTCTTTCTCCTTTTTTTATTTCTTGTTTTTAGGTTGGGGTTCAGGCGCATGGCATTACCTGTCCCCCCCCATATGCGGCTAAGGGGCGTAGAGTATGCACCGTTAACCCCTTCCCGCAAACGGCCAGAGAGCTCGGGGGTTTTCTCCCAGGGTGATTGGCACTATGCTTCGGGCTCGGAAGCCTTCCTCCGCTAGGATTTACCACCGCACTTGGCGGACTTATTTCTGGTGGTGTGAGGCTCAGGCTTTCTCACCGGTGTTTTTTTTTCTTTCCACGCCGACTTGCCTTTTTGCAATCTGGTCTGGATCAGCACTTGGCACTCAGCTCTTTTAAAGGTCAAGTGTCAGCTCTTTCTATTGTTTCAGCAGCCTTTGGCTTCCAATTCTCACGTCTGCACCTTCCTGCAGGGCGTGGGCCATGTGGGATCTCCATTTAGGTCTCCCACTCCTCTCTGAGATCTCAACCTGGTGCTTAGCTCTTTGAGGGAGGCTCCGTTCAAACCTCTCCTGGACTCCTCTCTTCGCATCCTTTTGTGGAAGGCTGCCTTCCTAACTGCGATTACCTCAATTAGGAGGCTCTCCTGTCACTCTCCCTTCTTGGTTCTTCATCAGGACAAGGTGGTTTTTCAGCCGCCTCCCTCCTTCTTGCACAAGGTGGTTTACCCCATTCACATGAAAAAGGAGTTCATTCTTCCTTCATTTTGTCCAGCTCCATCCAACGCTAAGGAGCGTTCCCTTCATAGATCCGGACAGCTCGAACAACGTCCAGACTATCTTTCCGTCACCTCCTGCTTTCGGCAGTGACTCCTTCTTTGTGATTCCGGAGGGTGGTCGCAAGGGTCTTCCGGCTTCCAAGGCAAACCATTTCGCGGTGGATCCGTTCTGCCATCTCGGAATCGTACCGTCATAAAGGGAAGGTCCCACTTTTTCGGGTGACTGCGCATTCCACATGTTCCGTTGGGGCTTCTTGGGCACTATACAATAAGGCTTCGGCTTTGCAAGTCTGTAAGGCGGCCACCTGGTCATCCTTGCACACTTTCACTAAATTCTACCAGGTGTACACGTTTGTGTCAGCTGACGCTGGTTTGGGTCGCAAAGTGTTGCAGGCAGCAGTGGCTCAGTCTTCTTCTTCTGCCTTTTTCTGAGTTGGGTATTTTTCCCACCCTGGGGACCGCTTTGGTACGTCCCACGGTCTCTTTGTCCCACAATGGAGCCTACCGATTTTTTTATGCTTACCATAAAATCTCTTTCTCGGAGGATCTTTTGGTGGACACAGCACCCACCCATTGTGTTTGTTGCTATGGTTCGGGTTTTCTTTCCGAGGGGTTGTTTTTCGGTTCCTTTTTTGTATGGCTCCCTCAGACACCTGCTTGTTTCTTTCTCTGTCGGTCCTCTCCTACTGCTTTGGGACTAAACTGATTAGCTCAGGGTCAGTAGGCGGGGTATATCCTGCTAGGAGGGGCCGACTTTCTTTTTGTATGCCCAGTGTCAGCAAGATATACCCACTGTCTCTGTGTCCCCCAATGGATTCTCTGAGAAAGATTTTACAGGAAGCATAAAAAAAATCTACTTTTCTCCCCTTATCAGGCTTCTTTTCTGTGCCCCATGCCCCCCCCCCTCATCCCACTTCAGACTCACTGAAGGATAAAGTTATGTGCCCCCCATAGAAGTCTGTGCAAAAAGGGAAATGAGGGGGCAGTGTCTGGAGACAGTAGCAGAGACTACAGAAGTTTAAGTTTTAGTTCTCACTCCAGTGCTAAATTAGACTGCCCAGTATTGCTCTATAATGACCTCCATGCTGTTGCTGCTACTGTTAATAAATAGAGCACAGGATCCTCTCTTCTGTGTGTGTAAAGTGTATGAGGGGGCACATAGAGGCCATATACCAGATCACCAGCTCAGGGAGAGCTGAAAATTCCAGATGGAGCCTGCAGAGAAGAAACCTCATAAACATGCTATATATATATGTTAAAGGTGTTGTTTAGCCTGTAGCAGTTTAACTTGTAGCTCGAGCCGCAGGAAAATATAACAAACAGGTATACCTGCCTGGCCTGCTCCCCTGCTGCTGCCGGTTTCTTGACCACCAGATCTCAGGCAATGTCCTCTTCTTCACTTCTTCTGTTGATATGCTGTACATGCTGTAAATGCCCGCTCAGCATAGACAGTATAGAGAACCTCTATTTTAACACTTCTTTTACTTCTTTTAAGGGTAACTGTGTGGTCCTAGTTGCAAACATGCCTTTTAGTTTTGCTAGAATGTCTATTATTTTTTAAGGAATTAATGCCCCTTTTGAATTAAAAATATATTGGGCATAGAATGCTCAAAAATCCCATGGAAATTATCTCCCAGGCATGCAAATAAAATATCAAAGTGTTTTGTATTTAATGTAAAAGGTTGGAAGGCTACACACTAAATTGGTTTAACAGTCTGAGCCGAGGTACTGAGTTACACTATACCCGTAGTGCCAAATATAAAAATAAAATTAAAATAAAATAAAGTAACGTGAAAGGATCAGACCTCAAGGCACTGATGGCAAGAATTGTGTAGATATGTAAAAATATATGAAAAATATAGAAAAATAAAAGGGGATGAAGATATGAACTAGAGATGTATCTGGTAAAATGTATGTATGTAACCAAGTCACTGAGCAGGGCCCTTGCTACAGGGACGGTATGGTAAAAAGCAGTATGTGCATGGTATAAAATACTTAGGCCCAGATTTATAAAAGAATGTCTACGGTAGAGCTATTTTCCCACGTTTATTTGGGTGGTGGGTTTGACTAGCTTGTATCTTATTTATCAAGAAGGTGCAGCAGGATGATGAATTTTGCGCAGCTCTGCTGTGGTGGGAAAAGCTCAACCACATACACTTTTTCTAGACGCTTGTGAGGGATGGAAGTAGACACTTTCCTAGGTCCTGAATTTGGCAGGTTAGGTGTTTTTACTTTCACAGAGCTGCCGGGACATTTTTACTTTAAATTTTAGACGCTACAATCAAATTTGATTGCGGTGTCTAAGGGGTTAAAGCCGGGCATCACCGTGATCGGGGATGTCTGACATTAGAGATGGGTCCTGGTGGCAGATAGCCACCAGGACCACCTAAAAGGAGAATGGGACGCTGTAGTCCACAAGAGGTTAAAGGTTGAATTGCGCATGAGTAAGGGGTGGACCCCAACACGTTGCGTCATTTCCTGACCACCTGATGCACCAGATGCCTTGGCTTTTTGAAAAACTTTGTCGTTTGTATCTTTATGCATTTGATGTGAACTTTGCAAATAAAAGAAAAAAGACCGGATGGTTGTGAATCCCACAATAGAGTGAGTCATTCCTATTTTGTGTTTGCAAAAATTACCCCTGCTGTAGCAGTATTATGTGCCCTAGGATTTCTTATTGTATATATAAAAAAAAATGTTGGGCCATGTCATAATACACGATTTGCTGTGTTTTCTACCTGTGGGTTGATCACAAATGGTGATGCTGTACTGCGATATTACTGTTGATAAGCCACTGTGGTGATCCTATTACTGGTAAGACAACCAAACATACTTACAGTATCTCACATAAGGGAGTCCACCCCTTACATTCATGTAAATATTTTATATTTTTTCAAGTGATAGCACTCTGCTACAATGTAAAGTAGTGAGTGCACAGCCTTATAAAAGGGTTTAATATTGTGTTGTCTCAAAATAACTCCACACAGACATTAATATCTAAACCTTGTCAAAAAAAAGTAAGTACACCCCTAAGTGGGCATGTCTGAATTGGGGCCTAAAGTGTCAACAGATGCTCAATAGGGTTTAGGTCTGGAGACATGCTTAGCTAGTCCCATATCTTTTATCCTTCGCTTCTTTAGCAAGGCAGTGGAGGGGATGATGCTCTGCCTCAGTATGTCACAGTATAAGTTGGAATTCATGGTTCCCTCAATGAACTGTAGCTCCCCAGTGTCATCAGCACTCATGCAGGCCCAGACCATGAGACTCTCATGCAGGCCCAGACATGCTTGACTGTAGGCCATCAATTGACTGGGCGTCAATGTGACATCTTGGGCCCGGACACCAGGAAGAAGACCGTGACCTAGGCCCAATAGGTTATATCCCTGGTTAAGGCAGGACACCACTGCTGCAAGTGATTGGATGAGCTGCATTTGTGACTTCCTGGGCATCAGAACCAGGAAAAGGATCGTGCTAGAGGCTGGGACACAGGGGGAGCATGGCAGGTTAGTTAAAGGGGTACTCCGCCCCTAGCATCTTATCCCCTGTCCAAAGGATAGGGGATAAGATGTCAGATCGCAGGGGTCCCACCGCTGGGGACCCCTGGGATCTCCTCTGCAGCGCCCCGCTATCATTACTGCACAGAGCAAACTCGCTCTGTGCGTAATGACCGGCGATGCAGGGTTGGAGCATCGTGACATCATGGCCCCGCCCTGCCTGTATTGAGGGGGCGGAGCCATGATGTCACAATGCTCCGGTCCGTGTGTTGCCAGTCATTACGCACAGCGAGTTTGCTCTGTGCAGTAATGATAGTAGGGTGCCGCAGCGGAGATCCCTGCAAGACCCCTGTGATCTGACATCTTATCCCCTATCCTTTGGATAGGGGATAAGATGCTAAGCGTGGAGTACACCTTTTAAGGTTTACTTTTTTTTTATTCAGACAGCCTGTGGATATTGCTAAAGAAAAAAAAAGTTTTCCCTGGAGTACCCCTTCTCACCAACTGCCAAATCAGTTTTGATTGGCCTAAAATGGCTGCATTACTTAAAGGAGTACTCCGATGCACCACCCAAAACATACCACAATGTAGCTCATGAAATTACCTTTTAAACGACCCCTCATTCATGTAAAATGGCCCAGCCGTTCTTTTGTTATTGCCGCCCGATGTTTCCGGTACTTCCGGGTTCTCTTCCTTGACGCAATGTAAAAAACTACTTCTCCCAGCAAGCCCGCTCCTGACTTCCGGACAGCTCCTGCGCTCCCCCTGTACCTCCCCTGCTCGGCCCCTTCCCGAAATTATAATATTTCACGCCCCCTCCTCTCCCACTTATTTACCTATCCCCCGCCTCACAAAATGTGTCCTCCTCACATGGTCGCCGAGCTCCAATGAGCTTTCGGCCGCCGCTGCGTGTTGGTATGTGAATAAGGGTAGCTAGTACGCATGCGTGAAACGAAGCTTGCTGATTGGCCCATGTAATTCTTTTGATATAGAGGGCCTTGTGCATGTGCTGGATGTAAGCGCTGATTGGCGGTCAGCGCTGCGATAGGCGTTTGCTGAGCTGAGCCTATGGCAGCTCAGCTCAGTGCATAGATGAATAAATTAGTGATGGGGGCGTCGCAGACTCCAGGCTGGGAGGCCGGCACAGCCCGCAGTGACTCATGGGAGCGATGAGTCACCGGGCTAAGATGGCGGTGGATCGGGAGGAAAACGAAGTCGAACGTCATCAAAGGACCCAGCTTCCGGTGGAACAGAAAAAAGATAACTCCCTGAAGAGGCCAATATTGAAAACGAAAGTACATAGGTAAGTAATATAACTTTGCTTAATGCTTCATTTGCCCCCTAAAATCTGTGCTTCGGAGTACTCCTTTAATGTGAGCAATGTATGTAGTGATCTAGACCCCTAAGGAATTTGCTGTGCCCATAAAACATCATAGAAATGTATTATTTTAATTAAAGGCATATATTTTCTTTAAACTGAAAAGAGGAGCAAAAAAAAAAATTTGAGTTAGTACTTTGTTGTTCCTCCTTGGGCTTGCCTGAATTCTTTAGGGAATAGCCCTAACTAATGATAAACCATATTGGTCATCAAACTGCTTCCTACCTTCCTGGCTGATCAGCTGTGCAGGAATGAGACCTGTCATGGACCTTGTGGTAGGATCCACACTTACCAAACATTTATGGCTGCTTAAGAAGCGAGTGGTGATGCCGGCTGTCAATCATGCTGAGGATGTGTGAATACAGCCTGAGCAGACAGGACCAGAAGTGAAGGCTCCCGCCCAGGGCACTGCTTATAGGCCAGCAGGGCACGCCTTTCAAAAACTTCATATCTTCACCATCACTGCGGGCAGGAACTTCTCCCGGGCATGGTAATGAAGAAGATTTTATTACATACAGTATGTGTTGCCAAGCATTAAATATGGTGAAATCTGTTGACAGGTTCACTTTAAAACTACTTGGCAATCTCTGCAGCCCAAGAGCAACTTTGGTTACTAGGGGGTTACTAAACAAAAACTACAATTTGGTGAGTTTAAGGAGCACGGAGATGTTACCCCATGGTCAGGTTACAGTAAATGGTATCAACTGCATGAAATCAAGATTTTCCAGGGTATTTTGAAATTCCATCCAGTTAGAACATTTCTTATAAAAAGTGTCATAATAGTAATGTACTACAGTAGTCAATGGCCTTGGTGGCCAGTACCAGATGACCGATAGACAGTCATGTTGATCTTGTACTGATGGAGCAGGAACAGAGCGGTGCTCAGGTCTAGAGTGAGATTGGTGACCATATGGATAACTTGCTGCACCTCAGTCCAAATGGGTGTTGAAAGGGGCGTGGCCGGAATGTCACACCCCGTCCCATAGGCTTGCATTGAGGGGGCGGACGTGACTTCACAATGCTCCGTGATCGCCAGTAATCAGACCCGGAGTGAACATGTTCCGGGGACTGATTGTAACTGGGTGCAAGATCACGTGGGTCCCCATCGGTGGGACCCCTGCGATCATGCATCTTATCCCCTATCCTTTGGATAGGAGATAAGATGTCTTAGCGCAGGAGTACCCCTTTAACCCCTTAAGGACGCAGGACGTAAATGTACGTCCTGGTGCGGTGGTACTTAACGCACCAGGACGTACATTTACGTCCTGTACATAACCGCGGGCATCGGAGCGATGCCAGTGTCATGCGTGGCTGATCCCGGCTGCTGATCGCAGCCAGGGACCCGCCGGCAATGGCGGACGCCCGGGATCTCGCGGGCGTCCGCCATTAGCCCCTCAGATGCCGGGATCAATACAGATCCCGGCATCTGCGGCAGTACGCGATTTCAATGAATGATCTGATCGCCCGCAGCGCTGCTGCGGGGATCCGATCATTCAGAACGCCGCACGGAGGTCCCCTCACCTGCCTCTGTCCGGCTCCCGGCGTCTTCTGCTCTGGTCTGAGATTGAGCAGACCAGAGCAGAAGATGACCGATAACACTGATCTGTTCTATGTCCTATACATAGAACAGATCAGTATTAGCAATCATGGTATTGCTACCATGGGGACTATTCAAGTGTAAAAAAAAAATGTAAAATTAAAAGTAACAAAAAGCGAAAAATCCCCTCCCCCAATAAAAAAGTAAAACGTCCGTTTTTTCCTATTTTACCCCCAAAAAGCGTAAAAAATAAATTTAATAGACATATTTGGTATCGCCGCATGCGTAAGTGTCCGAACTATTAAAATAAAATGTTAATGATCCCGTACGGTGAACGGCGTGAACGTAAAAAAAAAAGTCCAAAATTGATACTTTTTTAATTTATTAAAAAAAATTATAAAAAATGTATTCAAAGTTTTTTATATGCAAATGTGGTATCAAAAAAAAGTACAGATCATGGCGCAAAAAATGAGCCCTCATACCGCCGCTTATACGGAAAAATGACAAAGTTATAGGTCATCAAAATAAAAGGATTATATACGTACTAATTTGGTTAACCCCTTAAGGACGCAGGACGTAAATGTACGTCCTGGTGAGGTGGTACTTAACGCACCAGGACGTACATTTACGTCCTAAGCATAACCGCGGGCATCGGAGCGATGCCCGTGTCATGCGCGGCTGATCCCGGCTGCTGATCGCAGCCAGGGACCCGCCGGCAATGACCGACACCCGCGATCTCGCGGGCGTCCGCCATTAACCCCTCAGGTGCCGGGATCAATACAGATCCCGGCATCTGCGGCAGTTCGCGATTAAAATGAACGATCGGATCGCCCGCAGCGCTGCTGCGGGGATCCGATCATTCATAACGCCGCACGGAGGTCCCCTCACCTTCCTCCGTGCGGCTCGCGGCGTCTCCTGCTCTGGTCTGTGATCGAGCAGACCAGAGCAGGAGATGACCGATAATACTGATCTGTTCTATGTCCTATACATAGAACAGATCAGTATTAGCAATCATGGTATTGCTATGAATAGTCCCCTATGGGGACTATTCAAGTGTAAAAAAAAATGTAAAAAAATGTAAAAGTAAAAGTAAAAAAAAAGTGAAAAATCCCCTCCCCCAATAAAAAAGTAAAACGTCCGTTTTTTCCTATTTTACCCCCAAAAAGCGTAAAATTTTTTTTTTATAGACCTATTTGGTATCGCCGCGTGCGTAAATGTCCGAACTATTAAAATAAAATGTTAATGATCCCGTACGGTGAACGGCGTGAACGAAAAAAAATTTAAAAAGTCCAAAATTCCTACTTTTTTAATACATTTTATTAAAAAAAAAATTATAAAAAATGTATTAAAAGTTTTTTATATGCAAATGTGGTATCAAAAAAAAGTACAGATCATGGCGCAAAAAATGAGCCCCCATACCGCCGCTTATACAGAAAAATAAAAAAGTTATAGGTCATCAAAATAAAGGGATTATAAACGTACTAATTTGGTTAAAAAGTTTGTGATTTTTTTTAAGCGCAACAATAATATAAAAGTATATAATAATGGGTATCATTTTAATCGTATTGACCCTCAGAATAAAGAACACACTTCATTTTTACCATAAATTGTACGGCGTGAAAACAAAACCTTCCAAAATTAGCAAAATTGCGTTTTTCGTTTTAATTTCCCCACAAAAATAGTGTTTTTTGGTTGCGCCATACATTTTATGATATAATGAGTGATGTCATTACAAAGGACAACTGGTCGCGCAAAAAACAAGCCCTCATACTAGTCTGTGGATGAAAATATAAAAGAGTTATGATTTTTAGAAGGCGAGGAGGAAAAAATGAAAACGTAAAAATTAAATTGTCTGAGTCCTTAAGGCCAAAATGGGCTGAGTCCTTAAGGGGTTAAAAGTTTGTGATTTTTTTTTAAGCACAACAATAATATAAAAGTATGTAATACTGGTATCATTTTAATCGTATTGACCCTCAGAATAAAGAACACACTTCATTTTCACCGTAAATTGTACGGCGTTAAAACGAAACCTTCCAAAATTAGCAAAATTGCGTTTTTCTTTTTAATTTCCCCACAAAAATAGTGTTTTTTGGTTGCGCCATACATTTTATGATATAATGAGTGATGTCATTACAAAGGACAACTGATCATGCAAAAAACAAGCCCTCATACTAGTCTGGCGATGAAAATATAAAAGAGTTATGATTTTTAGAAGGCGAGGAGGAAAAAACGAAAACGTAAAAATTAAATTGTCTGAGTCCTTAAGGCCAAAATGGGCTGACTGGTGGAGTTGAAGAATATGGATTTTCAAGTAGCATTGACACAACTGTAACAGGAGCCTAGCCTACAGTGTTCAGAAACTTTCATCAAAGGGGAACTCTGATACATACAGTGGGGCAAGAAAAGTATTTAGTCAGCCACCAATTGTGCAAGTTCTCCCACTTAAAAATATGAGAGGCCTGTAATTTTCATCATAGGTATACCTCAACTATGAGAGACATAATGAGGAAAAAATCCATAAAATCACATTGTCTGATTTTTAAAGAATTTATTTGTAAATGATGGTGAAAAATAAGTATTTGGTCAATAACAAAAGTTAATTTCAATACTTTGTTATATACCCTTTTGTTGGCAACGACAGAGGTCAAATGTTTTCTGTAAGTCTTCACAAGGTTTTCACACACTGTTGTTGGTATTTTGGCCCATTCCTCCATGCAGATCTCCTCTAGAGCAGTGATGATTTGTGGCTGTCGCTGGGCAACACGGACTTTCAACTCCCTCCAAAGGTTTTCTATGGGGTTGAGATCTGGAGACTGGTTAGGCCACTCCTGGACCCTTGAAATGCTTCTTACGAATAGTGTTGCTCGCGAATATTCGCAATGCGAATTTTATTAGAGAATATCGCATATTTGCGAATATAGCACTAAATATTCGTAATTACGAATATAGTTTTTTTTTGTTTTGTTTTTTCACAGTACACATCACAGTGATCATCCCTCTCTGCTTCCAGCTTGTGTGGTCTAAAGAAGGCTCTAATACTACTGTGTGAGACTCGCGTGCGAATTTTCACATATGGGAAAATTTGCACATGTTCGCATATGGTAATTTTCGCACATGCAAATTTTCGTTTATGTTAATTTTAGCATATGCAAATTTTCGCATAGGCGAAAATATATCGCGAATATTACGAATATGCGAATTTAGCTAATATATGACGAATATTCGTCCATATATTCGTGAAATATCGCAAATTCAAATATGGCCTATGCTGCTCAACACTACTTACGAAGCCACTCCTTTTGTTGCTTGGTGTGTTTAGGATCATTGTCATACTGAAATACCCAGCCACATTTCATCTTCAATGCCCTTGCTGATGGAAGGAGGTTTTTCACTCAAAATCTCACGATACATGGCCCCATTCATTCTTTCCTTTGCACGGATCAGTCTTCAAGGTCCCTTTGCAGAAAAACAACCCCATGCTTCACAGTAGGTATGGTGTTCTTTGGATGCAACACAGTATTCTTTCTCCTCCAAACACGGCAAGTTGAGTTTTTACCAAAAACTTTTACTTTGGTTTCATCTGACCATATGACATTCTCCCAATCCTCTTCTGGATCATCCAAATGTTCTCTAGCAAACTTCAGACGGGCCCGGACATGTACTGGCTTAAGCAGAGGGACACGTCTGATACTGCATGATTTGATTCCCTGGCGGCGTAGTGTGCTACTGATGGTCGCTTTTGTTACTTTGGTCCCAGCTCTCTGCAGGTCATTCACTAGGCCCCCCCCCCGTCTGGTTCTGGGATTTTTGCTCACCATTCTTGTGATCATTTTGACACCACTGGGTGAGATCTTGCTTGGAGCCTAAGATGGAGGGAGATTATCAGTGGTCTTGTATGTCTTCCATTTTCTAATATTTGCTTCCACAGTTGATATCTTCACACCAAGCTGATTGCCTATTGCAGATTCAGTCTTCCCAGCCTGGTGCAGGTCTACAATTTTATTTCTGGTGTCCTTCAAAAGCTCTTTAATCTTGGCTTTAGTGGAGTTTGGAGTGTGATTGTTTGAGGTTGTGGACAGGTGTCTTTTATACTGATAACAAGCTGAAACAGGTGCCATTAATACAGGTAACGATTGGAGGACAGAGGAGACTCTTAGGCTAGGTTCAGACTACGGAATTTCTGCCTGCAATTCTGCTTTGAAATTGCAGGCGGAAATTCCCCTTGCTAAAATGTATAGTGTAGTGAATGGTTTTCCGTCCACAAATTCACACTTCGGAATTTGTGAACGGAAAATCTGCTTGGAAATTTCCGCCTGAAGAAAGGGGTTGCTCTTTCTTCAGGCGGAAATCCACGCAGAACACATTGCAGTCTATTGGAGACTGCAGTGTCCGTGCGGTCCTAGCACCGACTGATTCAGACAGCACTGGCCGTCGGAATCTCCGGGCAGAAATTTTCTGCCCGGAGATTCCGTAGTCTGAACCTAGCCTTAACCCCTTAAGGACCGAGCCCTTTTTCACCTTAAGGACCGGAGCGTTTTTTGCAATTCTGACCACTGTCACTTTAAACATTAATAACTCTGGAATGCTTTTAGTTATCATTCTGATTCCGAGATTGTTTTTTCGTGACATATTCTACTTTAACTTAGTGGTAAAATTTTATGGTAACTTGCATCCTTTCTTGGTGAAAATTCACCAAATTTGATGAAAAAAATGAAAATTTTGCATTTTTCTAACTTTGAAGCTCTCTGCTTGTAAGGAAAATGGATATTCAAAATAATTTTTTTTTTGGGTTCACATATACAATATGTCTACTTTATGTTTGCATCATAAAATTTATGAGTTTTTACTTTTGGAAGACACCAGAGGGCTTCAAAGTTCAGCAGCAATTTTGAAATTTTTCACAAAATTTTCAAACTCGCTATTTTTCATGGACCAGCTCACGTTTGAAGTGGATTTGAAGGGCCTTCATATTAGAAATGCCCCATAAAAGACCCCATTATAAAAACTACACCCCCCAAAGTATTCAAAATGACATTCAATAAGTGTATTAACCCTTTAGGTGTTTCACAGGAATAGCAGCAAAGTGAAGGAGAAAATTCAAAATCTTCATTTTTTACACTCACATGTTCTTGTAGACCCAATTTTTGAATTTTTGCAAGGGGTAAAAAGGAGAAAATTTTTACTTGTATTTGAAACCCAATTTCTCTCGAGTAAGCACATACCTCATATGTCTATGTTAATTGTTCAGCGGGCGCAGTAGAGGGTTCAGAAGGGAAGGAGCGACAAATGGTTTTTGGGGGGCATGTCACCTTTAGGAAGCCCCTATGGTGCCAGAACAGCAAAAAAACACACATGGCATACCATTTTGGAAACTAGACCCCTCAGGGAACGTAACAAGGGGTAAAGTGAACCTTAATACCCCACAGGTGTTTAACGACTTTTGCATATGTAAAAAAAAATAAATTTTTTTTTACCTAAAATGCTTGGTTTCCCAAAAATTTTACATTTTTAAAATGTGTAATAGCAGAAAATACCCCCCAAAATTTGAAGCCCAATTTCTCCCGATTCAGAAAACAACCCCATATGGGGGTGAAAATTGCTCTGCTGGCGCACTACAGGTCTCAGAAGAGAAGGAGTCACATTTGGCTTTTTGAAAGCAAATTTTGCTCTGGGGGCATGCCGCATTTAGGAAGCCCCTATGGTGCCAGAACAGCAAAAAAAAAACACATGGCATACCATTTTGGAAACTAGACCCCTCGGGGAACGTAACAAGGGGTAATGTGAACCTTAATACCCTACAGGTGTTTCACGACTTTTGCATATGTGAACATTTTTTATTTTTTTTTACCTAAAATGCTTGGTTTCCCAAAATTTTTACATTTTTAAAAAGGGTAATAGCAGAAAACACCCCCCAAAATTTGAAGCCCAATTTCTCCCGATTCAGAAAACACCCCATATGGGGGTGAAAAGTGCTCTGCTGGCGCACTACAGGTCTCAGAAGAGAAGGAGTCACATTTGGCTTTTTGAAAGCAAATTTTGCTCTGGGGGCATGCCGCATTTAGGAAGCCCCTATGGTGCCAGGACAGCAAAAAAAATAACACATGGCATACCATTTTGGAAACTAGACCCCTCGGGGAACGTAACAAGGGGTTAAGTGAACCTTTATACCCCACAGGTGTTTCATGACTTTTGTATATGTAAAAAAAAAAATTTTTTTTTTTACCTAAAATGCTTGTTTTCCCAAAAATTTTACATTTTTAAAAAGGGTAAAAGCAGAAAATACCCCACAAAATTTGAAGCCCAATTTCTCCCGAGTACGGCGATACCCCATATGTGGCCCTAAACTGTTGCCTTGAAATACGACAGGGCTCCAAAGTGAGAGTGCCATGCGCATTTGAGGCCTAAATTAGGGATTGCATAGGGGTGGACATAGGGGTATTCTACGCCAGTGATTCCCAAACAGGGTGCCTCCAGCTGTTGTAAAACTCCCAGCATGCCTGGACAGTCAGTGGCTATCTGGCAATACTGGGAGTAGTTGTTTTGCAACAGCTGGAGGCTCCGTTCTGGAAACAGTGGCGTACCAGACGTTTTTCATTTTTATTGTGGAGGGGAGGGGGGCTGTGTAGGGGTATGTGTATATGTAGTGTTTTTTACTTTTTATTTTATTTCGTGGTAGTGTAGTGTAGTGTTTTTAGGGTACAGTCGCACGGGCGGGGGTTCACAGTAGTTTCTCGCTGGCAGTTTGAACTGCGGCAGAAAATTTGACGCAGCTCAAACTTGCAGCCGGATACTTACTGTAATCCTCCGCCCATGTGAGTGTACCCTGTACGTTCACATTGGGGGGGAACATCCAGCTGTTGCAAAACTACAACTCCCAGCATGTACGGTCTATCAGTGCATGCTGGGAGTTGTAGTTTTGCAACCGCTGGAGGCTCCGTTTTGGAAACAGTGACGTACCAGACGTTTTTCATTTTTATTGGGGAGGGGAGGGGGGCTGTGTAGGGGTATGTGTATATGTAGTGTTTTTTACTTTTTATTTTATTTTGTGTTAGTGTAGTGTAGTGTTTTTAGGGTACAGTCACACGGGCGGGGGGTTCACAGTAGTTTCTCGCTGGCAGTTTGAGCTGCGACAGAAATTTTGCCGCACCTCAAACTTGCAGCCGGATACTTACTGTAATCCTCCGCCCATGTCAGTGTACCCTGTACGTTCACATTGGGGGGGGAAACATCCAGCTGTTGCAAAACTACAACTCCCAGCATGTACGGTCTATCAGTGCATGCTGGGAGTTGTAGTTTTGCAACAGCTGGAGAAACACAGGTTGTGAAACACCGAGTTTGGTAACAAACTCAGTGTTTTGTAACCAGTGTGCCTTCAGCTGTTGCAAAAGCTACAACCCCCAGCATGTACGGACAGCGGAAGGGCATGCTGGGTCTTGTAGTTATGCAACAGCCGGAGGCATACTACATTGGCTGGGGATGCTGGGGATTGTAGTTATGCAACAGCTGGAGACACACTGGTTTACTACTTAACTCAGTGTGCCTTCAGCTGTTGCAAAACTACAACTCTCAGCAGTCACCGACAGCCAACGTGCATGCTGGGAGTTGTAGTTATGCAACCACCAGATGCACCACTACAACTCCCAGCATGCACTTTACCTGATTGTGCAAGCTGGGAGTTGTAGTTACACAACAGCTGAAGGTACACTTTTCCATAGAAAGAATGTGCCTCCAGCTGTTGCAAAACTACAAGTCCCAGCATGCCCATAAGGGCATGCTGGGAGTTGTGGTGGTCTGCCTCCTGCTGTTGCATAACTACAGCTCCCAGCATGCCCTTGTTGCATGCTGGGAGCTGTTGCTAAGCAACAGCAGGAGGCTGTCACTCACCTCCAACGATCCTCGCCGCACAGGTCAGTCCCTCGTCGTCTCTGCCGCCGCCGCTGCTCCTGGGGCTCCGATCCCAACAGGGACGCCGGGGATCGGGGTCCCCAGCACCGGGGGTCGTCTTCCCGCACCCGCTCACGTCCTCCGGAAGAGGGGCGGAGCGGGTTGCGGGAGTGACACCCGCAGCAGGCGCCCTGATTGGTCGGCCGGTAATCCGGCCGACGAATCAGGGCGATCGTGAGGTGGCATCAGTGCCACCTCACCCCTGCAGGCTCTGGCTGTTCGGGGCCGTACAGCCAGTAATTCCGGGTCATCGGGTCACTGGAGACCCGATTGACCCGGAATCCGCCGCAGATCGCTGGACTGAATTGTCCAGCGATCTGCGGCAATCGCCGACATGGGGGGACATAATGACCCCCCTGGGCGATATGCCGGGATGCCTGCTGAACGATTTCAGCAGGCATCCGGCTCCGGCTCCCCTCCGGCTAGCGGTGGGGGCCGGAAATGCTCAGGGCGTATCCATACGCCCTCGGTCCTTAAGGACTTGGAAACGGGGGCGTATGGATACGCCCTATGTCCTTAAGGGGTTAAAGAAGAAGTTACAGGTCTGTGAGAGCCATAAATCTTGCTTGTTTGTAGGTGACCAAATACTTTTTTTCCACCACAATTTGCAAATAAGTTCTTTAAAAATCAGACAATGTGATTTTATGGATTTTTTTTCTCATTATGTTGCTCATAGTTGAGGTATACCTATGATGAAAATGACAGGCCTCTCTCATCTTTATAACCTCTTCAGGACGCAGGGTGTATGCATACGCCCTGCATCCTGAGTCCTTAAGGTCCCCGCTGCTAGCCGGTTGGGCACCAGACTGGGATGCCTGCTGAAATCATTCAGCAGGCAACCTGGCACATCGCCGAGGGGGGTCCAGGGACATCCTACCCCCATACCCCCCGCCCCCCCATGTTGGCGATCGACGCAATTCAGAAATCAATTCAGACCTGTGATCTGCAGCGATTTAGAGTCTACGGTGACCCGGAAAATAGGGGGGATCAGGGTTGTCCAAGACACCCCGATCCCCCGGGAGGGATAGGAGTGAGGTGCCACACCACCTATCCCTGCTATTGGTTGGTCATAAGCGACCAAAGAAATAGCAGATCGGGGGCAGGGAGGTTAAAGTTTGGTTTCCCGCTCTTCCCACTCAAGGTAGTCTGGGCAGAGCAGGGGAACTGTAATGTGAGCGGCGGCAGTGGAGGTCCCTTACCGGGCGGTGATCCTACAGCTTGCGCGGCAATCCTGCTGACTACGGAAGCTGGTGAGTTGTTGCTTAGCAACATCTGCAGGGCAACAGTTTGGAGACCACTATGCAGTTGTCTCTAAACTGTAGCCCTCCAGATGTTGCAAAACTACAATTCCCAGTATGCCCAGACAGCTGTTTGGACATGCTGGGATTTGTAGTTTTGCAAGATTTAGAGGGGTACAGTTTGGAGATCACTGTGCAGTAGTCTCTAAACTGTGACCCCCTAGACCTTGCAAAAACTATGACTCACAGCATGCCCACTCAGCAGTTTGCTGTCTGGGCATGCTGGGATTTATAGTTTTGCAACATCTGGAGGGCCACAGTTTGGAGATCACTGTGCAGTGGTTTCTAAACCGTGGCCCTCTAAATCTTGCAAAACTACAACTCCCAGTGTGCACGAACAGCAAACGGCTGTCTCGGCATGCTGGGAGTTGTAATTGCGTGCCTCCAGCTGTTGCATAACTACATCTCCCAGCATGCCCTTCGGCGATCAGTACATGCTGGAAGTTGTAGTTTTGCAACAGCTGGAGGCACACTGGTTGGAAAATACTGAGTTAGGTAACAGAACCTAACTCAAGGTTTTCCAACCAGTGTGCCTCCAGCTGTTGCAAAAGTACAACTCCCAGCATGCGCAGTCTGTCAGTGCATGCTGGGAGTTGTAGTTTTGCAACAGCTGGAAGTTTGCCCCCCACGTGAATGTACAGGGTACATTCACACAGGCGGGTTTACAGTTAGTTTCATTTACTCATCCGACTTTAACGAAAAGTCGTCAAACATCTGTGGGGTGTTAAAGGGGTACTCCCGTGGAAAACTTTTTTTTTTCAAATCAACTGGTGCCAGAAAGTTAAACAGATTTGTAAATCACTTCTATTAAAAAATCTTAATCCTTCCAGTACTTTTTAGGGGCTGAATACTAAAGAGAAATCCGAAAAAGTAATGCATTTCCTGTGATGTCCTGACCACAGTGCTCTTTGCTGACCTCTGCTGTCCATTTTAGGAACTGTCCAGGGAAGAAGAAAATCCCCATAGCAAACATATGCTTCTCTGGACAGTTCCTAAAATGGACAGCAGAGATCAGCAGAGAGCAATGTGGTCATGACATCACAGGAAATACATTTCTTTTTGGATTTCTCTTTAGTATACAGCCCCTAAAAAGTACTGGAAGGATTATTTTTAATAGAAGTGATTTACAAATCTGTTTAACTTTCTGGCACCAGTTGATTTAAAATAAAAAGTTTTCCCACGGGAGTACCCCTTTATCACCCCACAGATGTTTGACGTCTTTTCGTTAAAGTCGGATGTGTAAATTAAACTAACTGTAAACCCGCCCGTGTGAATGTGTTTTTTTTTATTTATTTATTTTTTGCTGTTCTGGCACCATAGGGGCTTCCTAAATGTGACATACCCCCCAAAAACCATTTCAGCAAATTTGCTTTCCAAAAGCCAAATGTGGCTCCTTCTCTTCTGAGCATTGTAGTTCGCCAGCAGAGCACTTGACATCCACACATGAGGTTACAAATTTTGGGGGGCATTTTCTCCTATTACCTCTTGTAAAAATGTTAAATTTGGGGGAAAACCAGCATTTTAGTGGAATTATTTACCAAAAAGTTATCAAACACCTGTGGGGTGTTAAGGCTCACTGTACCCCCTTGTTATGTTCCTTGAGGGGTGTAGTTTCCAAAATAGTATGCCATGTGTTTTTTTTTGCTTTTCGGGCACCATTTAACACCCCACAGATATTTGACGTCTTTTCGTTAAAGTCGGATGTGTAAATGAAACTAACTGTAAACCCGCCCGTGTGAATGTGTTTACCCGTGTTTACCCGCCCGGGTAATTTATGGGATATTTCTAACATCAAAGCCCCTCAAATCAAACTTCAAACTGAACTTGTCCATGGAAAATGGAAGCCCTCTAATGTCTTCAAAAAGTAAAAACATGTCAACTTTATGATGCCAACATAAAGTAGACGTATTTGTGAATCAATATATAATTTATTTGAAATATCCATTTTCCTAACAAGCAGAGAGTTTCAAAGTTAGAAAAATGCTAAATTTTCAAAATTTTCATAAAATTTGGGGATTTTTCATCAAGAAAGGATGCAAGTAACGACAAAAATTTACCACTATGTTAAAGTAGGATATGTCATGAAAAAACATTCTCAGAATCAAAGGTAAAAGCATCCCACCAGAGTTAATATATAAAGTGACAGTGATCAGATTTGCAAAAAAAAAAACAAAAAACTGCTGTGTCCTTAAGGGGTTAAGTGGGAGAACTTTCACAATTGGTGGCTGGCTAAACACTTTTTTTGCCCCACTGTAAGTACTTCTCCCCTATTCTTATCCTGTGGATAGGGGAAATGTACTTATGTACTGGAGTTCCCTTTTAAGTAAGCTACCTACAGCTAGGCAGAGTTTTCCAAAAGGTGCTGTCTCTGGAAATGGTTTGCTGCAATCCAAAAATTTAAGACAGGGCTCTTATCAGAATTAAAGCAGCCATAGCAGTTAATCGTAGGGCCAAGTGTGGGAAGGGTGTTCAGTGGTAGGGTTGTGCCAACCCAGTTGAGAGCTGCTAATTGAATCTGCATAAAGGACTGTTCCAAGTGGACCCAGCATGTAGGTACCAATCCAGGATCAATGGGAAGCTATACAGCATCTCAAATGTTTATATAAATGACAGTAACACTTGTAGGCCTTTGACAGCAAATGTTTCCTCCAAGAAGACCCAAATAACCTGATCAAAGGCCTTCTCAACATCCACCATTAGAGGGGTTTGAGCCAAGCTGACCTCATGAATCAGGTTGATGACCCTCAATGTATTGTCTTGCGTTTCTGCCAAGCATAAAATCAGCCTGGTGTGGGTGAATGATGTCCTGCAGTACGGGGGAGACAAGATATGGTAAAACTTTGCCAAGCTATTTCAAATCTACAATAAAAATTGAAATGAGCCTTTAACCTAAACACAAGGCAGGAGCTTTGCCTGATTTAGGTAAATTTGATATGTGAGCCCTAGTGAAGAGAGTGGGGAGGGCCCGTCCATGGACAATGCAGAAAGAAAATGCGGGAAAGATTTTCATATAGATGGAGGATGGGCTCCCATCATCAAGATCCAGCTGAACAATGCTTGTGTGTCTAGATCTGTTTATCTGTTGATGAATATATAGGTGTTTGTGGTAGGTATGAGGAAACTCAAAAACCTGTATTCAATGATGATCAATGCTCAGGAAGAGAAACATGAAATATACCAGCAATGGATATCTGCACCCAAATACAAGAACACCTTGTACAGCGCTCTTACTTCATACTGTGCTGTGGGGATGTCAAGGGCAAGTTTCCTTCAGTAGTCTTTGAAGGTGTTTCTAATGTCTGCTTCAAAGGAGAAATATATTTGGATTTTGACATTTTAATGTTGACATAAAAGAAGTGTTAGCCAAGTACCACTGTACCAGCTAACACCTTACCGCATTCCACTTGTGTGGATTTACTGAAGTTCCTGCTCTCAGACTTGAGGTTGACCTTCTCTTTCTAATTAAATCCATTCTTCCATCTGTCTTTCATTTTTATGTTGTTCAAAAGGTGGCACAAATAGGGAAACAATAGCCATATAATACAAAACACAAAAAAAACTTCAATAAATACCTAAAGTTAAGAATAAACATCATCCATGTGAAAAGGTAACTGATTTCAAATTATAGGAAACGTGAGTTACTTTTTCACCCAGGGATGTGGGTATTGGATAACTTTGCTCTTTAACCCCATTAGGCGTAATTTCCACACCTTTTTTTTTTCTGGTATTTTTTGGAAAAATTCCCATTGCAGTATTTGAGCTAAAGTTAGAAGTGGATTCAAAAGGAAGGAAGTTGCAACCAGGCATCTATACATGTAGGCATTCTTTACCCAGACGTATTCTTATGAGCAGGTACAAGCGAGCAGGATATTGCATTTATTATTAGTTTTGCTCCGTGGCTATTGGGTATTAGTGCACATTTGGCATTTTGGTTTATATTTGGGTATAAGAACTTTGCAAGACATACTCATATATTACACTTTAGTATTGATAGATTTTGGTGCTGTGTCCTGTGGCACATAGCACTTTTTATGTGTTTTATTGATAACTGACATTGCCTGGAACTGTAACATATGCGATAAGCCATGCCGGTAATGGCGTGTAATGCTAGTGAATGGTATGGTAAAGGTAGCTTACAGTTCATGACGCCAGGGCACCGTTAACCTACATGGTCCGAGGTTGAGATAGCTTCTCCTTGGCGTAATGTATACACAGATGCAAGGTTACGGATAACTATCTTTACTGAGGCAGGAGCAGTCGTTAAAGTACTCACAGTGCATATTAGAGCAGAAAAGATGCAGAGAAACCCTTGGGAGCCCTGTAGACTTGCTGGGACTTGTAGTACTTTCTTTTAGATACTGAAGGCTTAGGACTTTAGATTTGATTTGGAGGTACGCCACACTGGCTAGGGTCCTACTACTGTCCAATTAAAGCTACACCTCCAGTGTATGTACTAACCCTTGGGATCCAGCTGCCTGAGGCTTTCTACTGTATCTATCCCAGACTAGCACAGTGTGGCCTGCCGACTCACCGGCTCCTGTGCTCACATCTAGAAATTTCCAACTTCTCCTGGCCGGGGGAACACTTTCAGAATGGCGTGGTTGCATGCTTGAAGCTTTTCTTTAGGCTTTCCTTGAATCACCTCACACTCCTGCTGACTCCTTTCCGCACTGCAGCTCACACTGAACTCTATACTCAACTAGAGATTAACTCTTAACTCTAATAAATAACTCCTCCCCCTACACTATATATGGGCTAGCTAGGGGGCCTCCCATTGGGCAATCAGGGTCACATGGTTTACTCTGCATTATTCCTCCTGACAGATATCCTTAAAGATACAGTGCAAAAGAATTATAGATTAAACTGCAAAAACTGTAATTAGAAGCAGTGACTGTAGTGTTACCTGTCATAGACGTGAATGGAGGGGAGACTCGCAGCTCTTCCATCCTGCTCCATCCGGATGCAGTACCCTGCAAGAAGAACCATAAAAACAGGGAAGTGTGGTACATGTTCAGTATTGTTAACCATATAGGTGTAGGCTTATAATGAGTGTTCAGAGATCATCTTTGGAGTATTTTATTACACATAATGCCAGCCAAGGGCCTTTTTTTTCTCAGAAAACAAGATGTCTAGATAGGACTTTTTGTACTCATGAGAAATTGTACCGAACTATACATGCTAATTTTACAACAAAAATCATGTTAATTTTTATTTAAGACTTTCACCTGTTGTATTGTATATTCATTAGTTTGCTTGTGGTTACCCATGAATCTGACAGAAATCAACAAAAAAACATATAGCCTATATACTTTATGCATGGTACAGCATTTCATGGTGTCAATCGACTCTTTTCTTAGACAACACAAATCCAGATGGACTCTAAAATCCTTTAAAACTGCAAGTGGTATGTTCTACTTCTTACAATTAGGTTTCCTACCTTGCCGAATATGTTTTTTCTCCATAGTGGTGAAAAAAGGCTTTACAATTCTCCCACTCTGTATGCTAATTAAGAGGGTCGGCGCCACCTATAGGCAGGGCTGGTGCAAGGATTTTTGCTAACAGACAAAACTTCATTTTACTGTCCCCTTGTTCTCACCTCTTTTTTTGCACTGCCCACCTTTTAAATGATTGTTCCCTTTTTGCATATATTTTACTAGACCATCAACTAATACACACCCTAATACAGACCCCAGACCTTAACTCCTAATCAAAAGATCGAGCCTCCAGACCTTACTCCTAAACAAAATGTGTACCCCAGACCAGACCCCCTAAACAAAATATGTACCCCAGACCAGACCCCCTAAACAAAATATGGACCCTAGACTCCCTTAACAAAATGCAGAGTTTATGATAAACCCAGAAAAGACCATCTGAAAAAAAATGCACAAGCTCAATTGTCTGAGACTGCCACGTCACACTGCCAGGACCCTGAACTGAAGATACGTCACATGCGCTTCACCTCCAGGGACTAAACTGAAGGCGTCTGACGTCAGGGGAAAAAGCAGGCTGGCATGCACAGTAGAGGAGAAAGAACTCTAGAAGGTCGCTCAGCAAAGTAGCATGCTGCACACAGAGCGCAGCCACACATGACTGCTGATAGGACCTGAACTATTAGCAGCATTGTGGGATCTGCCGCAGAACAGCACCTACGTACTGCTGCTGTTCACACTTTGTTAAAGTTGGGCAGTCACAGCAGGGCCAGGGTGGCCAACAGACTGACAATACTGGCAGCACACTGGAATCTGCCCAGCAGGTGAGTGAATAGAAAGCGCTGGGCCCCTATGACAATTTTTAAATGGGGCTCCCTTCCAATTATAAAAGCGACCTATCCCCCTCTATTGTGCGTGCCAGCCTGCTTTTTCCATTGACATCACTCGCCTTTAGTTTGGTCCCCCATTTAATATATCTTAAAGGGATATTCCAGGAAAAGTTTAGAGTCCTGGCAGTGTGGCATGGCAGCCTCATCTTACAATAATATACATCTACTTAGAGGTGTGATTGACAGCCCGGACATTGCCAACGTCACTCCTGTGCTTCCTGTATTCTAACACATGCCCAAGTCCTTTTCAGTGTTAAGTGACCGGTGACGTTGGCCATGTCCGGCCTGTCAGTCACACTTATCATGCCTAAGTAGGCATGATTAGAGAATTAATTGGCGTGATTACAGTACTGGGCACCGTGACTACTTTGGGATGCCACACGCCCCGATGACTAGTTAACCCTAATTTAAAACTGTTTTTCTTTACTATGAAAAACATGCAGGAGGCTGTATGGGCATGGTAGGAAACGTTATAGTAAGATGAAGAATGTGCTGCTGGTAGTTATAGGGTAAAACCTGATAACCAGTGTAACCTGTACAAACTACACTCCAGACAACACAATGCCAATATGATGTGTAACAGGAGGATGCATTATGCTGCAACAAAATACCATTAAATGGAAGGTGAAACAGAGGTTCTGAAAAAAAGGCATCCTGTATGTATATCGCTTGTGTACTAAGTAAATTCACATTTAAATTGATATTGAAAGGTCATATTTTCATTGTCACACATACAGGGCCTCATGCACTATTGTGTTTCCCTTTAAATTTGGGTGAAAAAAAAGCACGGGGAAATGCATTTACTTTATTTATTTATTAACGGTGTGAACTTTTTTTTTAAATGTGGGCATATGTTACATTTTTTACAATCTGAGTCATTTCTTCAGTGGTTGGTTCCTTAGTGGTTGTTTAATAACACATCCCTGGGACCCAACAATGTACATGTTGTGGAAAAGGACTCCATGTTGGAACCAAGAAAGAATTGCACCTTAGGAGACAGATCCAGCTTTCTAAATAATTCTACGCAGTTACTACATAATGCAGTATTTACTTGAAAGGTTTTATTTCCAATAATGTTTGTACATACAACAAAAAACTGGAATACATACAAGAAGCAATCTCCGATTCCCACCACCCGGGACATATAAAGCCAGAGCTGACGTCTTGGTGCGGTGGAACCTGCAAGGGATTTAGCAGATGAAATACAACGTATTTCACATTCACATTCATTACTTTTTATCTGTGTTTAATAATTTAAACAGTAAAGTTGCATTGTTGCCAAATGTATGGTCAGATGTAGTCTCCTGGTGCCACAGCGCTAAGAAGCCTTCACTAAAGCATTGATAAGGATTGGATGAGGTTGTGTGACTGGAGACTTGGTGTATTAAGTTGTAGTATTCTTTATGAAGTCTCCCACAACTAACGTTATTCATTGACTTTCTGAGACCCAGCTGCCTCCAGGTAGTTTTCCTGCTCACAGTCTTTGTTCTACTAAAGAACTGGAGGACATGAGGGACCTTGTTACATAAAACGTAATCAATTTCTTTGGTAATTAACAAGACGTGTACTATGGAAATGGTTCTTTTCTACCACCCCTTTAAGTAGAAGAAGGTTTATAAATTATTAAAATCCATGATCCAGATGTATTCATTGAGATTGCAAGCTCTTATGGGCAGGGACCTCTATTCTTCTTCTTCTGTTTTGTCATTGAAGTAGAGCAATGAAATGATGGTGGTGACAGATCTGTAAAATGGTCATAGACGCCAGTCTGAAATAGGGTCTGTCAATTTGCCATCATGGTGTCCGCCATTTTGACAGACAAAATTGCACTGCATTCTATGCTATTTTGTCCAGTTGTTTTGGCACCAGAATCTGTGACGAAAGTTGTGACTTCCCACTGCTCATTGACAGCTTTATTCTTATTACTGTACATAGGTCAAAGCTGTCACTCAGTAGAGGTGAGAGAACTTCAGACCACACACACCCATTATTTAGAGGAATCCAGTGCACACACACAATTTAGAGGACTTTAGAGCTCACACAGATTATTGTGACAACTCCAGATTGCACACACACATAATCAAGAGGACTCCAGAGCCAGGGGTGTTGCTAAGGTGGGGCCAGGGGGGCCATGCCCCCCCCCAACATTACTTTGTGCCCCTGGTGTGCCCTCCTTCAGCCAGCCATCACCTCGCTATGGCCTCACTGTGCCTCCCTCCAGCTAGCTGTCACCTCGCTATGGCAGTGGAACTCATTGGCTTCACCGCGGCCGCGCTGCAGTGTGAGTGACGTGCTGGCTGGTCTGGGACGCATTAGACTATATGGATATCTGTAAGACGCACTTTTAGTTATATGCCGCCCTTGGCTATTTGACAGAGCAAATTGGCCATTGGCTTCTCGCCCTGCCAATCAATCTTGTGGCTGCCCGAATACATAGGCAACCACAAGAGACCTGAGCACCCTTCCTCTGTGCTTTTTCTTGTAGTGCATTAGGTATTTACGACACCTCCATTCGCACCCTTATTTACATTTACATTAGAGCTGAGCCCCCTCGGTTTGTCTATTTATACTTCCTCTGCTCTCCGGCGCATAAATGACATCATCATTATGCACCAAACACAGACCGGAGGAGAAAAGCAGAAGAGAGAAGAGGCCATGGACCGTGCCAGAGCCTGGTGAGTATGTTTTATTTATTTTCTTTTTTTTTTTTTATCTTAAGGGGGCTACTGATACTACTACCTAAATGGGGCTACTTACCTAAAGGGGGCTACTACTACTTATAGGGGGCTACTGATCTTACTATCTAAAGGAGAGCACTGCTTTTACTACCTAAAGGGGGCTACTGCTTTTTCTACGTAAAAGGGACTATTGCTTTTTTTATTTAAAGGGTGCTACTGCCACTACTACCTAAAGGGAACTATTGCTTTTACTACCTAAAGGGGCAACTGCAACTACTACTAATTAAATGGGGCTACTGATTTTACTACCTAAAGGGGGCTACTGTTTTTACCACCTAAAGGGGGCTACTTTCCTAAAGGGGGCTCCTGCATCTACTACTTAAAGGGGGCTACTGATCTTACTACCTAAAGGGGGCTCCTGCTGCTACTACCTAAACAGGGCTACTACTTTCACTATCTAAAGGGGGCTGCTGCAACTATTACCTAAAGGGGTCTACTGCTATTACTACCTAAAGGGGGCTACTGCTATTACTACCTAAAGGGGCTGCTCCTACTACCTAAAGGGGGCTGCTACTACTACCTAAAAGGGGCTTCTACTACTACCTAGGGGAGCTGCTGCTTCTACTACTACCTAAAGGGGGACTGCTATTACTATATGTGGGGGGCTGCTACTAGTATATATGGGGGCTACTATCACTATATATAGGGGACTGCAACTATATACAGGGGGCTACTATCATCAATGGGACCTACCTACAGAGAATAACCTCTACTTATAGGGTCTACTACAGCATACAGGTAGTAACTACCTACAGAAGGAAGCTATCTACACAGAATCCTACCTACAGGTGACACCTACCTAATGGGGGAAACCCTGTGAAGGGACCTTTCTACCTACTGGAGTGAACTATCTACTTAATACTATCTACTGTGTAAGACATCAAGGGGGTTATTATTACTGTATGGACTGCTAAAAGTGCTGAAGAAGTGCGTTGCCTAAAATGTTTGTCTGGCAGGTTCCATGGAGATGAGTTGTGGCTGGAAGAAATCGTCATGATGGTCTGGGCTGTGAAGGAGAAGAAAAAGGAAAGAGAAGGACTCCGATCAGGGAAGACATCACCTGATATAACTGTGTGTAATTACTTATTTGGTCTGCAGAGTCTGTGTAGAGCTTAAATCTAACACTATATGGTCACTCTGTGGCGGAATATATCCTCCTGGTATACTGATATTATGGGTAATATTGGTCCCAGTATACAGCATTTGGTCAGTAACAGAATGATGGCAATATGTATGGTGATAGTATTCCTCCTTGTCTACTGGTATAATTGGAAATATTGGCCTTAGTATACAGGATTTGGTCAGTAACAGTTTGATGGTAATATGTATGGTAAAAATATTCTTCCTTGTATACTGCTATTATTGGTAAAACTGGTCAATATACAGGATTTGGTCAGTAACAGTATGATGGTAATATGCATGGTGATAATATTCCTCCTAGTATACTGGTATAATTGGTAATATTGGTTCTAGTGTGCAGAATTTGGTCAGTAACAGTATGATGCTAATGTGTATGGTGATAATATTCCTTGAAATCTTGAGACGCCACTGGCACACACACGCGCACATACACACATACACACATCATTGAGAGGATTCCAGAGCTTACACACACACATCATTGAGAGGACCCAAGAGCACACATACATTATTGAGAGGACTCCAAAGCACACACCATTGAGATGACTCCAGAGTACACACACATTATTGAGATGACTCCAGAGCACACACACACACACACACCATTGAGAGGACTCCAGAGCACACACACACACACCATTTAGAGGACTCCGGAGCACACACACCATTGAGAAGGCTCCAGAGCGCACACACATCATTGAGAGTACTCCAGAGCGCACACACATCATTAAGAGGACTCCAGAGCACACACATCATTGAGAAGGCTCCAGAGCGCACACACATCATTGAGAGGACTCCAGAGCACACACATCATTGAGAAGGCTCCAGAGCGCACACACCATTGAAAGGACTCCTGAGCGCACACACATCATTGAGAGGACTCCAGAGCACACACATCATTGAGAGTACTCCATTGCACACACACCATTGAAAGGACTCCTGAGTGCACACACATCATTGAGAGGACTCCAGAGCACACACATCATTGAGAAGGCTCCAGAGCACACACACATCATTGAGAGTACTCCATTGCACACACATCATTGAGAGGACTCCAGAGCACACACATCATTGAGAGTACTCCATTGCACACACACCATTGAAAGGACTCCTGAGCGCACACACATCATTGAGAGTACTCCATTGCACACACATCATTGAGAGGACTCCAGAGCACACACATCATTGAGAAGGCTCCAGAGCGCACACACATCATTGAGAGTACTCCATTGCACACACACCATTGAAAGGACTCCTGAGCGCACACACATCATTGAGAAGACTCCAGAGCACACACACATATAATTGAGAGGACTCCGGATCACAAACACACAAACCCATGAGAGGGCTCCAAAGTGCACACACATTATTTAGAGGGGTCCAGATTGCACACACACCATTGAAAGGACTCCAGAGCGCACACGCATCATTGAGAGGACTTTAGTGCTGCACCTAATACATTTTGATTTTATGGAACTATTGCATATTAAGATAAGAAAGCCAATACTTGTTAATGTACTATAATCTAGTTTTCTTCCTCTACTTTATAGGGCTTGAAGACAAGTTCCCTTTAATGTGTGAGAAGCATGCTGGATCTCAGAAATGACTAAATAAAATTGAAAAATTGGGTCCAGTGAACATCTGTGTAGAGAAGGGCAGAACAATAATAAAAGGATGTTTTATTTTTATTTTTTTACTATATATGATACACAATATATAAGATAATAAATAAAATTCTACTGATACTTTTCTACACTGGTGTCTGCTTAGTAGATCAACCCAAATAATTCTACATGCAATTCAAAATTAACCCATTCCCTCCACAGAGCCTTAAAGGAAAACTGTCAATAAACTCCCCCCGCACTAACCAGAGGTAATTGCTGGTAGTGCAGGGGACACTGCTCAATATGCTGCCTACCATGTCCGGATCCGCCCCGTCTGTTATCTTCATTCTTCTGTATATGCAAATGAGCTGCTAACTGCCATGGGCGGGGTTACAAGGCTCCTTCTGGCACTCTGACATCAGCGACGCTTGTCCGCAGCGCCACCCAGCTTATGAATATTCATCCCCTCTCTCCTCAGTGGAGTCCAGTACAGAGCAGGGAGGGGAGGAACAGGCGGAGGGAGGGGATGAATATTCATAAACCGGGCGGCGCTGCGGACGAGAGGTGCTGATGTCAGAGTGCCAGAAGGAGCCTTGTAACCCACCCGTGCCAGTTAGCAGCTCATTTGCATATACAGAAGAATGAAGATAATAGACGAACGGCGGGGCGGATCAGGGCATGGTTGATCAGCGTCCCCCGCACTACCAGCAAGTACCTCTGGTTAGAGTGGAGGGGAGTTTACTGACAGTTTTCCTTTAAATAAAAGTATACGCCATATATCTGTTAAATGTTTCATATACCTCTTTTTCTGTAACCCCACAATTCCCCTCTAACATTTCCAATTACAGTATCCCAGAGCAGTGGTAACCACAGCGCCATTACAGAAATGCCTACCGTAGCTCTCGGATTCTCTAATCCACCAAATAAACAATGTAAGGCTTGCCTTATTAATTCTTTATGGGTTCCATTTTCCCCTTGTGCCTCCATAACAGTGTATTGCAGTACATCTATTTCCAAAGAGAATGTACAACCTAAAGTAATGAGTTTGTATATACAATCTTCAGGACTCTAATGACTTCTGTATGTAAGACTTGCTTTGCATACAGCATCAGATGGAGCATGCTGCATCTTACATTAGTTGTACATTTGGACCTCTTCCATATGGAACCCATCAGATCCTGAATAGACTTGTGTGTATAGACCCTTAGCGGCAGCCTCATCCTCCAATAAGTTCCAGCCTGTTAAACTAGAGTTAATCCTTCTGGGACATATATAAACATCTTGCAGGTTTAGCAGCTTCTTGTTCAATTTTGCAGCCACTGGTTGTAGATGCTAGTAGTGTGCTGTGTATAATACAGGCAGTGTGCAACCTTCTTCATTATAGACGGTGATGACAAGTCTACGGCTGATTTTAAAAGTTAAAGAAGTAGCTGGACTATTTTCTGGAACTATCAAACTAGTAATTCTTTCTTTAAAGGGGTTTTCAACTATAAAATCTATTTTTATCAGTCTAATGAATGAACATACCGTACATTTGTAAATAAAGTTAATTTACTCAATTTCTGTAGTCTTTCGTGTCATCTTTCTGCTTTTAATAAAAACTTGGTGATCCATTATCTTCATAAGCCTGACTTTCTGTCTGGTGTACATCCTATTACAAACTTGTTTGTGTGTACACTTTAGCTAGGAATTCAGTAAACTCTATCTCCCTCCCACATATTGAGAGGGAGATAAGATTGGTTGAATTCCCCACTAAATTGTACACAAGAACAGTAATTCTGTTACAGTATGTAAACAAGACGGGAAACCCCATAGCTACTGCTTTGTTTGCTATAGTAGTTACACAAATAACAGCAATATCATAGATTGCCAAGGATGTGACAACATTTCAGATAAAATTACAAACAAAGAGATCCTTAAATTTGTCTGGTATTCAATAATTTAGAAATTCTAATAATCTTGAATTCATTTCCAATATAGAATTGAAAGACGGTCTGAATTATAACAATATTAAACTCAGAAGACTGTACAGGTAAATATGGACGTTATATAGGTAGATCTCTTACTTAGAACCCCCTTCTCCATTTTGGAGATCTATTCTGCAAAAGTGACTCTTGATGTGGCTGACCCAGTACATCCATGTGAGGCTTACAGGTTTAGGTTGAATGAGCTAGGATAGATAATAAACACTTGGCAAGGCAAGAGATATTCAATGGTCAGTCACCCCACCCACCTCCAGGCAGAGGGCGCAGCAGGAATTAAAGGGGTATAACGGCGCTAAGACATCTTATCACCTATCGAAAGAATAGGGGATAAGATGCCTGATCGCAGGGGTCCCGCCACTGGGGACCCCCGTGATCTTGCATGCAGCACCCCGTTAGAATCATTGCCCGGAGCACGTTCCCCCCCTCACACAGGCTTGCATTCAGGGGGCGGAGCGTGACGTCACACGGGGCGGGGCCGTAACAACACATTTCTCCGGCCCCCGTGATCGCCAGTAATCAGACCCGGAGTGAACATGCTCCGGGGACTGATCCTAACAGGGTGCTGCGTGCAAGATCACGGGGGTCCCCAGCGGCGGAACCCCCGCGATCAGGCATCTTATCCCCTATCCTTTGGATTGGGGATAAGATGTCTTAGCGCCAGACTACCCCTTTAAGAGAATTAGAATCTTAAATCTTTTCATTTGAAACGTGACTCATTTTATGGAGAAACCAAGATTGGGGCTTCTCTATGCTGAGGCACTATGATCTCTACTTGTGGTCCTGTCCTGATGTTTTCCTCCACCCACTGTACTCACTGGTTAGCTTATTCCCTGTGGTACAGTCCTCATCCCCAGCTACCTTAACGGCCTTCTCTCCTCACAGTTGGCATGTGGTATGTGGCACTTGGCACTGAACCCATGGTCACACAGAGTTGCGGTTGCAGGTACAAGAACACCTAATGTTGTCAGTATCTCTAGTCAGCAGCTATGACAACCCCAATTGGTAGGAAACATGCTTGTTTTACCATTTTAAATCTCCTTCTCCATGAGGTGGTGGGAAGTGCTGCAAATCCCCATTTATCACATTGGGCTCCCTCAGTGCTAAACAGCTCAGCAGCATGGCGCACAGTCCTGGGACTTCGCCATACCGAGGCTGGTTTTGAGGAATCAGCTCAACGGCTGGCCAGATGTGACTTGTTCCCTCGGGGTCTCATCATGAGTCTAGAGCCGAGTTACTTTAGTGCATCGGGGAGTAGTGGCCCCGAGATGCTGAAACTGACTGGGTGTACTGGCACCATGAACTATTTCCCTTGTGGCACTCACCTCTTGATTCCCGGCCTTCTGGCTAGGATCAGAGACATTTTTATAGATCCGGCCGAATGTCCGGGCAGTATATCTGCACACATTCACTTATTTATTTATTTTTGTCACTGTGTCACTTTTTGCGTGTTGTGTGTCCACATAATTGTCAGGATGCGGTAGCCCTTCTGGGTGTCCCTCCTGGCAGTCTAGGGGAGGTGTGTGTGGCCATTAGGTTCCGTACCTCCCTACCGACCGTTAACGCCAAGGGGGGGGGGCGGCATTTGTGGTCCCTTAGTAGCTTTGGTGAAAAGGGACATCGAACCTGGAACCTCGCAGGTACCTTTTGGTCCGGAGGCAAAGGGTAAGATTTGTTGGGGGGGCCTCTCTCCTGTTGAAGAAGGGCTTGCGATAGACCACATCCTTTGTGCACATTTTATTAGTGTAACACGTTTTGCACTTTTTCTTGCACTTTGGGGGATTCGAGAGCACGTTCCTCTTTGCCATACTGCAAAACCTCAGTGAGTTAACAGCCAGCACTTTCCAAAAGTGAACATGAAAATATTCACAATGAAATATACTTATTGACAAAAAAGAAGTAACAAACCAAGGAATTGTTAGAATGAAACATAATATATGTGAGTGTAATGATGACATATGTAAGTGATTACAATATTAGAGCAAAAAGATACGTTTATTGGGGGAAAACTGCTCCCAACAACTCCTAACAGCTTTAGTCAGAACAGCCTAGAAGGCAGGCAGTTCATTATGATGACCATCCTGCTTGTGCCTCCTATCAACTGTGGAAAAAATGTCTTTACAGGGGAACTCTGGTACTGAACTACTTATCCCCTATCCACAGGATAGGGGATAAGTGTCTGATCACAGGCGGTCCAAATGCTGGGACCCCCACGATCTCCTGCCAGCGCCCTGCCTCTCCTCATGCTGGGAGCACCCACCGTTCTGTGCATAGAGTGGTGGTAGACAAACCCCCTCCATGCATCTCGATGGGATAGGCGGAGATTTAGTGTGTCTTAGAGACATGTATAGCTGTCAATGATCTTTCACCAGAAGGTACACTACCCAAAAGTAGCCTCTGAGGTATGTTTAAACTCTCCAGGCAATCTTGAAGCCCGAGACTTGCCTAGAGACTAACACAATCAGACGAAGTGCCAGAGGGCAGTTTTAAAACAGTTTTCTTTACTATGAAGAATGGGTAGGAGGATATATGTCTAATCGGGTCAGTCTCGGGCTACAAAATTGTTTGGAAACCATAAATATATCCTGCCACCGGACCATCATAATAGTAACACTTTAACAAACTGCATCTCTTAAAGAGACAGTATTCTGTATTTATTAAATCACTGCACAGTCCCAATCCACAGGTTCCTCTACTCTGAACCCACTTAGATCAAAAACTTAAATTGTAGATCCCTAAAGATAAGACATTTCTTAAAGGCACGAGGACATATTACTTGTACACATTTCCGCACGAATCCCACCGCCCCACACACACACATAGATGGTTGTTCTTTTCTGAGCGTCTGGCATGTAATGCTACGTTTCCCCTGCAGCTGCCTCTTTTAAGAAAGGGATTGTCTTTGTCAGAAAACCCTTTTAAGACTCCTCCAATCTAGTGATAATAGTGGTAATAGTAATATATATCAGGATGCCTTTCATTATCCAGAACATCTGATCATGTACCAGCACCTGCTAAAGGAAATCTTTTGTAGTTAGCAAATGAATAATAGTGGGCAATAAGTAATTAACAATAATACCGTTTACTAAAGGATTAGTCAAAGGACTCAAAGCACTGTACATAGCATATGGAAGAAATAAAATCAGCAGATAATAAGGCTATACCTAATGATTCCTGTAGCTTTTATATGTCGATTTAGGTTAAACATAAGGAAAAAAAATTCCCTAAATATCCATTTGTTGGTTATTTTATGTGCAGATCTACACCACTGAACATGTATAAATAAATGAACATAAATGAACATCGCTACCTAGATTTATGGATCTAATAACTGGCTACACAAAGCCGGCTGATGAACAATAAACGCGCAATTCCAAGCGAATTCGTATAGGAACGGGGAACCTTATGTAATTCCCACTATTACATTTTTATGCTAAATAAACATATCCCGATATCCCAGGGAACAATTGTTATGGCTTCGGTTCCTGTCTTGCAATGATGGGCTTTGGTTGCCCTCAAGTGATCACTTTTGGTATTGCACTTGTTAGAGAGTTGAAAATCCTAGGACAGTTGTGTTCACACTGTGGACCTCAAATTACAAAACTACAACTCCCAGCATGCCCGGACAGCCGTTGGCTGTCCGGGCATGCTGGGAGTTGTAGTTTTGCAACATCTAAAGGGAGGGACGTGCACAGGTGGATTAGAAAGGGGGCTTGAGCCCCTGCCCTTTTGATGTTCCTCCAATAAGTGCCCTGGGCAGTCTGCCATAATGATGTGGGCATTTATATAAATTATTATAAGAAGTGCCCTTTATTTTAGTTGAGCTTCTGTCCCTATAATTTTCTGTGCATGTCCCTGTCTGGAAGTCCACAGCATGGAGACCACTATAATTTGCCATCTGACTGCTATGGTAAAACAACTCAGACTAGTTGTATAGTTATATAGTATTGGCAGCAAACAGTACCAGGCCCCATATGTTTTATCTACATTTACAGAGCCTTTCCTGATAGGTACTATATGAATTTTGAACTTAAAAAAAAAATTTAAAACAATTTCAGAGAGAGAAAGAAGGTACAAAAAAACGCAGTGCATTATGGAACATTTTCCATGCATACTCACTCTTACCACATCCCCCAACTTCCAGGTTGCACACACTAGTCACACTAGCCAAATCCACCACCAATGTGGTAGATTCCAGATAAATTGGCGGGCATAGCGCCCCCTATAAATGTTCACTTAGCATTCATAGGATTCATGGTATCCCTGTAAGGCTATGTTAACATGGCGGAATATTTGCGGGATGCCGGCCCGGTAAAACACAAGAGAACATTCCGCAAACTGCGGGTGCCGTAAGAACATGCCGGCACTAGGACCGCTTGGAAATGAGCTGTCTCCATAGACAGCAATGCGTTCCCGGGCGGATTCTGCCAAAGGAATTGATGTGTAAATTCTTTTGGAGGAGGATGGAAATCATGATTATTACGGATGATGTTTCCGCAGTGGAAATTCGTTTCCGTAGCAGAATCCCATTGAAAGCAAGCGAGCTGAATTTTGGCGCTGGTTTCGCTCAGAAATTCTGTCACGTAAAGTCAAAATGACACATTTTCCAAGTGTGTATGCCAACATAAGGAAAAAATATTGGGTAAACAGGAAAATTCAAGGGAACCTGTCACATGGGAAATGTAGTCCGATCTGCAGGCATCATGTTATAGAGTAGAAGGAGATGAGCAGATTGATATATAGCTTTATTAAAAAAGTTCCAGGATAACTTGTCATTTGTTCATGGAAATCTCTCCTTATTCTTGTCTAAGGAGTCAAGTGGACGGTCTTGACAGCTATCGGTCTTACTGAGTGATTTTATGTGACAGGTTCCCTTTAATGAGGGGTTCAACACTATTATTTTAACAGGGTCAGACTAGGTTAAAAAAACAAAACCAAAAAAAATACTCACCTGCCCAAGCCACCACCCTAGTTGTTCTAACACTTACTAGGTAACCACTGATCTTTAAAGGGGCATTCCAGTAAAAAAAAAACTTCAGCAGCTCATAAGTACTGAAAGGATTAAGATTGTTTTTTATAGAAGTAATTTACAAATCTTTCCAGAGCTAGTTGATATATAAACATAAGTTTTTTCCTGGATAACCCCTTTAATTTTTGCTCTCACTTTGTGCAAAGGGAATGCCCATAGTCAGAACTTGTAGTTATGGGCCCTGATGCTAAATCTGCAACAGGGCCACATTTGCCAATTATAATGCTGTTTTTTTAATGGGACAGATGGGCTTTGGGGCCCTCTTATGCACCAAGGCCCAGTGAGACTACTTCCTATACACCCCCTATAGCTACGCCCCTGCCCATAGCCAATCACTGGCTATTTGAATTGGTTGAGTGGGCATTTCCTGTGTTTTATTATGGCAACTTCCTGGCCTGTTTAGCGGAAGTCAATTTTGCGAAGTCACTCAAGATATTGACCTGTCAGTCAATAACAGAGTGACAATTTTATCCTTAGTGTCTGAGAAACTAATTTAAAGTTTCCAACCAATATGGCTGCACATCCTGCAATGACAGTAAGGGCCCATTCACACTACGGAAATTCTGGACCCCAGACTCCGCCGAAAAAATGAACGTGTTTTGGAGGAATCTGCTGTGAAATGCATTGCTGTCTATTGAGACAGAGAGCACTGTGGTCAGACAGAAAAGAAATTTAAAAAGAAAGAACTTCCTATGGAGCATATAGCAGCTGATAAGTACCGGAAGGATTAAGATTTTCAAATCGAAGTTATTTCCAAATCTGAAAAACTTCACCTTTTATTGCATTCTAAGATAAAACTTCGACATGGAAACGTCTCAAATCACAAACGATAAATCCTCCTGGATAAGCAACATGACGCGTTTCAGGTCATGTGACCCTTCATCAGATGCATGATTATTTCCAAATCTTTTTAATGTTCTGGCACCAGTTGATTTAAAAAAATATTTTTTTTCATTGTAGTACCCCTTTAAAGCGCACGGTGTATATTTTTTAGTCCTGGAAGATTTTATGGTAATGGGATCCTGTGAGTTTGGAATTTTGGAGAGATTTAACTCTGCGTACATATGTGAGTTTTCACCTTGTACAGCACTTACTTTCCCATTTCTCACTTATCAACCTATTTTCACTCTATAATGTCCCTTTAAGCACTGCTGATTTATGCAAAACCAATCTACAGATGGAGCAGAGTAATGTTGAAGTGTTATTAAAGACTGCGCAGGAAAAAAAAGTCAGTGATTTAGAGACTTGTGTCTAATGCAGTTCTATTAACTTGCAATTGGTATGGCTCAAAAATTTTGTGGCTTTGCAAACTTAATTGCAAATTCATGGCGACTTTCCCTTAATGGACAGATTTATAGATCGCTAATTAGCATTTTTGTTTTTTTTTATAACTATTCTCTTTGCTAATTAAACATTTTATTGGTCTTTTTTTATATGTGCCATTCGCCAAGATCCCTTTCCCTGCATCCATATATCTTAAAATGAGCGTTTTTGCATTTTATAAGTTTGCCTTATATGTATTTTGACAAAAGTTCAAACATAGGACCATGGCAAAATATACGATAAAGGGGAACTCCAAGAAGAAAAGTTCCACATAGTAAATATTCATTTGACAGTGCTAGAGACCTACCTAATGAATAATGTTTCATCTTTACTGCTTCCAATTTGCTGAATATGTTTAAGTAGCAGATGCCAGAGCAAGCATGTAACCACTAACCAGTGGCCATTTCCCAGTGAAACCATAAGCCCTGGTGGCCTAAGGATGCACGCATGGGAATCTATGAACATACAGCTGCACAGGATGTACTGTATTGTATAGCTTATTGATTGTGCAGTGATATCTCAGCAACTTTACGGCACTGCCAGTGTAATTTTGGCACTGTATGATTATTTGTACACTGTAATGTATAGCAATAAACCCAAGAAAGACCAATACTGGTGTATTCATTATAAATCCAGCAAGTGATAGTCCAGATCTTACTCATTATAGACCCACCAGTCCTCCATCATTATAGCAGGTGATAGCCCCAATCTTATTCATTATAGACCCACCAGTCCTCCATCATTATAGCAGATGTTATTCCCAATCTTATTCATTATAGACCCACCAGTCCTCCATCATTATAGCAGATGTTATTCCTAATCTTATTCATTATAGACCCACCAGTCCTCCACCATTATAGAAGGTGATATTCCAGGTCTTATTCATTATAGACCCACCAGTCCTCCACCATTATAGCAGGTGATATTCCCAATCTTATTCATTATAGACCCACCAGTCCTCCACCATTATAGCAGGTGATATTCCAGGTCTTATTCATTATAGACCCACCAGTCCTCCACCATTATAGCAGGTGATATTCCCAATCTTATTCATTATAGACCCACCAGCCCTCCATCATTATAGCAGATGATATTCCCAATCTTATTCATTATAGACCCACCAGTCCTCCACCATTATAGCACATGATATTCCCAATTTTATTCATTATAGACCCACCAGTCCTCCACCATTATAGCAGATGTTATTCCCAATCTTATTCATTATAGACCCACCAGTCCTCCACCATTATAGCACATGATATTCCCAATTTTATTCATTATAGACCCACCAGTCCTCCACCATTATAGCAGATGATATTCCCAATCTTATTCATTATAGACCCACCAGCCCTCCACCATTATAGCAGGTGATATTCCCAATCATTAATTTTAGACCCTCCAGTCCTCCACCATTATAGCAGATGACATTCCCAATCTTATTCATTATAGACCCACCAGCCCTCCACCATTATAGCAGATATTCCCAATCTTATTCATTATAGACCCACCAGCCCTCCACCATTATAGCAGGTGATATTCCCAATCTTATTAATTATAGACCCTCCAGTCCTCCACCATTATAGCAGATGACATTCCCAATCTTATTCATTATAGACCCACCAGCCCTCCACCATTATAGCAGATATTCCCAATCTTATTCATTATAGACCCACCAGCCCTCCACCATTATAGCAGGTGATATTGCCAATCTAATTCATTAGAGACCCACCAGCCCTCCACCATTATAGCAGGTGATATTGCCAATCTTATTCATTAGAGACCCACCAGCCCTCCACCATTATAGCAGGTGATAGTCCCAATCTTATTTATTATAGACCCACCAGTACTCCACCATTATAGCAGGTGATAGTCCCAATCTTATTTATTATAGACCCACCAGTCCTCCACCATTATAGCAGATATTCCCAATCTTATTCATTATAGACCCACCAGCCCTCCACCATTATAGCAGATATTCCCAATCTTATTCATTATAGACCCACCAGCCCTCCACCATTATAGCAGGTGATATTCCCATCTTATTCATTATAGACCCACCAGCCCTCCACCATTATAGCAGGTGATATTTCCAATCTTATTCATTATAGACCCACCAGCCCTCCACCATTATAGCAGGTGATATTGCCAATCTTATTCCTTAGAGACCCACCAGTCCTCCACCATTATAGCAGGTGATATTCCCAATCTTATTCATTATAGACCCACCAGCCCTCCACCATTATAGCAGGTGATATTGCCAATCTTATTCATTATAGACCCACCAGTCCTCCACCATTATAGCAGGTGATATTCCCAATCTTATTCATTATAGACCCACCAGTCCTCCACCATTATAGCAGGTGATATTCCCAATCTTATTCATTATAGACCCACCAGTCCTCCCCCATTATAGCAGATATTCCCATCTTATTCATTATAGACCCACCAGCCCTCCACCATTATAGCGGGTGATATTTCCAATCTTATTCATTATAGACCCACCAGCCCTCCACCATTATAGCAGGTGATATTGCCAATCTTATTCATTATAGACCCACCAGTCCTCCACCATTATAGCAGGTTATATTCCCAATCTTATTCATTATAGACCCACCAGTCCTCCACCATTATAGCAGATATTCCCAATCTTATTCATTATAGACCCACCAGTCCTCCACCATTATAGCAGGTGATGTTCCTGATCTTAGGTAGAATGATCTTTAATGCATTATACAATTTAATCTGTAAATTAATTTTGAACATGTTATAATCTGGCACTCATAGGTTGTTGGATCTTCAGAGTTTTATTCAAGGGTCTGAGATCAGAAACCCCATGAGGAATTGAAGCAGTACATACAAGCTAAACTACGCTGACTCTACATAGATTTCTAAATCACTCAAGCCATAAATATCTAATGTGCCAACCTACAAGGGCACAAATCACTGGAATTGAGGGCTTTGGACCAAATATGGCATTTTGATGGAAAACTCCTCACTTTCATCAGTCAGAATGTGATAAGTCTATGAGGAGTCTTCTGGGAAAAAATCCATAAGTGCCACTAAATAACTGACAGGCACCATTCACAGGCTGGAAAGCGGTCATAGTGATCAAGTGGTAAGACATACTGGACATGCTCCCAGTTCTGTAGGTCAGAAACTGTCAGATATTTTTTGTTAAGAAATCAATGCAGACTGTTTTTATCAATATATTGCTGTTTATTCTTCAGTGTATAGAGTTCTTTAGTTTAGAAGAGTTGTTGTTATTGTCTGACCCATAAGTACAGAGAGAGCATTGCTTACTAGTGATCACATTTTATTTATTTTGTTTTGGTACCTTTTTAACTTTCGTTGAGTACGATTTAAAGATTAATGAATTCAAAATGTTTAACTAAAGGAAGGTATTGGGGAGTCACAGTAAAGGTGATAACTGGATCTGATTTTACCCTTGTTGATCCAGATTATGGCAAAAACAAACAAACATAAAAAACAACAAACTTATCATTTAACAAAAGGGGAGGAGATTCAACATTATTCACATCTGCATTGGAGGCTCTGTTTGGGCCTTCATTGTAGCTGTAATGCTGCATGCAGTATTTTTCTTTTCAATTTAAAGGGGTATTCCAGGATTATTTTTTTTTTTACATTTGACTATGCTGCAGGGGCTGTAAAGTTAATGTAGTTTATAATATAGTTTCTTTACCTGTGTTTGATGGTGGTCTCGCAATTCTTTTGTGATTTTTGCCCCAAGGTTTATTTTTAACAGCATAAAAACATTTGTCTCAGGTTTTCCCAGGTTGCTGTGTGGCCCAAGACATTACATCACTAGTCAGGTGTTCAGAGGGAGCCTGTCTTTGCTTCAATGGGTGGAGCGACCGCTAGGTGGGAGGAAGATCATTCTGTTTTTGCAACAGCCGGAAGCACCCTGGTCAGAAAACACTGGTCTATTGCATTGAACCAATTACAGGTGTGTTTCAATGGGTGAGGTGGCTGATGTGTGGTAGGGAGAAAAGTGACCTCACATTTACAAACAAGGAATCATGGGATTTGTTGTTTAAGGCAACAAATTCCAACAGGAAATTGCCAGTTGACAAAAAGATGGTAATCTTACAACATAGCCATTTAACCCCAAAACAAGCACATAAGCATGTCCATTACCGTCTTGCAGTTATGTACTTAAATAACCTTATGGTGAATAACCCCTTTAAATCCTTCAACATGATTGACACCAGATGAAAACCAGACCGACCTCATAATAGTCAATTGGGTCTCTTGGGATCCATTGTTGTCCGTCATGCACTGAGCCATCCAGCTCTGCTTACTCTTCCTGTATGGAAACTGTGACAGAGGCCCCTGAATGTAGCCTTTTACTGTTCATTTTCTAGATTTCCCCCAATGTTTTTAGTTTGCTTAAATGCTATATACAGCCATGACTTTGCCCATGGCCAATGATATATACATTGTACTCAGTGCGACAGGGTCAGCTCGAATATGACCAACTATACAGGGCAAAGCCATAGTCATTCCTGCCGGCCTTGCATAGTATATTACCTTGCTTCTAGCGGTTTCCATACATCCATTACATGACATATTCTTTCTCTGGAGCAGTATGTGACTTTTTGCTCATTAAGTATATGTAGTGACTGTTAGGCTATCATTTTAAATAACAATAAAGGCTCCTCTTGTACTATAAAAACCCTGCGTGGAAAAAAATGTGGTTATGGTTTAGCATCAACTTTAATGATTCTGTATCACAGTAAAAGTGTTTTATAGTTCAAATAATGTTTACATACATACATAGCACTCTGCCTGTTTACAGGCTGCGTTTTTAGATTGTGCACAGTTGCTTTAACCTTTTAAGTATTTAGGTTACTCAGATGTATTTCAATATGTCAACAGTTAACCAAGAGACAAACCCGGTGATGATAAAACTGATTAATAGCTATGTAACCGTACCTCTGCTCTGCCACTGCCTTTCACCGCGTGCAAAATATTGCTGTGTATTCTACTGAATATACTGTCTACAGTGATCAGCATGAATAGACAGAAGCATGAATGTATGAATGCCAGGTTCATGCCGGGTTCACATTTTAAGGCCAGTGTCATAATAGATGCATTCTGTACGTCAGCATTGCTTTCCATTGGGACTTAGTTAAAAAAAAATTATACTTAAAAAGCATCTGGTATTTTAAAGGGGTATTCTGGGCAAAAACATTTTATCCCCTATACAAAGGATAGGGGATAAGATGTCTGATCGCGTGGGGCCCGCTGCTGAGACCCCTCGCGATCTCCCTGCAGCACCCGCATTCTATGTGGGTGCTGAATCTCCAGTTTCAGAAACCTCCGGGTTTCCTGGACTGGGGACGGGACATCACGCCACGCCCCCTCCATTCATGTCTATGGGAGGGGGCGTGACGGATGTCACTCCCCCTCCCATAGACATGAATGGAGGGGGCGTGACGTGATGTCACTTCCCCAGTCCCGGAAACCCGGAGGTTTCCTTTGGTTTCCCATGATTTCCTTTGGATAGGGGATAAAATGTTTTTGCCCGTAATGCCCCTTTAAATTATTGTATATTAGTGCTTCTAGTATTGTTACTTTTACTAATATGGAAGAGGAAATGAGTAATTATGTGACATTTACTAGCACTACAGTTGTGTGTGTGTCACGATGCCGGCTGGCAGGAGGTGGATCCTCTGTGCCAGAGAGGGATAGCGAGGACCGTGCTAGTGGACCGGTTCTAAGACACTACTGGTTTTCACCAGAGCCCGCCGCAAAGCGGGATGGTCTTGCTGCGGCGGTAGTGACCAGGTCGTATCCACTAGCAACGGCTCACCTCTCTGGCTGCTGAAGATAGGCGAGGTACAAGGGAGTAGGCAGAAGCAAAGTCGGACGTAGCAGAAGGTCGGGGGCAGGCGGCAAGGTTCGTAGTCAGGGGAGATAGCAGAAGTACTGGTACACAGGGTTTTAAACACACAAAACGCTTTCACTAGGCACGATGGCAACAAGATCCGGCAAGGAAGTGCAAGGGAGGAGGTTAGATATAGTCAGGGACCAGGTGGGAGCCAATTAAGCTAATTGGGCCAGGCACCAATCATTGGTGCACTGGCCCTTTAAGTCTCAGGGAGCTGGCGCGCGCGCGCCCTAGAGAGCGGAGCCGCGCGCGCCAGCACATGACAGCAGGGGACGGGAACGGGTAAGTGACCTGGGATGCGATTCGCGAGCGGGCGCGTCCCGCTGTGCGAATCGCATCCCCAACGGCCATGACAGAGCAGCGCTCCCGGTCAGCGGAACTGACCGGGGAGCTGCAGGGAGAAAGACGCCGTGAGCGCTCCGGGGAGGAGCGGGGACCCGGAGCGCTAGGCGTAACAGTACCCCCCCCCTTAGGTCTCCCCTTCTCTTTATCGGGTAACTGCCTCCCCTGGGATGAGGACACCGGGAAAGGATGGAGGGATTCCTCAACGGCAGGCAGAACCGCAGGAGTAGGAATGGGGAGAGAGGGCAGAGGGCGAGACCTGGCACGGGGCAGTGTGACACCAGGACGAGGGCCATGAGGGGACACAGAAGCTTGCCTGATGGAACTGGGAGGGGGGGAGGGGCATTTCCTGTGGCAGGCAGAGTCCTTAAAGACCTTAGGGGGACCGGATACAGGAGGAACCACAGGGTCACGGCAGGGAGTACTGGGAACCGGTTGAAGGCAGTCCTTGGAACAAGAGGGACCCCAACTCTTGATCTCCCCAGTGGACCAATCCAGGGTTGGGGAATGGTGTTGAAGCCAAGGTAGTCCAAGGAGAACTTCAGAAGAGCAATTAGGAAGGACAAAAAATACAATCTCCTCGTGATGAGGTCCGATGCACATTAGGAGGGGCTCCGTGCGGTAACGCACGGTGCAATCCAACCTGGCTCCGTTGACCGCGGAAATGTGGAGTGGCTTGACAAGACGGGTCACCGGAATGCGGAATTTATTCACAAAGGAGTCCCGAATAAAATTCCCAGAAGCTCCAGAGTCAAGGCAGGCCACGGCTGAGAGGGGAGAGCTGGCTGAAGTGGAAATCCGAACAGGTACCGTGAGACGTGGAGAAGCCGACTTGGCATCAAGAGACGCCACACCCACGAGAGCTGAGTGCGAGCGTGCGTTTCCCAGACGTGGAGGACGGATTGGGCAATCCACCAAAAAATGTTCAGTACTGGCACAGTACAGACAAAGATTTTCTTCCTTACGGCGATTCCTCTCTTCCAGGGTCAGGCGAGACCGATCCACTTGCATGGCCTCCTCGGCGGGAGGCCTAGGCGCAGATTGCAGTGGAGACTGTGGGAGAGGTGTCCAGAGATCTAAGTCTTTTTCCTGGCGGAGCTCTTGATGCCTCTCAGAAAAACGCATGTCAATGCGAGTGGCCAGATGAATGAGTTCATGCAGGTTAGCAGGAGTCTCTCGTGCGGCCAGAACATCTTTAATGTTGCTGGATAGGCCTTTTTTAAAGGTCGCGCAGAGAGCCTCATTATTCCAGGATAGTTCAGAAGCAAGAGTACGGAATTGTATGGCGTACTCGCCAACGGAGGAATTACCCTGGACCAGGTTCAGCAGGGCAGTCTCAGCAGAAGAGGCTCGGGCAGGTTCCTCAAAGACACTTCGAATTTCCGAGAAGAAGGAGTGTACTGAGGCAGTGACGGGGTCATCGCGGTCCCAGAGCGGTGTGGCCCATGACAGGGCTTTTCCAGACAGAAGGCTGACTACGAAAGCCACCTTAGACCTTTCAGTAGGAAACTGATCCGACATCATCTCTAAGTGCAAGGAACATTGCGAAAGAAAGCCACGGCAAAACTTAGAGTCCCCATTAAATTTGTCCGGCAAGGACAGGCGGAGGCTAGGAGCGGCCACTCACCGCGGAAGGGGTGCTGGAGCTGGCGGAGGAGATGGTTGTTGCTGCTGTAGCTGCGACTGTACTTGCTGTAGTTGTGACTGGAGTTGCTGTGTCATGGTGGTCAAGTACGACAGCTGGTGATCTTGTTGCGCTATCTGTTGCGACTGCTGGGCGATCTGACGAGCTTGCTGGGCGACCAGCGTAGGGAGGTCAGCGACAACTGGCAGAGGAACTTCAGCGGGATCCATGGCCGGATCTACTGTCACGATGCCGGCTGGCAGGAGGTGGATCCTCTGTGCCAGAGAGGGATAGCGAGGACCGTGCTAGTGGACCGGTTCTAAGACACTACTGGTTTTCACCAGAGCCCGCCGCAAAGCGGGATGGTCTTGCTGCGGCGGTAGTGACCAGGTCGTATCCACTAGCAACGGCTCACCTCTCTGGCTGCTGAAGATAGGCGAGGTACAAGGGAGTAGGCAGAAGCAAAGTCGGACGTAGCAGAAGGTCGGGGGCAGGCGGCAAGGTTCGTAGTCAGGGGAGATAGCAGAAGTACTGGTACACAGGGTTTTAAACACACAAAACGCTTTCACTAGGCACGATGGCAACAAGATCCGGCAAGGAAGTGCAAGGGAGGAGGTTAGATATAGTCAGGGACCAGGTGGGAGCCAATTAAGCTAATTGGGCCAGGCACCAATCATTGGTGCACTGGCCCTTTAAGTCTCAGGGAGCTGGCGCGCGCGCGCCCTAGAGAGCGGAGCCGCGCGCGCCAGCACATGACAGCAGGGGACGGGAACGGGTAAGTGACCTGGGATGCGATTCGCGAGCGGGCGCGTCCCGCTGTGCGAATCGCATCCCCAACGGCCATGACAGAGCAGCGCTCCCGGTCAGTGGAACTGACCGGGGAGCTGCAGGGAGAAAGACGCCGTGAGCGCTCCGGGGAGGAGCGGGGACCCGGAGCGCTAGGCGTAACAGTGTGCTTTATATTAGAGGTAGTATTGATGTGGTCTATATCATTAGAATTGTGTTCTGGTCAATTTTGGTCAATTTATACTGTGCTGTTTGATTTATACTATTGAACTATACTACATAATATCAATGTATTAGATTGTTGCATTTCCTTGCACAAAACATGCATGCAACTTTTTGTGACATTGTTCTGGTAGAAGGTGAGCTGCTTTGCCAATTTGTTTTGGTTGAAAAGATAAGTGAAAATTAAACATATTGCAGGCTCTTCTGCTATTTTTCTTCTCTGTGATCTGTTAAAGGGGTACCCCGGTGAAAAATCAATATTTTCAAATCAACTGTTGCAAGAAAGTTAAAGTAGATGTCCGGTGATCACTTTTCTTATTTTATCCGTTCCAGGCTGAAAAATAAAAGAAAACAAATTTTCTCTTACCTGCCTAGGCTCCCCCGGTGCTTCAGTACAGGTGTCCGGTCCCCGAGCTGTATTCTTCTTACTTCCTGTTAGCCCGGCACGTAATACGGAGCTTCAACCTATCACCGGCCGCAGCGATGTCCCGCCTCGGCCAGTGATAGGCTGAAGCTCCATGTGAGGTGCTGGGCTAACAGGAAGTAAGAAGAATACAGCCCGGGGACCGAACGCCTGTACCGGAGCACCGGGGGAGCGTAGGCAGGCAAGAGAAAGCTTATTTTCTTTTTTTTTTGCAGCCCGCAACGGGTACAATAAGAAAAGTGAGCACCGGACATGTCCTTTAAACAGATTTGTAAATGACTTCAATTTAAAAATCTTAATCCTTCAGCTGCTGTATACTACAGAGGAAGTTGTATAGTTCTCTCCAGTCTGACCACATTGCTCTCTGCTGACACCTCTGTCCATGTCAGGAACTGTCCAGAGCAGGAGAGGTTTGCTATGGGGATTTGCTCCTACACTGGACAGTTCCTGACACAGACAAACATGTCAGCAGAGAGCACTGTGGTCAGATAGAAAAGAGCTCCATAACTTCCTGTGGAGCATACAGTAGCTGATATGTACTGGAAGGATTAAGATTTTTATATAGAAGTAATTTACAAATCTATATTACTTTCTGGCACCAGTTGATTTGAAAACATTTGTTTCCCACTGGAGTACCCCTTTTAAAGCACCTGGTCCCAGGGCAGAAGACAGGGATAAAGAACTCCTTATTAACATACTGTAGATCCAATCCTAATACTTTTTTTCTTCATTATTTATTCTTTTTATTTTCTTAAGTTTTACATCAAACACAGAAACATAAATTTACTTATTTAATCACATTTTACTACATTTCTAATACTCTCCCATTCCATCTCATTCAGTTTCCCTATTTCTGCTTCCCATTTATTTTTAATTTTTATCTGGGAATCCTTAGCTAATTCACTTATCAACAATCTATATATCATTTTTAGTGGCTTCTGGGTAATTTGTGATTCCATTAAATACCTCACCATCCTATGTGAGTTTATTATCAAGTATGACCTATCCTTAGTACACCTTATCAGCATGCGGAACTTGATTATACCAAAACCTATTGCTTTCTTTTAAATTATATTTTACTTTCAACACCTCAAACGTGATGAGTTTACCCTGTTTATAGAATTGAGAAACATATTTTAACCCTTTATTCCTCCAAATACTCCAATCCCCTTTTTAAATTCAAATTTTTTGTGACCCCCAAAGTTGTGTGCATTGAATACTATTTACTATATTACATATTTTTTTTCATTTCCTTCCATACCCTTCTATACATATCCAGGAATGGAAGCTTTTTAACCTGACTTATTTGTGTTTCTAAAATTTCCATTATATCTGTGTATTCATTACTATGTGCATTCACTATAAATCTCACCGTCTCATTATTACTCTTTTTTTTTATATCTTGAAGTTTTGATGCCAAAAACTAATATTTGAAATTAGGTAAGGCCCAATCACCCTGACCTACTGGAAGTGTCAAATGTCTATACTTTATTCTAACCCTTCCACGTCCCCAAATCAGTCCGTTTAATAAGGCTATCAGCCCCCCCAAACCACCTCTCAGGTATCCATAATTGTGAACATCGAATTACACATAAAATTTGTGATAGGACTATCATTTTTATAATCGCAACCCTATCCTCTTGGGGGAGGGGGAGAGAACCCTGTATCCTAATTTTTGCACTCAATGTTTTAAGTAACGGGTCTAAGTTAAGAAGAGTCTCTCTCCCTCCCTAGTTCTATCCCCAAGTTTTTTTATTGTTCCCCTTTATCCACTCTTTTAATCCCCTCCAGTTCACATTGAACATCCTCTTCAACCAACATTAAGTTGGACTTCTCCCATTTCATTTTTAATCCTGAGAAACTACCAAATTCATCTATAATTGCCATAACCTTGGGAAGCATCGTTTCAGAGTTCTGCAAAAACAAAAGCATGTCATCTGCATAGAGAGACACTTTGTTTTGTTCCCCTGACATCCCAAAACCCTTTATAAATTAATTTTCCCTGATTAAAATTGCCAAGGGCTCAATATATAACAAAAACAAAAGAGGGGAGAGGGGGCAGCCCTGCCTTGTCCCTCTTAACAGGAGGCATCATGACGTAGGACGTGTGGTTCTACGGAACCTTCCTGGAGGGGATAAAGAAAGGGAATGGTGGGGGGCCCAATATAAAACACGGTCACTTAAGGGACGGATATATGGCATAGGGTAATACTGTGAGGTGAAACTGCTCAGCATCCTTAGAAAGAAAGGATAATGATGATGTTTACTGTGGCTAAGAGTAAAATCTGTGGTAATGGAGGAGGTATGCAGCACCCCAGAGTGTATTCCTTAAAGGGGTATTCCAGGCCAAATTTTTTTTTATATATATATCAACTGGCTCCGGAAAGTTAAACAGATTTGTAAATTACTTCTATTAAAAAATCTTAATCCTTCCAATAGTTATTAGCTTCTGAAGTTGAGTCGTTGTTTTCTGTCTAACTGCTCTCTGATGACTCACGTCCCGGGAGCTGTGCAGTTCCTATGGGGATATTCTCTCATCATGCACAGCTCCTGGGACGTGACATCATCATTGAGCAGTTAAACAGAAAACTTCAGAAGCTAATAACTATTGGAAGGATTAAGATTTTTTAATAGAAGTAACTTACAAATCTGTTTAACTTTCCGGAGCCAGTTGATATATATATAAAAAAAGGTTTTGCCTGGAATACCCCTTTAACAAGAAAAGGCCATTGTATGGGATCTGTGCCCCCCCCCCCCCCCCCCCGCCGTCTTAAAACCATATCCTTTTCATTTTTAGCGTCAGAAGGTGGAGCTGTGGCCGGATTAAGTACCATCAAGAGAGCCGGAGAATGCTCAAATGAAACCTGTAAGAAATACCAAGGCCAATTTGGGCTATAAACTTCAAAAAAATATTCCTGTTCTTCTAGGTTCTGGTTGGTGTACCTGATTGGAATAAATGCACCCGAAAAAAGACCAACGAAAATCAGGAGGGAATTCTTCCCTAAAACAGGCCTCTGCTACCGGGCCTGGTACAGTGGGGAAGATTGATAAATTCTTAAAAATGAATAAATAAAGACCCACAACAATAGAATAACAACTCCTACTGCCTTTTGCAGTGCGGGATCACGATATGCGGTGCTAATGGAGGGGACAGAAAGAAAAGTGAGTGAGGAGGGGAAGTGGATAAGGCACACAATTGCCTATAATGGTTATTTTCATTACAACAAGGGTTGAATGATTATAACCCACAAGCAACTAAACCATCAGTGAGACCTAGAAGATCATCAGGCAATGGCCTTGTCTTGTCTGCTAATCTTCCTGGCCCCCTCCACATGCTCCTCCAGCAAACAGCAGACTTTTGCAGACATTTTTACTGCATGTAATACTAGGATGGCCTAAGTTTTCTAGAATTGGATCTGCTCATACAGAGTATGTCCCATTCTGGCAGACTTGAGCTCTCTGGCTCATAGAGACTGGTCTCAAGCAGGAACCCCTATCTATGATGTCTATAGGACCTAATAGTGCATATGAACATAGATCGTTGTCCAAGGTTCAGAGTTTGATCCAAACACATTGATAACATTAATTATAAAAGAAGATTGCTGCTTTCACAATAATTTGTGCAAGTGCCACTAGCTTAAAAAAACAGCATTGCTACACCACTTTTGGAGGAAAAAAAAAGGTTTACAAACTGCCCAGAGACTTATGCACTATTAGTTACCCTGTTGTCTTCAGAAGACCCCTTTAAGGTAAATGAGACCAACTAAGTGTGGATCCAACATATCTTTAGTTGTTGGGCCTTAAATGTCACTGGTCAATCACAGTACTGGTCTGCTAATATGAAGAACACTTTGTGCCCCATCAGACCCCAAGTCAACTTCTACACCCCCTATAGCTTCTCCAGTTGATGCCAAAGTTCGACAGCTACAGTGGCTGCACCAACAACCACGTGAGTCAAATTCTACAGTTTGTGTAATTTTTTACATTTGAGGCACTGGTAGTTCTAAAGTCTATGTTCCTTCTAAATGTCCCAGCTTCCTCATTCCATAGTCTTTCTCCTTATGTCCTGAAATAATCTTGAAAGGGAACCTACCATGCTCTATGCTGCACCCACACCCCGTAACTATATCTTAACAATCAATAAACTATGACTGTGTAAGCAAAGAATTAGTGGCCAATAATACTAGTCATAACTACTTGAGCAGAACATTGAGACTTGCATCTAAACTTCAATGCATAATCCTCAATCTCCATAAACGTGTCCCATTTACTTTTTCTCAGTTACTCCGGAGTTTATACAACCTTTTATCTGAAAGTCCTTCAAGGAAATGTACATAAAACCGCTGAAATCTCTCACTGATGTGGTGCCAAAGAGATCCATGGGATATGTAAACCTCATTAAAAACAAGATAGTAATAATACAATATGTCTTTCTGTTAATGAGCTGCAAAGTACGTCGAATTTTACGGACACAATAAGTCTGTATCCCTAAGAGCTTACCAAGTAATTCTTCTCAAGATGCTCAAACCCACAAGATGTGTTGTATGGAACCCGAATGAAGAACTGCAGATGTATTAAAGTTGTCTCAATAAAATGTATCCTCGAGGACCCATAAACGTATGCATAACATAGCTATAGGTAAAGAGATCTGCAAGTGAAAGCTGATACTAGGTGTGACCTCATACAACCCTATTAATGCCTGTTCCCATAGGGAAGGCATTGGTTTTAAACTAAGCCTAAACTTTATTAGCCGTGTTCTACTTTCTTAAGGGCTATATCACCTTTGCTCTGAAATACTTTTATTTTATCCTCCCCCCCCCATTTGCTTACTAAATGCAAATTTAAGCAACTTGTTAAATAGCCTTCATAAAAAGAAATTGTATTTTGCTGCTTCTGTGAAATCTGTGGAAATCCTTCACCTAGCTTAATGCTATCCTAAATCTGGCATACATTGGATAGCAAGCACATTGATCTGAGCTATAGATAACTTTAAAAGGGGGGGGGGGTTGTTGTACATTGTAGAGAGTGTGGAGAAAAAGGCAGCATCCAAGTCTTCAGAGAGGGCAGATCACACCGGCTGTAAAAGGGAGGAACGCACACACCAGGCAGTCTGATTTAGATTCGTGATTTAGATCAGTGTTTCCCAACCAGGGTGCCTCTAGCTGTTGCCAAACTACAACTTCCAGCATGCCCCGACAGCCAAAGGCTGCTGGAAATTGTAGTTTTGCAACAGCTGGAGGCAGTCTGGTTAGGAAATACTAAATGAGATGATTGCATGTGCGCCCACTGGTCAACCAGCAATCCTTACTTAGTATCTCTTTGTTAGGGCTCCTAGGGGAAGAAGCCAAGTTGGGGGTCACCTCTCTAAGATGGTCATATGCCCCAACAAAGGTAGGTAAAGGAATCCCGGCACTCACGGATAAATGCTGAATCCCTTTGTGTTTTATTCACACATAAAGCAAAGTATTGCGACTCACAGGACGCGTTTCGACCAACAAATGGCCTTTGTCAACTGATCTCCGAGTCTCCGCCACCTTTACTGATATGCCCCAACAAGGCCTGTGGAAAGAGGGGTCATATCTTTAATCTAATTTTACAAATGACTACAAGCCACCATTTTTTTTGCCAGCTGTAGTTAAAGGAAATGTTTCTGATAATAATGATAATAAAAATAATATATAAGCATATCACAATGTTTGCCATTCTCTCATTTCTCTAGGTTGGAGCCGCAGCAACTCTAGGCAAGGGTAGACATTTCAGCGAGCAGTAAAAACAAGACCAATATAAATATAACATTGTGCTATGAAGAATCCATCTTGCTTCTGACTTTCACCTCAACCCTCCCTATAAAATGCAAATGAAGACTTAGCTGCTATTTTGCATAATGTTTTAACAGGATTCAGCGGAATACTAAAATATGGATCGGTATGGGTCATAAATGATAATCAGCGGGATACACAATACGGCAACGAAGGATTCTGAAAACAGCATTATACGTCCTACCTTCTGACGCTTTGTTTTTTTGTTTTTTCTTGTGCTTTTATTTCCGCAAAATTAAACTTGATTGTTTTTGTTGTTTATAGAATTTAATATACGGAATTCACCATCTTTGAAAAATATTATCTTTATGGTTCAGGTCTAGTCTTGCAAAAACTAAAGGGGTTGCATTCATTTGAAAAAGCTATCTTCTTGTTTTTTCTTGAAACACCACTCCTCTTGTCCTTTGTCTAATATTGAAGCTCACTCACATTTACTTTAGTGTAGCTGACCTGCAATAACAGACACATCCATTGGACAAGGGTGGAGCTGTTTGCCACATCACTCCTGCCATTTCCATTTTTCCTTCCAAAACTGTTGCACTGGAAACATGTAGGGAGGAATTTACTAAAACTGTCTATTTCTTAGACAGACTTCAAATGTGCTAGATTTATCACAGTGGCTGTAGACTGTATATCTATAGACAAGTGTTTCCCAACCAGGGTGCCTCCAGCTGCTGCAAAACTGCAACTTTCAGCATGCCCAGACAGCCGAAGGCTGACACATTTTATGGCGCATTTTGTTGGTGCATTGGTTTGCATTTTAGACCACGCCTCTTTCCACATATACCACACCCCTTTTGAGAAACTCCACACCCCTTGACAGACAAGATGTCGTGTCTTGTCTAGTAACATTTATCGTAATGGCTATTGTATGTACTAAACCTTTTAGTAGTTTCATTAAAGGGGTTATCCACCATAAGGTGATTTTAGTATGTACCTGGCAGGCAGTAATGGACATGCTTAGGAAGGATCTGCGCTTGTCTTGGGGCTAAATGGCTATGTTGTGAGATAACCATAACACTGTGGCTATGCTTTTTGTGAGCTGGTATTTCCTGTTTGACTTTTCCCGCAATTCCCGCAATTCCATTTTCCTCCCTCCCACACATCAGCCCCCCCACCCACTGAAACATAAATGAGCTGCATCCATTCAAAGACCTGTGGTTTTCAATCAGGGTGCCTACAGTTGCAGATTAGTTGCAGATTGATCTCTCTCCCACCAGGCGATCGCTCCACCCATTGAAGCAGACAGCCTCCCTGTCATCAGCTGGCTAGTGTCTCGGCCGCATTGCAAGCTGGGAAAAATCTGAGACAACAGTAATTTTGTATGCTGGTAAAAATAAATAAATCACAGAAGAATTGTGAGAAAACTGTCACACTCAGGTACAGACACTATATTATGAACTACACTAACTTTATAGCCCTTGTAGTATAGTCAAATTAAAAAAAATCCTGGAATACCCCTTTAAAGGAAATCTGTCACATTGAAAATGCAGTCTATTTTGCAGGCACCATGTTATAGAAGAGAGGGAGCTTATTTACATACCTGTGTGGAGAAATAGGCAGCATCCAAGTCTTCAGAGAGGGCAGATCAAACTGGCTGTAAATGGGAGTAAAGCACAACCCAGACAGTATGATTTAGATTAGTGATTTAGATCAGGGTTTCCCAACCTTGGTGCCTCCAGCTGTTGCAAAACTACAACTTCCAGCATGCCCGGACAGCCTTATGCTGGAAATTGTAATTTTGCAACAGCTGGGGGCAATCTGGTTGGGGAAAACTGAATGAGATGATTGCATGTGCGTCCACTGCACAACCAGCAATCCTTACCTAGCATCTCTCTGTTAGGGCTCCTAGGGGAAGAAGCCAAGTTGGGGGTCACCGCTCTAGGATGGTCATATACCCCAATAAGGCCTGTGGAAAGGGGGTTGTAATTTTACAAATGACTACAAGCCACAATTTTTTTGTCAGCTGTAGTTAAAGGAAATGTTTTTGACAATAATAATAATAATAATAATAATAAAAATATATTAAGCATATTAATATGCATATTACACTTTTACTTTACTGTAAAGTCAGGGGTGTCACTCATCATTCATGGTAGCCACCAATGCTCACTGATTTAAAGTGGCCGTGGCACTGGCTGCCTGTTCAAGTTTAGTAGCTCAGGCATTGGGCACTTAAAGGGGCACTCCGGTGGAAAACATTATTTTTTAAATCAACTGGTGTCAGAAAGTTAAACAGATTTGTAAAATACTTCTATTAAAAAATATTTGTCTTTCCAGTTCTTTTTAGCAGCTGTTTGCTACAGAGGAAATTCTTTTCTTTTTGAATTTCTTTTTTGTCTTATCCACAGTGCTCTCTGCTGACACCTGATGCCCATATCAGGAACTATCCATAGCAAACCTATACTGTTCTGGACAGTTCCTCACATGGATATAGGTGTCAGCTGAGAGCACTGTGGACAAGACAAAAAAGAAATTCAAAAAGAAAATAATTTCCTCGGTAGCATACAGCTGCTAATAAGTACTGGAAGGATTAACATTTTTAAATAGAAGTAATTTACAAATCTGTTTAACTTTCTGGCCCCAGTTCATTTAAAAAAAAAAGTTTTCCACTGGAGTACCCCTTTAATTTCCAAGCTAAATTGAATCATTTTCCCCAAACTACATATCAATCTGTTGAACTCCTTCTCCTCTATAGCATGCTGCCTGCAGAAAGAATTGCATTATCAATGTGTCAGGTTCCCCTTCAATACAATTTAAAGGGTACCTCTCATCAAATAAACTTTTGATATATTTTAGATTCATGAATGTTGAATAACTTTCCAATAGCATGTTAATGAAAAATATGCTTCTTTCTATTGTATTTTCCTGATCAGTCCTGTCAGCAAGCATTTCTGACTCATGCTGGAGTCCTAAACACTCAGAGCTGCCAGCCTGCTTTGTTCACAGCCACACAGGCTGGCAGCTCTGAGTGTTCTTCTTTGTGAACAAAGCAGACTGGCAGCTCGTAGTGTTTAGGACTCCAGCATGAGTCTGAAATGCTTGCTGCCAGGACTGGTAGGGAGACCCCTAGTGGTCATTTCTTCAAAGTGGAAAATTAAATAGAAAGAAGCATATTTTTTTATAACATGCAATTGGAAAGTTATTCTGCATACATTAATCTATAATATATCAAAAGTTTTTTTGATGACAGGTACCCTTTAATAGTTAGACAGATACCTATGCGGTTTTCCTATTGACAAGAGGTTTTTTGTTTTTACTCCATCATATATTTAGTTTCAGTGGTCCTCCATAACTCGATGTACAATACATAAATATCTTATACATTGTCATTATATGTCACAACTTCAAAGGTCAACAATAACCGTACCTAATATGCAGCACATTACTCCTTTATTACTCAGTAAGAGCAGTTTACCTAGAAAGCCATGTTAAGCCTGGTATTTAAAGGGGTATTCCAGGAAAAAACTTTTTTTTTTTATATATCAACTGGCTCCAGAAAGTTAAACAGATTTGTAAATTACTTCTATTAAAAATCTTAATTCTTTCAGTACTTATGAGCTTCTGAAGTTAAGGTTGTTCTTTTCTGTCTAAGTGCTCTATGATGACCCGCGTGTCGGGAACCGCCCAGTTTACCAGAGGTTTGCTATGAGGATTTGCTTCTAAACTGGGCATTTCCCGAGACACGTGTCATCAGAGAGCACTTAGACAGAAAAGAACAACCTTAACTTCAGAAGCTCATAAGTACTGAAAGGATTAAGATTTTTTAATAGAAGTAATTTACAAATCTGTTTAACTTTCTGGAGCCAGTTGATATATATATAAAAAAAGCTTTTTCCTGGATAACCCCTTTAAGATTGAAGTAAACGTTATCCTCTAATGCAGTGGTCTCCAATCTGTGACCCTCCAGATGTTGCAAAACTACAACTCCCAGCATGCCCGGACAGCCGTTGGCTGTCCGGGCATGCTGGGAATTATAGTTTTGCAACATCTGGAGGGAAACAGTTTGGAGACCACTGCTTTGCTGCTTTAATGAACACCATCCACACTTTCATACATACATTTACACCCAGACCCTCGCACCTCAGTGGGCCCAAAAACCTGTCTGTCGAATAAGAAGACACCAGCATTATCAATGGCACATGATATGTGGAGGACCCTCTTACAGATTTCCCACCGGGGGCCCAGGAGCTTCAAGTTATGCCTTTGCAATTCTACACACTTCCTAAATACATGCAAACATTGCTAAATGATATAAACCTAAAGAAAACACTAAAACTCCTATCACTCCAGAACCACAAGTACTAACAAAAGAGTCATTTTACAGTTATTTTATATGTAGATCAGGTTCCATATAGAGAATTAAAGGAAAAACAAGACAAAGGGTTTCAGTAAAAAACTGCCTGTCCACAAGGGGGCAGCTGGGATGTTGTGTCGCTGGGAAAAATAACCATTTCTGTGATCTCAAACTGTGGTAATTCCAAAGATGACCAGCAGGGAGCAGCAGAGACAGATAAACAGTACAGTTAGTGAGTAGATACTGGACTGGCTGCAAATGATGCCTGGTAAAAGACGTCACATTAGAAAGCAGCACAATATGCAGAATTTAAATTAAAATCATATTTTTTTTATTCCCTAAATAATTACATTTGGTTCGAATTGTTTTCCCGCAAACGTGTTTTATGATGCATAAAAAAAGACATGTCGTAAAACACAGATCGGTGGGGATTCGGCAGTGAAGAGAATGCCCCCCAGAATACATCCCACGTTCTCAGGTTTGATGGGGGTCCCAGCAGCTGGACCTTCGCCGATCAACGTATTATAAATTGTCCATTATGTAAATGATGTACTGTATGTACATAAACCTGGCCGAAGATATTATAGGCTTGTAATATAATTATAATTATACTGAGGCTTATATATTCTGGCAGTTCAGGTTTGGCTCTGGTAACTGTTTACTGATCCTATAAACTGGACCTACTGTAGTGAACACAACAATCTATAAATTGTAATTTGGGGTAAAAAAAAAATACAATGTGTAGAATAGTATCAGTTCATGGTTAATGGTTTCTGTGTCCTTTTCTTGTTAGGTCATGTGCACATGATGGAATTTTTGCGGAATGCCCACCCTGTACATATGAATACAACCTTAAAGTTTCTAGGCACCACATTTAATATACCAGGCTTGAAGTTGGTATACAGCAGTGTTCCCCAACCAGGGTACCTCCAGCTGTTGTAAAACTACAACTCCCAGCATGCCTGGACAGCCGAAGGTTGCGAAACAACAACTCTCAGCATGCCCAGACAGCCGAAGGTTGTAAAACAACAACTCCCAGCATGCCCGGACCGCAGAAGGTTGTGAAACAACAACTCTCAGCATGCCTGGACAGCAGAAGGCTGTCTGAACATGCTGGGAGTTGTAGTTTTACAACAGCTGGAGTCACCCTGGTTGGGAAACACTGGTATACAGCATTTCTAACACCATGAATCACAGCATTTGATATATTTCAGAAATGTTCTCAATTTTTGGGGAGTAAATAGGCAACGCTGGACCTAGCTGTTAAATCTATCCAGGCCCATTTATTGAACAGACCAAAAGAAAAAAGGATATTTTAGAAAAAGGAGACAAACAAATTTAGTACAAAAAGAGAGACATGACAAACCCAGGTGATAAATCTGTGACATCTAAGGCTAGGTTTACACGGCCAATCGGCCACTGTCCCCCGTCCCGCAATTCTCCTCTCAATGCTTACCTAAATAAATCATACTACTAACAGATGCAAACTGATGCAAAGGGATGTCATTTAGGGGCATCCCTTTGCATCAGTTTTTCACCCGTTAGTATGAAAACCATATAGAAGCTCTGTGGGGGGCAAGCCATATAGAAGCGCTGTGGGGGGCAAGCCATATAGAAGCTCTGTGGGGGGCAAGCCATATAGAAGCGCTGTGGGGGGCAAGCCCTATAGAAGCTTTGTGGGGGGCTAGTCATGTAGAAGCACTGCGGGGGCCAGACATATAGCCAGAAAGCAGCGTGTCTGGCTGGCCGGGGAACTCGGCGCTATGCCACCCGGACGGCTCAATGCAATCACAATGGCACTGAATGACTTTAAAAACCTTGCCGGGAGCCCTGAATGGCCACTCGGTGCCGGCCATTCAGGGCTCCCGGTAGGGTATTTGAAAATAAAAGTACAATATACTATATACATCATAGGAGAACTGAGCATGCCACACGCTCCCCTGGTTAATAGCTTATGATCGCATCGGGTCTCAGAAGTGAGACCCAGTGCGCTCTGTCCCTCAGCCCATGTACTACTACCCTCAACATGGAACAGAGTAGGGGGTAGTAGTACATGCACTACTGTAGTCTCCCCAGCCACCCGCAGACTCCCGCAGCCAGGGAACTACTACTCCCATCATGGAAACGAGTCTGTTCCATAATGGGAGTAGTAGTAGTCCCGCATCACTGCAGGAGTCGGCAGCTTTCACCTCTTGTGAGCATGCTCAGAAGTAATAACGGTTCAAAAAACGGATTTTAAAAACCGGGTGCAAACAGATGTCATTAAAGGCTCATCCATTTGCCATAGACTTCGAAGTTAATTTTAAAGAACCCATTTTTAAACCTTTTTCTTTTTTACGGAGAAAAAAATACTGCATGCAACGTCTTTTCACTGTAAAAAAAAAAAAAAGGAAGCAAATGACTGCAAACGGGTGACGAAGGACTGTAAAAAAATCCCATTGACATCAGTGGGATCCTTTTATAGCCGTTTGCAACCTGTATGCAAAAGTATCAAACGGATTTGAGAACGGGCATGAATTAACGGGGGCAGACGGTAATGTGAACGAGCCCTAAGGCTGTGTTCACAGGTTCAGGTTTTTAATTGTAATTATTGAATACAAAGCCAGGAACGGATCATATATGGAGGACACATATAAAAAAAGACTTCTGTTTGCAGATCAATTCCTTGCTTTGTATTCAGTAATTGCAATTAAAAACCTGAACGTGAGAACACAGCTTAAAACTTCTCATACAGTACTTCATACTGTAGATATTTGTAAGCGAGCCCCAGCCCAGCGCCTGTCATTCCTGACATATCTAATGTATATGTATTATATGAGTTTTCTCTCCTCAGGCCGGTCAGCTGCCTAGGCAAAAAAAAAAAAATGGTGTCATTTCAGGGGTAACTTCTCTTAGCAAGAAATCACTTAGAATCGCTGATTCCACAAATGAATTGAGAACAGTTTTATATTACAGAAAAGTACGGTAATTAAGTATTTATAAATGGCAGAAATAAGGAAAAAAGGGAACCAATCCTGTGAAAGAGCACGACGTGACAGGCTGGAAATGAAGCACATTAAAGCCTCGGCTTGTAAAATTGAATATGCTTGAGTGATCAGGGAATATTACCAGATAGTCTGCCTAGCTGTCAATATTCACCGAGAAATGAAGAGCTCAGGGACTCGAACGAAAAGTAAAAAAATGTAGAAGAAACCGTATAATGGGATTTGTACCATTATACTTATCTGTTATGAGATCTACATGCATGGACTGTCAGGGAGTCTTAAAAATCAAAGCAAACATTATATGGATGGTAAACACATCCGCGACACACACAGTCTATGCCCGAGAAGTCACTTGTCTAGTCACTCGCCCTGGCGGATGTATTCCAGCACTGTAGAAGCATGGCGGGGCTCATGTATTATCCTCTGTATCTGCCTTATTTCACTGGAATCCAGCAAATAATACAACCCCCACAAAGGATTTCTCTAGGGCAAAGGAATGTTGCGACTAGAGATGAGCGAACTTACAGTAAATTCGATTCGTCACAAACTTCTCGGCTCGGCCGTTGATGACTTATCCTGCATAAATTAGTTCAGCTTTCAGGTGCTCCCGTGGGCTGGAAAAAGTGGATACAGTCACCTAAAAGCTGAACTAATTTATGCAGGAAAAGTCATCAACTGCCGAGCTGAGAAGTTCGTGACGAATCGAATTTACTGTAAGTTCGCTCATCTCTAGTTGCGACCCCTTTGCAGACAGCACTTTGATGCAGGATCCTATACATTACATAATCCTACGTGCTTGTTCCAGTACTTTCACACTTTGATAAATCTCTTCCTATACTTAAGGCCTTGTTCACAAGGTGGAATTTTTGAGTAGAATCCAGTAGAAAAATTCAGCTTGGTAATTCTAGTGCAGCAGAGTCCCATCATTTTCAATAGTATTTTGCTGCACTTTGCATATGGCAGAATTTCCGCGGTGGAAACCTCTGCCGTGTAAATTCCAATTTTGGCCTCTGCAGAAAGAATTGTGATATCAATTCTTTCTGGGGAATCTTCTTGCAAATGCATTGCTGTCTATGGAGATGTCGCATTTCCAAGCGGTCCTAGCAGCTGATGTAATGTCAGGTTGGAAAATTTTCATTCTGCAAAAATGTAATTGTGTGAACCTGGCCTAAACAGGGAGAAAGCTATCAATCAGGTTGGTGGGGCTGGGAGAAGCTGCCAGAGACTACCCCGAGGACTTGTGGTTCAGGCAGCATGAAAGTGATGACAGATTCCCTCTTAGAATGTCCCCCTAATGTGTCCTGTGCCAGTGGTCACACATGCTCAATGGATCAGTCCCACAGCCGAATCCACTTGTATAGAGGTGGTGGAGGGATTCCTGCTATTATGTCACTTACATGACCTACAGACAGAGCTTATATTTTGAACTCTATGGGGGAGATTTATGAAAACCTGTCCAGGGGAAAAGTTGCTGAGTTGCCCATAGCAACCAATCAGATCGCTTCTTTCATTTTTGAAAAGGCCTGTGAAAAATGAAAGAAGTGATCTGATTGGTTGCTATGGGCAACTCAGCAACTTTTCCTCTGGACAGGTTTTGATAAATCTCCCCCATATACCGTATACCTGCTATCAGCTCTGACCTGGGCTGGTATTATACTAGTGCAATATGGATGCATTTTTGCACCCACATTACAGATTTTCCCCTCTCCTGACCAGTCCGCTGCTGTGATGTGACTTTTAGAGATGAGCGAACTTACAGTAAATTTGATTCGTCACAAACTTCTCGGCTCGGCAGTTGAGGACTTATCCTGCATAAATTAGTTCAGCTTTCAGGTGGGCTTTCAGACAGTCCTAGAAGACTCTTTCCTAGGACTGTATCCCCCTTTTCCAGCCCACCGGAGCACCTGAAGGCTGAACTAATTTACGCAGGAAAAGACATCAACTGCCGAGCCGAGAAGTTCGTGACGAATCGAATTTACTGTAAGTTCGCTCATCTCTAGTGACTTTACATCGGCCCTTCAGACTGCATGTTTTTCCTTGTGTGCACATGGATAGACATGTGGAAGACAAAGTGTGTTACCGCCCTAGGACAAATACCTAAAAATGAAGTATTTTAATGGCAGAATGACAGATTGCAAAGATTTATAGAAAAATAATGAATGGAAAGCCTCAAGTCTAAAGCCGGAGAAGAGATTTGAACATCTTTGACCCTACCACCTCCCACTTTACCATAATATCTGTCATTTAAGATGGTCATTCAGCCTGCTAAATATACTGTTGTCTAACTGGAGATCACTGCATAAAATAAAATCTATCTAATAAGAGGAATTATGTGACAGGTAGAAGGGACACAGCAATTTGCACTAAATATTCTTCTTTTCTTAAATGTAAGAAATATAGACGGGTTTCTGCCTTCTATACAGTTCCTATGTTATTATCAGTACTGCGCTAGTATGTTGCTCTGTGTGACAACCACAGAAATCTCAATTGCAAGCCACATATAGTAGAACACTTCAATATTTCACATCCTAAAGTGATGGACCACCTTGGAGACTGCAGTGGGCCCTCAAGTTACAATATTAATTGGTTCTGGGATGACCATTGTATGTTGAGACCATTGTATGTTGAGACCAGAACTCTATGGAAACCTGGTAATTGGTTCTAAAGGCACCAAAATGTCATCCGAAAATAAGAAAAAGTGAGAATTGAAGAAAAATAAGTAGACAACTAATATAGATAAAGCAAGTCCTCATATAAATGTAGGAAAGATCTGCTGGGAGCTGTAATCACTGTCAGTGTTTCGCAAGCAGGGAGCCTCCAGCTGTTGCAAAACTACAACTCCCAGCATGCCCGGACAGCCAAAGGCTGTCCGGGCATGCTGGGAGTTGTAGTTTTGTAACAGCTGGGGGCACCCTGCCTGGGAAACACTGGTCTATGTAGAGGACAGGAGCTTCTTCAGGGTCCTGTACAGTACACGCAATGTTCTAAAGAAGTAATGGAGCTGCCCTCACCTGGTACAGGTAAAGTGTAAAGAACATGTATTACTTCCCTGTACTGTAGGGGGCGCTATCAGATATCAGTCAGTGCATACACTTCAGTAATACAGGGGTTTCACCAGTGAATGCCCATTCTGATTGGTCGGTTCTTCCGGCCATTGACACGTTTCACAGATCTGGACTGTCTGTACATTGCATGTTGAGTTTGGTTTCAACTTACGATGGTCCAGAAAAGACCATTGTATGTTGAAACTATTGTTTTGAGGCCATTGTAAATTGAGGGATTACTGTATTGTGGCAGGAAAAGTCCTATCCATCTGCCCTATTAGAGCATCCTGACTTCATGGGGTGGGCATGGTGCTCGGTACCACCTCTGTCAGGGAGCCTCCACGTATGACGTCACATGCTCAGGGGCTGGCCTGCCCATATATTACAAGGAAAACTACTCATTTAAAGGGTCACTAAGTATAACTGCATTATTATGTATGACGAGATGGGTCTCCTGATTTTGCTGAGGGTTTATGATGCTGCACGCGTGATGATCAGCTGACTTCTGGGCTGGCCTTTCAATTATTAGTGATTATACATGCCAGTAAAAAGAATAAATTGTCATTTTTAGGACCCATTTACATCATGTTTTGGGGCTGCATTGCCGTTATATGTGAGATCACAAAGAAGTCCAACATATGATATACCCCAAGAACAATCATCAGCTTTAATAGATACTTTTAGGTCCAGTCAAAATGACATAACACTCATAGCCACAGTGTCCCCAAATAATTATATGCCACAGTCATCCACAAAGTCCCCATGTAGTCCCCATGTAGTCCCCATGTAGTGTCACAAAGCAACCATCCAGTGCCAGCCAGGTTACTTCCATACAAAATTTTGTGTGCCTATTACTAAATGTAGCACATGGATTGATAGCAATGCCCCATAACCTTCCCCGGACTGGCCTGAGTGGTCGTTCAGACTTCTTTCATATATGTTCACACTGCAGAATTTCTGGGATTACATTCAAATTCTGTTCTGCAAAGCTGTAGAATTTGTGCAGACTTTCTGTGCACACAGATTCTGGCTGGACTTCAGAGTCCTATATACTTCAATGGGGCTCTGCACGGAATTCTGCAAAAAACTATTGTCAGGTATTTTTCCATGGTATTTACTATTGTATCTTGTATTTGGCGATTTTCCTTACGTTTGGCTTTTTTTTCACACTTGCTCTGAGCTGTTAGGTTTTCCCGAGATCGAATCCACCACATTTTATGTGGAAACATTAGTGAATTTGTAGGTTTCTTTAGAAAATGTAGGTTTTCTTCGGAGACACGCCCTATTTCCAGGATGGCCATGCCTTTTTGTAGGGTGCTGTAGTGGAGAGTAAGTAGTCAGAAATTCTGGCGCACAACACGTTACACAATAAAAACCCTACAAAAGCTACTTGGAAAAGGCTTAGTAAATAAGGCCCAACGTGTATTAAAGGGGTACTCCGCCCCTAGACATCTTATCCCCTATCCAAAGGATAGGGGATAAGATGTCAGATCGCCGGGGTCCCGCTGCTGGGGACCCCGGGTATCGCTGCTGCAGCACCCCGCTATCATTACTGCACATAGCGAGATCGCTCTGCACGTAATGACGGGCAATACAGGGGCCGGAGCATCGTTACGTCACGGCTCCACCCCTCGTGACATCACGGCCCGCCCCTGTCAATACAAGTCTATGGGAGGGGGCGTGGCGGTCCTCACGCCCCCTGCCATAGACTTGCATTAAGGGGACGGAACCGTGATGTCATGAGGGGCGGAGCCATGACGTCACGCTGCTCCGGCCCCTGTATCGCCCGTCATTATGTGCAGAGCGATCTCGCTCTGCGCAGTAATGATAGCGGGGTGCTGCAGCAGCGATCCCCGAGGTCCCCAGCAGTGGGACCACGGCGATCTGACATCTTATCCCCTATCCTTTGGATAGGGGATAAGATGTCTAGGGGCGGAGTACCCCTTTAATACATGTTGGGCCTTATTTACTAAGCCTTTTCCAAGTAGATTTTGTAGGGTTTTTATTGTGTAAACTCGCTCTGTGCAGTAATGATGGCAGGGTGCCGCAGCGGCGATCCCCGGGGTCCCCAGCAGCGGGACCGCTGCGATCTAACATCTTATCCCCTATCCTTTGGATAGGGGATAAGATGCCAGGGGCGGAGTACCCCTTTAAATCCTGCAGAATTTTTTTGATGAATTTTTCCAGCAGATCCCGCTCAGAAATGTTGCCGTGTGAACATAGCCTTAGTGGTGCTCTAACCAATGGCCTCAGCTGGGTTTGGACAGAGTATAGTGTTGGAGCTATATGCTCCACCATGATGGAATGCCTTTTAGGCTTGTTGACCCAACTGATTTATTTCTTTGGTATAAATCAAAGTGTAGTGAAAGGCTGTAATAGATTTTGCAGGAGGGGCTGTTTACCATTTCATGGAAAGCAACCAAATGCACGCCACTGTTTTATCTCCCCATGATGAACATTTATCTAGGCCCCCGCCACACTAAACCATCATTACGGTTTCCATACAGTAGCTGTAAAGGTCAAAACCATGTATATGTAGATTGCAGAAAAGCCTCCCTGCCTTATAGAGGATCTCTGGGGGGGGGGTGCTGAGGGGATTTGGGTTCACAGAAGAGATGGCCAACGTTTTAGTGGTAGTATGACTGATTTCAGGATCAAGTGGTTTCTACGGACCTTCAGCCTTATGATTTATAGACAGTAGTCACAGTCTTTATCCAGGTCTAGACTGAGGCGGACCTAGTTTGGGTGGATCTTATTATGATATTTGTGGGTTGAGATCATGATATTATTCGTCAAGTTGTGAGATTTATGGACGCCGGTCCTTAAGAGACAATACAGCTGGAGTATCAATTTATAAGGAAAGTCCTGTAATGCGCAATTTAACAAGATCGCACAATGACACTGGAATGCTGGTATTAACCAATTCCAGATCGAGTGAAGCAAGGGTGACAAAGCAGTGTGCCCACAAATCCAGATGACAACACGACTGCCACCTGATATATAGGGGGTTAGGCTATTGACTTATTAAGTGCCAAGACTGTCCCTCTCGCATTGTGGCTTCGTCGTCAGTAATGCTGATTAATTTGGAGATAGCGGTCGTCTGCCTCTTATCTCTGGCAGAGATTCCACCGAATACTTCAAGCAGATTGCAGAATTTGTCACACAGATGTATGGCGAAGCCCCAGCGTTCATTACACATTTGTTCACAGAACATTTTGGATTTCTTTGTGATGGGACGGTGATACATTTATAACGTAACACATATATAGACTGCTGTGGGTTTAAAAGAGGAGAATATCTCTGGATAATCTCAATTTAGCATTTCAGTGTCTTTAAAAGTGGGAAAAGAGAAAAGGAATGTTAGAAAAAAAAAAGGAAAAATCCGAGGAGCAGGGGGAAGCCTGTCTGTGCACAGTCTCCCCCTCACCCCTCCTCCTCAGACAGGGGAATACAGTCTGCTGCAGATTTACAGCCAGGGGGCTCTGATTGGTCAGCGCTCTTGGCAGCCGTGATTTAGTATCTCGCAGGATTGGCTGCCCTGTGACAGGCTGATTTATACGCATGCTCTGATTGGCTGACTTGAAGTGCCGGTAATTTATGACACAGCTCCTGATAGTGAGCAGCAGAGGAGGAGGAGGCAGGCTGCTGGCCTCATTATCCTAATGTGGACCATGCATACTATGCAAGTCACACACGTACAGATGCGCATACAGCCCCAGCTCATTACCCTAATATGTAACGTGTAAATGATTCAAGACACATGTGCTCAGTGTCTTCACATGCACACATAATATAGATATATCTGTAAAGTCAGCCGTGCATTGGCTTTAAAGAATATAATGTAATGTATAGATATGTATAGGATCTTTTTCTCTCTTTCTGTCTGTATCTATCAACATTCCATATCATGTACCGTATTTTTCGCCCTATAGGACGCACCGGCGTATAAGACGCACCCAATTTATAGGTGCAAAATCTAAAAAAATTAAGATTTTGAACCCAATAGTGGTCTTCAACCTGCGGACCTCCAGATGTTGCAAAACTACAACTCCCAGCATGCCCGGACAGCCGTTGGCTGTCCGGGCATGCTGGGAGTTGTAGTTTTGCAACATCTGGAGGTCTGCAGATTGAAGACCACTGCATAGGAGGTAATACTCACGTGTCCCCGACGCTCCGGACCCGTCACCGCTGCCCTGGATGTCGCTGCATCGCTGTCGCCGTGTCCCCGTCGCTCCGGAACGTCTCTGCTGCCGGCCAGGTATCCTCGCTCTCCGTCGCCGCCATCACGTCGTTACGCACGCCGACGCACGTACGCGACGACGTGATGACGAGGAAGGAGAGCGTCGGCCATACAGGGGATCCTTGAACGGAGAAGACACCGAGGAGGCAGGTAAGGTCCCTCCCGGTGTCCTGTAAGCACTAACCCGGCTATTCAGTCGGGCTGTTCGGGACCGCCGTGGTGAAATCGCGGCAGTCCCGAACAGCCAGACTAAACAGCCGGGTTAGTGTCACTTTGCCTTCAGACGCGGCGGTCAGCTTTGATCGCTGAGTCTGAAGGGTCAATACAGGGCATCACCGCGATCGGTTATGTCCTGTATTAGCAGCGGGTCCCGGCCGTTGATGGCCACAGGGACCGCCGCGATAGGGGTGTATTCGGCGTATAAGACGCACCGACTTTTCCCCCCCCACTTTTGGGGAAGAAAAAGTGCGTCTTATACGGCGAAAAATACGGTAGTCATTGTCAGCAAAGATAGGATCCCCTATTGGGTTGCCACCTTTCTTGCAAAAAAAATAACGGCCATGCTAATTTGCATAATTAATTATATATGCGGAACATCACAGGATACACGTATGCAGGGGACATTTTGTCCTTTTCTGACCCCTATAACCTTTTTATTTCTCCTTATACAGGCCTGAATGAGGACTCAGTTTTTGCGCACCGATCTGTAGCTTCTAACAATACCATTTATGTTTTGATTTGACTTTTTGATCACTTTTTTTAAATTAAATTCGGGTGTTGCAGTTAGTTACTAACTACAACTCCCAGCATGCCCTGATACAGCCTGTGGCTCAGCAGCTGCCCCGAAACTCCCAGCATGTTGGACTATATAATAGTACATAGTATAGGTCAGTGTTTCCCAACCAGCTGTTACAAAACTACAACTCCCAGCATGCCCGTTGACCGTCCAGGCATGCTGGGAGTTGTAGTTTTGCAACAGTTGGAGTCGCTCTGGTTGGGAAACATTGGTATAGGTTATGGTGCACCATTCCGGGAGTTGGAGGATTGGTTGGATAAATACCGGCCAGGTGGCAACCCTACCTATGAACAAAAACAGCTTGTATTTTTATATGATCTTTTATAAACATATTTCCATGCTAGGATCACATTGATTGTATAGGACCTAAGGCTAAGTTCACACTTTGTCGGAGCTTAGGTCGGGGGCCTGTGGCACAGTTACTCTTTATTTTGCAGGACTTGAGTGGACCGTCGAGATATAGATATGATAGATAAATAGATATGAGATAGATATGATAGATAGATAGATATGAGATAGATAGATATGATAGATAGATAAGTAGATACATTGATAATAGATGTATATGAGATAAATAGATTTGAGATAGATACATATAAGATAATAAATAGATAGATGTGATATAGATAGAAAGATAGACACTATTGATGATAGATATTATAAATGATAGATAGATAGATACACACATGAGATACATAGATAGGTAATAGATGATAGACAGAGAGATGCAGTAGGTAGATAGATATGAGATAGATAGAAACATGATAGACAGTGACATATACATAGATGATTGATTAATAGATAGATAGATATCCAAAAAAGGGAAACGAAGCAGATGAATACAAAAAGGAGGAATCACCGTAGCACGCACAGATGCAAAAATGGAAAGTAGCTTTATTCCAACACAGACTGGCGACGTTTCGGTCACACCATTATGACCTTTCTTTCCTTGAGAAAGGTCATAATAGTGTGACCAAAATGTCGCCAGTCTGTGTTGGAATAAAGCTACTTTCCATTTTGCATCTGTGCGTGCTGCGGTGATTCCTCCTTTTAGATAGATAGATAGATAATAGATACTAAAGATGACAGATGTAGGAAGCCTTTTGGGCTGAATTTGTACGAGGGGGCTTGAATTCCCACGCCCCCCTGCACCTACAGGCGGGGTCATGCAGGAGGCACCACTATAAAACGCCCCCACAACAAGTACGTGGTTTGCAGGTAGATCGGCGGTTGTCCAGCGTGCAGAGGTCCCACCATGGTAAACCCGGTCTCCGGCCTCATGTCTTTCAATCAGGTTCCCACCCCCACACCAGGTCCCCCGAGAGGACCGGAGCACTCCGTCCCCGGTTTCCCACACTCAGGACTCCCCGCCGCCCTCTCCGCGGTGGGGGGGCCTCGGCGGCCGCTTGGCTGCCGGGGGCGGCGGAGGTAGTCTTGGCCTCTGCCAGGTGGGCCCGATTCCTTCCCTGAGAGTCCCGCCGGGGTCCCCGCTCCCCCCACTCCCGGTGGTCCGAGCGGCGAGATCAGCCTCTCTCCTCGCTCTCCGGAGCGGTGCCACCGGGCCACGTGGTGTGCGGGGGGGCGGGGCCCACTGCCGTCTCGGTGCCCGCCAATCCCTCACCTGGGTCTCCTCCTCCTCGCTCCCCATAGCTCCGGGTGGCTTGACCGGTGCCCGCAGCTGCCCGGCCGCGTGGGGGGGGGGGGGCGGAGCCCACGACCGTCACGGTGCCCGGTGTGGTTCTCACGCCAGGCTCTCCTCCTCCTTGCGGTCGGCAGGATGCGGCATCCTCCCCGGTTGCCGGAGGCGGCGCCACCGGGCCACGTGGTGTGCGAGGGGGCGGAGCTAAAAAAAAAAAAAAAAAAAATGCGGGCGGCCGGGTCTTACACACCAGCCTCCTAACAGACGGGGACTGGTGACAGCCCTATACCATCTAAGGGCTCGGCTCCCGCGGCCACCAGGCAGCAGGATGCCTAGGGGGGAGTCTCCAGTGCAATTCCCCTCCTCCAGTTTCACACCCAGGTTTCCCTGCCGGTCTCAGGGTCACCACGGACCATGTTTAGTGGGGACCGATGCTTCACGTAGCGGCCATGCCACGCAGCCGCTCACAAACGTTGTGCCGTTCAGTCACTCATAACATTCATACTGCACAGTCGCTCTTAGAATTTCTTTCCGTACAGTCACTCAGCTTTCTTACCTGGCAGTCACCCGGCTCTTGTACCGTCCAGTCACTCATAGCATCCACACCGTGCAGTCATTTCATAGCTTTCACACCGTGCAGTCACTTATAGCTTCATTCCATACTGCGCAGTCACTCATAGCTTTCACACCATGCAGTCACTCTCAGCATCCATACCTTACAGTCACTCACAACGTCCCACACTGTGCAGCCACTCCTAGCTTCATACCGTACAGGCACTCCTAGCATTATACTGTCACAGTTCACCCACAGCGTTCTTACCGTGCAGTCACTCGTAGCATCTACACCGTGCAGTCACTCATAGCATTCATACCATGCAGCCGCTCATAGCGTCATAACAGGCAGTCGCTCACAGCTTCTTGCAGTCCGCTCACTCATAGCGTCATACTGCGCAGTCACTCATATGATTGATAGTGTGCAGTCGCTCGGCACTCATACCATGCACCAATACCATCTTATACTGTGCAATCTCTTCAGCGTTTACACCATGCAGCTACTCTCAGCACTCACATGTGCCGCTGCATCAATACATGTGCGCCTACGGGTTGCACTGAATGTAAGCTCTCAACTATCGTCGTGTTTAGCTCCTCACTGTGTTGCCGCACTTTTGCTCATAGCTACTACTGTTCATACGCATAACCTTACTCAGCATACCATACTTACGCTCGTAACTTCTCACTGTACAGATATTCTCAGGTGGTACGGTAAAATCAGAAATAGTTACCCTGCACACACGTCGGTACCGGCGGTTGGTCCCTGTAGTTGACATGCCACACTCACGTTACCATAGTAACTGCTCAGTCACAGTTAAGCATCCGTATCTTGCCATACGCTCACCAATTACTTAACTTGTCCTACAGCTTGCTATAGATTGTTGTCGCTGACATGTCATTCTGCACATTCATACCACGACACAAGTGGTGTACACCCACTCCACCTGCAACGTCCTGCAAGGAGACCCGCTACTTATTCGTTGTTACTGTCATGTCTTCTGAATACAACATCACGACACATAGGTGGTTGTTTCCCCATCATACCTGCTACGTCTGCAGAGGGCAGCACTGCATGGTTGCTGCTACTGACACTTCTTCAGAGCTACGACACCACGAAAAACGGATGGTTGGCGTAACCCTCATATGCCATGCCTAAAGGGGGTTACGCCGAGCAACTGTGGTTATAGACTCCTTCAGATCACACACAAAAAAAAAATTTGATGGAAAACATGTACACTCTTATGTATGTACTTCACAACATGTACCCACTGTTCCATGTCACTTTCAACACTCTTGTTTGCTTACCACAGTTACTCGTTTCACCCACCGACGCTGCTACTGACACGTCTTCAGAGCCTTGCGCGTCCTCTAACCCACCAAGTTCCCAGGTCGGACTCGCTCCAGTCGGGGTCCTGGTGAAGTCTGTTGTTCCTGACTCTGCTTCAGTGCAATATGACTCGACACACATAGGCAGTGGGTCAACCGTTTGGCTGACACGTCTTCAGTGGGGGCCCCTGCGTATGCTGTTCTGACTCTTCTTCAGTGCAACAGCATACACCTAGTCTCACCTCATGACACCATGCATACATCATGTCAGGCACTCAGATGCCATTCGCTCCCGCATTATAAAAAAAAAATAAAAAAAAAAATGAAGGAAAGTATGCACACTTATGTATGTACGTCTCAACACGTACCCGATGATCCATGTTACTTTCACCTCTTTGTTGCTTACCACAGTTACTCGCATCACACACTGACACTGCTACTGACACGTCTTCAGAGCCTCGCGCGTCCTCTCACCCACCAAGTTCCTCAGGTCGGACTCGCTTCAGTCGCGGTCCTGGTGAAGTCTGTTGTTCCTGACTCTGCTTCAGTGCAACAAGTCTTGATACACTTAGGCAGTGGGTCAACCGTCTGGCTGACACGTCTTCAGTGGGGGCCCCTGCGTATGCTGTTCTGACTCTTCTTTAGCGCAACAGCATACACTTAGTCTCATCTCACGTCACCACGCATACATTATGTCAGGCACTCAGCTGCCATTCACTCCCGCATTACTGAAGAAAAAAGAAAAAAATGAACCCAGGGGTTGCATACCATCTCCACCTGCCACGCCTGCAGGGAGATTCATGGCTTTGTCAATATTTCCCTAAACACAGGTCATAGAGTTACAATTTCACGACTCATAGGCGGTTATTTCACGCATTAATCTGTCTTGTCCACTCATGTCAGCGTCACGCTAACAGCTATCTCTTCACAGACACGAGGGTTACTCAAAGACATGTCACGCCTACAGGTACGAGGTTCGAGTCAGACTGCCTTTCCAGGCACAGCGGTTATGCAAAGACCTGTCACATCCACAGGCACGAGGGTATGCGAGACCTGTCAGTTTACAGGTATGACAGTCACATAGAGGCTTCCACATCCACAGGCATGAGGGCTTGCAAGACCTGTCAGAACCTGCGGGCTCGATAGTCATGGAGAGGTCAGTCATGTCTGCAGACACAGTGGTTCTGTTGATGCCTGTCTGCAGGCATAATAGTCCTTAGGCTTAATGTGTTACTAAGATCTGTCGAGTCTGCAGGCATGATCAGGATGAGGAGGCCCGTTGTACAGGTCATTACTCCTGAGACCATATTCGGGACGGTATGTTGGCAGGTTAGGATATGGCTCACGGTACAGTCCAGTCAACTCTTCATATCACTAACTAATAATGAAGTTTTTGCCACTTATCAGCAGGGACAGGAGGACATGTGATGCCCGACAAGCTCTATCGGTTCCCCTTTCTGCAATTACCACAGTAAGCATGCCAATATGAACGAATCAGCTAGCACGTAGTCAGGTCCCGTTCCAGTGCTGGGCCGGACGCAGTAGGCGTCACCAACATATTCTCTCAGTGTCAGATACTGCCTCAGGTGGTCGCCAGCCGGCAGGTACAACTCTCTTGGTTCCTTGAGTCTAGCATGAACAGTTTAGGGGAAAATAGACATGACTAGTTGTGGTGTTGGTTATTATGGTTAGGGATGTTGTTATCAATTCTACTTCTTGATTTTTTGCCCTCTATAGGCGTGCCCTCATACGCGGTTATGGGCACAACTCTTCGTTTCGACAGTCATTCTTATTTATATAGGTACATAGGTTTGTATGTAAGGTGCAATCGCAAGTACGGAACAATGCAAGCCGCTTGGTAAGTCAATGTATGGTTTTGCATAGTTCTGTATTCAGCACTTGCTACTACAAGCTCGAATGTAAGCCCTGAGCACAAGTAGGAAGCCTTTTGGGATGAAATTGTGCAAGGGTATGTGAATTCCCACGCCCCCCTGCACCTACAGGCGGGGTCATGCAGGAGGCACCACTATAAAACGCCCCCGCAACACGTGGTTTGCAGGTACCCTCCCAACCCTCCCTTATTCTTATCAATTCACCATAGGGTATGCCCTCTATAGGCGTGCCCTCATACGCGGTTATGGGCACAACTCAACCGCTTCGCCAGTCATTCTTATTTATATAGGTACATAGGTTTGTATGTAAGGTGCAATCGCAAGTACGGAACAACGCAAGCCGCTTGGTAAGTCAATGTATGGTTTTGCATAGTTGTGTATTCAGCGCTTGCTACTACAACCTCGAATGTAAGCCCTGAGCACAAATTGATAGATACCATAGATAATAGTCACAAAGATAGATAGATAGAGTAGGTAGATATATATACATATATACAGAGTAGGTATATATATATATATATATATATATATATATGCATAAATAGATAGATAGAAAACAGACAGATGTGAATAGAGTAGCAGACGCATGTCCACACTAATGCTCCATTTATGAGACCTGCTAGAGAAAACTTAGTACAGCACTCGGCTATCTCCAGCAACCCCCAAAAGCAATGAATGAAGCATCAGGGCGCATGCATGGGTAAATTACTGCGAGTGAATGGCCGCAGAATGGTTGTGTGGTCATTCACTTACATTGTAGTCGCAGCACATCTCCTGATTACGCAATTAGTTGTGCTACCAACAAATAGTGTCTTATAGGGTTACACATCCCTGGTGATCAGCTTATTGCTGGCTCTTTTACACAAGCCAATATTTCACCTATTCAGCCAATATTTGTCTTACGTAAAACCATGATTTGCTGTAGCGGTCAGGTATGTATATACTGCTTGTCATTAATGCAGGAAATGTACACAATGACCATTGGGGACCAAAAGAGTATTGGTGCCAGAATGGCCAGGAATGTAATAGGCCCGGCATGGTTAATTTGTTATCCTATAACCTTTGTTTTTCCCGTTGCTTTAATTTCTTATCCTCAGCAAGCAATGACAATTCTTCGAAGATGTATGGTTTACCTGTATAGCCAAACATGTCCCAATGCAAATATAAAAAATCATCTGGTCAGTAGTAGCTAAAACAAAACTTGTTGGTTTTGTGTAAGGCTGCATTTACACTACGTTTGCAGCCTACGGCCTAAGTTTCAAAGCTGGGTGCTCCTGTATCACCACCGGACCCGCATAGCTTCTCATTCACTTTAATGAGCCGATCGGAGTCAGAAAGTGACTCCGGTCGGATCATTTTTGCCCCATATCCGGTTTTGTGACCATGGCATACTACTGTTTTAGGTCTGGTCACAAAACCGGATACGGGGCAAAAATGAGACGTCCGGAGTCACTGTCTGACTCCGGTTGGCTCATTAAAGTGAATTGGTTTTGGCGCTGTTTAAAATTTTGGAGCCGGATCCGGCAGCCGTAGGCTGCAATCGTAGTGTGAATGCAGCCTAAGCCCAAAAATTATTATTGATAATTATTTTTAAATTGTGTTGAAAATGATAAATTATCGGCAAGATTTTAAGGGACAGAGGCCCCTTAAAAAAAAAAAAAAAAAACCTGACAAATACAACTTAAAGGAATTATTCCTATGCTACTTGTGTCTAGTTACTAGCATCACTTCTGGTCTTGTAAGGTGGTACAACATGGGTTTGCCTGGATTGTTCTATGGCAATGGTCTTTAAAGGGTTGTTCTGCAACCCAGTGTCCGGAACATTGAGTTCTGAATTCTGTGTGCGGGCTTCCGTGTTCACGCCCGCCCCCTCGTGACGCCACGCCCCGTCATGCTACGTCACGTCCCGCCCTGTCAATGCAAGTCAATGGGAGGGGGCGTGGCGGCCGTCGCACCCCCTTCCCATAGACTTTCATTGAGGGGGAAAGCCAAGACATCACAAGGGGTCGGGCAGGCGTTAACACGGAAGCACACACACAGCGTTTGGAACTCAATGTTCCGGATGCTGGGGAGCAGAGTAACCCTTTGAACTATGGTCCTTTAGCTGCCGTAGGCTGTCCCGGCACACTGGGAGTTGTAGTTTTGCAACAGCTAGAGGTCCACAGTTTGAAGACCATTGTCATATAATAGTTGTAGTTTAGAATCTAGGGGTCCACAGTTAGGAGACCTAGGTCATATGGCTTTATGGCATTCTTTCTGTATATTGTTTCTTTAGAGAATTGACATTGTCTTGTATGTGTATAGCCAGCAGCGTGTTTCACTTTCACCGCATCTCCTAGAAGAAATGCGCTTTAAAGTATAGAACACCCCTCCTCAACCAATGCCCCCCCCCCCCCCATCCACCCCAACCAATGCCTGGCATATTTCCATTCTTAGAAGCCCCCTTGTTTAAGCATTTGTCTCAATATCTGGTAGATGTGTACTGTTTACATTTAGATAGTTGCGATGTCCAAGGTGCAGTAAATCAAGCAGATTATTCTCCAGAGGAAACAATGTCATTTCAGAAGCTATTGAAGTCTCCCAGCTGTAGACCAGGGGGGCAAACAGAGAAAATGGATTGCCCTTAACCTCAAGGGAAAGAACTGTCTGCTTTCAAAGGGATTCTTCCTCTGACACACATGACTGTGTGTTTTTTATTGCTTTATGCTGTATTTGTCTTTTTGGTGTTAGATGGCAACTTAAGAATGATCTAGAGATGACTCTCAACCTCTGAGCGGACAGATTTGAGGCATCATGCTACTGTAGAGACTGTGCCAGAATAATTTTTTACTGAAAATCAGGAAAACTATAAAGTAGCAGTCAAAAAAAAAAAAAAAAGCGAATAGTTATATTGAAAGTGCTGTGAGTTAGGTAAATGGCGTAGCTCTTTGGGCTAAGCTGTTTGCACAATTTCCATTAAAGGAGAACTCCATTGACTTTTTTTTATCTATTTATGCTCAGGCTACTGAAGTAAAAATAAAAAACTTTAACTTACCTTTCACTGGTCCCCAAGTACCGTCAATATTGACATCTCATCCTCCGGCCCCAGTCTTCTTCTGGCTTTTGGTGCCTGACACATCACACCGATGTCCCACCCTGGTAGTGTCAATGAACCAGCCCGGGCACCAGGAAGAAGGCCGACCTGGGCCCGTTACATGACACTGCCACTGAGCCTATCACCGGCTGTGGCGAGACATCACTGTGGCCGTCAATAAGCTGAGCCGCAGTGTCATATGTTTGACATAAAAAGCCAGAAGAAGACTGGCCGGAGGACGGAATGGCGATATCCCCGCTAAGTTAAAGTTTTTTATTTTCTTTCCAGCAGCTCGGGCATAATGGATAAAAAAAAAAAAGTCAATGGGAGTTATGTTAATTGCATAACTTACCTGCTCCTGCTGTCTTTAGCTTCCCAGTGACCTCCAGCAAGAGCAAACAGGTTAAAGGCAGTCGGGAAGTGGAAAAAAACTAGACGAGGATACCCTTTTATGGTCTATTCACATGTACTGTACAGTATTCTGCGCAGATTTGATTGGCAGGGTTTTCTGCTGCAGATTTCAATGTAAACTGACTGAAAACAGCTTGAAATTCTGCGCATCAAGTCTGCGCAGAACACTGTACGTGTGAATAGACCCTTAATGTCTTCTGTGGTGACAGGGACTGCCCTATGGAGCCCATTACAAGGTTCGTCCATAAACGAGCACTGATCTCGTATATTGACGCTCAATTACTGAATCTATTACTAGGCCCGAAGATCAAGGGTCACACAAATGGTCACCGGATAGTTTGGGTGGCCCTTGGATGCCATAATTTGTCAGTCAACAGCCTCTATAACATGAGGAGATGTGTGGTGGATGAAAGACAATTTTTAAGCAGGGCAAAGTGATGCGATCATCCAATGAATGGGTGTTTGCTCGCTCGTCAGCTGATGGCTGGTCCTATAACTCAGGGCAAAATTAGCCTGGTAAGGCAAAAATCACTTTGTGCAATAGAGCCCTAAGAAAAAGAAATTGTCCAAAACAGACAACCTCTTTATTTTTTTATATACAAATAGTTGTACCGGCCCTTGTACTAGACAATACATTTTTACTAATTTACTCATTTGAATTTGCTGACAGACTAACACCTGGTAGACCTTTGCCTGATATTTGCTATCAATAGAGGGGGGTCCTCTGTTCAGGATCCTCATCTCTTGCCCAGAGTGGAAAACAGTTACAAAGATTGTCTCTTTCTCCAGAGGATCTGTCCTGTCATTCATTACACAGACTATTCTCTTATTTGATTAGGCACTGCACAATACTCTGTTGCCCCTGGGATGGCACTGCAGTGAATTTAAACAACGATTTGACCAAGCTAAACATACTTAATGGAAGAAATAACTACTGTAAACTGGCCATCTACAATAGATATAAATGCTCTAAACCAATCTCTTCCAACTCCCACATAAATACACATGCTTAGATCAACCAGTATTTCATAATTATTTCCATAGAGAGAAGGAAATAGGCCGCTGCCAGACATTAAGCATTGATTTATTGGTTAGTAAAAGCATAAAATAGTGGCATAAATAGCATTAAGATAATTCTTGAAAGGTGATGAATCAATCTTTGGCTATAAGGACCTAGAATTTTTTTTTCACGTTTTCATCTTGTAATAGATTTTTTTTTTACTAATTATTTATAATTGTACATAATAGTGTATTTATATGCATACATTTACACAGATTTATTGGCTAGAAATCCTAAATAGATAGCCTTGGGCCATGTTCACACGTCGGAATATCTGTGCCGGATTCCGCATTAAAATGCGTCATGGAGATCCTGCTACAGCAGAATTCAATAGGATTCTGCTGCTCTGTGCACAAGGCAGAATTTCCATGCCAGATGTTTCCAGCATGGACATTCATTTTCAGAAAGAATGAACGTGTACATTTATTCTGTGAACACCGCACAGAATGCATAGCTGTCTATGAGATGGTGTTATCCTGTGTGGCCCTAGCGCCATGCGTACATTCTGTAGTGGGAACATAGCCTTAGGGTCCTTAAATGGACAGTGGACTCTCTACCTTTATAAGGTTTGGGTATAGATCACATCACAGGTATACCTCCCAAGTGTTCTTCTTTTTGAGGGACAGTCCTTACTTTTGACCTAAGACAGAGGGTCAAAAGTAAGGACTGTCCCTCTTTGCTCCTTAATTGTTACTTTTTCTAACCTGGGAAATGAATTTGCATAAATATACATTCTACATTGCTCCAGAAACTATCTGACAGGTTCCTAACTGTGCATTAGTCCTCAACATACATATTATTCCATCATCTTATGCCATTTAGATCTTAAAAATCGTGATATTCAGATGAATCATGTAATAATATTTACATTACAAAGTATCAAGGCACATAGAAAAACATTTATAAAATGCAAATTTCATATAATGAACCTTAATTATCCCTCTAAGGCCATCTAAAAAGTTAAGATCTATGTCAAAGGGATTCACTATGATTTTATCCAAGGTGATCCCAACTTGGCTTTTTCCCTTGTATGCTGCAATCTACTTTGAGTGCAGCATACAAGGGGCTAAACAACAGAGATTGGAGGATTGGCTCTCAGAGAGATTGACCTCTGTTGTTAGAGAAGAATTATGTGCCATACTATCACTTCCTAGATTGACAATGCATTTTTAATGTAGAGCCTTGCATGCGCAGAAGGGACACAGTTGTCCCATGATACATCATATGTCTACTGTTTCCATCACTGCTGCTACAAGTGTTTACATGCGCCCATGTTACAGACTGGGGTGGAACAAAATATGGAAGGATGTGGAAAACAGCATTAGTTATCTGCTAGAATGACACCGATAGATCTGGTACATAACGGAGTTCTGTGCAATAATACTGGACATGTCTATCAGAAAAAAAATGACGTAAAACTGCGTATTGGACACATTGGCGCAATAAAGAATGTAGTACAATGCTGATATAATGAAGGCAGAGGGTATCAGTAATAGCTAAAGCTCAGATTGATATGCGTTCTTGATCACACAGCCGTCTGCCCCCGTAAATTCATGCCCGTTCTGCAATCCGTTTGATAATTTTTAAATGAGTGGCAAAGGGCTGTAAAATAATCCAATTGATGTTAATGTGTAGTACAGGGGCTGAGGGATTGATCGCATCGGGTCTCATGTCTGAGACCCGATGCAATCAGAAGTTATTAACCAGTGGAGCAGGCGGGATGCTCCGCAACCCTGTGATGCAGATTGTGTGTGTGTTTTTCTTTCATTTTCAAATACCCCACCGGGAGCCCTGAATGGTATTTAAAAATTTAAGTAAAACACACACACGATCTACATCGTAGAGTTGTGGAGTATGCCGCCCGCTTCCCTGGTTAATAACTTCTGATCGCATTGGGTCTCAGAAGTGAGACTCGGTGTGATCAATCCCTCAGCCCCTGTACTACTACCCCCAACATGTGACAGACTTTGTTCCATGTTGGGGGTAGTAGTACAATCGCTAATCTAGCCTCCCAGCCACTTGCAGACTCCCGCAGCCAGAGAACCACTACTCACATGATGAAAAGAAGTCTGTTCCAGGCTGCAGGAGTCAGTGAACAGCTGATACTAACGGATGAAAAACTGATGGAAACGGATGCCACTAAATAGCATCCATTTGCATCAGTTTGCACCCTTTAATAGAATGGTCCGTTTAGGAGGCAATAACGGACAAGATCTAGATGGGAGACAACGACTGTGTGAACGTAGCGTTACTCAATCTTTGCTGCAGCCTTTTTGTTCTAAGGTGCCTGATACATAGCATCCTCAAAGGGCTGCCAGGGCTATATTAACATCCTTCTCCTCAATCTAGCCGAGGCATCGGTCAGTACACAGCGGGAACGTCTGACAGTTTTCTTTAATTATAATTTAATTTTATTTCTTCGACTTGGAAGACGCCTGTGAAATGGTATCAAGCCGAATCCCGGCAAAGACATTTAATAACACTCTCGACACCGAGTTATGCAAATGTGCATTCTGAAAATTATAACACAAGCAAAATTTCAGGCATTCTGCACAACATTTGCCTTCAGCTACAGTAATCTGCTCAGCTCATTAGGAGTTTTGCCAGAGGAGTCTGATGCTCAGTTCCACATCTGTTGCAGCCAGTGGCTGATAGGACTAAATATACATCTTTTTTCTGTCCATCTTGTGTATTTGGCTTTCATTCCAAATCCGTCTTCACTGTCTATGGGTTTCTCGTGTCTTTGGATGTCCAATTTCCTTCTGCAGTGAAAAAAAAAAAAGTTGGATAAAAATTTTTTCTTGGTGTCGTATGTGTATACCTTCTCAAGTTGCCTGTCTAGGAGAATTTATATAGGTGCTGATGTTATCTTATCACAAGCCTACAGAAAGTGGATATACTCTGCAGGCATGAATTAGACAGTGAGGCTATGCTACCCTAAATACAGGCAGTGCCATGGAGTCAACTGTGGTGATGCATTGATGCAGACTACTGTGGTGTCTGTGAGGGTAATGTGCAAATTAACCTTTTTGAGACACCAGGGCACAGTTAGCCTATACACCATCCAAGGTTGAGCCAGCTTCTCATGGGCCAGGCACGGGGCAATAAATACTCCGACACAAGGTTACGGATGAACTGACTTTTCTGAGGCAGAATAGATGGTAAAATCCAATACAGCTCAGATTGGTATAAAGGGTGGTGCAGGGTAAACCTTGGAAGCTTATCGGCTTGCTGGGACTTGTAGTTGATTGTGCTGTATATGACTGACTTGCTGTATGGCAACCCACGCCGACTTAAGTAACTTGAATGACTGACTTGTATGACTGACTTCAATGACTGCTTTAGATGAGTGACTTGAATCCCTGGGACTTTAGTGCTTACCGCTAGGCTTTGACTTTTACCTGGGCACAGGGGACTTGCTTTAGAGGATGCGTGGTTGCAGTATTAGACTTGAGGCCTCCTCAGAACACCTCACACTCTCTCTTCATACTTCCTCCAGGCTGTACCCCAGCTAGATCTCTCTCCTCTCCTGAACTGAACTCTGAACTCTTACCACACTATATAATGGGCAAATAAGGATAGGGGATAAGTTTGAGATCGCGAGGGGTCCGACTGCTGGGCCCCCTGCGATCTCCTGTACGGAGCCCCGACAGCCCGCGGGAAGGGGGCGTGTCGACCTCCGCACAAAGCGGCGGCCGACACGCCCCCTCAATACAACTCTATGGCAGAGCCGAAGCGCTGCCTTTGGCAATTTCCGGCTCTGCCATAGAGATGTATTGAGGGGGCGTGTCGGCCTCCGCTTCGTGCGGAGGTCGACACCCGCTATCTGGCCGGAGAGCCTGGCCCCCGTACAGCGAGATCGCAGGGGGCCCCAGCGGTCGGATCCCCCGCAATCTCAAACTTATCCCCTATCCTTAGGATAGGGGATAAGTTTTTCACCACTGGACTACCCCTTTAAGGTAAGATTCACACTTATTTGGGTCGGAAATTCTGATGCAGCAGAATCCCATTGTTGGCAATGGGATTCCAATTTTGCTGCCAAAAGAATGAACTTGTACATTCTTCAGGTGGAATCTGTTTTTTTTTGGCTGGATTTTACACGAATGTCAATTTCTTCTTTTGACAATTTGCTCTGCATCTTGAGGCCCTCGTTGACTCTTCAGGAGATCTACATGAGGAAGCCAATTCCACCCGTGGTTAGGCTCCCGATCACATTATGGTATGCATTATTATAACCCCTTTTGATTGTGTTTGCTTAAATGTTTTCTCCCCTGTAAAATAATATTTTACAAATCAACTGTTGCATGAAAGTTTAAAGTAATTAGCATCTGATGTATGCTCCACAGGAATGTGTATAGTTCTTAACATTCTGAACCCTTTGCTCTCTGCTGACACCTCTGTGTGTGTCTGGAACTGTTTGGTGCAGGATAGGTTTGTTATGCTGAATTTTTTTTATTGCTCTGGACATTTTACCACACAGACACAGAGCACTGTGGTCTGACTTAACAAAAATACCCAAGTTCCTAGGGAGCATACAGCAGGTGATATTTTTGTCAGTTCTAATATTCCAAAATATGACAATCTTTCGATGCAAAGTTGTTTGTGTATTTTTTTCACACTGGCGTAAAACTTTAATGTGTGCCAGAAGGGTCTGTTCACATTATACAAAACAGACAATGTGAACAGAGACGAAAAAGATTCTCCAGTTGCCAGGAATCTGAAAGAGAAAAAAAAAACATTAGTCAAAGAAATACCTTTGACTAATGTTTTTTTTTTTTCTCTTTCAGATTCCTGGCAACTGGAGAATCTTTTTTGTCTCTGCAGTTCCAGTTTTTTGTGGGCAAAACTACAATAGCCAATATAGTAAGGCTAGAATTCCACTGAGGTTTTTTCCCACCAGCAAAAATGCCAGGAAAAACTGCTAGGAAAACTGCCACGGATTTTTCCTGTATTTTGGCTGTTTTTCTGGCGTTTTTTCTGGCGTTTTCCTTGGTGTGTGGAAATAGCCAGTTTTGTCCCCTGAGGCAGTTTTCTCACTGTCATCAGGTACCACTCTGTGGGTCGTATGCTGTGCGCCCGGTCCACAGAGTGTAAGGAGATGAGGAGGGATGTCTAGCATCACTACTCACCTCCCCCGGCCGTATAGTATACAGGGGACCATAGTGTACCCGTGTATACTATACAGGAGCAGGGAATCCTGTCAACAGACTGACAGGACTCCCTGCTCCTACAGACCCTTTGGGCGGTATGCAGAATATACAGCTATCTATTGATATCTGTATATAGTGTATACAGATCAGGTGGTCCACTTACCTTCCTCGCTCCCTGTCCCCGTCGGGTCCGTGTAGCTCCGCCCCCCTAGGGGTGATGTGATTAGGGGGTGAAGCTACAGACATTAGCCAGGCTAGTAAGGGTCTGAAGCTCTGTTCACATTGTCTGTTTTGTATAATGTGAACAGACCCTTCTGGCAGTGTCTACCCAGAAAGGGAGACTCCAGCTGTTGCTAAACTAAAATGGCCAAAGGCTGTCTGGGCATGCTGGGAGTTGTAGTTTCGCACCAATTGGAGGCTCCCTGTTTAGGAAGACATTGCTTTATGGGCGCTCTCCCCAGCGGAGAGGGCCAAAAATGTACTAACCAATTTTTTGTGTTTTTTTTTTCTTCTCACTTCAGATCCGTGTATGCAGAGGATTACGGCGGATGAACTGGATTTTTTTCTTTTAATAAAATGGTTAACGAGGGCTGTGGGGGAGTATTTTTAAAACAAAATAATTTTTCCAATGTGTTGTGTTTTTTTTTTTTTATTGAATTTTCAGGCTTAGTAGTGGAAGGCGGTCTTATTGACGGAATCCATTACTAAGCCAGGACTTAGCTTTAGCCCCAAAAACAGCTACAGCTAACCCCCAATTATTACCCCGGTACCCACCGCCACATGGGTGCCGGGAAGAGCCGGTACCAACAGGCCCGGAGCATCAAAAATGGCGCTCCTGGGCCTAGGCAGTTACAGGCTGGCGCTATTTAGGCTGGGGAGGGCCAGTAACAATGGTCTTTGCCCACCCTGGTAATGTCAGGCTGTTGCTGTTTGGTTGGTTTTGTGCTGAGAATGAAAATACGGGGAACCCTATGCGTATTTATTTATAAAATATAAAAACACGCATTCCCCGTATTTTCATTCTCAGCACAATACCAACCAAACAGCAAAAGCCCGACGTGACCAGGGTGGGCGAGGACCTCCCCAGCCTATATAATGCCAGCCTGATACCGCCTAGGCCGAGGTGCACCATTTTTAAAGCTCCGGGCCTATTGGTACCTGCTCTTCCCGGCACCCCTGTGGCGGTGGGTACCGGGGTAATAATTGGAGGTTAGCCCTAGCTGTTTTTGGGGCTAATGCTTAGCCCTTGCTTAGTAATGGATTCTATCAATAAGACCACCTTCCACTACTAAGCCTGAAAACTAAATAAAAAAAAAAACAACACCATGGAAAAATTATTTTATTTTAAAAACTACTTCCCCCACAGCCCTCATTAACCATTTTATTAAAAGAAAAAGATCCAGTTCATCTGCCGTAATCCATCGAATCTACTGTAATCCTCTGCATACACGGACCTGTAACGAGAAGAAAAAAAAACAAACACAAAACATTGGTTAGTACATTTTTGGCACTCTCCGCAGGGGAGAGTGCCCATAATGCAATGTCTTCTTAAACAGGGAGCATCCAATTGGTGCAAAACTACAACTCCCAGCATGCCCAGACAGCCTTTGGCTGTCTGGGCATGCTGGGATTTGTACTTTAGCAACAGCTGGAGTCTCCCTGTCTGGGTAGACACTGCTAGAAGGGTCTGTTCACATTATTCAAAACAGACAATGTCAACAGAGCCTTAGACTGATGAGCTTGGCTCCCGTCTGAAGCCCCACCTCTAATGATGTCATCACTAGGGGGCGGAGCTACACGGACCCTCCCGGGACTGGAGGGAGGAAGGGGATTTCTTCATCTTCTGTATACACTATATAGCTATCTATAGATAGCTGTATATAGTGTATACCACTCAAAGGGTTAACCTACAGTGTCCAGCAGTGTAAGTTAACTCTTTCCTTGCTGGGCTTGTGCATAGCGCACAGCTCAGCAAGGGGTTAAGTGAACCAGGAATGTGTATACTGTATACACATTGCAGGCTAACTGTTAGTTCTTGCTGGGCAGTAGATATCCAATGTATGTCTACTGCTCAGCATCAACTGTTCTCCCGACTCTGTAGCCTTGAACAGCTGAGTCCCGACATTCACATCAGGAGGATCACAGGGGGTGTCAGGAGGAGTGACATCCGCTGTGATCTGTACCTTACTGCAGGTACTACTGCTCCCAACATGGAGCACATTTTGTTCCATGCTGGGAGCTGTAGTACCTGCATTAATAGACAGATCACAGCGAGTGTCACTCCTCCCTCCTGTATAATGTATAGATTGGGGCGGCCGCTTATCTATGGTCCCCTGCACTGACATATATATATATATAAACAAACAACAAAAAACGTGGTCTCAAATGGCTGGAAGTGCTCAACCCCAAATGCGGTTGTGCATTTATACTGGGGGAGCAGATCCTGCCCTTGTAGTCCGTTGCTAAGGGCGATCCCCAGCATAAAAATGCATACAATGGAGGATGCCTGCAGCGGACTACAAGTGCCACAATAGAATCCTACACCAGATAAACGGTGTGGATATGTAACAATTAGAATAAAAGAATATGGGTGCACTACTGTGGTAGATGTAAACAATACATTGGCTATCCCTCAACACTGATGTTAAAATTGAGACATTCGCCAGTGTATCCTTATATGAAGGACACACCAGAGACCGCACACCAGCGCCAAGGTTTCTCAAATTGGTGCGAGACCTAACGCTAGTCCTACCTGTGCTTGATAAACAGAACAGGGGCCATTGGGCAATTGTTACATATCCACACCGTTTATCTGGTGTAAGAATAAAAAATGCCTGCAAAAACGCCAAAGTTAAAACCCACATGGCATTTTTCTTGACGTTTTTGCTCTCCCATAGACTTCTCTGGGAGGAAAATGCCACGATTTCTGTGAAAAAAAACGCCATACTAGGTTTTGTCGGGCATTTTGGAAAACCAGCCTCTGAGCCCAAAATTGCTGAAAAATACCAAAAGGATAAAAAAAAATGCCAAACTGAAAAACGCCAGGTGGATCTGGAATTTTGCAGTTTTCTATTGACTTGCAGCTAACATCTGGACGCTGCGTTTTTTCGCTGAAAAAACGGAGTGCAGGAAAGTTGGCGTTTTTGTAAAAAAATCCTCAGTGGAATTCCAGCCTAAGAGTGCGTTCCCACACGGCGTATACGCAGTGTATTTCACGCAGCGCAAAATTTACGGCAGCAGCTGGAAATATGCTGCGTATTCCTTGCACACTATACACACAGGGCTTTCCAGCGGCAGCCCTATGTGTGCAGTGAGTTTTGGAGGTGGAGCCGCGCATCACAGTCACGCCGGCACACGGCCCCGCCTCTAAAACTCACTACACACATAGGGCTGCCGTCGGAAAGCCCTGTGTTTATAGTGAGCAAGGAATATGCAGCGTATTTCCCGCTGCTGCCGTAAATTTTGCGCAGTGTGAAATACACTGCATATATGCCGTGTGGGAACGCACCCTAAAGGAGACATGAACTCTGATTTGGGAGGATTTGGGCCCATCTGTGATGCCTGCACCTACTGTTGAAACCTGGCTACAAGTAGATGCTGGATTTGAACAAGTAGGGAATTTTCCAAACTGTCTAGGGGCAGTGGATGGTAAACATATCTGCGTATAGAAGCCGCCACATTCTGGTTATTTATATTTTAATTATAAAAGATATTTTTCGATAATTCTTATGGCTGTGGCTGACTAACTATAAATATGTGGCGGTGATATGGGAGCTCATCAGACTCAGTTTAAGTTTCTACTTTTTTTTGTGGCCCAAAAAAATGCAAGAAAAAAATGCCAGAAAAAACGCCACACCATTTTCCTGTGTTGCATTATTTTCTTGCATTTTTACTGGTGTTTTTTGCCTTTGAGTGGAAATTGCATTTTTGGCCCCTTTGGCATTTTTATTGGTACCCAAAATTTGTTGGGTACCAAAAAAAATAAAAAAAAATAAAGGATGCAGTAGTAATGGAAAAAATATATATTTTAAGAAATTTATATTATTTATAACAAAATTTTAATTCATTTATAATAAAGTGTGTGTGTTTTACTTTTTCCCCTCTATTTTTAAATTTTTTTACATTTTTTAGGTAATACTACTACTCCCAGCATGGAACAGGCTGTTCCATGATGGGAGTAGTAGTACCTGTACTAATAGACATATCGCCCCAGGTGTCAGTCATGACACCGGATGTGATCGTCCATAATATAGCAGAGATGCGGAGCAGCTCTATACAGCGCTTGCATCTCTGCACTATACTCCGGCCAGTGATGTAAATAGAGCATCACTCATTCATATTTTCCTCCCAGAGTGGGGATTGGCCGGATGGTTGCAGCCAATCACAGCTCTCAGAGGGAAATATGAATGAGTGATATTCTATTCACTGGCTGGAGAACAGAGCAGAGATGCGAGCGTTGTATAGAGCCGCTCCGCATCTCTGCAATAGATAGGAAGATCGCATCGGGTGTCCGGAGTAATACCCACTGTGATCTGTTCTTACCTGCAGGTACTACTACTCCCAACATGGAGCACACTCTGCTCCATGTTGGGAGCAGTAGTACCTGCAGTTAAGGAAAGATCACAGTGGGATGTCACTCTTGACACCCGCTGTGATCCTCCTATATAATGTATAGATGTGGGCGGCCGCTCTTCTATGGTCCCCTGCACTGACGTAAATATACACCTATTAATATTTCCCACAGAGTTGTGATTGGCTAGAACCATCTGGCCAATCACAACTCTCTGCAGGAAATATGAATAGGTGTATATATACATCAGTGCAGGGGACCATAGAAGTGCGGCCGCCCGCATCTATACATTATACAGGAGGATCACAGTGGGATCACAGCGGGTATCAGGAGTGACCATAGAAGAGCAGCGGCCACCTGCATCTATACATTATACAGAAGGATCGCAACAGACTCGGGTGATCTGTCAGTTAGTACAGGTACTACTACTCCCATCATGCAACAGTGTGTTCCATGCTGGGAGTAGTAACACTACCTAAAGAGACGTAAAAAATTAAGAAAAAAAGTGAAAAACACACACACACACACACACACACACTACATTTTTATTATTGTCCGCTACATTTTTAGTGCCCTACCCGCTCACATAAATTAATCCCTGTTTTAAAAATTAATAAATATTTTGTTATAAAAAACATACATTTCATTAGAATTTTTTAATGGTACCCTACGAAATTTTATTCAAAAAGGTATCTCCATCAATTTTTTGGATCGCTAAAGTCCAAAAAAGAATAAAAACCGCCTGCAAAAACACCAAAGTTAAAACCCACATGTTGTTCTTTGGGAGAAAAACGCAACGATTTCAGGGAAAAAAACGCCATTGGCTCAAGGTGCTGCGACTTTGCAAAACCGCCAAGGAGCTAAAAAAGAGTGAAAAAACGCCAAGTGGAAAAATAATTTTGTGATTTCTCATTGATTTACAGCTAACATCTGGCCACAGCGTTTTTTGGCCGAAAAACGACATGCGGTAGAATTGGCGTTTCCCCCCCCAAAAAAACAAGTAGAAACTTAGCCTCAGAGTTCTGTGCTATTTATTCCCACTATAAAGGAATTCCCACTGGCTAGCTAAGTCTTTTCCTCCAATAGTCTTGTCCCTCCTGTCAACAAAAGGGTTGCAGCTAGAAACACACTGGGATGAATTTTCTAAAACTGCCAAATTCTAAGCAGCTAAAACTTCTATGGCCTACACATGCACATACATAACAATAACTTAGGCTTATTGATGAATTGGGTGCATCTTTATACTGTCTAGTTAAAGTTTCCACTCCTGAGTTTTTGTTTACACCAGCTATTAGTTAGTTTAGGGGCCTTATTTGTAGGTCATGCCGGTTTCCACCCATGCCACACCCTTTCCCAGCAGACAGCACCCTTTGTCGAGACACATTTTTCAATTTTTTTCTTTTTGGCTCACAAAACATAATAAATGTGTTTCATTTACTTAGTGCTACAATTTTGATGCCTGTGGAGCCAAAATTCTGGCACATCAGCCATAGTAAACGTGGGCCACTATTTGCATCCTCTGCAGGAATTACACTATATTTGTTAGACTGCATTCACACCACGATTGAGGCATATGGAAGCCGGATGCAGAAGAGGAATTTTAAAATCGTCTTCTGCTGTATCCCTGCCGGACACGTGCCATACCTCATTCGTTTCAATGAGGTGACCAGAGTCAGCTAGTGACTCCGGTTTGCTCATTTTCCCACTGAATCCAGTTTTTAAACCTGACTGAAAAGAGCGACAGACCAAAAACTAGATATGGTGGGAAAATTTGCAGATTGGACTCACTAGCTGACTCCGGTCACCTCATTGAAATGAATGGGGTATGACATGTGTCTGGCCGGTAATGTGACGTGAATGCAGCCTTAGTTGAATGTATACCTTTCTTGATGCACATGTGAACAAGAAAATATTTGGTTGTTTCATATGTAGCCTAGAACAAACTTTGTAATCTACAAAATGCTTAAAGTGTACCTGTCATATCATACATTTTATTTCATTACTATAGAGAAGATAATGCCAGAAATAAATGCTTCTGTTGACTAATCTATCATTACAATATTGTTCTATATGACACATGCACACACCTTACAGTTACAGCAGGAGTTAAAATAGAATGACAAGGGAAAAACAATAAAAATGGTTGTATGGCAAAGCCACATGGTGCTTCTGTACTATTCACACTGCCAGGCACAGTAAACATAGCGAAACAACACAATAAGTCACAGTCCTGCCCCCAGGAGACAGCCAGCCAACCTGTTCTGCCAGGCACACTGGCAGGGAAGACTACAATGTCAAACCATGAAGAACGTGAGAATGCTTAGAAAAAAGTAGATACAGCTGATAAAATATAAGCAAAAGGGTTTAGGTTAATATTAGCATATTAGAGTCTACTGCAAAATATAACACTCAACATTTCAAAGGAAGGAAATCTATTATTCCGTTGTCAAAAATTGTGCAAAAATTTTGAGCAAGCTCAGTTTTTGAGCAACATTTTTTGCCTAAAGAAGGGGCTTGGATGTAAACATTGGACAACTTCGCCACTCTGTGTTTTTGCAGGGAAAGATAAATCCCCCCTTAATTTAGAACTCAATCCCTCTATGACAATTCTACAGCATGCAATAATCTTAAGGCCAAATGGAGGCCAAGGCCTTTTCTAAGTCATAATGTACAAAACTGATCTATAGTCAGGGGGCAGATGAAGCAGTGTGACTAGGGCCCTCTGCCAAATACAAAATACTAGTATTATAAATGTCCCATAGTAGGTAGGGCCCTGTCCCAGATATTGCACAGGTGCCCAGAAGCTTTAAAGTGTACCTGTCATATAGCAAAACTTTTGGCATGTCACATAGACATGTCAAATGTTTTCATTGGTTGGGGTCTTAGCGCTGAGACTCCCAATGATCAGGAAAATGAACGGGCTGTAGCGCACTTGACTCCTCGGTTTGGAGCAATCTCAATCACATATTGGACACATACATGCTTTAAACATTTGCTGTCCCACATCACTGGACTGGAACTAGCAGGAGGACCTGCAAAGTACCTAAGAGGACAGGCGCTGTCAGTATCACACCATCAATGTAGCACAGAGCAGGAGGTAGAGCATTTTCAGCATCAGTGAACACTATAGAACATTGGGGAGGAGAATATCTGAGTAGGCAAGGTGTAGCCCACACCATGTTGAACAGCATTTGCAAACCTGAAAAAGCAAGCCTGCTGACTGAAAAGGGGAGCCAAGGAGGAAGAAAGGAGTTGGGAACCATTCTGTGAACAAGGAATGAGAGGAGGAGCCTTGATGGAATGAGAAATAAGGCGAGAGGCATGTTGGGGACAAGGTATTAACTAAGGGGCATGTTGGGGACAAGGAATGAAGGAGAAGCCATGATTGGGACAAAGAGAGATAGGCTATACGTGGGACTAGAAGGAGCTGGAGACTATAAATAAGATGGAAAGCCACACAGGGGACTAGAAATGAGATGGAAAATAATGATGTGGACCAGAAATTAGAGGGGAGCCATGATGAGACAAGTAATGAGAGGGGAACCATGATGGGACAAGTAACAAGATGGGGAGCCATGCTAGGAACTGGGAATTAGACTTGAGTAAAGTTGAGGACCAGAAATAAAAGAAGAGCCATTCTGGGGATGAAGAATGTGAGGGGTTTTCAACTTGGAACAGGAATCAGAAGGGACTGGAAGTGAGATTGGTAGCCATGCTGAAGACTAGGAATCAAATGGGGGGCAATGCTGGGGGCCAGGACTAAGAGAGGAGTCATGCTGGCAACCAGTATTGCAAAAACAAACACATTTTGTCTGAATTTCCAAAAACAATTAAATAAAAGTACAGGTGTCCGTTGCTAAGGAAATGTAAAGACACAGAATTATGTGAACACTGAATTATTTTGAACTGCATTACTACTACATTATCATTACATTTAAATTGAAGGTTCTTAGCACATATTTTGACCAAATTCTCTCTCTTTCTATATATATATATATATATATATATATATATATATATATACTATATATATATATATATATATATATATATATATATATATATATATATATATACCCTACAAACATACTAGAATAAGGAGAGTTTGGCAGAGAGATACGCTAACCTAGTAGCTATATTTCTGCCACGCAGAATGGGCGAGTATTGATTTTCTCAGCTTGGCTATATTTCCTGCTAAGAAAATAAAATGTGCTTTAGGAAAGGAATTTGTTTAGTTTGCTTCTCATTCTATATCTTATTTATAGTGAAAATTTCCTCCCAGAGGAGAAAGTCAGCCATTCATGATCCTAGTGGCTAAATACATATATAATCATTATACGTTTGTGGATTATTGTTAGCATATTTACGGACATGATGAAGACACTTTCTCCTTTTCACGCTAACTATACCTCTGAAATTAACGTCTCAATATGTCCTGCGGTAATAAGACAATAAAGGGTTGTAGTAAGCAGTTTTAAGTGCAAATTACACATTGATTAATTGATTTTTTTTTCAAATTCCCTCACCAGGAAAACACATTGAAATGTATTTAATGGCTTGAAACTAATTGTAATTTTGCTAATGTAACAACCTTATCCTCGGAAACTATGAAACCAGCTCAGACATGCGTCTGTGCCACTTACACATGACAATGCACTTGACACAATTTTTGGTTGGAATATTTTTTTAAATATTTAGCGATAAACATAAAAAGTTAGAGGGATGTGTTATTCCTCAAACCATTTTCAGGAAGTAAAAGCAGTACCATATATATTTTATCAGACCCTAGTGATTTTTTTTTAGGGATTCACCTGAATTTGGAGTACTATACTGTATATTGGGGCACATCCACCAAAAAGGGTGACAAATGTGTCTGTCTTTGCTCCTGTGCTGCATATGTACCCTGCAGAGCCCCGCTGGGAGCATCCTGAGCTCTCTATGGTGACAGTACAGAGCTGCTTGTCATATTACTGATAGTCCTGTTGACCAATCAGTTTGCGTAGGCACTGGCCCAATCAGCTCACTACTGGCACTCACACCTCCTGAGGGAGGGATATTATAACCAGCAGTTGCACTGCTGCCACACCCATGATCTCTCTTATGTAGCCTTCCCCAGTGTTTTGTTAACTATGCAGCTTTTCTTAGATCCTGACCATTTTCCTGTTCCCTTACCATGTTTTTGCCTTCTGATTTTGACTTAATGTATACTCCTGGTTTGACCCTTGCCTGTTTATCATTCTACCTTTGTCTTCTGAGTTTGTACTGCACTACCTTCCAGATTTCACCTGGCTTGTCATGATTTTGTACTACACTCCTCTCTTGGCTTTGTCTCTCTGGCTTATTTTTTGATTTATTCCCTTGTCTGCTAATTTTGTACTTGGTCTGTCCATTTGCCACCAACCCGGCCTGTCCCTTAGTTTAGTGTTGGGACAGTCGCCCAGTTGAGGGCCACTGTTTTGGGGGCGAATCGTCCAAGTAGACCAGTGGCTGGGATGAGCATTAATGTTAATAGTTTCTTAACTTCATGATATCATGAATATATCTATCTATCTATATACATATATGTATAAATATATATATATGTGTATCTCTCTCTCTCTCTCTCTCTCTCTCTCTCTCTATATATATATATATGTGTGTGTGTGTGTGTGTGTTTTCTGTAAATGAGCTGCTATTCAAAACATGATCACAAAAGTTATAATGCTGATAAAAAGCCCAAGGTTAAATAATGAAATTCTGCCTGCCTGTAGCCACCACCAGGGGGAGTTTACTGCATACAAATATGTATAGCTCCAACAAAACTCAGTAGTAAACCCCTGAAATAGGTGAAACACATTTTTGAAATGTTTACACACACAGCTATTTGCAGCAAAATAAAAAAAATTAAATGTGCATTTATAGACTACAAAACCATATTCTTACAACTTCTTTCCTCCTGGGCATTGTTTCAAAGAATGTGCTCCTTCTCAATCTTGCTACAAGTTCATCTCTTTATAGTGAAGCTCAGTTGTAGACATTTTGATACAGCGTTATATCAAGTCAAATTTGCAAAGAGTGTGGGAGAAATTGCTCTATTAAAACCCTTCTCAGTTTTTATTCATTTGTGTTAGGTTTTATAGGTAAAGTTATATGATAATATACCATACCAAACTGTAATAATTAATAAATGATAGGAAATAACCATTTTCTTATTGATTTAGTGATTTATAGTGACTGCTATGTGGAGTCGGAGCTCTGAAATTAGTGTTCACATATAAACGTTTCATTGCAGACTAGACATACCAAAAGCTTACAATACCAGATATTGAACACGTTATAATAATGAATGACTTCATTGATTATGTTACATCCCATTGATGATAAGTGATCTGCTTCTTCCTAGAGATGCAAGCTCTTAAGTGATCACTAATATCAATAACATTGCATTCTGACATATTAATTCTCATCACCGATATACAGTAACAGAAAAATGTACTATCCTTCAAACAGGTCTACACCCACTAGCCATAACATTAAAGGGGTACTCCGGTTAAATCAACTGGTGCCAGAAAGTTAAACAGATTTGTAAATTGCTTCTATTAAAAAATCTTAATCCTTCCAGTACTTATTAGCTGCTGAATACCACAGAGGAAATTCTTATCTTTTTGGAACACAGAGCTCTCTGCTGAATCACAAGCACAGTGCTCTCTGCTGACATCTCTGTTCATTTTAAGAAGTGTCCAGAGTAGGAAAAAATCCCCATAGCAAACATATGCTGCACTGGACAGTTCCTAAAATGGACAGAGATGTCAGCAGAGAGCACTGTGCTCGTGATGTCACCAGACAGCTCTGTGTTTCAAAAAGAAAAGAATTTCCTCTGTAGTATTCAGCAGCTAATAAGTACTAGAAGGATTAAGATTTTTTAATAGAAGTAATTTACAAATCTGTTTAACTTTCTGCCACCAGTTGATTTGAAAAAAAAAAAAAAAAAGTTTTCCACCCGAGTACCCCTTTAAAGCTACCTGCCTAGTATTGTAACAGAAGGTAGGTAGCGTTATCTGTGACTTGTTGACAGATCCTATACAGCACATTCCCCAGTTGCTTGGTCAGATTTGGATTTAGGAAATCGGGAGACCAAATCAACATCTTGAAATTTTTATCATGTTCCTTAAAGGGGTACTCCCCCTAGACATCTTATCTCCTATCCTCAGGATAGGGGATAAGATGTCTGATCACGGGGTCCAGCCACTGGGAGCCCCCGCGATCTCTCCTGCAGCACCCTCAATGCAAGTCTATGGGAGGGGGTGTGATGGCTGCCACGCCCCCTCCCATAGACTTGCATCGAGGGGGCAGAGCGTGATGTCACAAGGGGGCGGGGCCGTGACATCATGATACTCCGGCCCCTGTATTGCCTGTCATCAGGCACGGAGCAAACTTCGCTCCATGCAGCAGACGACAGGGGGTGCTGCAGGAGAGATCGCGGGGATAGGGAATTAGATGTCTAGGGGTGGAGTAGCCCTTTAAACCTATTCTAAATAATTATTCAGTGAATCAGGGTGAATTTTCAACCTAACAGTGGCCACTGCCATTATGGAAGACAGCTGCTAGGAAGGGTTATACTTGGTCTACAGTAAAATGGGAGGCATGTGTCACAGTAAAATCCACATGTACGCCAGGATCCAAGGTTTCCTTCCCAGCAGAATATTGTCCATATCAGTAAACTGTCTCCTATCTTTTTTATGTGAAGTATTTAAGCTGATTTAATAATTCTATTGTAGTTACCATAGTGAAAACTTTTTGACAAATTTCCATTATGCATTTGTATCCCATTTTGTATTTATTAGCAAATAGTAATGAATTTGATATTTCATTGCACCCCCCCAAAAATACAACGATTGTTACGCTAAATAGAGTTACATATTTTACAGAGTTATATATCAAGATGGACAGTACTCTATGACAGATTGGTGACATTGTGCAGATTGCTTTCCTGAGTCCTGGCTCCTCGCTGTGGTCTCTTGTGGATTGCTGCTTGAGCTTTCATCACCTCTGGACATTGTCAGTCTTTGTTATAGAAGACATCACGCTTGTTTATGTAATGTCATAGAGCTGTAGATAATGCTGCGGCCTCACAAATAAATATAAATCAATTCTAACATTTATAAATAAAGGTGGATTATGGAATAAGCAGTGCAAATCTAAATGCAAATCTACACCAGTGCCTATTGAGATGTAGAAGGCTAACATTTATTTTACATTAGATAGGAAAGGGGGAATCAATGTAATAAGGACAAATGTCCTGCTATTGGGATGGAAGATACTATTACTTTACATTAATAGCATAATAGAAAAGCATTTGAAACGGACATTTAAGAAGAATGTCGGATGATATATTGTGAGCGGCATACAAGATAGCCTGGAAGATGGTAGCAATTGAGGTCTGTTACCGTGTCTATGAGTGTTTGCAGTTAAAACATGGGGTGATAGCTATTTACTTGCTTTCCCGGTGTCAGTAATCCAAAAGAGGCAAAGCTATGCCTGTGCCCAGATCTATTCTTTTCACCATCTGGTGTCTGATTTAGTGGCATTACTTACATTGGCACAAGTGTTTTCCTAAACCATCAGGATACAAACACATTTGCTTCACATTATTTTAATTGAAAAAGCTGTATATAAATTAACAGTACCTACATTTTCTGCTACTATAATGGTTCTTAAAAATCAGTGGCCCACACAGTGTATTATTAAGGGGCTAAACATGTAGCATACACAAATAGACACAAAATATTCATACAAATATACAAACAATTGGGGAGATTTATCAAAACCTGTGCAGAGGAAGAGTGGTGCAGTTGCCCATAGCAACCAATCAGATTGCTTCTTTCATTTTCCACAGGCCTCTTTAGAGGCCTGTGGAAAATGAAAGAAGCAATCTGATTGGTTGCTAGGGGCAACTGCACCACTCTTCCTCTGCACAGGTTTTGATAAATCTGCCCCAATATGTATATACTGTACTCTGTGGGCTACAGATCTCTTCTTCACTGTCCTGGCAGCAGGGATGTATGCTCCTAAATCACACATTGCCTTATGCTGCAGTGACAACACTTAGGAAAACAGTAGGTCCGCTGTGTGTTGATATTGTTTGATACTTGTAGCTGCGAAACCAGGACACAAACACCAAATGCTCAGAGCATTTGATGCTTAAAATCAGGGGCGTCTATAATTTTGATTGGACCCTGGGCAAGCAATTTTTTTGCCCCCCCCCCCACCTGCCTGACCGACACACACTGAGGGTATGTTCACACTGCAGAATCTCTGCTCACGGAATTCTGCAAGCGGAGATCCCATCAGGCGGCCGCCGCCGAAGGCACTTCGGCGGTAGGACAGCGGAGGACTGCGCTGTCACCATTGGACTGCTATGCAGTAGTTGCAGAATTCCATGCAAAGAATGAACAATTTCAGCAGCAGAATTGTCCAGTGTGTACGGTGTGCAGTGTGAACCGGTCTCGCTGAAGATCCATTCACACTGATGGTAATGTTCACTGCACGGAATTCTTCTCATTGAATTCCGCTGTGTGTACATACCCACATACCCTAACAGACACACACTACAGGCAGATACACTTAAATACACACTCACCTGGCTGTCCGTGGTTTCTTCTTTCCTGCGGTGGCCAGGACTGACATGTGATGTCGCTGATGTCCTCCTGCGCAGGTCTGGGGAGGAATGTCACTTGCGCAACGTCCCCCATCAGTCCCGGCTGCCAGGGCTGGTACAAGGATTTCTGCCACCTTAGACATAACCTCATTTTGCCGCCACGCAGGCCCCTGGCTTTTGGTCTAAAAATGTATTTTTGTCCGATGTGTAAACACGTGTTCCCCCCTTTGTGAACAATACCACCATACAGTGACTGAATAACACTGCCATACCAAAAAACGAACAATACCGCCATGCAATGACTGAATAACAGCGCCATACCAGAACACAACAATACCACCATACCTTGACTAACACTGCAATAACATACATCTATACACACACACACACACACACATAAATATCTATCTATAACCCCCCTCCCATGCAAGATATATTTCTCACATAACAGGACCCTACATACCGCCCTTCCTCACATAACAGGACCCTACATACTCCCCAGCCCCCCTCACATAACAGGACCCAACATACCATACTCCCTAGCCCCCACATAACAGGACTCCCAGCCCCTCCCTCACACAGTAATAGCATTAGGTCCCCTCTCCTCTCACCCAGTGCAGCACATCTTCCCCCGAGAAGCTCCAGTGACTATGTGCCAGTGTAGTGAAGAAAACTGTTCCCTGGTAAAGAAAAGTGTCCAAGCAGATGATAAATGCTGAGTCAGCAAAGCCACTCTGATTGGCTGAGATGCGCACACCCGCCCCATACTATTGGTTATTGGGTGGGGTGGGGGGTGCAGCCTCGCTCAACTCACTATTTGGCACCAGTTCCCTGGACACATTTCACTGTCCCCCCCCCCCGATTTCCGTGCTCTCACAGCAGGATAAAGCAAGCTGTACCCTCTCTATGAGAGCAGAGAGATCGGGACAGAAGTGGAGATCAGGGATGTTGAAAACTTTTTTTTTTTTTGTGGGATCTGACGGGTACGCTTTAAAGGGGTACTCCGGTGAAAACCTTTTTTCTTTTAAATCAACTGGTGCCAGAAAGTTAAACATATTTGTAAATTATTTCTATAAAAAAAATCTTAATCCTTCCAGTACTTATTAGCTGCTGAATGCTACAGAGGAAATTCCTTTCTTTTTGGAACACTGATGACATCACGAGCACAGTGCTCTCTGCTGACATCTCTGTCCATTTTAGCAACCGTGCATAGCAGATGTATGCTAAGGGCAGCATGGTGGCTTAGTGGTTAGCACTGCTGCCTTGCAGTGCTGGGGCCTTGGGTTCAAATCCCACTAAGGACAACAATAAATAAAGACTTACTATTATTATTATAATAACGTCAGCAGAGAGCACTGTGCTCGTGATGTCATCAGAGAGCATTCCAAAAAAGAAAATAATTTCCTCTGTAGTATTCATCAGCTAATAAGTACAGGGAGGATTAAGATTTTTTAATAGAAGTAATGTAAAAATCTGTTTAACTTTCCGGAGCCAGTTGATTTAAAAGAAAAAAGGTTTTCACCGGAGTACCCCTTTAAGAATGAAGGGTGTAACTTTACGCCCACATCCCGTGTCCCTTCTATGATGTGTGGTCAGGACCCATGGCTAATACCGGACATCACCGATCCAGCGGCGTCTAAAATAACCGGACATCACCGGACATACCGTACATCACTGATCGCAGCATCTAAAATAAAATAAAAAACAGTCCTGGCAGCTCAGCAGAGCTGATTGGGACCACCGCGGTAAGACCTCGGTGTCTTGATCATCTCAGAGGATGGCGAGAAGTCCCCTATCTGCCTCCCCACCGTCCAATCGTTGCTAGGATGCTCCAGGATGCCTCAGCAGCCTGGAGCAATCGAGCACCAATAACACTGATCAGTGCTATACTATGGCATAGCATTGAGCAGTGTTTGCAATCCAAGCATTGCTTGTAATAGTCCCCTATGGGGACTATAAACTGGTGTAAAAAAAGTAAAAAAAAAAAAAAAAGTTAATAAATAAGAATTAATCCCTTCCCTAATAAAAGTTTGAATCACCCCCCTTTTCCCATAAAAAAATAAATAAAAAATATGTAAACAAAAATAAACATAAACATGTGTGGTATTGCCACGTGCGTAAATGTCCAAATTTTAAAAATATAACATTAATTAAACTGCTTGGTCAATGGTGTTTATGTAAAAAAAGAATACCAAATCCAAAATTGTGTATTTCTGGTCACTTTGTATACCCCCAAAAATTTTATAAAAAGCGATCAAAAAATCCCATCAAAACACAATTGTTACTGATAAAAACTACAGATCATGGCGCAAAAAACTGAGACCTCACACATCCCTGCATATGTAAAAATAAAAAAGTTATATAGGTCAGAAGAGGACATTTTTAAACGTATTCATTTTGGTGCAAAAAGTTATAATTTTTTAACAGAAGTAAAACCATATCAATTTAATCGTATTGACCTACAGAATAAAGATAAGCTGTTATTTTACTGAAAAGTGCACTGCGAAGAATCGGAAGCACCCAAAAGGCCCACAAAGCCCCCACAAATTATTTTTTCTGGTTTCGCCGTAGATTTTGTGGTGAAATGATTGATGGTATTACAAAGTACAATTGGTTGGGCAAAAACAAGCCCTCATATGGTCTGTAGATGGAAAATTGAAAGGGTTATGATTTTTAGAAGATGAGTAGGAAAAATGAAAGTGCAAAAATTTAAAAACCTGTGTCCCTTAAGGAGTTAATATTAGTATATCTGCGATAAACTGGGACAACATAAGGGTACCAATGTAAGAAAATGGTTCAATTGGATTTACCGCCTGTAAAAATGCTGAGGACAGAGCTGGGCTTTAGCAGTCACCTATCCTGGATCCTAACTGTTGTTCCCAGTATTAAGATCCCCAGAGAAGAGCAAAGAAGACCCGCATAAAAATATGAAAGCATGTATTAATGCTGGTAGGTACCAAGATTTCAATGTGATGAATGGAAAAGTAGATGATGGACTGGGTGTTAATGCAAATGCATGATGACGACAGCAGCCAGGATTGAAACAAATGTAGGAACCCCCCCATCTCATTACTAATTTTAACTAAAAATAAAACCATTTAAATAGCAAGAGGGAGAACAGCAGGAGGACTCTTGCAGACTAGGTCTTATTAGAGGTCAATGCATTGACATTACAAGACTCCATCCTGTTTGACGTGGCCTGTTTCCATTACCCTGCAACTGCATACTGAGGAATGATCCTGGAATTGTGCATTGGCACCAGGTTTGCATTTATGTAACATGCAGGGAGTGCTATTGAAATGTTTAATAGGGCTATAATAGAAGATGTAAAAGCACTATTATATCCTGCACCTAGTGATAATATCACGATAGAAGAAAAAAAAAATGCACTACATGTATTAAAACAAAGGGAAGATGTCATCATCACCAAGGCGGATAAGGAATAAAATTGACCATGATAGGGAAGTCGAAAATCAGTTAGGTAACATCATGGTTTCTAATATACTAAAATCTAATCCCATACATAACATTATTAATAAACTCAGATCACTTCTACGGCGTTTTTGTGATTTCAAAACAAACTGCGGGACGATTGCTGCCCAGGTATCCAATGTACCATCCTGGTATATATTGCCTAAGGTCCACAAGTGCACCAGCCCCTGGGCGACCTATCGTCTCGGGGATTGGTGTACCAACTGAATTCCTATCAGGATATATTGATTGGTTAATATCACCACTTCAGAGTCACACTCCCTCATATCTTAGGGACACAGGAGACCTAATTAATGTATTAGAGGATTTTCATTGGCTGGCAGGTTATTCGTTAGCTTCAGCGGATGTTGAAAGCCTGTACACCCACATCTCTCAAGATGTGAGTGTACAGGCTGTACATACACTGTAGGAGGCCACAGATAACTTCGAAGACTTTATCAATTTTTTGACAGAATCTCTGCTCCATGTATTAGAAAATAATGTGTTCCAGTATGGCAGGGAATTTTATAGGCAGACCCATGGCACGGCCATGAGGTCACCAGCCTCATGTGCCTATGCTAATATTTCCCTCGCCATGATGGAAAGAGATCATGTATTTACCTCTACCAACCCCTTTATAGTATAAACCACAAAGGAATTTGGAGTCATTCAAGATAAAAATGAACACTTTATTGTTTTTCATTAAAAACAAGGCATCAAAAATACATGGGGGAAAGTGGACACAGGTGGGTTAGGACAGAAAGGTTGTCACTACTTGCCAACACAAGTGAACATGGACCATCAATAGAAAGTGCAAAGGAGCAGCAGGAGTGACGCCACCCCTGGCGTCACTCCTGCTGCACCTTTGCACTTTCTATTTTTATAGGTTGGTATATTATGCAGCTTTGTATGTATTACAAGACTTTTGCTTATTAGCAATGCATTGCATAATTTTTCCCCTTTGCACTTGATGGTCCATGTTCACTTGTGTTGACAGGTAGTGATGCCCTTTCTGTCCTATCTCCTCTGTGTCCACTTTCCCCCATGTATTTTTTTGCCTTGTTTAATTTTTACCTTGAATGACTCCAAATTCCTTTGTGGTTTATACTTTACAAGGAGGTCATATATGAAGCCCCAGTGTGCTAAGCTTTATGTTCCTATTGTTTTAGGGCAGCATTAACCGCTCCCCTTTATGTATTTACTATTCATCTTCAGTAGAAACTCTTAGCCACGTTGCTATTTTCTAATCAACCCCTTTATAGGTAAAATAAAAATGTATCTGCGATTCGTAGATGACCTGTTTTTGATATGGGACGGATCAAAAGAAGAATTTTCCCAGTTTGTTACTTATTTAAACAATGTAAACACTTTAAATATGTTCTTCACATCAGTGTATGGTGGATAACGTTTGGAATTTTGGGATGTTTTAGTTGAAGTAAATGATCATCACATCGTTACGTCAGGGTATAGAAAACCCATTTACAAAAATGCAATATTACATTATGGGTCCTCTCATCCCCCACATGTCAAAAATAGCATCCCCTTTAGCCAGCTCGTGAGACGTAAAAGGATAAACAATGACCCCAATATATTTAAGTTGCAAGCGGACAAGTTACAAGATCGTTTATGGAAAAGAGGTTATCCTATGAAGGTAATCTAAGATGTCAGAATGAGAGTTGAACATAGTCCAAGAAAACAACTCTGAAAACCTAAAAAAGAAACTAAATGTTCTAGATTAGTGTTCACATTTGATAACACCCCCTTAAATAAAATAATAAAAAATGCAATTTTTAACAATTTACAAACAGATGCAGACTTAAATCCCATGGTAATGGTAAAACCAATTATCCCATACAAAAAGAACAAAACTATTAGAGATAAAAAAAAAACTGAGGTCATCAAGAAAGAAAGCCTGAATTGGTTGAGTGATAAAAATATGGTTGGAAACTTTAAATGTGGCTCCTGTTCTTTTTGTAATTTAAACGCACAATGAAAAGTTATAACATCAGAAGGACATAAAGTAAACATAAATCAATTCATCACTTGTCGATCTACTCACATTGTATATGCCCTGGTATGCGATTGCAATTTCTATTGCATAGGAAAAACGAAATGACCACTTTTCCACAGAATTAGGGAGCATGTTTGCTCATTGGAGCACTTAGATTCATTCAACACATGAAGGAGATGCATTATAGCAATACTCACTGCTTCCGTTTTGTAGCCTTGGAGAGAGTGACATGCGCCTGGGATGGTGTGTGGATAAGCATACCTTGTTGCTAAGGAAAGAGGCCAGATGGATCATAAGACTGAAATGAACAAAATGAACGAAATGAACTTAGTGTAGTGTTATAATATGTTCCTCTGCTCACTTGTTTTTAGAGAGGATTTTAAACTAACACTAATTTGTTTATGTATGGTTACTATGACTACCCAGACTGGGGGTTATTTAACTATGTCTCTAATGAAGTGACGCAAGGCCAGCTGAAGCGCTTGGATAGCGTGAAACGGCACCAGTCGCCTCTTAGATGGATCTCTTTATTGTCCATTTGCACATATTCGCTCGTCATGCTAGGCAGTTGTTGTGGTTTGTAATATACTGTATATAAGTTTATTTGCCATTACTGATAAATAAAGGAAAGGGGATGTCCCATGAAACAAAGATGGGGAATTCAGATTTGCACCGCATACATTTATGTAAAGTAGGACCAATGTGCTGTTTGTATGTAAATATAATACGTCCCTGTAGAGTTTTTCTCTCCCATGGATCTGATAATTTCCTGTTGCCAGGTAACAGAGCACACACTTTCCCACAACCCCCCTTGCTTGCATGTACAGTGGAGACCAACTGCCATTACATTTAGGAGACAAGAGTTAAACTGAGCATGTGTGACCACCTCAGTGGGTCGTAACCAGGGGCAACAGTTATCAAAGCAATGCAGGAACATGAGGGATTAGTAACCTTATATATCTCAAACAGAACATTTTCAGATGTTTTAGTACATTTGAAATATGTTTCATTTTACATAATGCATCAGTTTTGACCTTTTTCTCTGAAAGGGACAACCATGGGCAAGTCTTCCTCCAAGATTAGCAGAACAAAGCCAGAACAGGAGGTGCATCACTTACTAATATGCCTACTCTCTATGGACTCCGTAATAATGATGTTACGTAATGTTTTCTATATACCGCATATACTCAAGTATAAGCCGACCCGAATATAAGCCTAGGCCCCTAATTTTACCCCAAAAACCCAGGAAAAGTTATTGACTTGACTATAAGCCTAGGGTGGGAACTACATCATCCCCCTGTCATCATTCCCCCCTGTCATCATCCAGACCCCCGTAATTTTCACTCCCGTCATCATCACCCCCCTTCATCATCACCCCCTCCCCTTCATCATCACCACCTGTCAATCCCTTTCAGTGGTCTTCAACCTGCAGACCTCCAGATGTTGCAAAACTACAACTCACAGCTTGCCCGGACAGCCATCGGCCTGTGTCATCATCCAGACCCCCCCTTTAGTTTTCTACTCACCTCCCCTCGGTGGGAAGGAAGGGTGAGCTGGTCCAGGCCATCTATGCTGCAGGGACCGTCCGGTGGGGAGGGTTAGTCGCTCCGGGCTGCCCATCTTCACCGGGAGGCCCTCTTCTCCGCTCCGGCCCCGGACTAGTGACGTTGCCTTGACGATGACGCACATGCGCAGGTACGTCTGCTGCGCACGGACATCCATGTGCGTCGTCGTCAAGGCAACGTCACTAGTCTGGAGCCGGCCCAGAGCGGAGAAGAGGGCCTCCCGGTGAAAATGTACAGCCCGGAATGACTAACCCTCCCCACCGGACGGTCCCTGCAGCATAGATGGCCTGGACCAGCTCACCCTTCCTTCCCACCGAGGGGAGGTGAGTAGAAAACTAAAGGGGGGGTCTGGATGATGACGAAGGCCGCAGTGGTCTTCAACCTGTGGACCTCCAGATGTTTCAAAACTACAAATCCCAGCATGCCCGGACAGCCATCGGCTGTCCAGGCATGCTGGGAGTTGTAGTTTTGCAACATCTGGAGGTCTGCAGGTTGAAGACCACTGAGAAGGAATTGACAGGCGGAGAGTTCACATGAGCATAAGCTGAGGGGGCGTTTTCAGCACGAAAAATCGTGCTGAAAAACTCGGCATATACTTGAGTATATACGGTATGTTTAAAGATAGCACATATCTATCAATACTAAGAGGCAAGAATGATGTGCTTACTTTTAGACAATTCTAAATACATAAAGAAAATCTTATATTCATGGTGCAAGGGGTAGTTTGACTAACAGTCTTTAGTAGATAATATATATATATATATATATATATATGTATCTTTATATTTGGTATAGTAGATACATATGCTAAAAATGTAGCATTTACATAGAACATGGACACTTTGATAAAGCAGAAATCCACTTCACAGAAAAACATAGCATTTTCCCAAAAGCATTACAGCACATTTCTGCTAATTCCTAGCTAAATGTTCCCACATTCTCTATATAAATTACACAAAGTGAATAGAGAAGATATAGTAGGTGCAAAGCACTGTTGAGTTATATGATCACAATGACTTTCTTAAAGTCTTTATAACACCCAGAAGCAATTTTAGAGCTTGATGAAAAGACCTGTGAGACATATATCAGTCAGTAGTATGAGCTTTCCCTTATTGCAGTGTAGATATGGGGTTATGGGTTAATTCAGCATGACCGAGTGATCTATGTTGGCCGCTCATTCACTGTGTACTGGGATTCCTGAGGCGTAGTGACCCTTTCTTTGGATCGCTAATCTGGCAGTCCCAACACTTTATAATACAATGTTTCATCAGCCATTCACAGTACACAAAATTGAACATCTGAAACAAGCAGCAAAGCTATAGATCTTTATGGCAAATCTAGAGACGTTGATCAGCCATGTCCTGCCTGTAAATGGCCAAAGATTGGGCTGAGACTCGGCACCTTTTATATAGAAATGGCCATATATTTTTATTTCTATAACTCTGCGTACACTATAATATTTACTGGTAATATACCCAGTAGAGATTCTCTTCATCACAAGGGGGGAGAGTGGTGCAGTTGCCCATATAAACCAATCAGATTGCTTATTTTATATTTCAGAGGTCTTGATAAAAATGAAAGAAGCAATCTTATTGGTTGCTCTGGACAACTGCACCACACTCTACATCTCTCAATAAAGGCATTAGAAGTAATATTCAAATAATTTCGCACCACTTTTTTTTGCCTTAGCTTTGCCACATTTTCTTTAGTTTTGCCATATTTGCTTAAAATGTATACGCAATATTAGCACCACATGTTCAGATGTTTAGCATCCAATTTAGGGCCCTGTTAGCGAATTTGTGGCTATACTTTTTGTGCTATTAACACACTGTTTATGGACAACTTTCTGTTGCAAAAAAGTGTCACAATTAATACCAAGTAAACCTGGTATTAAATCATGTGCTATTGGCACCAAATTTTTAAGAAGACCAAACACACTTCTGAAAATGAGGCGCAGTTAAAGGGGTACTCCAGTGAAAATATTTTTTTTTAAATCAAATAGTGCCAGAACGTTAAACAGATTTGTAAATTAATTCTATTTAAAAATCTTAACCCTTCCAGTACAGTATCAGCTGCTGTATACTACACAGGAAGTTCTTTTCTGTTTGAGTTTATTTTCTGTCTGACCACAGTGCTCTCTGCTGACACCTCTGTCCGTCTCAGGAACTGTCAAGAGTAGGAGCAAATATCCAAAGCAAACCTATCCTGTTCTTGACAGTTCCTGAGACCGACAGAGGTGTCAGTAGAGAGCACTGTGGTCAGACAGAAAATACATTTAAAAAGAAAAGAACTTCCTGTGGAGCATACAGCAGCTGATAAATAATGGAAGGATTAAGATTTTTAAACAGAAGTAATTTACAAATCTGTAAACACTCCTAGAGGTGCAAACAAGAGCCCTAAAAATACAAGACTAATATTCTTCCAGTGTGTTAGAATTACAACCCCATCAACACACACTATTAAAGGGGTACTCCGCCCCTAGACATCTTATCCCCTATCCAAAGGATAGGGGATAAGATGTTTGATCGCAGGGGTCCCGCTGCTGGGAACCCCCGTGATCTCTCCTGCAGCACACCCTGTCATCTGGTGCAAGGAGCGAGCTTTGCTCCGTGCCTGATGACTGGGGATGCAGGGGCCGGAGGAACGTGAATTCACGTTTTGTCCCCTCAATGCAAGTCTATGGGAGAGGGCGTGAAGGCTGCCACGCCCCCTCCCATAGACTTGCATTAAGAGGGCAGGGTATAATGTCACAAAGGGGAGTGTCCGTAACATCACGATCCTCCGGCCCCTGCATTCCAGTCATCAGGCACGTAGTGAAGCTGCAGGAGAGATCGCGGGGGTTCCCAGCGGCCGGATCCCCACGATCAGACATCCTTTGGATAGAGGATAATATGTCTAGGGGCAGAGTACCCCATTTGTATGGGTGTTTGGGCAATAAGGCAAAATGTGAATTCATTTAAAGTTATTTGACTGGGTACTAATAACCTGCATGCATTATATGTCTTAGGGAGAATTAAACTGGCAGAGTCACTGGTAGAGAGGGATCTGGGTGAACTTGTAGATCATAGACTACAGAATAACATGCAATGTCAGGCAGCTGCTTCTAAGGCCCGCGGGATATTGTCATGTATTTAAAGAGACATGGGCTCATAGGACAGGGACATAATACTACCCCTTTATAAAGCATTGGTGCGGCCTCGCCTGGAATATGTTGTTCAGTTTAGGGCACCAGTTTGTTAAAAGGATATCCTGAAGAAGGGAAAAGTACAAAGATGCGCAACTAAACCAATAAGGGGCATGGAACATCTTAGCTATAAGGAATAAAATGTATTTAGTCTTGAGAAAATATGTCCCCTTAAGGACCCAGCCCATTTTCACCTTAAGGACCAGAGTATTTTTTGCAAATCTGACCATTGTCCCTTTAAGCATTAATAACTCTGGGATGATTTTACCTTTCATTCTTATTCTGAGATTGTTTTTTCGTGACATATTCTACTTTTTGTTAATTAGTGTTAGTTAGTTTAATTAGTGGTAAATTGTTGTCAAAAATTCCAAGATTTTATTAAAAATTTGAATTTGAAACTCTCTCTGCTTATAAGGAAAATGGACATCCCAAATAAATTATATATTGATTCACATATACATTATGTCTACTTTATGCTTGCATCATAGAGTTGACATGTTTTTACTTTTGGAAGACATCAGAGGGCTTGGCACACTATTTTGGAAACTACACCCCTCAAGGCACGTAGCAAGGGGTACAGTGAGCCTTAAACACCCCACAGGTGTTAGACGACTTTTCATTAAAGTTGGATGTGTAAATACATTTTTTCTTTCCCTAAAATGCAGTTTTTCCCCCAAAATGTAACATTTTTACAAGGTAATAGCAGAAAATGCCCCCCAAAATTTGTAACCCCATTTCTTCTGAGTACCAAAATACCCCATATGTGGATGCTCAGAAGAGAAGGAGTGCCATTAGGCTTTTGGAGAGAGAATTTGTTTGGAATGGAAGTCAGGGGCCATGTGCGTGTACAAAGCCCCCATGGTGCCAGAAGAGTGGCGCGAATGCTCACTGCACCCTTTATTACATTCCTTGAAGGGTATAGTTTCCAAAATGGGGTCACATGTGGGGGGTGGTTCCACTGTTCTGTCACCATGGGGGGCTCTGTAAACGCACATGTACTTCAATTCCAGCCAAATTCTCTCTCCAAAAGCCCAATGGTGCTCGTTTTCTTCTGAGCCTTTTAGTGCACGCGCAGAGCACTTTACGTTTACACATGGGGTATTTATATACTCAAAAGAAATGGTGTTACAAATTATGGGGGGCTTTTTTTTACTATTTCCCCTTGTGAAAATAAAACATTTAGGATAACACCAGCATTTTAGTGAAAAAAAAAATAATAATAATTTTCACGTCCAACTTTAATGAAAATTCTTCAAACACCTGTGGGATGTTAAGGCTCACTATACCCTTGTTATGTTCCGTGAGGGGTGTAGTTTCCAAAATGAGGTAACATGTGGGTGTTTTTTCGACCCCGTTTATGTCAGAACAGCTGTAACGATCAGCTACCCCTGTGCAAATCACCTCACATGTACATGGTGCGCTCTCTCTCCTGAGCCTTGTTGTGCGCCCGCAGAGCATTTTACGTCCACATATGGGGTACCTCTGTACTCATGAGAAATTGCATTACAAATGTTTTCCTTTTACCTCTTGTGAAAATGAAAAGTATGGGGCAACACCAGCATGTTAGTGTAAATTTTTTTACACTAACATTATAGAGTAGACCCCAACTTTACCTTTTCATAAAAGGTAAAAGGAAAAAAAGCCCACCAAAGTTTGTTAGGCAATTTCTCTCGAGTACAGAAATAACTCATGTGTTGCCGTAAACTGTTGCCTTGAAATAAGACAGGGCTCCAAAGTGAGAGCGCGCCATGCACATTTCAGGACTAAATTAGGGATTTGCATAGGGACGGACCTGGATGCAAGAATGACACTTGCCTCCGATACTCAAATTACCCCATGGAAGTGTTTCCCAAACAGGGTGCCTCCAGCTGTTGCAAAACTCCCAGCATGCCTGGGAGTTGTTGTTTTACAACAGCTGGAGGCACCGTTTTGGAAACAGTGCCGTACCAGGCGTTTTTCATTTTTTTTTAGGGGGATGTGTAGGGGTATATGTATATGTAGTGTTTTACTTTTTATTTTGTGTAGATGTAGTGTAGTGTATTTTTTTTAGGGTACATTCACACAGGCGGGGATTCACAGAGAATTCCCAGCTGGGAATTTTAGCTGCAGAAAATTTGCTGCTTCTCAAACTTGCAGCGAGAAACTCGTTGTAAACCCCCACCCGTGTTAATGTACCCTGTACATTCACTTGGAGGGGGGGGGGGGGGGACCTTCAGCTGTTGCAAAACTACAACTCCCAGCATGCCTTTTGGCTGTCTGTGCATGCTGGGGGTTGTAGTTATGCAACAGCTGGAGGCCCACTGGTTGCAAAACACTGAGAGTCTGTTACTTAACTCAGTGTTTCACAACCAGTGTGCCTCCTGCTGTTGAAAAACTACAACTCCCAGCATGTATTGTCTTTCAGTGCATGCTGGGAGTTGTAGTTTGTAACAGCTGGAGGCACACTGGTTGCGAAACACTGAGTTAGGTAACAAACTCTGTGTTTCGCAAACAGTGTGCCTTCAGCTGTTGCAAAACTACAACTCTTAGCATAGACTTACAGCCAAGGCGTATTCTGGGACTTGTAGTTATACAACAGCTGGAGGCACACTACTGCAACTCCCAGCATGCCCTTTGGCTGTCAGTGCATGCTGGGGGTTGTAGTTATGCAACTGCTTTAGGCACACTTTTTCATAGAAAAAATGTGCCTCAAGTTGTTGGATAACTACAACCCCCAGCATGCACAAACTACCAAAGGGCATGCTGGGAGTTGTAGTTGTGCCTTCTGCTGTTGCATAACAACAACTCCTAGCATGCCCTTTTGTGCATGCTGGGAGTTGTTGCTAGGCAACAGAAGGAGGCACAACCTCACCTCCTGCTGCTGCTGGACCTGTGGATCAGGGGACCCATGTCCAGGTGAGGACTACTGGCACCCGCTCTCACCCTCCGGACTAGGGGCAGAACGGGTGCCGTTAGGGACACCCCCATAGCAGTCCGTCACTGCCCGATAAATCAGGACAATCGTTAGGTGGTGAGGTGCCACCTCACTCCTGCGGATAAAGGGTGACAGGTGTTGTCTCAGACGGCACTATCACCCTTTATTTCCGGGTCACCGGGGACCCGATTGACCTAGAATCGCCGCAAATCGCCGACATGGGTGGGGGTTGTCTCAGGACCCCCCCAAGGGGTTTTCACGGGGTACCTGCTGAATGATTTCAGCAGGCATCCCGGTCCAGTACCCGCCCGGAGTGCGGCAGGGACTGGAATTCCCACGGGCGCACAGGTACGCCCTGGGTCCTTAAGGGGTTAAAGGGGTTATCCACCATAAGGTGATTTTAGTACATACCTGGCAGGCAGTAATGGACATGCTTAGGAAGGATCTGCGCTTGTCTTGGGGATAAAGGGCTATGTTGTGAGATTACCATAAAACTGTGGCTAGCTTTTTGTGAACTGGTATTTCCTGTTTGAATTTTATTTTTTTGACTACAAATCCCACAATTCAATTTTCATCCCTCCCAAACATCAGCCACCCCACCCATTGAAACAAAAGACCTGTGGTTTTCAATCAGGGTGCCTACAGCTGTTGCATTATTTTCAGATTGATCCCTCCACCCATTGAAGCAGACAGGTTCCCTGTCATTAGCTGACTAGTGAGTCAGGTCTCAGCCGCATTGCAAGCTGGGAAAAATCTGAGACAACAGCCATTTTGTATGCTGGTAAAAATAAATATTGGAGTGCAAATCACAGAAGAATTGTGAGAAAACCATCACACAAAGGTACAGACACTGTATTATGAATTACACTAACTTTAAAGCCCCTGTAGCATAGTCATATAAAAGAAATTCCTGGAATACCCCTTTAAGGGAAGACATAATAAACTTGTTTAAATTTAGTTATATACTACATACAGGATAGGGGATGTCAGATCATGGGGGTCCAACCGCTGAGACCCCATGATCTCCAGAAGGACACCCCAATTTCATTGTTTTAGACAGAGCAGTGACTCTAGAGCGGTGTGCATGTGTGTCTCACTGCTCTATTCAAAATAATGGAGGAAAAAAGTCAATCTCTAGAGGCAACAAGCCTTTTTTACTATAAGAACTATGGGGGACATTTATCATTGAGTTTACCCCTTTTTCTTGTGTATTTTTTTGCGTAAACATTTGCGCAGTGACTTTCATTGCATCTTTTTTATAGAATATTTTGCAATGTTCTCTACGTGCTCGAGTACCATAGAAAGAAAATTGCTTTGCACACTAATTTACTATTGCGCATTTGGTATTTAGATATTAAAACTTAAAAGGCAACAGATTATGCACAAATATAGAGCACCTAGGAGTGCACGTACCAATGTGTCAGACGGTAGAACCATGAAGGAATGTCTACGTTTGAGCAAAATATAAGCTTGCGCACGGCTGATGAATTTTGCACAGACATACAAAACATAGATAGCACTGACATGGTTTAAATGATTTCTACCTTCCACCAACATTGATAAATCTCCCTCATGAATCTGTGTCTACCTCCGGAACCGGTCACAGCAAAAACGGTCAAGGGCTTCAAACTAGGCTTAGATGATTTCTTAGGAAACTAATATAACATAATACCATAATACTTACAGTATGAACAGAATTCCTGTTTTAAATATTGATGAAATCTGACCACCACTCAGGATCAAGAGGGAAGTTCTTATTTAGGAGAGATTGTTTTATGCCTTGTTCTAGGTTATCAGAGGGGAAATAAACTTCTGAAGTTACCCATACTGCATCTCTTCATCCACACTTAACTCTTGATAAAACTTGATGGACATGTGTGTTTTTTGAGCCCTACTAAGGCCTGTTTCACACTACAAAATTACTCTGTTTTAAAGATCCGTACGAAAGTTCCGTCTGAAAATCAACTGAAAACGGCAGTTACAAAATCCTATACGGCTGTTAGAAAATCCCATTATAGTCTATGGGATTTTTCTAATAGCCGTGAACCAGTTATAGCCCGTTATTAATAACGGCCGTTATTTTGTGACGGAAGATGGTAATGGGAGAAATAGTGCATGCAATGTAATGGGATTTTCTAACGGCTGTATAGGATTTTGTAACTGCCATTTTCAGACGGAACTTTTGTACGGATCTTTAAAACAGAGTAATTTTGTAGTGTGAAAGAAGCCTAACTATATAACTTTGTAACTCCCTGTTGAATGTATAACTTTGCTGTGTTTCACTCCTTCGCTTGCGCTTGCTCTGTCTCATTGTAGGAAATTGTCTCCATTATAGTGTATGGAGTAAATCTCCGGCAGTGAGTTGGAGCTTGCACCAGGCCAGGACCCAGCTATATCGGAGTGGCTGTCAGCACTAAGACCCCACTGTTTAATGCCCCACTGTTTAGAAAAACAAAAGTTTTTCTAAATGATGGTAACGCTATAAAGGTCTAAGAAACCTATGACTGAATGACAGTGGCACGTTTTCAAAGTGTTTTCATTTTTAAATATATTTAAACCAGCGTCAATATAGATTTGACATATTTCTTTCTAATCTTTGACTTAAGTAACAAGAAGCTTAGTGCTACATTGATATGAAACCTATATTAGATGTAAACTGTTAAATTATCACAAAATGTAATCTATAGGTCATCTGGGTTATAAAGAACAAAGCTTACAGTGGGTTTTATTTTGTGGCAAGCATAGGGTTGTTAGTCAGTCACTATGCCACAATGCAGTATTTAGACATAATTTTTTTTATTACTAGCTCCTAATACTGTAAATAATACTAATAATATTGAATACTGTAAATATGCTAGAGATGCCTATTAATCCTCTAATATTTTTAAGGAGTTTGAACAGAGGTCCTTTTAATATTTCCCATATTTGTTGCTTTATAACTTTATATTCTAGTAACCATAATGTTTTAGCGGCCTAGTTTATCTTCTGTTTTCTGGAAAACCATAATGAGTATATAAGTTGGAATGAAAAATGTCAACCCTTCTAATAAAGATGATCTGGGCAGGGAAATTGCTGTAATATAGATATAGCATTTAAACACATTTTTATTAACCGAAAATGTACTTAATTACACTAATGTTAGCCACTGGAATGTTTCCTGTTCAAGGCTTGGAGGATTCATGAGGTTGGTTGAGCAATTTAAGTAAATGAAGAATGTCCTTCGGTTAAGAAAGGGAAAATATCCAAAAATTCTATTGATTTAGTACTTTTATATTTACATCTTATTTAGCAGTACTGATTACTTGTTGGTCTTTTAACTGGAACCCTACAAATCCTAATGATTCTTACATATTAAGTCAAGACTATTCCAGGTAAGGTACACCAGATGCCCATTAAAAGACTTTTCCAGAACTGCATATGCTGAAGACCATAATCTGCTAAGTACTTGATGGTGAAGCTTAAACATAGCAAAAGCAGGAAAAGGGGACTATATATTTTATTGAGGTTTCCTCAATGCTTAAAGCCTCCAACACCATTCGGTCCTTACTTAATGACAGATTCATAACACTACATCATGGCTACCAAGCTCCTGTTCATAGCCGAGTCATCTTCTATGACACTGGTGTTCACCTCTCATGCAATATGCACAGGACTCTTGCCTCAGTAAATACCTCTTACATAACCCCCACGACAGCCTGAGAAAGGGCCTAGCCCCAAAAAGTTGCCTAAAATCATTGCTGTTTCTCTGTCCCTCTCGTCCTGCATGCCTGCCGATAGGAATGATTTTTAAAGCAATGCAATAAAGTATTCAAGATTGTATCTGTAAACTAGTGGTGAGTGCCGTTTTCTACTATTCTACTATATATTGCAAAATATGCATAACAAAGCAGAACAGTCTGCAACACCTGCTGCATCATTTCCTGTCTGCTCCTCTACCTGTGGCATTGCTTAGCACAATGCAGCATGCTGTAAAACACCTAAACGTTCCAATAAAGGTCTAGATGTATATGTGTATATGCCAGGGATATGGTGATATAGGCTGGGGGGCTAGTTAGAGTTGAAGACATCACCCAGGGTGTGGGGCTTTAGCACAGAGACAACATCCAGCCACTCCTCCTAAGACAGCAGAGGAGGATGTATTGTCTCAGGAAAGAGGTAGGAACTAGGGGTATGTCAAATGGGTATTCAAATATTTTTTTTTTATTAGACTATGCTACAGGGGCTGTAAAGTTAGTGTAGTTCATAATATAGTGTCTGTACCTGTGTGTGACGGTTTTCACACAATTCTTATGTGATTTTCACCCCAATATTTATTTTTAACAGCATACAAAATGACTGTTGTCTCAGATTTTTCCCAGGTTGCAATGTGGCCGACACCTGACATCACTAGTCAGCTGATGACAGGGAGCCTATCTGCTTCAATGGGTGGAGGGATCGCTTGGTGGCAGAGAGATCAATCTGCAACTAATGCAATAGCTGTAGGCACCCTGATTGAAAACCACAGGTCTTTTTAATGGATGCAGCTCATTTATGTTTCAAAGGGTGGGGTGGCTGATGAGTGGGAGGGAGGAAAATGGAATTATAGGATTTGTAGGAAAAAAAGGAAAACTCAAACAGGAAATATCAGTTCACAAAAAGCTAGCCACAGTATTATGGTAATCTCACAACAGCCCTTTTGCCCCAAGACAAGCACAGATCCTTTCTAAGCATGTCCATTACTGTCTTCCAGGTACGTACTAAAATCACCTTTTGTTGGATGACCCCTTTAAGACAACACCACACCGAAATTTAAATAACTACACAACTTCCTATCGGGGTATTCCAAGCAAAAGCATGTTACAGACAGTAAAAATGATATGTCTTAGACTTCTTTCACATTGCCGTTAGTACACGGCAGTGTGACAGCCGCCGGGAGAGCCGGGGAGAATAGCAGGAGAAAAATTACTGCTTGTGCCACCTTTTTCTCCCTCTATTCATAACGGTGCCAGCTTCCCCCATAATAGTAAATTGGAGCCGCTGGGACCCATTGTTGCCCATTGCTCCCCTTCATGAGAACTGCCACTGAAGTCTGGGAAAAAAAGAGACTTTGACGGCTGTTCTCGACAGGGTGGGGTTGGTGGGGTTGCGGGGTCAACGGCAGTGTGAAAAAAGCTTTAGGGTGATAGTCTTAAATTTAGATTTCTGATAACTGAATATCCTTTTTAAAGTGCACCCCTTATCTCTCTCTCACCTGTGTAGTTTAATAGCTTTCATTAATGCAATCTGCTAAACAGTAGAAAGCTGCTGGGCACGGACATTAACTATGGTTATGTGACATCCTTAAAGGGGTTACACACCATAAGGGGATTTTAGTACGTACCTGGCAGATAGTAATGGACATGCTTAGGAAGGATCTGCACTTGTCTTAGGGCTAAATGGTTATGTTGTGAGATTACCATAATACTGTGGCTAGCTTTTTGTGAACTGGTATTTCCTGTTTGAGTTTTTTTCTTTTCCTACAAATCCCATAATTCCATTTTCCTCCCTCCCACACATCAGCCACTCCACCCTTTGAAACATAAATGAGCTGCATCCATTCGAAAGACAAGTGGTTTTCAATTTGGGTGCCTACAGGTGTTGCATTAGTTGCAGATTGATCTCTCTCCTACCAAGCAATCGTTTCACCCACTGAAGCAGACAGGCTCCCTGTCATCAGCTGACTAGTGATGTCAGGTCTTGGCCGCATTGCAACCTGGGAAAAATCTGAGACAACAGTCATTTTGTATGCTGTTAAAAATAAATATTGGGGTGAAAATCACATAAGAATTGTGGGAAAACCGTCACACACAGGTACAAACACTATATTATGAACTACACTAACTTTACAGCCCCTGTAGCAGAGTCAAATAAAAAAAAAATTCCTGGAATACCCCTTTAAATACATTTTTTTTACAACTGATATGCTTAAACTGGAAATGTAAGAAGTAACTCTGATGGTCTGGGGCACTCAGTTCTAAAGGATGGGTGCATCACTATTATGTGGTGGGTTCTGAACCGGTAAGTGGAAATGTCCATAGAAGGATTTCTTATTACTTACTGCAAAATAACTAGAATATGTGGATTGTTTTCTATTTAAAAGTTGTTAGAATACAAATTAAATTACATAACCATTGCTTAAATAGATTTTTATCAAAATCATAATGCCTTTACATAAAAAAACAAGAAATCTGTGATCTTTAGTAGTCTATTTCTATGGTTTGTATACTTAGTGATTTGGTTGGTGTATATATCCATCTAGAATAAACTTCAAACAAATTTCTTTAAATTGATGTTAATGTAACTTAATCTAATCTAGGAGTTCCATTGTATCCAGTGTGTCTAATCTGTTCATGTCCCTGATGTAGCTAAAATGAGTATGGCATTAAATTTATGTTGTTATTTTAAAAGATTCCTAAAGGTGAAGTTAAGGGGTCACAAACTTTGAACCTGAAGCTGTAACTATGGACAAAGCACATTTTTGAAAAGTTTCCACGTCCATTCTAAATCTTTTGACCTGAAGTTTTCATTTCTTTTCAATACAATAGGTATCTTCAAATAATCTGGTGGAAATTTGTTTTGCGAAAACACATTGGGCCTCATTTACTGAGGCTTTTCCGAGTAGATTTTGTAGGGATTTTTGTGTTGCATGTGTCGTGCGGCAGAATTTCCGACAAATTAAAAAACTACTGACTCTCCATTTTACAAAGAAGTGTGGCCATCGGGAATAAAGGGCATGCCTCCACAAAAACCAAATTTTTTTTAAATAAACCAATTTACTAATGTTTCCACAAAAAATGTGGTGGATTTGACCTCTGGAAACCTGAAGCTCAGAGCAGGCATAAAAAGAGCAAAATGTAGGAAAAATAATACAATAATAAAAGATACAATAATAAATACCATGGAAAAATGGAAACAAAAACCCACAAAGAAAACTAAAATTCATTCTTAGTAAATGAGGACCATTGTGATTATTAACAAAGCATAATGCTCCAGAATTCTAGCTGGAACTATGGAATACGTGGCAGGCACCAAACTGTTATATGTTTAAAAAAACTTTCAAAATTTAAAAAAATTCTTCCTTTGAAAAGCTTCTGAAACAGAAGCCTTACAATAATGAGTCATAAAATGTATCATATTTTTGTGCAAAATATGTCAGCCATAAGGTGCTGTAAGGAAGGGGAGACCATCAAACATGTCTTGCATATTGGACCAAGTGTATCATTCCAAGCCAGTCATTTTAATCAATATAAATGAATTTGTGCCATTTTTGCCATCTTGTCTGGCATTTTACAACACTATAAATAGGAATCTCCAGGTTAAGTAAAAATATTCTCCAAAGTGGGATTACAACTTATTTTGCATTATTTTCACTAAATACTGCAGATTTACAATTACTAAGGAAAGAAAAGCTTGTTGAGTAGCCATTGTAAGAGTAGCCATTTTTGCTGTCTTCTGTAGGCATTTTTTGTAAAATGCTCAACTGTAATCTTTTTAAGACATTTTTTTTTGTTGGATTTATGCCAAAACTATGTTTTCCATTTTTATTTTATTTTGGAATTTTTAGACCCAGAAGTTAAAGGGGTACTCCAGAGGAAAACTTTTTGTTTTTAATCAACTGGTGCCATAAAGTTAAACAGATTTGTAAATTACTTCTATTAAAAAATCTTAGTCCTACCAGTACTTATTTGCTGCTCAATACTACAGAGGAAATTATTTTCTTTTTGGAACACAGAGGTCTCTGATGACATCATGAGCACAGTGCTCTCTGCTGACATCTCTGTCCATTTTAGGAACTGTCCAGAGCAGCATATGTTTGCTATGGGGATTTTCTCCTACTCTGTACAGTTCTTAAAATGGACAGAGATGTCAATAGAGAGCACTGTGGTCATGATGGCAGCAGAGAGCTCTGTGTTCCAAAAAGAAAATAAATTCCTCTGTTGTATTAAGCACCTTATAAGTACTGGAAGGATTAAGATTTTTTAATAGAAGTAATTTACAAATCTGTTTAACTTTATGGCACCAATTTATTTAAAGGAAACCAAGCATCAGATTTTACCCTATATAACACTTGGCAAAGCGTTATATAGGGTAAAATCTTTATTTTCACCATTCACCAGCTTGTTACTACAGTGGTCACCTAAGGTGTGGGCAACAGGATTGTCACTTAAAAAAGCTTTAAGAAGATTAAAACACAAGTTAATTTGTACCTGTTGTTTATAGTGTGTAGATTTTACCCTATATAATGCTTGGTAAAGCGTTATGTAGGGTAAAATTGTTGTCCACACCATCCCCGGGGGACGCTCCTGCCCCCAGGGATGGTGAAGATATGAAGTTATAAACTAGTCACCGCCACGGCCGTAAGTTGTCCCCTGGGCAGGGAGCTCATTCTCACCTACTCCCGTTCTTCGGCCGGCAGCGACGCCCCCTCCGCTTGATTGATGGGCAGCGTCATCGCTCTGCTTTGTCTGTTCAGTGAGCGGAACAATGACGTGGCCCATCATTCAAGCGGAGGGGCGTCGCTGCCTGCAGAAGAACGGGAATAGGTGAGTGGAGCTCCACACCCAGGGGACTACTTACGGCCGTGGCGGTGACTAGTTTATAACTTCATATCTTCACCATCCCTGGAGGCAGGAGCATCCCCCGGGAATGGTGAGGGCAACAATTTTACCGTATATAACGCTTTACCAAGCATTATATAGGGTAAAATCTGATGATTGGTTCCCTTAAAAAAAAAAAAAAGTTTTCCACCGGAGTACCCCACTACACACTATAAACAACAGGTACAAATTAACTTGTGTTTTAATCTTCTTAAAGCTTTTTTAAGTGACAATCCTGTTGCCCGCACCTTAGGAGACCACTGTAGTAACAAGCTGTGGTTTATAACGGGGGCTGTCACTTCTTGCTAAGCCAATATTAAGTGCCAAAGAAAGAACATTTTTGGGGGAAAACAAAGAGCAATGATGGAGTAAATAATTGTCTCTCAAATTATTGCCTCTTGTTTAATTCAGACCAGAAATGATGGATTTATGGGGGCGTCTGTTGTTTAATTAAGCCCGGCTCCAGTCAGTGAGGGGGCTGAGAAGCGGCTTGTAGTTGGCTTTTTAATTTGTAGCCTTCATTCTGTAGCACTGACTGGATTCAGGTTTACTCATTAAAGCAAGCCTGCCTCCACTAGAATTCATTGCCACAGTAAAGAGGTGCAATTCTTAGGAACTTTTTCCTTTTAAAAGTCTGTATATTCATGCCACATACTGTACACCTCCTTGTTTAATAAACAGTGTTAGGTTGCATTCACACCACGTTTTTGCAATACAGTTCCCATATCAGGTTTTTGATGAAAAACGGATTCCTCAAAACCGTACTAAACTGTATCAAAACGTGTGTACAAATTTTAACCCGTATACGGTTAAAAATCTTATACGGGTTGAAAAATTATGTCCAGTTGCATCGTTTTTTTAAGAAATTAACAAATGTTTTTTAAACTTTTCACTCCATTATGAGTAAAGTTTCACTTGTTTGATTGAAATTACAAGAAAAAATCTGTGCAAGTCAAAAATTTGATGGTGAAAACCGATGGAACCGTACGCACATATGGTTCTCTACGGTTCTCATTGACTCCCATGTTAAAAAAATGTCTACGGTTTTCAATATGGTTCCATGCAGTTTTCAAATTGAAAACGTATACGTGAACTGTATTACAAAAACGTGGTGTGAATGCACCCTTACATGTGACTGTCGATAAGATACAATAATTACAATGTGGCAGTATAAAGCCAACACATTTGCAGCCTCTCATGTCTAGCTTGGAACGTAGATGTAGATTTCCCTTAAAGTGTACCTGTCATCAGGGCCGTTTGAAAGAATTTGGGGGCCCCAAGCAAAATGGACATGGAGGCCCCCCCCATGATGTTCACGCACATCACGCTCTAGGGCCGGCGTCAGGACGTAGTATCGCTGGCCCTTGAATGCTGGGAGCGTGACGTGAGCGAACGTCGATACGAGGCCCGCACATTAGGTGCAGCACAGTTCCCCCCACGTTAGGTGCGGCACAGTTCCCCCCACATTAGGTGTGGCACAGTTCCCCCCACGTTAGGTGCGGCACAGTTCCCCCCACGTTAGGTGCGGCACAGTTCCCCCCACATTAGGTGCAGCAGAGTTCCCCCCACATTAGGTGCAGTATAGTTCCCCCCCACATTAGGTGCAGTATAGTTCCCCCACATTAGGTGCAGTATAGTCCCCCACATTATGTGCAGTATAGCTCCCCACAATAGGTGCAGTATAGCTCCCCAAATTAGGTGCAGTATAGTCCCCCACATTAGGTGCAGTGTAGTTCCCCCACATTAGGCAGTATAGTTCCCCACATTAGTTGCTGTACAGTTCCCCTACATTAGGCCTTTAGTTCCCCCACATTAGGTGCAGTATAGTCCCCCTACATTAGGTGCAGTATAGTTCCCCACATTAGGTGCAGTATAGTTCTCCACATTAGGTGCAATATAGTTCTCCCCACATTAGGTGCAGTATAGTTCCCCACATTATGTGCAGTATAGTTCTCCACGTTAGGTGCAGTATAGTTCTCCACATTAGGTTGGCAGTATAGTTTACCCCACATTAGGTGCAGTATAGTTCCCCACATTAGGTGCAGTATAGTTCTCCCCACATTAGGCTATAGTCCCTCCACATTAGGTGCAGTATAGTTCTCCCTACATTAGGCTATAGTTCCCCCACATTAGGTGCAGTATAGTCCCCCCACATTAGGTGCAGTATAGTTCCCCCACATTAGGTGCAGTATAGTTCCCCCACATTAGGTGCAGTATAGTTCCCCCACATTAGGTGCAGTATAGTCACCCACATTAGGTGCAGTATAGTTCCCCCACATTAGGTGCAATATAGTTCCCCCACATTAGGTGCAGTATAGTTCTCCCCACATTAGACTATAGTTCCCCACATTAGGTGCAGTATAGTCCCCCCACATTAGGTGTAGTATGTTCCCCCACAGACATACAGCCTCCACCCATACAGTGTATGGCTGGAGGCTGTATGCCTGTTTACTGCCCTACTTCAGTGCTCCGACCACTGCTCCTCTGGTCCGGCCACCATAGCAGGAGTTCCCGAGTCTGGAGGAGCGGTGGTCGGAGCACTGAAGCTGATGTGCCGCTGCTCACTTACCATGCTGGCCAGCGCATGTCCTGTACACTGTTCTGCTCCTCCGCGTTGCTTTCCAATGGGCGCACGCACTGGACGGGGCAATTGCCCCGTTCCCCCCCCCTGTATCCGCCACTGCATGCATTATATACACACACAATACACATTACATACTGTACATGCATGCTTCATACACACACCACATACTGTACACATTACATACTGTACATGCATCATACACACAACACACTGTACACATTACATACTGTACATGCATTATATACACACACACACTGTACACATTACATACTGTACATGCATCATACACACACAACATACTGTACACATTACATACTGTACATGCATGCTTCATACACACAACATACTATACACATTACATACTGTACATGCATGCTTCATACACACAACATACTGTACACATTACATACTGTACCTGCATCATACACACACACACATACTGTACACATTACATACTATACATGCATGCTTCATACACACACACACACACACACTGTACACATTACATACTAGACTTGCACCATACACACACATACTGTACACATTACATACTGTACATGCATCATACACACATACTGTACACATTACATACTATACCTGCATGCTTCATACACACACACATACTGTTCACATTACATACTATACATGCATGCTTCATACACACCACATACTGTACACATTACATACTGTACATGCATGGTTCATACACACACATACTGTACACATTACATACTGTACATGCATGCTTCATACACACACACACATACTGTACACATTACATACTGTACATGCATCATACACACACACGTACATACTGTACACATTACATACTGTACATGCTTCATACACACACACATACTGTACACATTAGATACTATACATGCATCATACACACACAGCTAGAATAGATCAGTGTTTCCCAACCAGTGAGCCTACAGAGGTTGCAAAACTACAACTCCCAGCATGTCTAGACAGCCTTTGGCTGTCCGGGCATGCTGGGAGTTGTAGTTTTGCAACAACTGGAGTCACCCTGGTTGGGAAACACTGGTATAGATACACACATGCACTTTACATATAGTCATCCACAGTAGTAACACACACACAGGCACAGTACATAGACATACACAGATGTACACACACACATATATATATCCACACACACACACACACACACACACACACATATATATACATATATATATATATATATATATATGTATATATATATACAGGCAGGGAAATCTACTTTTAGTCAGGCCCCATGTAATACAGCCTCTGCGGTCTCTTTTCCTCACAGCTCTGTGCTCTCTCCTCCCCCTCCCCTCCCGCTCCTCCTGCTCAGACGGCTGAAGGCTGAGAGAAGAGTACTGGGCTGAGGGAAGATACCAAGTGCAGCAGGGGTGGGGGGAGCGTGATTGAGGTGAGGTGAGAAGAACTCCAAAGCTCTGGGGCCTGGAGCTCAAACTCCAAGAGCACGATTGTTAATCCGGTCCTGGTGATGGGGGGAATTGCCCTGTCGCTAAAGGACTGGCAAGCACTGGCTGTGCTCAGGACCCCCCAGCCAGCTCTGGGCCCCAAGCAATTGCTTGGTTTGCCTGTCCTGTAACGATGGGCCTGCCTGTCATCAACAAAAACTGTTTATATAATGTAGATAATAACATTATATGCATATTTGTAATATACATTGGTTAAAAAATGTGTATATATTTGGGTGAAAAAATGCTTTCTCTGCATGTGTTTCTTTGTGAGGAGTCCAAATACAGGAAGTGATGGAAGGACAAGCAGGGCAGGCTCCTGGCTTGTCAATCATCCTCATGTGTGACCTCTTAGAATGTCACAGAGCCTCACTGCACAGAGCCCTGATTTTCCTTAGTGTACAGAACCTTGCTTGTCCTCAGTGTAAAGAGCCCTGCTTGTCCTCAGTGTATAGAGCCTTGCTTGTCCTCAGTGTACAGAGTCCTGCTTGCCCTCACTGTACATAGCCCTGCTTGTCCTCAGTGTACAGAGCCCTGCTTGTCCTCAGTATACAGAGCGCTGCTTGTCCTCAGTGTACAGAGCCCTGCTTGTCCTCAGTGTACAGAGCCCTGCTTGTCCTCAGTATACAGAGCCCTGCTTGTCCTCAGTGTACAGAGCCCTGCTTGTCCTCAGTGTACAGAGCCCGGCTTGTCCTCAGTGTACAGAGCCCTGCTTGTCCTCAGTGTACAGAGCCCTGCTTGTCCTCAGTATCAGGGCTGGATCATCATGGGTGCTCATGGAGCGCCTGCTTCGGGCCCCGCACATTCGGGACATCCCTGAGTCCCGAAAAATCTTTTCAGGACACAAGGATGCCCCGGTTACCTCTCTGCTGCCCTGTGTTTACTTTAAAAATGCAGGGGCCACTGGGAAGTAGCGCACACAGGGACGTCACTGACGTCCCGTACGTGCGCCCATAGAAGAGCAGAGCGGAGCATCGTGGAGGAGGACGCGAGCATGGTAAGTCACTCCTCACCACTGGCACGTCATCTTCGGTGTTCCGACCCCCGCACCTCTCCGGGCCCGGGACCTATTGCTATGGCCCATAGGCCATAGCCCATAGCAGTAGATCAAACCCCAGACCGGATGAGTGGTGGTTGGAACACTGGGGCAGTAAACAGGCATACAGCCTCCAGCCATACACTGTATATGACTGAAGGATGTATGTCTGTGGGGGAACTATACTGCACCTAATGTGGGGGAACATACTGCACCTAATGTGGGGGTACATACTGCACCTAATGTGGAGGAAACATACTACACCTAATGAGGGGAACTATACTGCACCTAATGTGGGGGAACTGTACTGCACCTAATGTGGGGGAACTGTACTGAACCTAATGTGGGGGAACTATACTGCACCTAATGTGGGGAGCTATACTGCACCTAATGTGGGGAACTATACTGCACCTAATGTGGGGAACTATACTGCACCTAATGGGGGGAACTGTACTGCACCTAATGTGGGGGAACTATACTGCACCTAATGTGGGGGAACTATACTGCTAACCTAATGTGGGGGAACTATACTGCACCTAATGTGGGGGAACTATACTGCCAACCTAATGTGGGGGAACTATACTGCCAACATAATGTGGGGGAACTATACTGCACCTAATGTGGGGGAACTATACTGCACCTAATGTGGGGGAACTCTACTGCACCTAATGTGGGGGGAACTATACTGCACGTAATGTGGGGAACTATACTGCACCTAATGTGGGGGAGCTGTACTGCACCCCTAATGTGGGGGAACTGTACTGCACCCCTAATGTGGGGGAACTGTACTGTACCTAATGGAGGGAACTGTGCTGCACCTAATGGGGGGACTGCACTGCACACTGCACCCCTAATGTGGGGGAACTGTACTGCACCCCTAATGTGGGGGAACTGTACTGTACCCCTAATGTGGGGGAACTCTACTGCACCCCTAATGTGGGGGAACTGTACTTCACCACTAATGTGTGGGGAACCGTACTGCACCCCTAATGTGGGGGAACTGTACTGCACCCCTAATGTGGGGGAAGTGTACTGCACCTATTGGGGGGAACTGTGCAGCACCTAATGGGGTGAACTGTACTGCACCCCTAATGTGGGGGAACTGTACTGCACCCCTAATGTGGGGGAACTGTACAGCACCCCTAATGTGCGGGGAACTGTACTGCACCCTTAATGTGCGGGGAACTGTGCTGCACCTAATGGAGGGAACTGTGCTGCACCTAATGGGGGGAACTGCACCCCTAATGTGGGGATACTGTACTGCACCCCTAATGTGGGGGAACTGTACTGCACCCCTAATGTGCGGGGAACTGTACTGCACCTAATGGGGGAACTGTGCTGCACCTAAAGGGGGAGGGAACTGTACTGCACCCCTAATATGGGGGAACTGTACTGCACCACCAATGTGGGGGAACTGTACTGTACCCCTAATGTGGGGGAACTGTACTGCACCTAATGGGGGGGAACTATACTGCACCCCTAATGTGGGGAACTGTACTGAACCTCTAATGTGTGGGGAACTGTACTGCACCCCTAATGTGTGGGGAACTGTACTGCACCCTTAATGTGCGGGGGAACTGTACTGCACCTAATGGAGGGAACTGTGCTGCACCTAATGGGGAAACTGTACTGCACCCCTAATGTGGGGATACTGTACTGCACCCCTAATGTGGGAGAACTGTACTGCACCCCTAATGTGGGGGAACTGTACTGCACCTCTAATGTGCGGGGAACTGTACTGCACCTAATGGGGGGAACTGTGCTGCACCTAATGGGGGGGAGGGAACTGTACTGCACCCCTAATATGGGGGAACTGTACTGCACCCCTAATGTGGGGGAACTGTACTGTACCCCTAATGTGGGGGAACTGTACTGCACCCCTAATGTGTGGGGAACTGTACTGTACCCCTAATGTGGGGGAACTGTACTGCACCCCTAATGTGTGGGGAACTGTACTGCACCCCTAATGAGGGGGAACTGTACTGCACCCTTAATGTGTGGGGAACTGTACTGCACCCCTAATGCTTGCCCTCACTGCACGGAGCTCTGCTTGTCCTCAGTGTACAAAGCCCTGCTTGTCCTCACTGTACAGAGTCCTGCTTGTCCTCAGTGTACAGAGCCCTGCTTATCCTCAGTGTACAGAGCCCTGCTTGTCCTCAGTGTACAGAGCCCTGCTTGTCTTCAGTGTACAGAGCCCTGCTTGTCGTCAGTGTACATAGCCCTGCTTGTCCTCAGTGTACAGAGCCCTGCTTGTCCTCAGTGTACAGAGCCGTGCTTGTCCTCAGTGTACAGAGCCCTGCTTGTCCTCAGTGTACAGAGCCCTGCTTGTCCTCAGTGCACAGAGCCCTACTTGTCCTCAGTGCACAGAGCCCTGCTTGTCCTCAGTGCACAGAGCCCTGCTTGTCCTCAGTGGACAGAGCCCTGCTTGTCCTCAGTGTACAGAGCCCTGCTTGTCCTCAGTGTACAGAGCCCTGCTTGTCCTCACTGTACAGAGCCCTGCTTGTCCTCAGTGTACAGAGCCCTGATTGTCCACCCTCACTTCCTGTATTTGGACTCCTCATAGAGACACACAGGCAATAGCTGTAAAGACAAAAATATACATATTCTTTTTAACCAATGTACATTAAAAATATACATATAATGGTATTATCTATGTCATATAAAAAGATTTTGTTGACAACAGGTACACTTTAAGTCCAATATTCAATATGCCAAGATAAATATGCCTTACTGACAGTGTTGCAATTATTTCTGTGTTTTTGTTACATAGGTTTGCTCTGAAAGAAGCATATCTTGGCCTTTTTCTGTAAAGAACTTCCCCTCATCATCTGGTTGTCACAGTACTCATCTTTGTCCCCTTCAATAAAATTGGAGATGGCCAAATATCATGACAATTTGCAGTCTTCCCTTTAGATGTGTCCTTCATTTATGACCCATTACCAGTTTAGGAGTCGAACGCTGTATAAAGAAACCTGATCTTGGGCACCCACCCATATATATATATATACATATATATATATATATATATATGCATAGGTGTGCACAGCTTATTGCATTAGGGTGTGCACCCTAAAGCACAAACTCACGCTGCGCATGTGTATATATATATATATATATATATATATATATATATATACACACATACATACATACACACATATACACACACACACACTCACACACACATATACACTCTTGCTTGCATGCACACATACATAAACAGACCTGCACAATTTGCTCATGATCTCTATGTGAATTGCACTCAGTAAACCAGCCCAGGTCAGGTGCTCTGTGTGAACAATATGTAGTATCATGCAAGTTTAAAACAATAAATCAGAACAATCTGTATTTGAATCAAAACTATGAGTAGGTAGCCATTTGTCCCTTTAATATGTGACACAGATGGGTCTGACTGAGGCTGAACGAATGAGTGAATGAAATAAAAATGCAGCATGAAGGAAGAAGAAATAAACTCAGTGTACATGGCTGAGGAAAAAATAATAAATCAGAAAAATGTATATAAAATAAACAATAGCTGTTATTATTATTAAGGCTGTTAAACTAAAACATTAGAGTCACTAACTAACTAGAGAATCCATAGAAAGATGGATGGTAGTGCTAGCGTACACTATCATAATAATAAAAATAATTATATAACCAATAAATTACACAATTTATTACAAATTGATGATTTAAAAATGAAAAAATCGCTTCTAGCAGATATTGGCTGCCGTAAGCCATTCTGGGAGAGTGGGATACCGAGAGTAATGCTGCTGGTATTGCGCAGTAACCACCTGGCTGTGCCTAACCCTTGCATTGGCGTGACTCCGCCTCCAAGTGACGACACGGAACGCGCTGCTCATTCTACAAGGGAGGTCTGGAGGAGGAGCATGTCCGTCCCACACTGTGTGGCGATATTGCTCGCATAGTGTAGGAGGATTGGATGGGCAGGGAAACAAATGCAGGGCCGTTTGAAGGAATTTGGGGGCCCCAAGCAAAATAGACCTCTCCTTCTGTCCCACTTCAGACTCTGTGATTGATAGATTGAATTGAGATTGAATTGAGCGCAGAGCACACAGATAAATGTAATTCTATAGAACTACATTGATATGTATGAGGAATCTAATGATTCCTCCTAAAAGTCCTCTAAGGGGAGTAATAAAGTGTAAAAAACAAAGTTGAATAAAAGTTAAAAAAACACCCATTAACCCCTTCGATATTAAACGTTTAAATCACCCCCCTTTTCCCAAGTTCCATATAAAAAATATGTAAACATAATAAAAATAAACATATGTGGTATTTCTGTGTGTGCAAATGTCCAAACTATTAAAATATAACGTTAATTTAACCTTACAGTCAATGGGGTATATGTAAAAAAATACCAAAGTCAGAAATTGAGTATTTTTGGTCACTTTGTATACCCTAAAAAAATGTATAAAAAACTCCCATCAAAACAAAAATAATACCTATAAAAACTTCAGATCACAGAGCAAAACATGAGCCCTCACACATCCCATATACAAAAAAATAAAAAAGTTATAGGGGTCAGAATAAAACATTTTTAAACGTACTAGTTTTTGTGCAAAAAGTTATAATTTGAAGTAAAACAAAATCAAACCTATATAAGTTGGGTATCATTTTATTCATATCGATCTATAGAATAAATATAAGGTCTCATTAAGTGCTCTGTGTAGAATCAGAAGCCCCTTAAAAGTTACAAAATGGCATTTTTTATTTTATATTTTGCCCCACAAATAATTTTTGGGGGGTTTCTCCTTTTGTGGTGAAATTATTGATGTCATTACAAAGTAAAATAGGTGGTGCAAAAAACAAGTCATCATATGGGTCTGTACGTGTAAAATTGAAAGCCTTAGGATTTTTATAAGGTGAGGAGGAAAAAACGAAAGTCCCAAAAAAAAAAGTGGTCCTTAAGGGGTTAAGTTAAACCTTTTTCCCTGCAACGCCCCTAAAGACAGAAATGCATATTGCTCTTCTTTAAAAATTGCATTCTTAGTGTGTGAATTCTATTCCAGGATTTCCTTGTCTTCAGGTGAGACTGGAGAACTTGCAAAGTTTCTCATATGTCTTTCATAAAGGTCTGTTATTTACCCTATTTTTCGCCATATAAGATGCACTTTTTCTTCTTCAAAACTGGGGGGGAAAAGTTGGTGCGTCTTATACGGCAAATACACATTAAAACCCTGTGATATCGCGCCGGTCCCTGCGGCCATCAACGGCCGGGACCCGCGGCTAATACAGGACATCACCGATCGCGGTGATGCCCTGTATTAACCCTTCAGACACGGCGATCAAAGCTGACCGCTGCTTCTGAAGTGAAAGTGAAACTAACCCGGCTGCCCAGTCGGGCTGTTCGGGACCGCCGCGGTGAAATCGCGGCGTCCCGATCAGCTTACAGGACACTGGGAAAGACCTTACCTGCCCCTTCGGTGTCTGCTCCGTGCCGGGATCCCCTGCATGGCCGTCGCTCTCCTTCGTCATCATCACGTCATCGCGCACGCCGTCCCGTCATCCAATAGAAGCAGCGTGTGTAGCGACGTGATGGCGGCGACGGAGAGCAAGGATACCGGGCAGCAGAGATGTTCCGGAGCGACGGAGGGCGACATCCAGGGCAGCGGTGACGAGCGGTGACGGGTCCGGAGCGGCGGGGACACGTGAGTATTACCTCCTATATCAGTGGTCTTCTACCTGCGGACCTCCAGATGTTGCAAAACTACAACTCCTGGCATGCCCGGACAGCCGCTGGCTGTCCGGACATGCTGGGAGTTGTAGTTTTGCAACATCTGGAGGTCCGCAGGTTGAAGATCACTGTCCTATACTTTACATTGTATTTGATTCAGAATCTTTTTTTTCTAGATTTTCCTCCTTTAAAATTGGGTGCGTCTTATATGCCGGAGCGTCTTATATGGCGAAAAATACGGTAGTTTAAATACTATGTTATATGCAGATTATTTATTAGTATAAAAGAACATATTTCATACAAAAAAGGCTTTGGGGGTAAAAATGGGAAAAAAAATTTCCCCAATATTTCTAGGTTATTTTCCATGCCTTCCCATCTCTTCTAGTCTTCTTTATGGTCTATATCTGTGTGTGTACTGAAGCTTCTCTACAACTGACTACTGCCTTGGATGTAACTCATAAATCCATTGATAGATCTCCACCTGCGTACCTTATCATTATTGTAACAATTGCTTTAAGTGGGATATTTGATAGGGATCTGTGATTGTGCAGCGCTGCATTGTATCTCAAAGCTGTGACATTCACCTTCATGATCCTTCCTACAAAAATACAAGATCTGATGTAAATACTACATTTTTCTCATGCGCAATGTTCTTACATGAAAACACTAATAGATGGGAAGTGTAAAATGTCACCCTGAACGTCATAATCTGTCAAAGTGATGAAGTAGACCATTGCTGAGTACGGGAATCATAATGTATGAACTGAATGTGAAAACTGAATTTCATTGGTTTTCATATATTGAAAAAGCTTTATAGTAAAAATGACATCGGATTTCTCTATCATTTATAGTGGCAATAAACAAAAATTATACAAGCTCAACAGGGTACAATGTGTACAGTACCCTTAAGAAAAGTAATCCCTTGATCAATAATATGGCAAATACTAGTGACCTCCCAAACTCAGAATATTACAATTGCTAAAGAAAATACAAAAAAATACAATACAAAACAAAATACAATACAAATACTTTATCGGAACATGATAAAATTACATGAAAATAGGATAAAAGGAGAGAAGGAGAGAATCAGATATCAACAAAAGGCGATATCACCGGATATGCACAAAAGTAATGAAAGTGACATTCGCAGATTATAGCAGCGTACACATGCATGCGCATAAGAAAACATGTAAGGTGACAATTACAGGTTTGGCAAAGGGGACATGTATATTACACAAAGAAAATGTACAATCCAGGTAATGGGGACATATACCGTATTTTTCACCATATAAGACGCACTTTTTGTTCAGCAAAACTGGGGGGGGGAAAAGTTGGTGCGTCTTATACGACGAATACACACACCTATCGCGGTGGTCCTTGTGGCCATCAACGGCCGGGACCCGTGGCTAATACAGGACATCACCGATCGCGGTGATGTCCTGTATTAGCCACGGGTCCCTGCCGTTGATGCCCTGTGTTAACCCTTCAGACGCGGTGATCAAAGCTGACCGCGCGTCTGACGGAAAAGTGACACTAACCCGGCTGCTCCGTTGGGCTGTTCGGGACCGCAGTGGTGAAATTGCGGCGTCCCGAACAGCTTACAGGACACCGGGAGGGACCTTACCTGCCTCGGTGTCTGCTCCGTGCCGGGATCCCCTGCATGGCCGGCGCTCTCCTTCAACGTCATCACGTCGTTGCGCACGCTGTCCCGTCATCCAATAGGAGAGGCGTGCGTAACGACGTGATGACAGCGACTTGATGGAGAGCGTGGATCCCGGGGAAGAAGACGTCCGGAGCGTCGGGGACGCGGCGACAGTGATGGAGCGACATCCAGGGCAGAGGGGACACGTGAGAATTACCTCCTATCCAGTGGTCTTCAACCTGCGGACCTCCAGATGTTGCAAAACTACAACTCCCAGCATGCCCGGACAGCCGTTGGCTGTCCGGGCATGCTGGGAGTTGTACTTTTGCAACATCTGGAGGTCCGCAGGTTGAAGATCACTGTTGGGTGCAGAATCTTTTTTTTCTAGATTTTGCACCTTTAAAATTGGGTGTGTCTTATATGCCGGTGCGTCCTATAGGGCGAAAAATATGGTATATTACACAAAGAAAATGTACAATCCAGGTAATGGGGACAATGCAAAAAAGTGCTAAGTTCCAAAATGCTTATGCCACAAGTCATATACAAAAGCAAATATAAACCATACAGACTAAGGTAAGGTCCAAATAATGAGTGCAGAGATCGGAACAGCACCCCTCCAAAGCGCGTTTCAGCACATCACACCTTATTCTGGGGGCCTGGACACAAAACCGCCAGGTGTCCCATTTTGAGCCAGTCTGCAGGAAGTAACATTTGACATTGGATGACCAAACTTTAGGTACAGATGTTGGATCGTCCACTGCTGGCCCACAGGATGGGCAGCCTCCTGGGAAAATTCCAGTCCATACTTGGATTAGGGCACCATAAGCTATTTAGAGATTGTAACATCTCATTTTTGGGGGGTTGGCTACAGGTCCTCTTTAACCTGTATCATCTTAAAAGATGTTCATGTAGAAGCCACCCAATGAAGCACTATGTACAGCATGATTTGGATGCCTATTGTGTGTGTGTGTATATGTATATATATATATATATATACGCACACACATATATATATATATATATTTTTATATATATATATATATATATACATATATATATATATATATATATATATATAATAAATTTGAGTAGCCGTATTAGTCCAGTGATGCAGATGCAAATCATAAAATGTTGCAGTATCTTGTAATACCTTTTTTATTGGACTAACAGCATTTTGTAGAGACAAGCTTTCGGGATTCCTCTGGATTTGCTTTGGACTTGATAAAGGGAGGAATCCCAAAAGCTTGTCTCTACAAAATGCTGTTAGTCCAATAAAAAAGGTATTACAAGATACTGCAACATTTTATGATTTGCATCTATATATATATATATATATATATATATATATATATATATAGATATATTATACAGAATGGCAGGCTTCAGGCTTAGGGTTTGTAGTATCAATGTCAATCTTTTTGTAGATAATACAGCATTAAAAGTGTTAAAAGCCTTAGCGATACAGAACACATGAAAACAGGTGCTGCTACAGAGGCAATGGGATTGTTCTATAGATGATGTCAGAAGATTTACAGTTAGGAGACTCTTGGTGATTACACGATGGCCTGGCTAAGTGCTGGATTTCTCCCCCTACATTCTTGCACTCAGCACTCAGGGTGTGTGACACCTCGAATCTGTCATTATAACCAGTCATCATCTCATGTTCTGTATCAGGTGTTGGAAGAAAGAACTGTATACTTGTGCTATGAAGTATACTGTATCTCACAGTGAGTACATCCCTCCCATTTCTGTAAAAATGTTATTATATCTTTTCATGTGAAGACACTGAAGAAATAACACTCTGCTACAATGCAAAGTAGTGAGTGCACAGACTGTATTACAGTGTTTAACCCCTTAAGGACTGGGGCTTTTTCCGTTTTTTCATTTTCAATTTTTCCTCCTTCACTTTAAAAAATCCTAACTCTATAAAATTTTCACCTAAAATTCTATATGATGGCTTATTTTTTGCGCCACCAATTCTAATTTGTAATGAAATCAGTCATTTTACCCAAAAATCTAAGGCGAAGCGGAAAAAAAATCATTGTGCGACAAAATTGAAAAAAAAAAGCCATTTTGTAACTTTTAGGGGCTTCTGTTTCTACGTAGTACATTTTTCGGTAAAAATTACACCTTATCTTTATTCTTTAGGTCCATACGGTTAAAAAGATACCATACTTGTATAGGTTTGATTTTGTATTACTACTGAAAAAACAATCATAACTACATGCAGGAAAATGTATACGTTTAAAATTGTAATATTCTGAGCCCTATAACTTTTTTATTTTTCCATGTTCAGGGGGCTATGAGAGCTCATTTTTTGCGCCGTGATCTGAAGTTTTTGTCGGTACCATTTTTGCATTGATCTGACTTTATGATCGCTTTTTATTAATCTTTTCATGATATAAAAAGTGACCAAAAATACGCTATTTTGAAATTTGGAATTTTTTTGCGCGTACGCCATTGAACGTGCGGTTTAAAAAGCAGTATTTTTTATAATACCGAAATTTCCTCACGCGGCGATACCACATATGTTTATTTTTATTTACACAGTTTTTTTTTTTATTCTTGGAAATGCCGGGTGATTCAAACTTTTATTAGGGGAAGGGATCATTGAAAGGGTTAGTGTTTTTTTTGAACACTTTTCTTATGCCATATTATAGCCCCTAGGGGGGGCTATAACATTGCATTTACTGATCTTTAACAGTGATTGATGCATCTCCCTAGGAATGCATCAATCAGTGTTTTCGGCGATTGAATGATGAAGCCTGGATTTCAGGCTTGAATCATTCAATCGGTGATCGGACTTCAGGAAGCAAGGTAAGAGACCTTGCTCCTGAAGTATAGCTGTTCGGGATGCCGCGATTTCATCGCAGTGATCCTGAACAGCTCCCTGAGCTAGCCGGGCACTTTTACTTTCACTTTTAGCCGCGCGGCTCACCTTTTGAGCGTGCGGCTAAATGGTTAATAACGTGCGGCGCCGCGATCGGCGCCGGGCGCTATTAGCGGCGATTCCCGGCTTCACTATGACGCCGGGCTCGCCGTGATATGATGCGGGGTTACCGTGTAACCCCGCGTTATATCACCGGAGCAGGACCAAGGACGTACTGGTACGTCCTTGGTCCTTTAGGGGTTAAAGTATACGTCAACAATTTTTTTTTATATAATGTAGATAATACAATTATATGTATATTTGTAATATACATTGGTTAAAAAATGTGTATATTTATGGGTAAAAAGTGCTGTCCCTGCAGCTATTGCCCGTGAGGAGTCCAAATAAAGGAAGTGAGGACAGGACAAGCAGGGCACTGTGCAGGCTCCTGGTTTGTCAATCATCCTCATGTGTGAGCCAGGAAAATTTCAGAGCCTCAGTGCACAGAGCCCTGCTTGTCCTCAGTGCACAGAGCCCTGCTTGTCCTCAGTGCACAGAGCCCTGCTTGTCCTCAGTGCATAGAGCCCTGCTTGTCCTTACTGTACAGATCCCTGCTTGTCCTCAGTGTACAGAGCCCTGCTTGTCCTCAGTGTACAGAGCCCTGCTTGTCCTCAGTGTACAGAGTCCTGCTTGTCCTCAGTGTACAGAGCCCTGCTTGTCATCAGTGTACAGAGCCCTGCTTGTCCTCAGTGTACAGAGCCCTGCTTGTCCTCAGTGTACAGAGCTCTGCATATCCTCAATGAACAGAGCCCTTCTTGTACTCAGTGTAAAGGGCCCTGCTTGTCCTCAGTGCACAGAGCCCTGCTTGTCCTCAGTGTACAGAGCCCTGCTTGTTCTCAGTGTACAGAGCCCTGCTTGTCCTCAGTGTACAGAGCCCTGCTTGTCCTCAGTGTACAGAGCCCTGCTTGTCCTCAGTGTACAGAACCCTGCTTGTCCTCAGTGTACAGAGCCCTGCTTGTCCTCAGTGCACAGAGCCCTGCTTGTCCTCAGTGTACAGAGCCCTGCTTGTCCTCGGTGTACAGAACCCTGCTTATCCTCTGTGTACAGAGCACTGCTTGTCCTCACTGCACAGATTCCTGCAGCAAGAAACTCACTGTAAACCCAACTGTGTGTATGTACATTCACATGGGGGGGCAAACCTCCAGCTGTTGCAAAACTACAACTCCCAGCATGCCCTTTAGCTGTCCATGCATGCTGGGGGTTGCAGTTATGCAACAGCTGGAGGCAGCAAATTTTTTGCTGCAGCTCAAACTCCCAGCGGGAAACTAGCTGTGAACCCTCCTGTGTGATTGTACCCTAAAAACACTACACCTACACAAGATATAGGGTTAAACACTACATATATATATATATATATATTTATATATATATGCCCCTACACAGTTACCCCCCCTCCCCCCCAATAAAAATTAGAAACCTCTGGTATGGCACGGTTTCTAAAACAGAGCCTCTGGCTGTTGCAAAACAACAACTCCCAGTGTTGCCGGACAGCCATTGACCATCCAGGCAGGGAGTTTTGCAACAGCTGGAGGCACCCTGTTTGGGAAACACTGCTGCAGGGTAATTTTGGTATTGGAGGCAAATGTAATTTTTGCATCTGGGTCAGTTCCTATGCAAATCCCTTATTTAGGCCTCAAATGCGCATGGCGCTCTCTCACTTCGGAGCCCTGTTGTATTTCAAGGCTACAGTTTAGTGCCACATATTGGGTATTTCAATACTCGGGAGAAATTGCCTAACACATTTTGGGGGGCTTTTTCTCTTTTTAACCCTAATGAAAAGATAAAGTTGGGGTCTACTCCAGGATGTTATTGTAAAAATATAAAAAAATTTACACTAACATGCTGGTTTTGCCCTTTAATTTACATTTTCACAAGAAGTAAAAGGAAAAAAAGACATATGTGGACGTAAAATGCTCTGCGGACGCACAACAAGGCTTAGGAGTGAGAGCACCATGTACATTTGAGGTGATTTGCACAGGGGTGGCTGATTGTTACAGCAGTTCTGACATAAAAGCAAAAAAAAAAAAAAAATACATGTGACCCCATTTTGGAAACTACACCACTCACGGAACGTAACAAGGGATATAGTGAGCCTTAACACCCCACAGGTGTTTGACAAATTTTCATTAAATTGGACGTGAAAATACATTTTTTAAATTTTTTTCACTAAAATGCTGGTGATATTCCAAATTTTAATTTTCACAAGGGGTAATAGGAAGAAAAAAAAATTTGTAACCCCATTTCTTCGGAGTATGGGAATGGCCCATATGTGGATGTAAAATGCTCTGCGGGCGAACTACAATGCTCAGAAGAGAAGGATCGCCATTGGGCTTTTAGAGAGAGAATGTGTCTGGAATTGAAGGCCTTGTGCGTTTACAAAACCCCCCGTGGTGCCAGAACAGTGGACCCCCCCACATGTGACCCTATTTTGGAAACTACACCCCTCAAATAATGTAATAAGGGGTACAGTGAGCATTTACACCCCACAGGTTTCTGACAGATTTTTTGAACAGTGGTCCGTGAAAATGAAAAATGTAATTTTTTATTTGCACAGCCCACTGTTCCAAAGATATGTCAAACGTCAGTGGGGTGTAAATGCTCACTGCACCCCTTATTAAATTCTGTGAGGGGTGTAGTTTCCAAAATGGGGTAACATGTGGGGGGTTTCTGCTGTTCTGGCACTATGGGAGGTTTGTAAATGCACATCGCACCCAACTTCAATTTAATCAAAAATCGGTCTCCAAAAGTTCAATGGCGCTCCTTCTGTTCTGAGACCTGTAGTGCGCCAGCAGAGCATTTATCCACATATGGGGCATTTTCTTAATCGGGAGAAATTGGGCTTCAAATTTTTGGGTCCATTTTCACCTTTTACCCCTTGTGAAAAAGAAAAATTTTGGGTAACACCATCATTTTAGTGTTAAAAATCTAATTTTCCATTTTCATATCAAACTTCAACGCAAACTCGTCAAACACCAGTGAGGTATTAAGGTTCACTATACCCCTTGTTACGTTCCTTAAGGGGTGTAGTTTCCAAACTGGGTTATTTTGCTCTTCTGGCACCATTGGGGCTTCCTAAATGCAACATGGACCCCAAAAACCATGACAGCAAAAAAATTTTTTCAAAAATCCCACAGTTGCTCTTTCCCTCTTGAGCCATGTTGTGAGCCCGCAGAGCACCTTATGTCAACATATGAGGCATTTCCATACACAAGAGAAATTGTGCTACAAATTTTGGGGGGCTTTTTCTCCATTTACTACTTATAAAAATGAAAAAAAAAATGGGGCTACAAGAACATGTTATTGTAAAAAATGCAGATTTTTATTTTTCTCCTCCACTTTGCTGCTATTCTTGTGAAACACCTAAAGGGTTAACAAACTTTCTGAATGTCATTTTGAATACTTTGAATTTTTATGAAAATTTTGAAAATTGCTGCTATACTTTGAAGCCCTCTAATGTCATCAAAAAGTTAAAACATGTCAACATAAAGTAGACATATTGTATTTGAGAATCAATATAAAATTTATTTGGAATGTCCATTTTCCTTACAAGCATAGAGTTTCAAAGTTAGAAAAAAGCTACATTTTCATTACATTTTAGGATTTTTCACCAAGAAAAGATGCAAGTAACGCCAAACATTTACCACTATGTTAAAGTAGAATATGTCACAAAAAAACAATCTCGGAATCAGAATAAATGGTAAAAGCATCCCAGAGTTATTAATGCATAAAGTGACAGTGGTCAGAATTGCAAAAAAAGGGATGAGTCCTTAAGGTGAAAAAGGGCTGAGTCCTTAAGGGGTTAAACACTTTTATACAGACTGTGCACTCACTACTTCACATTGTAGCAATAGTCTCATGTTTTTACTGGTGTCACATGAAAACATATAATGAATAAATGAATGCATTTTCTTTTGTGAGGGGTGTACTCTCTTATGTGATTTACTGTATGATTCAGTAAGCGTTCCAACATTATAGACATCTTTCTGTGCTTCAAGTGGTTGCCCAGCGTATTGTTTTGTTACAGGATCAGACTAAGTTAAAAAAGAAATCATTACTCCCCATCTCCCGATGGTGTTTTGACACTCACTGAGTTTTTCGCTGATCTCCTTTTTCTGGTTCCATCTTGACACAATCACCGGCTGATGTAGGTCACCTTTGGGGCCACTACTGCATGGTCATTTCCTGTGTGTTGTGATAGGACCAGGAAAATGTGATCAACAGAGACCCACTGAGTGTCTAAACATCAGTTAATCGGGATTGGTAAGGTCAGTAACGTTTTTGGTATTTGTGGTCCTTTATTTTTTCCAACTGCAAACAGGATTTAAATAAATGGCTAACATAGCATACATGGCCATGTGGTGCATAGTACATCAAAGTCCTTTACATTAGCTCTAGCTATAAGAGAGAATCCAGAGTTGGCTACCCTCTATCACATCCACATTCCCTGTCTGTATAGGGGTTGATTAGTTAAAAAAAAAACCTATATGTATCTATCTGCTCTTTTGCTATTGTCTTAATGTGTTTAACAGTTAAACAGTTTACTTGAATGAACTTGGCAGAAGAAATGTTTTACAGGCTTTGGTGAAAACACTATCTTAGTCACATTAAAGCAATGGTACATGTAAGGAGGTAGTGCAGGAAGGTGCATATGGGGATATTAGTTAAGCAGTCTCTAGCTTTTGTTAGAAAAACAGTTGTAAAAATACTTGAATAGAAAAATATGTGAATAGAAAATTGTGCAGTAATTAGTGCATGCAAAGGTTGAGCTGCAGTCTCCTACAGCAGGATGCAGGCTTGAATGGAGAAGTGACATGGAAGCCACGAGTACTGGTCTTGACCAGAGGCGCTTGACCAGAAGCGCTTGTAGGTACTTGGCAAAACAAAGAGGCTCTCTAGACTACCTCTCACTAGAATGCCATGCCTTCTTGGAGGCAGTAGGGTTGCTTAAATCCCTATAGTAAAGACCAGAAGATTCAGCAGAGTACTTACTCCGCAGGAGTTCATGAGATAACCCTGTGCGCTCCAAGGTTAGGATTTGTGAAGCGGGTCCTGTGGTATTGAGGTTGGGGAATAAAACTTGTTCTCTGTGGTATACATTCTTTAGCTGGTTCTAACTATTACAATGTGCAAAAATACAAAATTTACACTATGTCCCATTGTGTCGATGCCAAAACCAGACTACAATCAATTTAGTATAGAAGCAGCAGAAGCTTTGCTGGGGTGCTGCTGCACCTTTATGTGACAAAGGGACCATTGGATTCCCTCGGCCCTGGTGCAATTGCAACCTTTGCAGCTTCCATTGTTGAGTTGTGGCAAACTTTGTTATGCTCTAAATACACTTCAAAGTATGCACATCAATAAAATAAATTAGTCGTTGGTTCATATTCTTAAGAATCCATTAAAGTTCATATAGTTAAACAAATGTAGCTGGACATTTTATGATGTACTCTAAATCTATATTTTCTCACAGGCTTGTACCGTGGTGCATTGAAATGATCACAAAGTCATTAAAGGACAACTGCAGCGTTCTAACACTTAAGTGTTTGATCGCGGGGGGCCTGACCGCTGGAACCCCCCGCAATCTCCTGAACGGGGCCCCCGCATTAGCGCTCATTGAGAGGTTGACAGTACGCCCCCTCCATGCCCCCTCCTCATACAGTTCTATGGGAGAGGCGGGGAGACATGAACGCTGCCTCCCCGCTTCTCCCATAGAACTGCATGGAGGAGGCATGTTGGCCGCAACATCATGCTGCAGCCAGCACGCCTCCTGCATGGGAGAGCCGCGGCGTTCGTACCCCCGCGATCGAACACTTATCCCCTAATCTGCAGATAGGGGATACGTTGTTTTTGGCCGCAGATGGCCTTTAATTGTAACAAAACTGAACATTACTTTAAGGCCAATTTTTTGGTCAGCATTTGGTCATGATCAGTATTTTTAGACAAAACCTAGAGTGGAAATGACACAGAGAAAAACTATAATAGAAAAACCTTTTTGTGTTTTCGCACACACGTTAATTTTGGCCAAAAATACTAGCTTCACTATAAAATCTTATAAAATGGTAGTATACAGTATAAGACTGCCAACTGCATTATAAACAGGGAGGAGAAAGAGGTCTACAGTCCTGTCAGGATAATGTTTGTGATACAAACAAGAGATGCTCAGACCAATGTCAAACCAAAAGCCCACACACCATGTGTAAGATGTCCAGATGTCCTGTTTACTAAGGTCATGTAGTCAAATAAAGGTTAAATCAAAGAATTACCATGTTTACAAAAGGAAATTAATAACCCAAATACCATGTCAACCATTATAAACAGTACCAGCAATGTCCATGAAACTAACAAAAACCTAGAAACAAAACAGTTTAACACAGAACTAACATACAGTTAAAATAAATAAAAAATAACATGCATCTACAAACTAAATATCTGCTCTACTTTGGGGCAAAGATCTACCAGTTATAACAGGTAGTGTGGAGCCACATCTTTAATGGCATTTTTGTTTAATACTTATAGGGGATATCCAGGATTTAAAATTCCAGGGCCTATCCCCAGCATAGGTCATTAATATTAGATTGGTGGGCAGGGCCGTTTGAAGGAATTTGGGGGCCCCAAGCAAAATGGACATGGAGCCCCCCCCCCCTTGATGTTCACGCATGTCACGCTCTAGGGCCGTAGTAATGCCTGCCCTTGAATTTTGGGAGCACGATATGAGCGAACATCGATACGAGGCCCCCACATTAGGTGCAGCAGAGTTCCCCCCCACATTAGGTGCTGCAGAGTTCCCTCCACATTAGGTGCAGCAGAGTTCCCCCCACATTAGGTGCAGCATAGTTCTCCCCACATTAGGCTGGCAGTGTTCCCCCCACATTAGGTGCAGCAGTGTTCCCCCCACATTAGGTGCAGCATAGTTCTCCCCACATTAGGTGCAGCACAGTTCTCCCCACATTAGGCTGGCAGTGTTCCCCTCACATTAGGTGCAGCACAGTTCTCCCCACATTAGGCTGGCAGTGTTACCCCCACATTAGGTGCAGCAGTGTTCCCCCCACATTAGGTGCAGCATAGTTCTCCCCACATTAGGTGCAGCACAGTTCTCCCCACATTAGGCTGGCAGTGTTCCCCCCACATTAGGTGCAGCACAGTTCTCCCCACATTAGGCTGGCAGTGTCACCCCCACATTAGGCTGGCAGTGTTCACCCCATATTAGGCTGGCAGTGTTCCCCCCACATTAGGCTGGCAGTGTTCCCCCACATTAGGCTGGCAGTGTTCCCCCACATTAGGTTGGCAGTGTTCCCCCCACATTAGGAAGGCAGTATTCCCCCACATTAGGCTGGCAGTGTTCCCCCCACATTAGGCTGGCAGTGTTCCCCCCACATTAGGTAGGCAGTGTTCCCCCCACATTAGGTAGGCAGTGTCCCCCCCCCCCACATCAGATAGGCAGTATTCCCCCACATTATATAGGCAGTATTCCCCCACAGAAATACAGCCTCCAGCCATATACAGTGTATCGCTGGAGGCTGTATGCCTGTGTACTGCCCCACTTCAGTGCTCCAACCACCGCTCCTCCGGTTTGGCCATAGCATTAGTTCCCAGGACCGAAGAAACGGTGGTCGGAACACAGAGGATGACGTGCCGCTGGTCACTTACCAAGCTGGCCAGCGCACGTCTTCCTCCTCCTTGATGCTCCGGTCTTCTGCGCCTCCGTTGCTATGGGCACACGCACGGGATGTCAGTGACGTCCTGGCATGCTCTATCTCCCGGTTGCCTCTGCGTTTCTAACCTGAACGTAGGGCCAGGGCTGCCATCAGAAATTTCGGGGGCCCCTCACACAGCCCCGTGGCCTGCCCCCAATATTATTTTATTTTCTAATTATACATAACACTGTGCTATTAAAGGAGTTGTTTGGTAAAAAATAACGTATCCCCTAGGGGATAAGTTATAGATAACAGGGGGTCTGAGCATTGGGCCCCCCGCTATCTCCTGCACAGCTGGAAGGGGGGCATGCCGTAACCCGCATGAACCGCCGTCCGACACACCCCTCCATGTACCCCATAAAGATACATGGATGGGGTGTGCCGACCCCGGCATCCTGCGGGGTACAGATGTCAGCTTCCATCAAACTGCCTGGGCCCCGCAAAGAGGGTCCCAGCACTTGCACCCCCCTGCGATCGATAACTTATCCCTTATCCTTGGATAGGGGATAAGTTAGTTTTCACCAGACTACTCCTTTAACAGAGGGGCCTACACAAACTATATAGGGGGCTCCATATTGTTTGGGTAGGCCCCTCTGTTAATACTTGCTAGAAACCACAGGGCCCCGATGCAAAAAATTACCTCGGAGCTCCCTACCCATCCCCCTGCCACCCCCAGGGCCATTATTTTTGGTGGGAGTCCAACTGCTGAGACCCCCACCGATCACCTCGGTTGAAGTGGTTCTCCAGCTGTTGGAAAGCTAAAACTCCCATCATGTCTTGAGAGCCTCTGGCAATGGCAGTTGTAGTTTTGTAACAGATGGAGAGACACAGATTGGACACAGTTTTACCCATCATCACTCCAGAACTACAACTCTGATGGGACAATCAGGAGAATACACAATGATATCAGTGACCTGAGTGACGTCTTCTGACTTGAGTGATTTCTTCTCTGTTATCTTTTCTTCTTCATCTGGTACAGAGACAAGATCTTCCTCCAGCTCCATCTTCTCTGCAGAGTCTGACATGCAGACATCATTGGCTCCTCACTTTGTCAGCAGAGCCTCATTCTCTGCATGAAGACAGTAATCATTATAACCTTGCCAGAAAGTGTACCCTAAATAAAATACTGCCCCACACTGTACCCTGAATATAATCCTGCCCCACACTGTACCCTGAATATAATCCTGCCACACACTGTACCCTGAATATAATCCTGCCATACACTGTTCCTACTAAATGTAATCCTGCCACACACTGTAACCTGAATATAATGCTGTCCCACACTGTATCCACTGAATATAATCCTGCCACACACTGTACCCTGAATATAATACTGCCATACACTGTACCCACTAAATACAATCCTGCAACACACTGTACCATGAATAGAATACTGCCACACACTGTACCCTGAATATAATACTGCCATACACTGTACCCACTAAATATAATACTGCCACACACTGTACCCACTAAATATAATGCTGCCACACACTGTACCCACTAAATACTACCACACACTGTACCCACTAAATATAATACTGCCATACACTGCACCCACTAAATATACTGCCACACACTGTACCCTGAATATAATGCTGCCCCACACTGTATCCACTGAATATAATACTACCCACACTGTATCCACTGAATATAATACTGCTATACACTGTACCCACTAAATATAATCCTACCACACACTGTACCCTAAATATACTGCCACACACTGCACCATGAATATAATGCTGCTCCACACTGTATCCTCTGAATATAATACTGCCCCACACTGTATGCACTGAATATAATACTACCCCACACTGTATCTACTGAATATAATACTGCTATACACTGTACCCTGAATATAATGCTGCTCCACACTGTACCCACTAAATATAACACTGCCATACACTGTACCCACTAAATATAATACTGCCACACACTGTACCCTGAATATAGTACAGCCACACACTGTACCCTGAATATAATACTGCCACACACTGTACCCTGAACATAATGCTGCCCCACACTGTATTCACTGAATATAATACTACCCACACTGCATCCACTAAATATAATACTGCTATACACTGTACCCACTAAATATAATCCTGCCACACACTGTACCCTGAATATAATGCTGATCCACACTGTATCCACTGAATATAATACTGCCACACATGCATACACATCATATATACATATACACCCCCTCTTATGCTCTGTGTCCTCATCACTCCTCATCACTCCCATAACCCCCCGCCAAACTTCTCCTCATCACTATTTTAACCCTCCCCCCAGCACCTCTCCTCATCACTACTATAACCAGGGGGGTGGGGGTTATGGGGGGGTGATGAGGAGAGGTGCGGGGGGCACCTCTCCTCATCACCCTCTATAATCCCCCCGTGCACCTCTCATTACCGCCCCCTGCACCTCTGCTCATCACCCCCATAACCCCCCTGAACCTCTCATCACCCCCCCCGAACCCCCCCCCACGGCACCTCTCATCACCCCCCCAGCACCTCTTATCATCCCCATATCCCCCCTGCACCTCTCATCACCCCCAGCACCTCTCATCATCCCCATAACCCCCTGCACCTCTTATCACCCCCATAACCCCCTGCACCTTTTATGATCCCCATAGCACCCCCTGCACCTCTTATCACCCCCATAACACCCCCCTGCACCTCTTATCACCCCCATAACCCCCTGCACCTCTTATCACCCCAATAACCCCCTGCACCTCTTATCAAGCCAAAAACACCCCCACACCTCTTATCACCCCCATAACCCCCCTCACCTCTTATCACCCCCATAACCCCCCTGCACCTCTTATCACCCCCATAACCCCCATGCACCTCTTATCACCCCTGCAACTCTTATCACCCCCATAACACCCCCCGCACCTCTTATCACCTCCATAACACCCCCCTGCACCTCTTATCACCCCCATAACACCTCTTATCACCCCCATAACACCCCCTGCACCTCTTATGACTCCCATAACACCCCCCATCACCCTTGTAGTCCCCTAACCACCATACGCCCCCCTCCACGCCCCGAGGCCCTCCGCGCCAGTTTACTTACCCTGCCGGGGATCGGATGCAATGGCGTGTGGCTGTTGCTCCTAGTCCTGTCAATGGATGCTGGAGATCGCGTGGGGACGTAGGCAGGGAAAGGTCAGGTGACTGAAGTAGACGTCACGTGCGTGCCTATACGGGCACGTGACGTCTCTACTCCAATCAGCCACGACCTTTCCAGCCCCTGACCTGTTTCTTAGGGGGCCCATGCCCTACAAAAAGGTAATTTTGATAGAAATGTGCGGGCCCCCTGGACTATGAGGCCGGTCATATTCCTGGGGGCACCCAGCGGTCAGTGAGTGACCGTCACAGTCACTCACTGACAGGCCAATAAAAAAAAAAAAAAAAAAAGTCCAGGGACGTTCGGGCCCTGATGGCAGCCCTGCGCAGGGCCGCAGACAGTTAATGGGACATCCCTGTGTCCCGAAAACATCTTTCGGGACACAGGGATGTCCTCAATAGTGATGGGGGGAATTGCCCCGTCGCTACAGGACGGACAAGCACCGGCTCTGCTCGGGGCACCTGGCTAGCTCGGGGCCCCAAGCAATTGCTTGGTTTGTCTATCCTGTAGCGACGGGCCTGTTGGTGGGGTTCAGCAATCAGAACTCCCACCAATCAGCTGTCTGGAAGTGCTGTGGAGCTTAGGCGAGTGCTGCAGCCTGTTCACACTTTATATTTGCCAATACTTGAATGTTGGTTGTGCTAGGGATTGAAGCTGTGGCCCATTCAATACTTAGCACAGCTGCTACATGTACAACATTAAATAGATGTGCCATGGCCTCTTCAAACAGCTGATCAACTGGGAGTGCAGAGTCAGATCATCACTGATCTAACATCGATGGTCTATTTTGAGGATATAGCATCATTTTTTTTTTATTCTGAAAACCCCTTTAAGTGTAAAAGGGAACAAGTCAATTAAAGTTATTGATGACCCACACAATTGCTAGTGCAACGGGTCGGTGGAGCTTTTTAGACTAAAGTGCACCACTGGCCTGGCACTAGTACTCCCAGAAAGAAGAAACGATCGTCCTTCAACCATAATTTGAAGTATGGAGAAGCCAAATTAGGCTAATGTAAACTTTCCGGATTTAATGTGCTGTTGCTTCTATTTTCTAGCCATTGGTATAAGTCTTTGAGACAGGACTTCAGTGATAATAGGCCATTGGTTCTCCTTTTATGTGGGTCAAGTATTGGCCTAAAAGGTTGATTATTGCCCCATGTAAAGACTATACTTTTATGCAAACTGATCAGGTCCTGCACAAGACCAGGTATAACCATTATGACCTCGCAATAGAACAAACACTATGAACACCAGCTGACCAATACTAGTGTAAAGGAGGTGCTTAAAATATAACTTTTAATAAAACACAAAAATACCATGTGTATCAGTGCCATAAGTATTAGTTACAATGTCCAAGAAATAATAAATGCTGCTATCAGCCATGTTATATCCGACCTCCCAGAGTGCTATTTGCATGTAGAAGTACCTCACAGGCCAATATACTGTAGTTATCCCCAATAGACAACTACAACTTCCAACGCGTTTGGTGCGAGATGGTCTTGGGTTCACAGCTGGCCTCTCTGCCACTGCGGGAGTGTGCACCGCTGGTATATCTAGACAGAAATCAATGGACTGTACTCCAGCTAAGGGATCATGATCGCCACCTGACCCTTGCTGGGAGTTGATACCTATGTTTGACCTTTCTCAATACCAATGTATGAAAAATATAAAAAAGGATCTTGATTTGTGACATAATATTTTGAGTGCATTGTCGGCTATATATGCTGTGGTTGGCTTTGGGATCAATTGGGGTGATAATTAACAGACCCTGGGGTCCTGAGTTTATATCTTGTATTCATCCATTTATATACTCTGCATTCTATACTCCCCTGAGGATGTCATCGTAACGGACGATAGAAACATGTTGGGAGTTGTAGTTATCTATTAGGAATAACTATATTGGCCCATGAAGTGCTTCCACATAACATGGCTGATAACAAAACATGGCTGATATTTTAGCAGCATTTATTATTTCTTGTACATTGTAACCAATACTCATGGCACTGATACACGTGGTATTTTTATTTTTTAGAGGGAAATAATTAAAAGTTATATTTTAAGCACCTTCTTTACACTAGTATTGGTCCCATGTAAAGACTTAGCCAATTCATGAGAAACCTCTTGTTTTTTTTTTAGCAGATCACTGTGATTGTGTGGCCCTAAAAATCATCATTGGCCAGTGGCATATCTATATCTACCTGTGTAAATTGGGGATGCATGGCAGATGATGACGTAAGTGAAGGGTTACATGAATGATCTATTGAGCCAGGGTTATGAACTGAGCGTCAATATGATTGACATGCACTAATAACAGGCATGGGTCTGATCAATATCAAAGGTTCTAAGTGGACAATTTGTAACAAATAAAAGTGCCTCCTCAGGGCTAGCTTAAGGTATATATATCCACTTGAGTCAAAGTCCCAATGGTCCACTTGTTAACTCATCTTGACAGAAGTACAGAACATTTACTCAGCTCTGCATGGGTTCACCAAAACAATACCGCGAGGGCTCTGGTATCTGATCAGTTTTGCTTGGTGTGAGCAATGTGCCTTTGTACAGTTTCTAAGCCCAGATGAGCTCCTGTTATACAACTTTTGTCTGCTTTTCGTTACTCTTCAACTAATATTTTATGTATCTCATAAAATAATTATAAGAAAGATTTACTTTAGATTCAGAATCAATTCCCTACTATGAACAGCTCACCATGCACTAGCAGTGATTCATGGATAGAACTGTTACTATTTACATAATTACATTCATATTAAGATTACTAACTGTAACGCTGCACAAAGTTGTTACCTACAAAGCACTTGACACAAAATAGCGATCATGAATAAAATTAGGATATAGAACCTTCAGGAAAATAACATATCCAATTTATAAATGGAGGTTGTTCTCAGTAAATGTGCCATGAAATAGATTAGAATTGATTATTATTTACAGACAACATGCCTTCTTTCATAATATGAATGTACTTAAATATATGTCTCTATGTAGGAGCTGCAATTGTAATAAATCAGGCTGCTGAATCAAGGGAAAGATAAAAGATAAAGAGGTTGTTGACAAAGGGCAAATAGAATAAACTTATGGGATGTTCTGTTTCCCTGACTGTATAGCAGCCATTGCTGCACCAATAAGACTGTCCATTATGTGAATATTGCTCTGATCTAATTAAGAACATTGAGTGATAGGGATAACTGAATATAGGGATAGAAGAGATATATCAGACTTGATCAGTTTCTGACCAGGGTAGTAAATATTTTCTTATCCATCACTCATTTGTACAGTACCACATGCACTGTACTGCTCTTTCTTTCTACTTCTTGTCCTGTGCTGTGCGCTACATACACTATATGTACCATATTTCCCTGTACCATGTTTACTGTCAGAGATAGCATTAGAGGTAACAGGCAAAGTGGGCATGTCCCCATGGCCCCCATCCCTGGAGATTCAGTACACTGGACTTTTGGCCTTGGTCCCTAGGGAGCACCACTTTCAACTATATATTTATTTTCAGGTGTGCTTCTTTGCGTGATCACATAGGGGGGGTAATATGATTATTTTAGCAATAATAACAATATTAATAATGATAATATCACTTTTTGTCCAAAATGTAAATACAGTGACCCCCCGACCTACGATGGCCCCGACATACGATCCTTTCAACATACGATGGCCTCTCAGAGACCATCGCATGTTGAAGGCAGCATCAACATACGATGCTTTTCTATGTCAGGGCCATCGCATAAACGGCTATCCGGCAGCGCAGACTGCTTCAGCTGCCACCGGATAGCCGTTTACGGTGCCCCATGAGCTCCGGGGATGTCTCTTACCTGTCCTCAGGGCTCCGGCGCATCCTCTTCGGGATCCTCTGCATCGTCGGTGCTCTCCATCGATGTCATCACATCGCTGCGCACGCCGTCCCGTCATCCAATAGGAGCGGCGTGCATAGCGACGTGATGGCGGCGACGGAGAGCGCGGATTCCAGGGAAGAAGAGGCCTTACCGGAGCGTCGGGGACAACTCGGGGACGCGGCGACAGCGATGGATGGCGACATCACGGGCAGTGGTGATGAGCGGTGACGGTCCGGAGCGGCAGGGACAGGTGAGTACAACTTCCTCTAACAGTGGTCTTCAACCTGCGGACCTCTAGATGTTGCAAAACTACAACACCCAGCATGCCCGGACAGCCAACTGCTAACTACCTGGGTGTTGTAGTTTTGCAACATCTGGAGGTCCGCAGGTTGTAGACCCCTGTCCTATACTTTACATTGCATGGATCCCTCAACATGCGATGGTTTCAACAGACGATGGTCCATTTGGAATGGATTACCATCGTATGTTGAGGGACCACTGTATACTGTTATGATCTGCATTACATGTACTGCTAACTACCTGGACTATATGAAAAGTTCAAAAGCCAGCCATAGGGGGAGATTTATCAAAACCTGTGTAAAAGAAAATTTGACTAGTTGCCCATCGAAACCAATCAGATCATTTTTTTTTTCATTTTTTAGGTCTCTGAAAAATGAAAGAAGCGATCTGATTGGTTGCTATGAGTAACTGATCAAATTCCCCTGTGCACAGGTTTTGATAAATCTCCCCCGATGGTCTCTAGGTAAAATATTCTTTATTCCAGAACAAATGAATATTTGAGGACATGTATAACAGAAGCCAAGACACAGTGCTGGATCATTCATAAGTAGAGAGATCCCATGTGTCTTTCTAAATACTTTTCCGGTAATAAATTTGCATGTACAATGAATTTAAAGCATTTGTATCCAAGAACCAATCAAAAGAAAAAAAAAAAGGAAAAACATTCTTAAATAAGCCCCAGAAAGTGAGTTCATAACAGAAGGTTTCAGTATTAAAATGTATTTAAAGGGGTATTCCAGGTTCTTTTTTTATTTGACTATACTACAGGGGCTGTAAAGTTAGTGTAGTTCATAATATAGTGTCTGTACCTGTGTGTGATGGATTTCTCCCAATTCTTATGTGATTTTTCACCCCAATATTTATTTTTACCAGCATACAAAATTACTCATGTCTCAGGATTTCCCAGGCTGCACTGTGTCGAGACCTGACATCACAAGTCAGGGGATCAGAGGGAGTCTGTCCTGCTTCAATGGGTGTTCTTTTTTTCTTTAATGGGAGTTCATTTTGCAACAGCTGTAGGCACCCTGATCAGGAAACACTGGTGTATTGCATTGAAGGGATCACAGGTGTGTTTCAATGGGTGGGGCGGCTGATGTGTGGGAGGGAGGAAAGAGACCTCATATTACAAACTATGAAACTATGGGATGTGTAGTTTAGAGAACGAAATTCAACAGGAAATACCTAGTTCTGGCAGGTACGTGCTACTAAAATTACCTTATGGTGGATAACCCCTTTAAGGACACTGATTTAAAATAGGATGGGCCCATAGAAACCTATGGTTAGACTTGGTGTACAGTATATGTTAGCAGGTTTATCCACCAAGTTTTCTTTCCTATATCATGTGTATAAAATTTGAACTGCCTTCATTCTAATATGGAATTATATTGAGGTGCAAGTATCCTTTGGCTGGGTTTACACGGACGAAAAATGTGCAGAATGTCCCCATGAAAAACAGGTGCGGACATTCCACACATTTGACTAACTGGTCGGTGCTAGGACCACTCGTAAATGCGCCATGTTATAGATGGCAATGCATTCCCTTGCAGTCTCCGCAGAAAGAATAGACTTGATTATTCTTTCTGTGGACACTGGAATCTGAATTTCCGTGCCAGAAACATCTGGTGCAGAAATTCCGCTGCGTGAACAGTGCAGCAGAATCCCATTGAAATCGATGGGACTCTGCTGCTGTGGAATGTCCTTGCGGAATATTCACGCGAATTCCATACGAACATTCTGCCATGTGAACATGGCCTTTCTATCAGGGCTACCCATAAGCAATAACATTTTTTAGCCTTGACCCTTGCCATGAAGCAATGCCTCAAAGTGTCGGGTTTAACAGAGTGTATAATCAACTTGGCACCTTGCAGAGTGTTGGATTAGCTGCAGGAAGTGGTGGATAGAACATGTACAGAGTCAAATTAACTATTAACTTCCTACGGTACTGAAAATGGTAAGATCCTTGCCAATCCAAGGAATGGTGCAAACATCAAAATACGTTGACAAGTGATGTGTTCTGCATTTTTTTCCCTGCTAAATACTGTAGTTGAAATATGGCAAAAATGCTACCTATGTAAACCTATGATTAGAGGTGTTTATTATGTAACACTGAATTTATGGATTTCTGGATATGCTATTGACATATACTATAATTACATTGTGTGCAGGCAGGCAGCATGGTCCATGTTCCCCTTTGCTACTTTAAAATGTTGGGTGGTTTAAAGGGGTACTCCGGTGGAAAACTTTAAACAGAAAGTTAAACAGATTTGTAAATTACTTCTATTAAAAAATCTTAATCCTTCCAGTACTTATTAGCTGCTGAATAATACAGAGGAAATTCTTTTCTTTTTGCAACACAGAGCTCTCTGCTGACATCATGACCACAGTGCTCTCTGCTGACATCTCTGTCCATTTTAGGAACTGTCCAGAGCAGCATATGTTTGCTATGGGGATTTTCTCCTACTCTGGACAGTTCTTAATATGGACAGAGATGTCATCAGAGAGCACTGTGGTCATGATGTCAGCAGAGAGCTCTGTGTTCCAAGAAGAAAATAATTTCCTCTGTAGTATTCAGCAGCTAATATGTACTGGAAGGGTTAAGATTTTTTTTAATAGAAGTAATTTACAAATCTGTTTCACTCTCTGGCACCAGTTGATTTTCCACCGGAGTACCCCTTTAAGTTAGGTTTTTGCCAAGAGTTTTGCCTCCCCCCCAAAAGATGGTGTTCTCTCTGCTACTGGCATGGCCTTTTATAGTTCACACACGCTAAAGTTTATAAAAAAAAATAAAAAATCATCAGTTCATAATGGCATCTGGGTGAGCGAAAATTTATAGCTGACGGTTAGAGAGAGAGAGTAGAGTAAAGAAGCCGGAGCACAGCGAGCGCTGAAAATTGAGATCAGAGTATAATTCTGAGCTAATTACAAGTGGGGGTAAATCTATGGCGGTACGCTATAAATTCACACGCCTGGGCTGGGGGGGCCAACATAGTCTTGCTACAGCAGAAAAATGTCTCTGTCACTATAAGAAATATTTGGCTTTTAATTCCTGGAATTTCCAGCATGCACATTTGACTTGGTTTAACCCTTTAAAAAAAAATATGCATTGCAGTAATACTGGCGAGAAAAATGCAACAACGTAATGCGGACAATTAGATTCAAAAAATGCAGAAGTAATACTCCTAAAAAGACAATTACATATACTACATATTGCTATTACTGTAAGATTATTTTAAAGGAACAACTCAGGCAAAACCAATATAAAGTGTGATGCTTGGTGCAGGGCCTGATGGATGGAGCCTGAGACAGGGATTCTCTGTTTTGTGCTCTCGAAATCCTTGTGTATAGTCCAGCGTTTCCCAGCCAGGGTGCCTCCAGCTGTTGCAAAACTACAACTCCCAGCATGCCCGGACAGCCTTTGGCTGTCTAGGCATGCTCGGAGTTGTAGTTTTGCAACAGCTGGAGGCACCCTGGTTGGGAAACATTGGTATAGCAAGCTATAGCCTTGCAAGGAAATGTTGCTGTCGATTTGCAGCAGACTCTAACCTTAACATTGCAGAGTCTGGAATATTAAGCAAACATCTGAAACAAATCCTGGCATAAAGGGTTTGGTAATGATTTGAATATCTGCAGTGATTGTTTCTGACATGTCTAAATGGGAGCCCATTTAGCTGGTTGTCCTGGGAGCCCAGTGGTGCTCTGGTTTGGCACCATACCGAGGAAGTAGAGGAAGGAACAGTAGGGCAAATAACCTGTAACCATTAGGCTAGGTTCACACGGTAGAATTTCTGGGAAGAATTTCTGCCGGAGATCAAGTCGGCGCTAGGACCGAGCAGACTGCATTGCTGCCCCATAGATTGCAATGCATTTCTGGGTGGATCTTTTGGGAGATCTGTCCAGAAATGCATTGCCCTCTATGGGGACGGCAATGTAGTCCGCGCGGTCCTAGTGCCGCCGGCTCGATCTCCGGCAGAAATTCTGCCCAGAAATTCCACAGCGTGAACCTAGCCTTAGTGGCAGCAAGGAGGAATGTTTCAGAGACTGCTCAGACTTGGCCTGGTAAGAACTAAAAGAGATCTTTTAGTGGGTGTGAGAGGCCTGAGGACAGGTCCGGCGTTAAGGCGGGGCAAACTGAGCAATTGCCGGGAACTATACTGCCAACCTAATGTGGGGGAACTATACTGCCAACCTAATTTTTGGGAACTATACGGCCAACCTAATGTGGGGAAACACACAGCTAACCTAATGTGGAGAACTACAACCTAATGTGGAGGAACTATACTGCACCTAATGTGGGGAACTACAACTTAATGTGGGGGAACTATACTGCCAACCTAATGTGGGGGAACTATACTGCCAACCTAATGTGGTGGAACTATACTGCCAACCTAATGTGGGGGAACTACAACCTAATGTGGGGAAACACACAGCTAACCTAATGTGGGGAACTACAACCTAATGTGGGGGAACTATACTGACAACCTAATGTGGGGGAACTATACTGCACACCTAATGTGAGGGAACTACAACCTAATATGGGGGAACTATACTGCCAACCCAATGTGGGGGAACTATACTGCACACCTAATGTGGGGGAACTATACTGACAACCTAATGTGGTCAAACTACAACCTAATGTGGGGGAAACTATACTGCCAACCTAATGTGGGGAAACATACAGCCAACCTAATGTGGCGGAACTACAACCTAATGGGTGAAACTATACTTCCAACCTAATGTGGGGCAACTACAACCTAATGTGGGGGAACTATACTGCCAACCTAATGTGGGGGAAACTATACTGCCAGTCTAAGGTGGAGGAACTATACTGCCAACCTAATGTGAGGGAACTACAGCCTAATGTGGGGGAACTATACTGCCAACCTAATGGGGGTAACTACAACCTAATGTGGGGGAACATACTGCCTACCTAATGTGGGGGAACTGTGCTGACAACCTAATGTGGGGGAACTACAATCTAATGTGGGGGAACTATACTGCCAACCTAATGTGGGGGAACTATGCTGCCAACCTAATGTGGGGGAACTACAGCCTAATGTGGGGGAACTATACTGCCAACCTAATGGGGGGAGGGGACTACAACCTAATGTGGGGGAACATACTGCCTACCTAATGTGGGGGAACTATACTGTCAACCTAATGTGGGGGAACTACAACCTAATGTGGGGAAACACACAGCTAACCTAATGTGGGGAACTACAACCTAATGTGGGGGAACTATACTGCCAATCTAATGTGGGGGAACTGTACTGCCAACCTAATGTGGGGGAACCATACAAAATTGTACTATTCTGATCCCTATAACTCTTTTATTTTTCTTTATATGGGGATGTATGAGGGTCATTTTTTGCGGTGTGATTTGTAGTTTTTATCGGTACCATTTTTGGAATTTTCAATTGCTTTTTAGATATTTGTTATGGTATTTGAAGTGACCAAAAAATGTGCAAATCTGGTTAGTGCACTATTATGACTTTTGATTTTGCCCAGGGCCATTTTAAGCCTAAAACCGGCCCTGCCTGAGGAGGTTGAGAAAAGGGACAAACATACTGGATTTCAATTGCTGTATTGTTCTCTAAGATAGGTGGAGCTAGAAAAGTCTGGCAGTGGCTTACCTCTCTCCCTACAGAGAACACATTAACTGAGCAAAACATTTAACTGTATGGAGAGATCAGGAGTGATATCTGCAGGCCGAACAAATGTTTTGCCAACAACTGCTGAAGGTGGATGGTTACCACAACACACTGGAACAGATTTATGAAAGCTGTCTAAAAGAAAAAAAAACAGTGCAGCTTTTATTTCTTAAAGCATTACTGTCATTACAAACCTTTTGACATGTCATGTAGACATGTCAAAAGTTTTGATCAGTCAAGGTCTCGATTACCTCGACCGACCCCTAGTGCACTTCACTTTCCAGCTTGGTGTTACATCCACTTTGCAAATGATGGGCTCTATAGACTATAATAGGGCACATGTCCTGCAGTGATCACCAAGTGAGGGAGACCACCCTCCCCCATATGTAGACTCCAAGTGCATGGTCCCTATATGCCACGAGATGTTATAAATGACAAATTGTTGCTTGCATTCAAGAGGGGGTTAAAAGACATGCATTGAGGGGTAACGGTATCCCACTCCTGCTCCAACCATAGCATGGTGTAAGGAGTTGGTTTGGAACCCGCCCCCATGATTGTGACCACAGTTACAAGGCCATACCCTACCTTTGCATTCCTCTAATTTCACATGAAAGCATACAGAAATTTCTAAGAAAATGGCACCATGTTTCATTGGATGTTTCCTCACATATTTTTCCTTCTGGGGGAGAATAGCTCTGTACTAAAGTGCCATATATTGGTAACATATGTTGCCACATGGTGTGCCTATGGCCTACCAGCATACAGGCTTCCTATACTGTGTGTATGTAACCTAAATATGTAATTATACCGCCAATATGTCCTAATCGCTTTGGCATCAAAATGGTCTCACAATGTATTTTATTTTAAGAGTATGTTCACACTGTGTAATTACGTGCAGTGAACATGAACATCAGTGTTAATGGGTCTTCCACATGATCCGTTAACACTGAGATATTGATCGGTGCAAAGAAAGAACATGTTCATTCTTTGCGTGGAAGTCTGCGAGCCCTACATTGCTGTGAATGGTGATGGGGCCACGGGGTCCTACCGCCAAAGTATTTCAGTTGTGGCCGCCAGATGGAATTTCCATTTGCGGAATTCTGCGAGTGGAGATTCCGTTCACAATACTCAGTGTGAACGTACCCTAAAGGTAAAAGAAAAGTGGAAGCGGCCCAGAGAGTCAGCTGAGGTCTATGACCATGAAATGTAATCGCTCAAATGAAATTTTCTTTGCACTAGTCCTCCAAGTGAGAAAGTCAGTTTTTTGTTTCCGATATTGAGCTAAATAAATATTGCCTAAGCTATAGGAAATGTGGTCCTGCAGGTACACTGGGGACTTAACTTAATGTAAAGGGTATATAGTGATGGGGGGAAGTGCCAATAGGAAAGTGTAGTTGGATGTATTGGGTATCTGAGAACCATCTTGTCAAAACTCACAGCCTTCCAAGCAAACTCAAGAATAGCTAAAGAAAATATAGATTTTCCAGCAGATTTGGAATTCAAATGACAACGGACTTGGCAGCCAGTTTAGAAATAGTTTTGTTATTTTGGTAATACATTCTTTAGCATATGGGTGGCTCAGGGCTTTGCACTATTGGCTTGTAGCACTGAAACCCTGGGTTAAAACTAGGTATTTATGTTGAGTTTGAATGTCCTTTAAATTTTTGCATGGGATTTCTTTCAAAAAAATGTTCAGTTTGATTGACCCTTTATAAAACTAGTCCCACCATATTTGTATATTCCTACGATGATGAAAAGCTGATGTTGCTGTAGAGCTCCAGAAAGCGTTGATGCCCATCCATGTTTATCGAGGCACAACAACACGTCCATGTGTGCTAGGCTGGGTATTCCTGCCCACCCCTATTCCAGTGGCATCTCTATGTGTTTAGATTACATACAACATGCTTTGAATCACTCACATACATGGAAAGTTGTGTAGCATTAGGGCAGATCCAAGTATCCCTGCTCTTATAGTGGTATGCCATTATTTTATGAGGTTTCTTAGTAGAGGACAAAAGGTTAAAATGAACTGTCATGGGAATGACACCAAGAATGTGCATTCTAATTCTGCACTATAAATCTCTTTGCAGGGTGTGTATTCAGCCTCGGGTTCTCTGGGTGCAATAGAAGACATTACAGACTATTTCCAGACCAGACTGTGGCAGCTGACCTTACATCATTTGTGGTATATCCCCACCCCTGCTAAATACCCTTGTGTATGTGTAAATAACCATACAGCCATTTTTGTTTTTTGCTGCGTGATAGCCGTCCACAGTTTTTATTAATTCTCCAACAAGAAAAAACAGGTATAACTTCTCAAGCTTTTGAAAGCAGTATGGCGCCGCAGGACTCCTGGTGAGCAAGTCTGCCTTCCCAGCTCAACTAATCATAGAATCTCACCAGAAAACCTCCAAATGGGACTTCACTATGAATTCCACTAGAACACCACCAAATAAAAAACAAAAGAAGAAACACAAATGCGAGGGAGGGCAGGTGAGTCTGCTCCAGGAGCCAAACAGGAAGAGGAGGGACACAACTAAAAAGGGGGGGGGGGGTAGGTGAGGGGTAGGAGGAAATGCTGATACGCCAAACCAGAACTAAACCCCGCCCCATGAAACCTTATTGGTGCACCCAACAGTTAACCCCTTCTATCAACTTACTGATGATGCAGGAGTGTCTATGCCCTAACCCAATGATATTTATATTTCCATTCACAGACCCATATGAGGGCTTGTTTTTTGTGTGACCAGTTGTACTTTGTATTGACATCACTCATTTTACCCGAAAATGTATGGTAAACCCAAAAAATAATTTATTGTGTAAGGAAAGTTCGCAAATTTCAGGGGATTTGTTTTCATACTGTACACTTTACAGTAAAAATTACATGTTTTCTTTATTCTCTGGGTCAATACGATTAAAATGATACCCATGGTTACATACAATTCTATTCTTGTACTGCTTTTAAAAAATCTTATACTTTTTTTTACAAAATCAGTACGTTTTAAATTGCCCTATTTTGACTACCTCTAACTTTCTTATTTTTCCGTATTTAGGCATCTCTGAAGGCTAATTGTTTTGTGCCATTATCTGTAGTTTGTTTTACTACCACTTTTGCATATATTTGACTTTTTGATCGCTTTTTATTCATTATTTTTTTGATGTGACAAAAAAGCAGAAATTTGTAACTTTTTTTTTTACATTTATGCCGTTAGCTGTACGGGATCATTTACATAACATTTTTATAGTTCGGACATTTAGGCACCCGACAATACCAAATATGTTTAATGTTTATAGTTTTTTTTACGCTTTTTTGTATTAATATGGGGAAAAGGGGTGATTTAAAACTTTATTGGGGGAAGGGCTTTATTGGGGGAGGACCCGCCATGAATTAAGCGAGAGCAGCTCCTGCGCTCGCTACACAGCTGCACCTTAAATGAACGGCCCTGTGCATGAAGTATCGCAGTGCAGCAGCGTGTCCTTAAGGGGTTAAAGGGGTACTCTGGTGGAAAACAAATGTTTTCAAATCAGCTGGTGCCAGAAAGTTAAACAGATTTGTAAATTACTTCTATTTAATAATCTTAATCCTTTCAGTACTTACATGCTGCTGTATGCTCCAGAGGAAGTTGTATAGTTCTCTTCTGTCTGACCACAGTGCTCTCTGCTGACACATCTGTCTATGTCAGGAATTGTCCAGAGCAGGTGCAAAATCCCCATAGCAAGCTTCTCCTGCTGTGGACAGTTCCTGAAATGGACAGAGATGTCAGCAGAGAGCACTGTGGTCGAAAAAGAAATACAGCAGCTGATAAGTGCTGGAAGGATTAAGATTTTTACCCCTCAAAGGACAATGGGGCACTCTGAGGAAGAAAAGGTTTGGTCTTAAGGAGCAACAAGTCTTCTTTACCATAAGAACTGTGAATTTATGGAACAGTCTACCTCAAGAACTGGTCACATCAGGAACAATTAATAGCTTTAAAACAGGGTTAGATACATTCCTAGAACAAAATAACAGTAATGCTTATGCACGAATATAATCACATCCCTTCCCCTTCATCCACCATACCCCTTCCCTTCAATTCCTTGGTTGAACTTGATGGACGTATGTCTTTTTTCGACCATACTAACTATGTAACTATAGATAGAAGTAATTTACAAATATGTTCAACTTTCTGACGCCTGTTGATTTAAAAAAAAAAAAAAAATTCCCATCAGAGTACCCCTTTAAAGTAAGTAGGACTTTAAAAACAGCTCTGCACTATTATAGTGCCACCACCTGTATCTAATCACTCCCTTTCCCTCTGTTTAGTCTGCAGGCTTTGCTTCAGCAGCAGTTCAGGGCTTAACCTGTCAGCATTTGTGGCAGCAGGGAGGAGTATGTCAAAGAGATTGCTGAGACTTATGGCCTGGTAAGAACCAAGTCCTGGTTCACATAAGCGACGATCTATGCTCAGGGGTGCTCTGTTTAATAAATACTTTCAAATGATGAGAGGATAAAAAAATACTACAGTCAATGGGACTGTCTGGAGTCGGGACCCATTGGTGTCCATTGTGCAACAGACTGTCCAGGTCCGTTGTTTGTCACTCTTTACTACTTGTAAAATAGGAAAAGGAGGTGTTTTAAAATCTATTAGGCGAGGAGCTTATTTATATATTTTTTTAAACTTTTTTTTTCTTTACTGTTCAGTGCTATGCATTGGCATAGCAATAATCAATACAATCGGCAATCTACTTGTATAGTCTGCCAGGCGGTAGACCATACTAGAGCACCACCGAAGCTGCTGTGGAGAAGGGGAAGAGAGCTCTGGCCACTATATTGACTTATTGGATCACCGCAATCTCACTGTGGGTGGTCTAATGAGTCTCTTTATACCGCAACTGCTTTATGTGCCGTAATCAGTATTGATCACGGCATATAAAAGGTTAACGGGCGACTTCAACGGGATTGCTGATGTCTGCCATAAGTGGCGAGGTCCCAGCTGTGCATGAAGCAAGTGCAGCTCCTTGCTTCATGTTCATGATGTAAATGTTTGTCAGGGCACCATGACATAAATTTACGTCATGGGTCCTCTAGGGGATAATCTCCCCCTGTATATATTACTGGCAAACAGCCCAGTTCTGGTCCCACCCACTGAAATATAGAGGATGAGAAAAATCTGAATACTATGGAGGGGGCTCTTAAGGGCTCAATAACAGCAATGGGGCACTAAAATAACCTTCTCACCCCTCTGAAGGTTATTTAAAAAAAGCCAAGCTGATTTTTAGAAATCTTGTAAAAAGACAGTGTTATTGCAAGTATAATGTTCAAAATGGGAATTCAAATAAGTAGACCTAAGGAACACTTTAACCAAGGCTTCAGTGGCAGTTTTCCCCCCAAAAATGGCAAGTGGAAACACAACCCAAAGATGTAACAAATTTAGCAAACAGCCTGAGTCACTTTAATAAATCTGGTGCATTCTTAGAAATGTCCACATTGCGAAATTTCCATGCAGAATTCCATGAAAGAATTCTGCTGTAAATTCTGTCAACATGTAATGCCCAATAATTTCAATGGGATTCTGCAGTCCCATTTAGACAGCAGAAATGTTACTCTCCGCATTCCGCAAAAATATTAAACCATTCTTAGAGTTTGTGGAATTCTGTGGCAGAATCCCATTGAAGTCAATTAGGTTTGCATTTCGGCAGTATTCTGTATTCTGACACAGAAATTCTACCGGATTTCTGCAATTCTGTTCAGCAATCTTTGCTAAACAGAATTTGTGTGGAATTGTGGAAATTTCACCATGTGAACATAGCTTAAAAGGGTACTCCGGTGGAAAACTATTTATTTTAAATTCACTGGTGCCAGAAAGTTAAACAGATCTGTAAATTACTTCTATTAAAAAATCGTAATCCTTCCAGTACTTATGAGCTGCTGTTTACTACAGAGAAAGTTCTTATCTTTTTGAATTTCTTATCTGTCTGACCACAGTGCTCTCTGCTGACACCTCTGTCCGTGTCAGGAACTGTCCAGAGCAGGATAGGTTTGCTATGGCGATTTGCTCCTACTCTGGATAGTTCCTGGCATGGACAGAGGTGTCAGCAGAGAACACTGTGGTCAGACAGAAAATAAATCAAGAAAGAAAAAAACTTTCTCTGTAGTATACAGCAGCTAATAAGTACTGGAAGGGTTAATATTTTTTTATTGAAGTAATTTACAGATCTTTGTAACTTTCAGGCACCAGTTGATTTAAAATAAATTGTTTTCCACCGGAGTACCCAATTGACCCATTTTAAAGTCAGTGGGATCTGTTGGGAACAGTTATTGACTGTTGTGCAATGGACCTGTTTAGTGGCCTAAATTTACTATAGTAAAACCACCATCATTTTGATGCAATCTTAGAAAAACTGGCTTAAAGGACTTCTACCACATTATTAGGCATTTTCCACACTTTCTGGACACTTTTCCATTATTTCTCCAAAAGGAGCAAGTCCTCTGTAAAAGGGGCATAGCTTCTTAGAAACGCCAAACATTTCACTTAATTCTAGCCCACACTCTGGAGCATGTTTAAAAAAAAAAAATAGTTAAAGGGGTACTCCGGCCCTAATACATTTTATCCCCTATACAGAGGATAGGGGATAAGATGTCTGATCGCAGGGGTCCCGTCGCTGGGGAAACCCGCAATCTGTCATTCGGCACCCACCTTTGTGAGCTCTCCACAGCGCTGGAGGCTCAGAGTGTGCGGCGTGATGACCACGGGGCCGGAGTATTGTGATGTCAGGACTCCGCCCCATGTGACATCATGCCCCGCCCCCTCAATGCAAGTCTATGGGAGAGGCCGTCATGCCCCCTCCCATAGACTTACATTGAGGGGGGGCGTGAGGTCACACGGTGTCGTGACGTCACGGTACTCCGGCCCTGTGGTCGTCACTATGCACACTCTGAGCCTCCAGCGCTGCGGAGAGCTCACAAAGGTGGGTGCTGAATGACAGATTGCGGGGTCCTAAGCGGGGGGGGGGGGGGTTCCCTTTGGATAGCGGATAAGATGTATTAGGGCCGGAGTACCCCTTTAATATAAGCTTACACTTAGATTCACCAGATTCATTAATCAGTCTGATACACCTTGATGAGTCTGTCTGTTGTCGCAGGTAGATTGGTAAATCTGGGCCATTTTCATTTTTTGGCCCCGAACTGAGCCTGTGACAGAGCTCTTCAAATGGAGCTGAATGCTGATGTGCACTAAGCCTTAGATTGTTTATACTGTCGCAATGAGTGAGATTTAGCAAACCTTGTGCAAAGCAAAAGTGTAGTAGGTGCCCATAACAACCAATCCGATTTCTTCTTCTATTTTGAAAAGACCTCTGAAAAATGAAAGCTTGAATCTGATTGGTTACTATAAAGTTTTAATAAAACTTACCCTATGTGTTTTGTGTGTGATCATGTAGGTCTCCTCGAGGTAGTCAGTGGTTTTCAATTCCAAAAACCTGATAAAAAATTACTATCAAAAACTGAAAAAATGGTTTTGTTGGAGCTTTTGTGGATTTGCTCGATCAGCATGGTACTACTTACAATGTCTTTTAGTATATTTGTTTAAATTGGGTATATCCATATTCTTAAAACCAATCCACTTCATGCAGCTTCTCATCAGACATGGAAACTTGACTTAGTACACCCCATAAGGGTCTTGGATCATAAATTCAACAGAAGACAGAAGAGGTCTCACTTCAGACCACCCCTCACCTTGCAGAATCACCATTCCTTGATCATTGGTCATCATTGTGCCAATAAATCCAAGGCTTGTCTAAAGGTCAAGCTCTCAGGCTTTCTGGAATATTATGTGCCATATGGTGCATTAAAACTTCCTCCTCAAGAGACACTTCTGTGGCCTGAACTGCACTAGACATCCAGAAGATTCCGTATTGATCTTGTATTTTATTCAACAAATTAAAGGAAAGACTGTTACAAATATGTAATTTTCTTGTTTCTTATTTCATTACTGTTAACAAGTCAAATTATGTTACAAATTCATCATATAAAATAGTGCTAGAGATATCTAGGCCTTCATGTGCTCCCCATGACAGCAACTGAGATTCCATTTTTCCAGATCACAATAGTTTTATGAGCAGCAGAGACATTTTGTAGGGTTGTATGTGTTGTAAGTTTATTAATTCATGAGTTTTTTCCTCATTTATTTACTATTCATTAATAATGACCTCTCCCCTACTAATAATGCCCCCTCTCCCCTAATAGTATTGCCCCCTTCTTCAGTAATAATGCTTCCTTCCTCATTTATAATGCTGTCTTTCTTTGTAATAATACTACAATGATCCCTCAACTTATAATGGCCTCAACATACATGTTAGGAGTCACGCCGCGGCGGGACATGCTGGCAGCGGACACACTCCTTCTCTGCTGCCCAGCGTGGTCTGCACTGTGATTCGCATTCCGCGATGCGATCGCGCCCAGCCCACTGCCCGTTACCTTCCCCGTCGTCCCCGTGTCTCCTTTGTTCTTCCTGCCTCCCGATGCGTGCATCTCTCTGAAATTTAAAGGGCCAGTATGCCACTAATTGGCCCTTGTTGTTTCCTGCCCCTATATATGTCTGCACTTCCTTTAGCCCCTGCTGGATCTTTGTGCCCCATACCTTAGAGAAAGCGTTCCATTCTTGTGTTCTGCCTTACTTTGTACCTGACCACCTTGCTACGTTTCCTGACCATGGTCTCAACATACAATGGTTTCAACATACAACGGTTGTCCTGGAACCAATTCATATTGTAACTTGAGGGACCACTGTAGTTTCCAAATAATAATGCCATTCCTCTAGTAATAATGCCATCTTCCCCAAATAATAATGATACCCCTTTCCCTATACATAATGTCATTTTTCTTAGTAATAATGCCACCTTTTCCCCCAGTAATAATGCTCCCTTCCTCATTAAAAATGTCTACAAAATAAATGAATGAATAAATAAATAAAACATTTAACTCACCTTTTCACTCCTAAACCAAACTCTGGGTCCACTCTTCTGGTAGTGCAATTCACCTGTACTGATAAGAGGGCATCTTCAGATGTTAGATTCTCTTGCAGGCTGCAGACATAAAGAAACCTGCAGCCTACAAGTGCAAGTGACAGGGCGAAAACCCGATGGCTCTCTGTCCTGCTACAGCTTTTTCTGATTCTGCATTCTGATGACGCAGATCCATTTGAAAATGCCAGTGCATGGCGAACCAATGTTACCCCTGAACCTGCAACGAACATCACCTAGGGTATATAATGCAGACTGACAACTACTGTTCTTTACAATGCTTTGCATTTGTTGTATTTTTTTTTTTTTACATTTAATTTTGACTTTGTATACTTTACCTAGAATAGTAATTTAATACCTAGATATTCTATAAACTGTCTAACTTTTTTTGTCAAGTATAATATGATAGACAATAGGGGTGTCACATGTGAAACTCAAACTAATTAAAAATGTAATAGACAATAGATGAGAAAATGTTATTAACAAACAAAACCTAACATTGCATCAATGACATTTTGACAGAAATGAGGACATTTTATTAACAAACTGTTATCTGAACTCTAAAATTGCATCATTGTAGTCTTTTATTTATTGCAGTATTCTTAACTTGATGACATTTTGAATTGCATAGTACATTTTTTTCAACTTAAAAACAATTTGCCTATTTGTCTTACACATCCACTTCAGAAATCCTTGCCCATTTCCTGTGGATTGTTGTATTGAAGATGACCTGAGTGAGATTTATCCATCTCATTCCAATGCCAATGAAAAGCTTCCTGCACACAGAAACTGCATTGGCTAAATTCCTGTGAGCGTTTCCATGTCCTTTGTCACACTCAGGAATTAATTCCGAATGGAAATCCAAACTGTAGCACCATGCGTAGCTGGAAACACAGGGCCTCATTTATCAAAAGTGTTTAAAAAAACAAAAAACACATCCTTGTTGCCCATAGAAAGCAGTCAGAGCTCAGCTTTCATGCCTTAACCTGCTGGGATGAAATGAAAACTTCACTGTGATTTGTTGCTATAGGTAATACAGACAGTTTTTCTGTTGGTTTCGATAAATAAGGCCCAGCGTAAGCATGCACGAGGTCCCTGAAGGCTTCATAGGAATGACATTAGCCACATGTGCAAAGGAAATAAATGCTTGGTTGCCTCCCAATACCTAGGTATTCTATATACTACCTAATGTCATAGAATAACATATACTGTGACCTCAATGATATGAAGTACACAAAAACTAAAAAATTCCCTGTAAAAAGAACAGAATATTTTTTGGAAAATGTTTTGGAAATTATGTACGCAGTACTGTGTTAGTATCTAATGTAAAGTATTCAACCCTTCTTCAGTATTTTCTTTCTCCTTAGATTAAATGAAGGTTTAATCACTAAATCCCCTAATGGGTTAATGGAAACAATGCTACATATTGGTTTGCATTCTTACTCTTGTGACAGGGCCATAAAATCTGTCTCTGTTTCTTTGCTGGGCTCCTGATCCCTTTCTTCTCCTTTTTTTTTATAACAAGGGCCAGAAATCTTGGCCATTTGTGAAAAGCCCTGAAATGACAAAAGCAGCAGCGCAGAATGCCGGGCGCAGTCACATTCAATCAGCTCGCTCCTCACCAGAAAGCAGCAGGCGTCTTTTCAGAATCAAAAGTTCATCAAAAATGAATCAAACCCTTAATTAAAACCTGACTCGGCATTGTAAGATGTTTATTTTGGCCTGCCAGGGGACGGTGGTGAATTAAGACATGCGAAAGTTGAGGGAAAAAATGGGAGCAAGACCAGAGTGAAGCTGGATTAAGAGATACAACAATAGACAAAGGGGGGAATAGACACAGAGAAGGAGGGAGAAGCTTAAAATGACACCCAATAAAATGTTTAATAACAGCTTGTCTGATGTGAATGTGCTAAGCTCATATCCTCATCTTCCCGTTGAAGCCTTCCAGTGCTTCTTGTTTCCATTAACTCTTTGACTTTTCCACTGTTTCACATACTTATGGTTTGCCAGCTCTCAAACAACCTCTAAATATGGCCTATTAGAATAGGCTTACCTAGAGATGGCTGAATCCAGACTTGGATCCCCACTACCATTAATGTACCCTAAAGTTGTCCCAATACAGTCACACCCTTCCTCCTACATAGGCTAAAACAATTCCCCTATGGTCATTACATGTATGAATTCAATTTCACAACCATCCAGATCAATTATATCCTCTCAAAACCTTCCCTTCACTGTCCGGTATTATGGTAAAGGGGTGGTCTGGGTAGGGCGTTTTTATAATATGCCACCTAGGCTGCAGGTAATATAACAAAGAGGTATGCTTAACCGGCCCAGTCAGTTACTTGTGGTCTCATTTTCACTAGTTCCGGTGATGTGTTCGCATGACACTAGTAAGAATGTGACCACAGGTACAGGACATTGACAGCACCGGTTTTTGTTATTTTCCCTGTAGCCCGGGTCACATATTAGAAAACACTTCTTTCCTGGACAACCTCTTTAATGATATATCTTAAGATCATAAAACAAGAGCCTAAATGTTGAAACAATTTCAAATGAAAGGTAAATGTGATGATAATGGTAAAGCCATCCCTACCAAGTCACCCATCCTGACAGGGGTCTTATTCTTAGATATTCTTTGAAAGCAAGATGCAGAAGGGGGTCCCCTCCTGTTATATAAAAAATTATACCATCCTACCCACAGCACTTGACCACAGTGCCTATTCATGGTGGGGATACATATGGCACATTTGACCACTGTTAAAGGGGTACTCAGCCAAAAATATCTTATCCCTATCCAAATGATAGGGGATAAGATGTTAGATCATGGGGTCCTGCCACTGGGGACCCCCGCGATCTCTGGGACAGCAGCGGCTGCGTCCAGAACACGGAAGCTTGCAGCTGCTGTGTTTGTGATGTAAGGCCACGCCCCCTCCATTTATGTCTATGGGAGGGGGCATGACGGCTATGTACCAGCCGTCACTCCCCCTCCCATAGACGTGAATGGAGGGGGTATAGTGGCTGACGACTCCAGTCATTGGCACAGAGCTGAGTACTTTCCGTGCACCGAATGACAGGGGTGCTGCAGCGGAGATTGCGGGGGTCCCCAGCAGGCAGCATTCCTTAGTAAAGGCTAAAAAAATACCTACCATATATTGAAACTTTTACTTATCCTTCTTCTATGTCTTGTCTGTAAAGCACTGGAAGGAATTTCAAGGTCATGCTACTAAAGTGGTAGACGCCTAGGCCAATGTTCCCCAAACAGTGGCTCTCCGGCTGTTACAAGACTCCAAATCCAACAGCTGAAAATCCACAGATTGTGGAACATTGCTCATTTTGACACAAGCTATAATAGCACAAGCTAAAGATGTAATAAATATGTGTCCTATCATTGGGTAGTGATGTGTCAGATATAAGAAGTGCCTTATACATTGTATGGAACAACAATGGGCTTATTATGATGGTGGTAGTGTTTTTAATTACAAACATAAATTGAATGTTGGGACAGTAGACAATCTGATTGACATTTTCTTCAGCAGTGAAAGCAGAAATATATGAATATGAAGGATGTGGGGGCACTCAGGGAATAGGGAAAATGAAAGAAAAACAGAGAAAATGCCCAAGATTAAATATAAATACGAGAAAATCTCTCCCCCAACGTGAAACAGGTGATTTTCATTTTTAAAAGAATGTCTGAAACATTGCCACATACTGCTGGAACCATTCTTTCAGAGCGTGGTAATTGTCAGCCAATTTCCAAATCAAGTTTGTTCTCCAATAAAAGCATTTTTGTAGCAATGTTTGAGTTATACTTTTATATATTGGTTATGATACTAACGGGAAATTACTGCCATTCATTCTGAAATATAACTCAAACGTAGCATTTGTACTGAAACATTAAGGCGTGTCACTGGACTTTTAAGAAACTAAAGAATAAAATAGGAACGGAAGATGGTGAAGAAGGAAAAATGTGAAAATCTGGATTTCCATTGGCAGCTACAAATATCCGATTCCCATGGGTTGAGGGTTGAAAGCTTGTACTATGACTGCATAAGTATTGGTTATGGAGACAATCTTTATTGTCCAGTAATAGCTGGACACGTGGAAATAGCTAAACACGTAGCAATGGTCAAGGAAGGCCTCATTGACACATTGTCACTCAAGTCATTTGAATAACTTTCCAAATGCATTAAATCAGTTATCTCATATTGATCCTGAGTTACGGCCTGTAGTGTAACACAGAGACAAGTTTACAGGCTTCAATGCTTATATCCAAGTGACTGCACAGCTTCGGGTGGTGTTTTCATTATAGGAAGGGTTCTCTTCAGGCAATGTCTGACACAGGAACTAATGGGATAATGTTTCTTCTTAAGGAGAGAGTCATAAAGTCATGTTAGACATATGCAATTGGTTTTTCATTAATTTATGGAGTTTTCATTTGTTCAGATCCATCTGAAGGTTAAAAAAAAAAAAAAACTAAATCATATATACCAACAAAACAGATAATCCTAATAAGAAGACAATAGACAATATGAATAATAAGGAAAAAAAAATGACAAAAAGACTACATACAAGAAGGGGGTTGTTTATGTTTTAGTAGGAGGAACCCCAAATGTAACTTTAATTCAGTTACGAATACCATATTAGACCAAAAGGATAATAACACATAGTTTGGAATAACGAATGAGGTTGAAAATCGAAAAAAAAAATTACTGAGCTGGGACCCCCGCGATCTCCCTGCAGCACCCGGCATTCATTTAGAATGCCGACTGCGGCATCGGAGGCTCGTGACGTCACGCCCCCTCATGACGTCCCGTCACGCCCCCTTAATGCAAGTCTATGGGAGGGGGCCTGGTTGCCATCACACCCCCTCCCATAGACTTGCATTGAGAGGGGGGGGGGTGATGTCACGAGAGGGCATGGCCGTGACGTCAGCACCGCATCGCTAGTCATTAGGCATGGAGGTTTAGTCCGTGCACTGGATGACTCCGGTGCCGCAACATAGATTGCGGGGGGTCCCAGCGGCTGGACCCCCATGATCAGACATCTTATCCCCTATCCTTTTGGATAGGGGATAAGATGTCTAGGAGCGGAGTACCCCTTTAACAAATAGAAAAAAAAATCATGACTAAAACTTACTATTTTTGAAAAAAAAAAAAAAACTGCATCTAGGGAGTGCAAAATAGGGAGGCAGTTTTTTTGTTTTCCTGGGGCATTTTTTTGCAGGTCAAAAAAAGTCAACAATAAATAGTGTGAAAAAACATAGCCTTATAGTGTTCTTTTATGCATAACCATAGTGAAGATTTTTTTTTATACTAGCTTTGTATATGAATGGTACACTAGTACTTTTCTCCTGTGCAATGTTCCGCATATTTTAACATGTTTTAACTTAGAATATATTCACACTCTGAAGGGCCACCAACTTTTTTTTTTTAAATATCCGAATATATAAAAAAAAAGAGTGGGGTTAATTACTCATAAATATGATTTTTAGCTTTTTTGTGAACTTATGGTACAAAACTGTTGTAAGTACATTAATAAATCTGCCCCAATGTGCTCAGATTGAAAGTCCAACACATAGCGCTATATGGCACAGAATGATAAACTGCTTTGGTTTACTCGAATATATCCACTTTTCTGGCTCTTTAGAACTATATTAAGAAACTGCTCACTGTTATATTTATGGACAAATATATAGTACTGTACATCTGAAATCACTGGTTTTGATGGTAATATCAATTGCCCTATTAGCAGCAATGTGCTCTATAACCAAAATCTTTAACTGTTTACCTATCATTCTGAAATGCGTTTTCATTATTATAGTTTGCAGTCAGCAAAAGCTGAGATTACATAATGGTTTCGAGTCCCTATAAAATAGCAATATATCATCTTCCAATATAAGAATAAATGGAGTTTTCATTTTCGAGTTTAGTTCCACTTTAATATCATTGACATTGTAGAAAATCGAAACAGCTGTATTTTCTGTGAGCCATTGTAAAGGTAACTGACGGAGAAAGGTTTTTTTTTTTTTATCTGTCGCTTTTGCTCCCAACATCTTCTACAATCCATTGACAAAAGATTACAGTGGGGGGAGATTTAGTGCTTGAGCCCAAAACAGATTGAGACAGATCTGCCAATATGTGATCTGCAAGTGATTTAATTTGCGCAAGGTCCTCATGGTTCACTAATGAATATGCTGCAATAAAGTACGCATGTACAAACACTGCCAAGTGTCTAAATCTTCCTGCTTTAGAGATAGAAGTACTTTAGCAGGTCAAGGAACTTCCCAAAGTGAATCGTCTGCAAAGTGAATCTATTATGGAGTTGTAGTGATATTTCATAGAAGTAAAATGCAATGGTACATTGATAATGTTACAGTTTAATGGCATCATTTGTATTTTTGTTGTAAAACTTCACAAAGGTGGGATTACAGGAGAAGGGAAAACCTGGAGAAATCAAACTTGCAATTTTATTACAACATTTTATTACACTGTTTGCTGCCCCCAGGGGAGAATAAAGGCAGCTGTAAAGGGTAAGCTAAATTCTGCTAATAGATTATGAAAGGCTGTTAGGCTGCATTCACATCTCGTTTTTTACATACGGGTGCCGGATCCAGCTGGGGGAGGGGAAAACCGGGCGCTCCCGTACCCCAGCCGGATCAGCCTGTAAATCCATTTACTTTAATGGGCCGACCGGAGTCAAACGGTGACTCCGGTTGGCTCAGTTTTGACCCGCATCCAGTTTTGTGACTGGACCGTACACTACGGACCGTACACTACGGTTTTAGGTCCGGTTGGGAAACTGGATACAGGTCATAACTGAGCCGACCGGAGTCACCGTTTGACTCCGGTCGGCTCATTAAAGTAAACGGATTTAGGGGCTGATTCGGCTGGGGTACGGGAGTGCCCGGTTTTCCCCTCCCCCAGCCGTATCCGGCACCCATATGTAAAAAACAATATGTGAATATCGGCTGGGTTCACACCACGTTTTGTTAAATACGGTTCCCGTATACGGCTGGGAGGAGGGGGGACGGGGCTTAACCCCTTAACGACGCAGGACGTATATTTACGTCCTGCGCCGGCTCCCGCGATATGAAGCGGGATCGCGCCGCGATCCCGCATCATATCGCGTGGGTCCCGGCGCTAATCAACGGCCGGGACCCGCGGCTAATACCACACATCGCCGATCGCGGCGATGTGCGGTATTAACCCTTTAGAAGTGGCGGTCAAAGCTGACCGCCGCTTCTAAAGTGAAACTGAAAGTATCCCGGCTGCTCAGTCGGGCTGTTCGGGACCGCCGCGGTGAAATCGCGGCGTCCCGAACAGCTGATCGGACACCGGGAGGGCTCTTACCTGCCTCCTCGGTGTCCGATCGACGAATGACTGCTCCGTGCCTGAGATCCAGGCAGGAGCAGTCAAGCGCCGATAATGCTGATCACAGGCGTGTTAATACACGCCTGTGATCAGGATGAAAGATCAGTGTGTGCAGTGTTATAGGTCCCTATGGGACCTATAACACTGCAAAAAAAAAGTAAAAAAAAAGTGTTAATAAAGGTCATTTAACCCCTTCCCTAATAAAAGTTTGAATCACTCCCCTTTTCCCATAAGAAAAATAAAACAGTGTAAAAAAAAAAATAAATAAACATATGTGGTATCGCCGCATGCGTAAATGTCCGAACTATAAAAATATATCATTAATTAAGCCGTACGGTCAATGGCGTACGCGCAAAAAAATTCCAAAGTCCAAAAAAGCGTATTTTGGTAACTTTTTTTAACATTAAAAAATGAATAAAAAGTGATCAAAAAGTCAGATCAAAACAAAAATCATACCAATAAAAACTTCAGATCACGGCGCAAAAAATGAGTCCTCATACCGCCCCGTACGTGGAAAAATAAAAAAGTTATAGGGGTCAGAAGATGACATTTTTAAACGTATAAATTTTCCTGCATGTAGTTATGATTTTTTCCAGAAGTGGGACAAAATCAAACATATATAAGTAGGGTATCATTTTAACCGTATGGACCTACAGAATAATGATAAGGTGTAATTTTTACCGAAATATGCACTGCGTAGAAACGGAAGCCCCCAAAAGTTACAAAATGGCGTTTTTTTTTCGATTTTGTCGCACAATGATTTTTTTTTCCGTTTCGCCGTGCATTTTTGGGTAAAATGACTAATGTCACTGCAAAGTAAAATTGGCGACGCAAAAAATAAGCCATAATATGGATTTTTAGGTGGAAAATTGAAAGGGTTATGATTTTTTAAAGGTAAGGAGGAAAAAACGAAAGTGCAAAAACGGAAAAACCCTGAGTCCTTAAGGGGTTAATCACGGCGCCCGCACTCAGCCGTATTCGGGAACCGTATTTAATGTATGTCTATGAGCCGACCGGAGTGAACCGCAGCCTCTGGTCGGCTTCGTTTTCGGCTGTATGCGGTTTCCCAACCGTAGGCAAAAACGCGGTCGACCACGTTTTTGCCTGCGGTCGGGAAACCGCATACGGCCGATAAACGAAGCCGACCTGAGGCTGCGGTTCACTCCGGTCGGCTCATAGACATACATTAAATACGGTTCCCGAATACGGCTGAGTGCGGGCGCCGCGATTAAGCCCTGCCCCCTCCACCCAGCCGCATACGGGAACCGTATTTAACAAAACGTGGTGTGAACCCAGCCTTACTGGTCATGTGTCATAAAAGCCTGGCTAAGAATAATAAATCTGGACCAATGACATGGGCTGCAAACATTCCAAATCTGACTGAACATTTTATGTGGATTTTAAAAATGGGTCGATGAGAAGGCTCCATCCTTTAAAGCTAATCTGTAATCCACTGTATAAAAAAGTATGAACCAGCTTAATGATTTTGGAATATGGTCTGTCACATGAATTACCCCTCCAAACTGCCGATACAGTATTGCAAGGATCGGTGTCAGCATTCAAGGCATTTTTTAAATGGATTTGGTATCTTTATTCTGTATAAAAACCATTTTGTAGATGGTCTATATGAGTCAGTGAGGTGCGCTATGCCCCAGGGCCGCAACGCCTCTCTCCTCTCATGTAATGCCCGCTCCTCCTGTTGATTTACACACAGGGTCTATCTACCAGCACAAGTCCTGTCCACCATCTGTGAGTTGCACCAGCATCACCATGTATATGCCACAATAAACATTGAGAATGTGTCAGCATTAAAGGGGTACTCCGCCGAAAAACATCTTATCCCCTATCAAAAGAATAGGGGATAAAATGTCTGATCACAGGAGTCCCACCACTGGGAACCCCCACGATCTCCAGGCATGCAGCGGTGGCGTCTGGAACACGAAGCTATGAGCTCCCGCATTCGTGACGTCACGCCCCCTCTATTTATGTCAAAGGGAGGGGGCATGGTGGCTACTACATAGCCGTCACGTCTCCTCCCATAGAGCTAGGATCACACAGTGTATTTTCAGGCATATTTATCTGTACAAATTGCATTCATAAAATCACAGAAAAATTGCATCCGTTTTTTGTTTATCATTAATGTGATCTATGTAAGTCTATTGGAAAGTGGTTCTTTGTGCAGACATTATGTCACTTATCCCTTATTTTCGGGGATGTGAAAGATCAATACTAAGTAAAGTTTGGAAAGCTGACATTATTTCTAAGAAAATCCATACAATTTGCCCACTATCTAGTATAGCTGCTTATATTTAAATTTCCTGTTCATTACAGCATTTATATACTTATATAGGAAACATTTCCAAAAAACAGACACTGTAAGGTAAACATCAGAGCAGTGCAGGACAATGTTCCTGGAAGCCATTCTAATGGAGAGAGACAATCACAATGAATGCTGAGGCTTTATGTACCACAGTGACACGGTGTCATGGCTTATAAAACTGGACAAATTATGTAAGCGTAAAAGCTTTCAGGGTCATACAAAAAAGCTGGAGCTCAGAATGTCAGCTGGAATAGATAGAAGAAAAGCAATAAATACAAAGGAACAGAGAAATAACTCTAGGTTGAAAGAACTTAAGTTGTCTTCTGTTAGTGGTTATGAGCTTGTAGCTTGTATTTGTTACACGTGTGTCTAAATCTGTGCAGAAGTGGGAGACTGGGTGGGGAAAGAGCATCCTGGGCTATTTTGGAACTGAAATTTAGTCTTTCAACTTTTACATCAATGATAAACTCAAAAACATTAACAAAATGGCCATTACCAAAATTAAGACCCCACAAATGGCTGCTTTCACAGGAGTGAATGTTTCATTAACCCCTTAGGGGCTCAGCCCAATTTCACCTTAATGACATTTTTTGCAATTCTGACCACTGTCACTAAAAGCATTAATAACTCTGGGATGCTTTTACTTTTCATTCTGATTCCGAGTTTGTTTTTTTGTGACATATTCTTCTATATGTTAGTGATAAATTTTCGTCGATACTTGCATGATTTCTTGGTGAAAAATTCTAAAATTTGATGAAAAATTTGAAAATTTTGCATTTCTTTTTAACTTTGAAACTCTCTGCTTATAAGTAAAAAATGGACATTCCAAATAAATTATATATTGGTTCACATATACAATATGTCTACTTTATGTTGGCATCATAAAGTTGAAAAGTTTTTACTTTTTGAAGACATTAGAGGACTTCAAAGTATTGCAGCAATTTTTCACAAAAATTTCTAAATCAGAATTTTTCAGGGACCAGCTCGGTTTGAAGTGGATTTGAGGGGCTTTCATGCTAGAAATGCTCCGTAAATGACCCCATTATAAAAACTGCACCCTTCAAAGTATTCAAAATGATATTCAGAAAGTTTATTAACCCTTATTAACAGCAAAGTGAAGGAGGAAATTCAAAATCTTCATTTTTTACACGCGTGTTCTTGTAGAGCCATTTTTTTTATTTTTACAAGGGGTAAAAGCTGAAAAATCCCCCCCAAAATTTGTAACCCAATTTCTTGCGAGTAAGGAAATACCTCATATGTGGATTTTCTGCGGGCACAGTAGAGGGCTCAGAAAGGAAAGAGCAACAATGGGATTTTGCTGAAATGTTTTTTGGGGGACATGTCATATTTAGGAAGCCCCTATGGTGCCAGAACAGCAAAAAACAACATTTATCAGACACCTGTGGTGCGTAAATGCTCACTGTACCCCTTATTACATTCCATGAGGGGTGTAGTTTCCAAAATGGGGTCACATGTGGGGGGTCCATTGTTCTGGTACCATGGGGGCTTTGTAAACACATGTGGCCTTCAATTCTGTTCAAATTTTCTCTCCAAAACTCATTGGCGCTCCTTCGCTTCTGAGCATTGTAGTGCGCCCGCAGAGCACTTTACATCCACATATGTGGTATTTTCTTACTCAGAAGAAATGGGGTTACAAATTTTGGGGTGGCTTTTTTCCTATTTTCGCTTATGAAAATGAAAAATTTGGGGTAACACCAGCATTTAAGTGAAAACATTATTTAAATTTTTTTTTCATTTTCACATCTAACTTTAACGAAAATTTGTCAAACACCTGTGAGGTGTTAATCCTCACTATACCCCTTGTTACGTTCCGTGAGTGGTGTAGTTTCTAAAATGGGGTAACACGTATGTACAGTGACCCCCCGACCTACGAGGGCCCGGACATACCATAATTTCAACATGCGATGGCCTCTCAGAGGCCATCGCATGTTGAAGACAGCATCAGCATACGATGCTTTTGTATGTCGGGGCCATCGTAAAAATGAAAAGTGTGGGGCAACACCAGCATGTTAATTTAAATTTTTTTGATTTTTTTACACTAACATGCTGGTGAAGACCCCAACATTTTTTATGCAATTGCTCCCGAGTGCGGAAATACCCCATATGTGGGTCTAAACTGTTTCCTTGAAATACGACAGGGATCCAAAATGAGAGAGCGCCATGCGCATTTGAGGCCTAAATGAGGGATTTGCATAGGGGTGGACTCGGATGCAAGCGTTACAATTTCCTCCACTACCAAAAATATTCTATGCCAATGATTCCCAAACAGGGTGCCTCCAGCTGTTGCTAAACTCCCAGCATGCCTGGACAGTCAGTGGTTGTCCGGAAATACTGGGAGTTGTTGTTTTGCAACAGCTGGTGGCTCCGTTTTGGAAACAGTGCCATAGGATAAGTTTTTCATTTTTATTGGGGGTGGGGGGGGACAATGTACGTGTGTGTATATGTAGTGTTTTACCCTTTATTTTGTGTAGTGTAGTGTTTTTAGGGTACATTCACAAGGGCGGGGTTTACGGTGAGTTTCCCGCTAGGAGTTTGAGCTGCGGCGGAAAATTTGCCGTAGCTCAAACTTGAAGCAGGAAATTCACCAAGTACATTCACATGGGGGGGTAGACCAGACAGCAAACTGCTGTGTGGGCATGCTGGGAGTAGTAGTTTTGCAACATCTGGAGGGCTACAGTTTAGAAACCACTGCATAGTGGTCTCCAAACTGTGCCCCTCCAGATGTTTCTAGGTAACTACTCACCTCTTGGCACCTGCAGAAGGATCGCCACCCGCCGCACCAGCAGGAGGATCACCGCCCCCTGCTAATCGCCGCCCGGTAAGCCACCTCCACCACTGCCGCCGCTCACATCGCAGTTCCCCAGCTCTGCCCGGACTACCGTGGGTGGGCAGAGTGGGGAAACCGAACTTTACGCCCTGGGTCCTTAAGGATCGGGGATGCAGAGCCTCCCTAAGAGGTCTGTCACCAAAGAAAACTGTCACCAAAGAGTACCTGTCACCAAATAAAACTTTTAACATAGTGTTTCTTGTGTAATTCGCAGACACTTTCCCATTCACTTGCTTTTAAAATTATCAACATAAATACAGTATGTTTAAAATGTGATAGAAAAATGGCCAATAGGTTGCTCTGTTCTGTTCCCTGCCACAATTAATACAGTGAGTTTTGTCTCCTCCTGGCCTGGCAGGAGTCCAAACTCAGGAAGTGTTTCTCTTCACTGAGCTTGATTGACAGCTGCACAGAAAGTGAAAACTCCACAGATTCCCACAGAAAGATGCACAGACTGAAAGCTGCAGGAGAGCCACACTGATTGCAACACAGACTGAAACATGCACAGAGGCTGAGGTCTTCTATTCATCACAGCTCTGCAACCATGTGAGGGTAAAAGTGGTCCCCCAGCAGGCTTCAGTGATGTCATGCCTGTTGGGAAATGCCCTTTCTCCTGCTGGGAAATGTGAGCAATAAGTAAGGTATGATACACAGCTTTTTAAAGCTCTGATTTTTTTTCAAGGGTGGGAGGGGTGTTAGGGGTAGTTAAGGAACATAGCCTGAGTTAGTTTAGAACAGTTTATTTGGTGACAGGTAGAGATCAGTTGCCGGCGAACTTAGCAATTTCGCGTTCGCATCGCCGGACGAACATATGTGAAGTTCGATTCGCCCCCTATACTTTAACATTGCGGTAAACTTTGACCCTGTGAGTCAGTCAGCAGACACATTACAGCCAATCAGCAGCAGTCCCTCCCTTCCAGACCCTCCTACCTCCTGCACGGATGCCATTTTACCTTCATTCAGCATGTTGCAGGCTTAGAAAGTGGAGGGACAGAGAAGCTGCTCCTGCTGTAAAAAGGAAAGCGATAGCTAGGTTGCTGCTAGGTGGTGTATTCAGGGTCCACTTTACTCTTAAAGAACTAGTCTAACATCTGCTTTAAGGACAGCACCCAAAAAAAGCCCTTTTTAGGGCTCAAATATCAGTCTGTGTGTCTTGCAACACCTGGAGGCACCTTGGTTGGGAGGGAACCGCTGGTTAAAAGGGGTACTCCAGTGTAAAACTTAAGTTCCTTCAAGCAACTAACTACAGTATTAAAAGGGCTATAAGTTCAGTCCGTGTGTCTTGCAGCAGCTGGAGGCACCCTGGTTGGGAGGGGACCGCTGGTTAAAAGGGGTACTCCAGTGTAAAACTTAAGTTCCTTCAAGCAACTAACTACAGTATTAAAAGGGCTATAAGTTCAGTCCGTGTGTCTTGCACCTGCTGGAGGCACCCTGGATGGGGATCTCTGATTAAAAGGGAAACTCTGCTGGCAACCTTTTTTGCTCATTGTCACACTAGTGCAAATCACATTTGGTGTGACAGTCGTTAAAATAAAAATAAAAAAATACCTTTTTTGGCTGTGAAATAAAACCAGTGCTGCCTAAAGGGGGCTCTAACTATGTGCTGCTTAATATGGGGGAATCTATGTGCTGCCTAAAGGGGGGATCTAAATATGTGCTGCCTATAGGGGGCTCTATGTGCTGCCTAAAGGGAGGCTCTACCTATGTGCTGCCTAAGGGGGGGCTCTAACTATGTGCTACCTAATATGGGGGAATCTATGTGCTGCCTAAAGGGGGGGTCTAACTATGTGATGCCTAAAGGGGGGCTCTATGTGCTGCCTAAAGGAGGGATCTAAATATGTGCTGCCTAAAGGGGGCTCTATGTGCTGCCTAAAGGGAGGCTCTAACTATGTGCTGCCTAATATGGGGGAATCTATGTGCTGCCTAAAGGGGGCTCTATGTGCTGCCTAAATGGGGGGGCTCTAACTATGTGCTGCCTAACATGGGGGAATCTATGTGCTGCCTAAATGGGGGATCTAACTATGTGATGCCTAAAGGGGGGATCTAACTATGTGCTGCCTAAAGAGAGGCTCTACCTATGTGCTGCCTAAAGGGGGCTCTAACTATGTTCTGCCTAATATGGGGGAATCTATCTGCTGCCTAAAGAGGGGATCTAACTATGTGATGCCTAAAGGGGGGCTCTATGTGCTGCCTAAAGGGGGCTAAAGCACGTTATTCCAAACCATTTAGGAATGATAGATGATTTATGCCCTTTATGGATTAAAACTAGACTCTGCATCAACTATGTACTTTTCCATGGGAGTTTTGCCATGGATCCCACTCCGGCACGCCACAGTCCAGGTATTAGTCCCCTTGAAACAACTTTTAAATCACTATTGTGGCCAGAAAGAGTCCCTGTGGGTTTTAAAATTCGCCTGCCCATTGAAGTCAATGGCGGTTCGCCCGGTTCGCCGGTTCGCGAACAATTGTTGAAGTTCGCGTTCGCCATTCGCGAACCGAAAATTTTATGTTCGCGACATCTCTAGTGACAGTTTCTTTTTAATATTCCATTCATTTTTGTCTGTAATACAAAGCTATTGTTAGTCTATTAGTCTGTTTACATGGATATATAAAATAAATTTTTAAAGTACATTGCATATCTCCTGCCCAGCAAGTAAAGAGATATGTAGCTATGCTGTACATCACTACTTAACTCTCATGGGACATAAAGTAAACCAGCAATATATATAGATTACTTGTTCACTGTACCTCCCACTCCTGACTGGGCTCTGCACCGGCTCAGCAAGATAAAAGGTTAGGAGGTGAGTAATAAACAGCATTGATCCTTAATAATTTGTGAACACTATCCAGTGATTTATATATACAGTGTTCCCCCTCCTGCAGGGTAAAGCATTTTTTGCCAGACCAGAACTGAAGAGGTTAACTTGCTATTTCTATATAGATGGCTGTATACTGTATAAAGTCAAGATCCTGCACTTACTGGTCCGTGTTCCTGTCTGTTCTTCTTTCTTCTGTAGCCCCTCCTCTAATGATATCATGGTTACTAAAGGTAGGAATGCAGAAGATTACAGTACAGACAGGAAGCCCCCCCCCCCCCCCCCATTATTACCCCATTACCCACCGCCACAGGAGTACTTAGAAGACCTGAGTAACAACAGACCTGAAGCATCAAAAATGGCACTCCTGGGCCTAGATAGTACTAGGCTGACATTATTTAGGTTGGAGAGGGCAAAAAAAAAATGTATATATAAAAAAACATATATATAATATATGGTCCTCACCCACCCAAGTCATGTCAGGCTGCTACTGTTTTGGTTATTATCTGGTCAATTTAGAAAATTTTGCTATACACATGTTTATTCCCTTTGTGTGTATTGGAACTAAAACAAAAAAGGGAGGAAAAACAGCAAATTGGACATAATGTCACAACAAACTCCAAAATTGGTCTGGACAAAATTATTGGCACCCTTTCAAAATTGTGGAAAAATAAGATTGTTTCAAGCATGTGATGCTCCTTTAAACTCAACTGGGGCAAGTAACAGGTGTGGGCAATATAAAAATCACACCTGAAAGCAGATAAAAAGGAGAGAAGTTCACTTAGTCTTTGCATTGTGTGTCTGTGTGCCACACTAAGCATGGACAACAGAAAGAGGAGAACAGAACTGTCTGAGGACTTGAGAACCCAAATTGTGGAAAAATATCAACAATCTCAAAGTTACAAGTCCATCTCCAGAGATCTAGATTTGCCTTTGTCCACAGTGTGCAACATTATCAAGAAGTTTGCAACTCATGGCTCTGTAGCTAATCTCTCTGGGCATGGGCAGAAGAGAAAAATTGATGAAAGGTATCAATGCAGGATAGTCTGGATGGTGGATAAGCAGCCCCAAACAAGTTCCAAAGATATTCAAGCTGTCCTGCAGGCTCATGGAGCATCAGTGTCAGCGCAAACTATCCCTCGACATTTATATGAAATGAAACGCTATGGCAGGAGACCCAGGAGGACCCCACTGCTGACACAGAGACATAAAAAAGCAAGACTACTGTTACGCCGAGCGCTCCGGGTCCCTGCTCCTCCCCGCAGCGCTCGCGGCGTTCTCCTTTCTGCAGCGCCCCGGTCAGACCCGCTGACCGGGAGTGCTGCACTGACATTCGCAATGGGGATGCGATTCGCATAGCGGGACGCGCCCGCTCGCGAATCGCATCCCAAGCCACTTACCTGTCCCGGTCCCCGGCTGTCATGTTCTGGCGCGTGCGGCTCCGCTTTCTAGGGCGCGCGCGCGCCAGAGCTCTAAGATTTAAAGGGCCAGTGCACCAGTGATTGGTGCCTGACCCAATCAGTCTAATTAGCTTCCACCTGCTCCCTGTGTATATTACCTCACTTCCTCTGCACTTCCTTGCCGGATCTTGTTGCCTTGTGCCAGAGAAAGCATTAGTGTTGTCCAAAGCCTGTGTTCCAGATCTTCTGCTATCCACATTGATTACGAACCTTGCCGCCTGCCCCGACCTTCTGCTACGTCTGACCTTGCCTCTGTCTAGTCCTTCTGTCCCACGTCTTCTCAGCAGTCAGCGAGGTTGAGCCATTGCCAGTGGATACGACCTGGTTGCTACCGCCGCAGCAAGACCATCCCGCTTTGCGGCGGGCTCTGGTGAAAACCAGTAGCAACCCTAGAACCGATCCACCGACACGGTCCACGCCAATCCCTCGCTGACACAGTGGATCCACATCCAGCTAGCCGAATCATAACAGTAGATCCAGCCATGGATCCCGCTGAGGTGCCGCTGCCAAGTCTTGCTGACCTATCCACGGTGGTCGCCCAGCAATCGCAGCAAATTGCCCAACAAGGACAGCAGCTGTCGCAGTTGACCGCCACGTTACAGCAACTTCTGCCACTGTTACAGCAGCAAACATCTCCTCCGCCAGCTCCTGCACCTCCTCCGCAGCGAGTGGCCGCTCCTAGCCTCCGCTTGTCCCTGCCGGACAAATTTGATGGGGACTCTAGACTCTGCCGTGGCTTCTTGTCTCAATGTTCCCTACATATGGAGATGTTGTCGGACCAATTTCCTACAGAACGGTCTAAGGTGGCGTTCGTAGTGAGTTTTCTGTCTGGAAAGGCCTTGTCTTGGGCCACACCGCTCTGGGACCGCAATGATCCTGCCACAGCCACAGTCCAGTCCTTCTTCGCTGAAGTCCGTAGTGTCTTCGAGGAACCAGCCCGAGCTTCTTCTGCCGAGACTGCCCTGCTGAACCTGGTCCAGGGTAATTCTTCAGTAGGCGAGTACGCCATCCAATTTCGTACTCTCGCCTCCGAATTATCTTGGAATAACGAGGCTCTCTGCGCGACCTTTAAAAAAGGCCTATCCAGTAACATCAAGGATGTGCTGGCCGCACGAGAGATTCCTGCCAACCTGCAAGAACTTATCCATTTGGCCACCCGCATGCGTTTTTCTGAAAGACACCAGGAGCTCCGCCAGGAAAAAGACCTTGATCTCTGGGCACCTCTCTCACAGTATCCTTTGCAATCTACCCCTGTGCCTCCCGCCGAGGAGGCTATGCAAGTGGAGCGGTCTCGTCTGACCCATGAAGAGAGGACTCGCCGTAGGGATAAAAATTTATGTCTGTACTGCGCCAGTACCGAACATTTCTTTGTGGATTGCCCTATTCATCCTCCACATCTGGGAAACGCACACACGCACCCAGCTCACGTGGGTGTGGCGTCTCTTGGTACAAAGTCTGCTTCTCCACGTCTCACTGTGCCCGTGCGGATTTCTCCTTCTGCCAACTCCTCCTTCTCAGCCGTGGCCTGCTTGGACTCTGGTGCTTCTGGAAATTTTATTCTGGCCTCTTTGGTGAATAGGTTCTGCATCCCGGTGACCCGTCTCGTCAAGCCGCTCTACATTTCTTCGGTCAACGGAGTGAAGTTGGACTGCACTGTGCGTTACCGCACAGAGCCCTTGCTTATGAGCATTGGACTGCATCACGAGAAAATTGAATTTTTTGTCCTTCCCAACTGCACCTCTGAAGTCCTCCTCGGTCTGCCATGGCTCCAGCATCATTCTCCCACCCTTGACTGGACCACCGGGAGATCAAGAATTGGGGCCCTGCTTGCCGCAAGAAATGCCTCACATCTGCTCCCAGTCCTGTCTGTCTGGCCTCAGTGTCTCCTCCTGTGCCTGGTCTCCCCAAGGCCTATAAGGACTGTGCAGTGCCTCCTCATAGCCCCCGTCCTGGTGACACTCTGCCCCGTGACAAGCTTCAACCTCTGCCCCCCCTCCCCATTCCCACTTCTTCCGGATTACCGGCCGCTGATGTAGCTACCCAGGACTGTTTTTTGTTCCGGAAGGAAACTCAAGAGACGGCCCCTATGTTCTCTTCTCAGTTAAAGGGACAAGGAGACAAAGAGAGGGGGAGACCTAAGGGGGGGGGGGTACTGTTACGCCAAGCGCTTCTCAGCAGTCAGCGAGGTTGAGCCGTTGCCGGTGGATACGACCTGGTTGCTACCGCCGCAGCAATACCATCCCGCTTTGCGGCGGGCTCTGGTGAAAACCGGTAGCAACCCTAGAACCGGTCCACCGACACGGTCCACGCCAATCCCTCGCTGACACAGTGGATCCACATCCAGCTAGCCGAATCATAACAACTATATTTTGTCAAAATGAACTTGAGTAAGACAAAATCCTTCTGGGAAAACGTCTTGTGGACAGATGAGACAAAGATAGAGCTTTTTGGTAAAGCACATCATTCTACTGTTTACTGAAAACGGAATGAGGCCTACAAAGAAAAGAACAAAGTACCTACAATGAAATATGGTGGAGGTTCAAAGATGTTTTGGGGTGCCTTGAATGAGTGAGTGCAAGGCTTCATGAAATCTGAGGACTACCAACGGATTTTGGGTCGCACTGTACAGCCTAGTGTCAGAAAGCTGGTTTTGTGTCCGAGATCTTGGGTCTTACAGCAGGACAATGACCCAAAACAAAAGTCAAAAAGCACCCAGAAATGGGAGGCAACAAAGTGCTGGAGAGGTCTGAAGTGTCCAGCAATGAGTCCAGATCTAAATCCCATTGAACACCTGTGGAGAGATCTTAAAATTGCTGTTGGGAAAAGGCGTCCTTCCAATAAGAGAGACCTGGAGCAGTTTGCAAAGGAAGAGTGGTCCAACATTCCGGCTGAGAGGTGTAAGAAGCTTATTGATGGTTATAGGAAGCGACTGATTTCAGTTATTTTTTCCAAAGGTGTGCAACCAAATATTAAGTTAAGGGTGCCAATAATTTTGTCCAGCCCATTTTTGGAGTTTGGTGTGACATTATATCCAATTAGCTTTTTTTTAGTTCCAATACACACAAAGGGAATAAATATGTGTATAGCAAAACATGTCACTGCAATCCTTTTCTGTGAGAAATCTTTAGAAATAATTCAGGGTGCCAACATTTATGGCCATGACTGTATATGATATGTAAATAATCTGCATGTCCTAGTGAGTAATATATATAGGCATTATTTCCTTTCCTGTGATATGACAGGTATGATTTAACTCTTTCCTGGCTGGGCAGGAAGTATACCATGTATACATCCTACCCAACCTTAGCTGCACCCACAGTTGTATAGCCGCGGGCACAGCTAGTACAGAGCAGAACTACTGTCATAAGAGTGCCGGGAGTCACGCTCTTGTACAATGTACAGTGCTGTGCTCTACACCATTGTATTCTGTACCCCTCCGGCATGGCCAACTCAGAGCGGGACTCCAGTCATTGGTCTGCTCCGATGATTTATACAGCCGTGTGCTTTGCACGTCTGCATACAGAACATCCATGGAATTTATCATGGAATGATAAATTCGGAACACAACCCACGCCAGCAGGATGCAAGCTTTTACACCACAGTTCTGTCTGGCATAGGCTGTGCTAAGAACAAAGAAGCTGGAATGAATCTAGCCTCTCTGCTGCCTATAGATTGATGCCCCCCCATATATGTATTGTCCGGAATGGACAGGGAAGAAGTGCACACTATTCTCGCCCACTCCCCCTGTCCCTGCCTGCTTGCGTACCCGTCCTAAATAACAGGTCCACAACCACGAATACAGTCCCTTCCTGTATATGTGAGGGGCGTAATTGTCAAAATAATAAACTACAATGACACTGACTAGGTTTGGGGACAGTGGGATAACAGACAGATTAACAAAATATTATTACACAATAGTCCAGAGTCAACTAACCATGTCAAAGCCAGGAGAAGTCAAAGTACCAAGTCGCTAATACAAAAGAATAGTTAGAGAGCAAAGCCAAAGGGTAAAAATGCCAGAAATAACAGATTAAGTAGAAGGCTAGCTGAATTACAAAACTGAGCTCTTTAGCAGGCACTGACTGGAAGTAGGCTGCCAGCTTACATAGAGCCAGAGCAGGTGCTGCAATCAAGGTCAGCTGACCAGTCCAGACTGGCATAACCCAAGCAACAAGACCAAACAAAAAGCTCTAAGTGCAAGTTAAGCCTTCGGTTCCTTACATGTATGTAGTTTTTAGTTTTTTTGTTTACATAGGCTAGTGTTTCAAACCACATGCACAGAAATGCAACAAAGGATTAACCTAAAACACACACACATATGTGTTATATATAGAACTGTAGTAGTCATACAGTTAGCAATATCAGTATACAAAGGAAGAATAGTATAATCATATATATTACCGACATACTGTTACTAACCAAATCCTGTATACCAAGACCAACATTATCAATAATACCAGCATACATGAAACAAATTATACCATCACACAAAGGCTGGATAATATCACCATATTGTTACCGAGTAAACACCAACAATACTAATAACACTAGTATACAAGGGCCAAAGAATAACCAGCTGTACACAGGATCTGTATACCATATAAGTGATCATATACAGTTACATTCAGTGACTCACAGGTGATATCTTTTCCGATCACAGTCATCCTCTTTCCTTTTCTTCTCCATCTGGCTCAGACGAAAATGTTAGATTTTTCCCAGCAAAAACGCATTACATTCTCACACAAACATATTAGATTCCGTTTTTTTCCAACACCCCTCCTATACACCCCCCTCCTATACACAATCTCCGCATCTATAGGCCCTTAAACTGTAATATGGCCTCCCTTGGTGTCTGACACAGTAAAAGTGGGTAGGTAAGTAGGTCCCTCATTAAGTAGGTATGTTCCCCACAATAGATAGGTAGTTCCCCCATAGATAGGTATGTCCATCTGTAGTTAGATAGTTACCTTATTTATTATTACACTTTATTCTACTATACTACCTTATTTATTAGATATGTTCTCAGGTAGGAAATACCCTAATAGGTAAATACATCCTTAGGTAAGTAGATCAATCCCCCCCAAGTAGGTGAGTATGTCAGTAGGTAGACAGGTAGGTAGGAGGTAAGCCAGGTAGGAAGGTAACTAAGCACATCACCAAGTAGATAGCTAGATAGGCAACCAGGCAGATAGCTAGGTAGTTAGGTAGCCAGCTAAGTAATAGGTATGTATGTATGTATTAACATGATTTGTAAAGCATGTACACCAGTATTTTGGTGCAAATTAAGCTATAATTCTAACGCATTAGGAATAGTAAACTTACCCCCCCATCATCCAATTATAGGATCATTCAGAAAGTATCTGTTTATGAGTTACTCATTGCTATAATATTTGCAGGTAACTTTCAATAGGAAATCCCTTATATACCATACAGCTATGTAATATGTTTCTTGTATAAATATATTAATAAATTGATTAAGAAATGTAATGAAGTACTTTGCGGCTGCTTGTTCTTCTCTCGAAGATCAGAGAACACCACCAGCATACACGATCTTCCTCCATGATAATTATTTCTCTAAACTCTATAGCTCACATTGTGACAGCTCCAGATGATAAATAACGAGCCTCCGCTAATTAAGGCCCATGAAGATTAATTAGCCGCGTTTACACATGCTGAATCCCAGATTTCACCTTCTCTTTGTAGGAAGGTGAAAGACATGGTAGAGATACCAGAAGTCTAGGTGCCCCTGGTGTTTACCTTTAACCCTTAAATGCTAGAAATGAGATCGCTCTTATAGCATTGTTTTTCATTACCTGCAAGATGTTAAACATTCATCACAGATGTAAATGTAACAAGAATCAAATTGATGTGTACCATATGCTTTATATAACAATTTATCGAATTCAGTGTAAGAGATTGCCACACTGCAGCAATTTACCTGTTATCCTTGCAGTACCCTTTGCACTGTGACAATGTTAGAGAGTCTAATGTCAGTGGCAAAACTCAAAGAATTTGGGCCTCATATGCCTTCCCCCCAATTATGGTATCAGTTAGACTTTAACTCACAGGACAGAAGTATCTTAAGTTTGTTACCCCATTAATACCCTTTCTACTACTCTTGGGCCAATTCCCACCCCTATTTGCTTATTTGCCATAGTTGGGTTCCTATGTATATGTGGGTTGATGATCCACATAGCTCCCCATTTATCTGTACGGTAGACAAATTTTTATGCTAAACTTTGATAACCTTTTTACCTATTTAAGGTGTCCATATACCTTTAATAGCTGACAGAAGTATTTTTGCCCGACAGCTAACTCTCCTAATCTGCCCATGTACATGAATGCATGGCTCCGTATGGGGAAGGGGGGGTGGGGGGAGGGGTTGAAGGGCCACTGCCAGTCTCCTCTCCTCCAGTTTATCTTCCTGGTTTTGCTGACTTTTCTCTATTTTGTATGGGGGCCTAACTTCATAGATGGATGGTAGGTATGTATGTAAGTCCTACAAAAAACAAGCTCTGTGGATGGAAAATTAAATGAAGAATGAAATAGCAAAAATTACAAGTGTCCTTAAATGCGCACTGTCAGATACAAAAACTTTTTATATGTTGTACATCTTGACAAAACATTAACCTTTCTAATAAACTTCATAAGAAAATGTTATTTCCTTTTTTTTTTAATAGAAATCATGGGTTATAAAATCATGGCTTTGTACAAGCTGAAGCACAGGCATGCACAAAGTCCAGTAAAAGAGGGTGGGCTAGCACTCCTCTGTGCTCTCTCCTGTCTGATAGCACTCCTCTGTGCTCTCTCCTGTCTGATCGGACTCCTCTGTGCTCTCTCCTCTCTGATAGTACTCCTCTGTGCTCTCTCCTGTCTGATAGCACTCCTCTGTGCGTACTCCTCTGTGCTCTCTTCTCTCTGATAGTACTCCTCTGTGCTCTCTCCTGTCTGATAGCACTCCTCTGTGCTCTCTCCTGTCTGATAGGACTCCTCTGTGCTCTCTCCTGTCTGATAGGACTCCTCTGTACTCTCTCCTGTCTGATAGCACTCCTCTGTGCTCTCTCCTGTCTGATAGCACTCCTCTGTGCTCTCTCCTGTTTGATAGTACTCCTCTGTGCTCTCTCCTGTCTGATAGTACTCCTCTGTGCTCTCTCCTGTCTTATTGGAATCCTCTGTGCTCTCACCTGTCTGATAGCACTCCTCTGTGCTCTCTCCTATCTGATAGCACTCCTCTGTGCTCTCTCCTGTCTGATAGTACTCCTCTATGTTCTCTCCTGTCTGATAGCACTCCTCTGTGTTCTTTCCTGTCTGATAGCACTCCTCTGTGCTCTCTCCTGTCTGATAGGGCTCCTCTGGATTCTCTCCTGTCTGATAGTACTGCTCTGGGCTCTCTCCTGGCTTATAGCACTCCTCTGTGCGCTCTCCTGTCTGATAGTACTCATCTGAGCTCTCACATGTCTCATAGCACTCCTCTGTGCTCTCCTGTCTGATAGTACCCCTCTGTTCTCTCTCCTGTCTGATAGTACTCCTCTGTGTTCTCTCCTGTCTGATAGTACTCCTCTGTGTTCTCTCCTGTCTGATAGTACTGCTCTGGGCTCTCTCCTGGCTTATAGCACTCCTCTGTGCGCTCTCCTGTCTGATAGTACTCATCTGAGCTCTCGCATGTCTCATAGCACTCCTCTGTGCTCTCCTGTCTGATAGTACTCCTCTGTTCTCTCTCCTGTCTGATAGTACTCCTCTGTGTTCTCTCCTGTCTGATAGTACTCCTCTGTGCACTCTTCTGTCTGATAGTACTCCTCTGTCCCTACTCTGGTCTGATAGAACTCCTCTGTGCTCGCTCCATCTGATAACACTCCTCTGTCCTCTCATGTCCGATAGTACATCTCTGTGCTCTCTCCTGTCTAATAGCACCATGTATATTACAAAAGTTTATGTTTTGCCAAAATTTACATAATATAAAAAGTTTTTGAACCTGACAGTGCCCATTTAAGGCTAAAACAGGCTGTGTCCTTGAGGGTTAAATTAACATATATTTGTAAATAAAGGTATTTACTATCTTCATCTGGTCTTTAATGTTTTTCTTCTGCTTTTGATGCAAATGTCTGCTCTGTTGTCTTCAATAGCCTAGCTTTTTGTCTGTGTACATCCAGAACAAGACTTCCTATTCCTGTGTACACTCTAGCTGGGAATTCAACCTACTTTATCTCCCTCCCACAGTGTGAGAGGTGTTATAGTCGAGAAGGTGAAGTAGGAAAATATAGGTGCACAATGTTGCATTTTACCCATGGCAGTTTGTTCACATCTAAGAGGAGCAAAAAGTGACCAATGTGCAAAAAGTTTAAAAAGCACACAAAAAGTAGCAGGTACAGAAGTTTTTTTTAGTGTAAATTGTACCAGAATTATTGTGCATTTGTAATAGCAAATCTTCTCCATTGTCTCTCTGTTCTGCAAAAAAAATAAAATCAGCAATATATAAATAACAGATAATATGTAGGTTCTATTATTTGTGTCATAGAAAGTTGATGCAGATCTCTTGTAACCAATGCTAAATATATAAACACAGAAACAGCGTGATAATTCCAATTAACAGCAAAGAGGGAGAATGACATTATTACATGGCTCTGCCTCCGGTCATCAGATTACCTGGTAACATAACAACTACTGAGACTCTTATTACCATTTGCAGTGACATTGCCTAAAGGTATTTTTTCCACACTTACTGACTGTATGCAATGCTTCCCCAGTGGAACATGTCATGTAACACAGCTTTTTAATTTTATTTTTATCTTTATTGTTGTTGCCGTTTGTTGACACTGTATGGAATTACAACTCATCATCAATGAATTGCATGCAGGTTTAACAATCTAAAACTGCAAATGCTTATGAAAAGTTATTTTAGAAGCCGCATGAAAACAAAGAATGCCAGATAGATGCTCAGTGTTCATTGTGATTTCATACCCTGTAATAAACAAAATGCACAGCAAAGCTATTACTTGTACAAGAAAATGCCAACTTACCCACTGCAGGGATGGAGAACACAAACATTTGATGTCCATATAAACATTATATGACGATAATGTGGCTTTTATAGATAATTTGGAGTGAATTACACAATGTACTTTCCCACAAAATACATTGTTTCTTTATCTTTGCAGTAACTTTTAATTTAGTGCTTTACTTTATACATTTTCAAACAATTTACATTAATTATATAAACAACGTAAAACGTGAGGAGTGAATACGAAGAACAATAAAAATGTAGCAAAATAAGATAATAGGGAGCTCAGCTGTGTCCATACATACATGACTATATTTCTGACAAAGAGAAATGGCATTGAATGAAATGTACAACTCAATTGTAGACCAACATATTGTTTTAAAAACTCAACTTTTACTTTACTTTTAGTATACGATTGCTGAGGTGTCTGAAAGGTGGTCGCATAAGACTGAGGGATGATTGACTTTAAGAGTCAATTCACTCGGCAGATTTCTGCCACAAATTAAAGCCCATAGACTTCTATGCCTCTGCATGGACAGAAACCTCACTGAGCAATGATGGCAAGTAAATTAAGGCAATTCTGAGAGAAATATAGGTTGTAGACACATACATTTTATAATTAGATGTACACGATATGGATGAAGCACTGAGCAACATATAATGGGGGGGGGATGGGGATCTGACAGGTACGCTTTAAGTATAATGCTTCAGAATACCCCTTTAAAGTTGGCCAAACCTTCTGACTTTGACGAGACCGGTTGACCGTCTAAAGTCTCTCCCAATGGCAGAGATTAGGGGAAAAAACTGTCAGGCTCTTTGTACTTTAACATACCTGACCCTTTTATTTTTGCTGAGATAAGCTACCACCAGAGATGACTGGCAAGAGCTTTCTCCCCTCTCTCAATTGAGAACAAGCCTAGTCGAGAATGTACATGTATGGCGGAGTCAAGAGAGATGTTGTCAACCGAACATCATCATATGTGTATGTGCAGTTTTATGTTGGAGGTATACAAAGGCTCCCATACAATTTATATGGTTATCCAATTTCACCAGGTGTGACCAACTTTAAATGCCAATGAAAAGCCATACAGTGACATAAACCACTCAATAGCCACAATGCTTAAAAAAAAAAAACAAGAATATCCCGTGCTGTATATGTTTTTTTAGGTGGTCCATGCTGTGGTAAGGTGCATCTTACAGTTTTAAAAGTTACGCCAACACATACCACCCTGGCAGAGGCCAAAACAGCACTTTTTGTCCCCTGCGGGTTAATGGAGGCATGGGGTTATGCTCAGCATATGAAACGCCATACCCAATTGACGTTTTTTTTTTACTCCCCTTTGTGGGTTTTCAAAGTTTTTGGGCTTAGTGTGCGATTTTTAAAAAACTAAGCATGCTGAGACTATGGCTTTTTTTCTGAAATCTTGCCATTTCTCCCTCATAGAAGTCTATGGGAGAGAAAAAAACTTTGTGAAAAATGCATTGTGGGTTTTACATTGTCCTTTTTTTTAAATTAAGAGTTAAAAAAGAGGTGGACACAAGAACAGGAAAAACTGCCAAAGTTGAAAAAAAAAAACACACAATTTCCACGCAAAAACCAAGGAAAACACAGTGCATTTTTTCCAGACATAAAAACGCTGCCAAAAAAACCCCCAAGGGTAGTCACACATGATGTATACGCAGCATATTAAATGTCGAAATCCGCTGAACGGCCGGGAATATACTGCGTATTCTCCTATGAGCGGACACATAGGACTTCCCCACTGCAGCTATGTGTGTGCAGTGACTGTGAAACGAGCCTGTCTCCAAACCTCACTGCACACACAGGGCTGCTATGGTAATACACAGATTATTACCGCCGCATATTTTGTGCAATGTGAAATACCCTGCATATACGCTATGTGTGACCCTACCCTTAAGGTGCATTTTGTTATCAGTCATATACAGAATAAAAGAGACACAGTGAAACATTCTTTAGGCCAGTGGTTTCTAAACTGTGGACCTCCAGATTTTGCAAAACTACAACTCCTAGCATGCCCGGATAGCCAACGGCTGTCTGGGTAGGCTGGGAATTGTAGTTTTCCAATAACTAGAGGTCCACAGTTTGGAGACCCCTGACTTAAAGGGGTACTCCCGTGGAATTTTTTTTTTCAAATTAACTTGTTTCAGAAAGTTAAACAGATTTGTAAATTACTTCTATTAAAAAATCTTAATCCTTCCAGTACTTATCAGCTGTTGTATGCTCCAGAAGTGGTTGAGTTGTTCTGACCACAGTGCTCTCTGCTGACATCTCTGTCCATGTCAGGAACTGTCCAGAGTAGGAGCAAATCCCCAAAGCAAACCTCTCCTTCTCTGGACAGTTCCTGACATGGACAGAGGCATCAGCAGAGAGCACTGTGGTCATACTGAAAAGAACCATACAACTTCCAATGAAGCATACAGCAGCTGATAAGTACTGGAAGAATTGAGATATTTTAATAGAAGTAATTTACAAATCTGTTTAACCTGTTTCCACAGGAGTACCCCTTTAAGCTGTCAGGGCATACTAGGAATTGTAGTTTTGCAAGAGCTGGAGACCAGTGGCTTAAGGGGGTACTCCTCCCCTAGACATCTTATTCCCTATCCAAAGGATAGAGATAAGATGTCTGATCATGTGGGGGCCGGCCTCTGGGACCCGTGCGATCTCCGGCTTACACCTCAGTCATCTGATGCATGGAGCGAACTCCGCTTCGTGTCAGATGACGGGCGGCCACAGCTGTCACTCCCCCTCCATTCATGTCTATGGGAGGAGGCTAGTACATAGTCGCCACGCCCCCTCCTATAGACATGAATGGAGGGGGCGTGACATGACGTCACAAACAGGGAAGCTCCAAGCTTCTGTGTTCAGAGGCTCAGAGTTTGCGGGGGTCCCAGCTGCCGTACCCCCCTTGATCAGACATTTTATCCCCTATCCTTTGGGGATAAGATGTCTGGGGGGGGGGGGGGGGGTAACCATTTAAGCAGTCAGGAGATACCAGGAATTGTAGTTCTGCAACAGCCGGAGAGTCACAGGTCATAAACCACTAGACAGTACCTAGGACAGTATCAGTTTGCGACTTGTTTGTCCCTACATTTTAAGATCTGATCTGTACTAAATTGCTTTCAAACAGCCCAAAGAGTAAGAGCGTAGAATTTGCCGGAATAACATGTGTCATGCAATCACTCATTTTCTGTACGTTCTATTAAAACGGCCCAGGGCAGAACAAGTTCAGCATTATTCTCCATAATTCACCGGGTTCTGTGAACTGTAATTTGCTTCCAATTTGTACCAAAGGTAACAGGCCCGTCAGTCGGATTTCTTCGAGTTGACTCTGCGCATTAATCAGGAAACTACAGAGAGTCCATCTTGGCAAAGTCAGATAGCAGAGATGCAGACATTTGTGTGGCTCCCAAGTGTCGAATTTGGAACATTCCATAATGATATGCGAGTTACTTTTCTCCAGCTCCTCCAACATGAACTCCATTCAAAGTCAGACACACAGAAGACAGATAGAGTCTCCCCGGATTTCAGCGATTTCTAACTGGTGCATACTTTCCAAAGGAAAAACCATAGGTGAATTTTACCTTGGCAACATGAAGCATCTGTATGCATGCGGCTGCGAGGCTTTTCATGTATCCCAAGCAAGTTATCAGTCATTCTTAGACTTCTGCTCATTTCCCCTCACAACGGGTTTGTCTTCAATGCGAAAATCATCCTCTTTATTTCCATACACATTGGTTTCCAGCAAAACTTTCAGACTTGCATTCGTAGACGTCAGCTTTTTCGTTTTACGGAAACAATTGGAAACTACTTTTGTCTAATCCTTAAAGTGAATATTTGTCACTGAACTGCCTTGTGTTTTTTATTTGTATAGCTTGAAATTTCCGTTCAGATACATTTCTTCATATATCTTGATAGCAGTCAGAGCTTTGTTTTCCTGATAGAGATTTTCAATCCCCTGTATAGACCTAGGGCTCTACCAGACAACAACAACTACTACAAAAATAGAAAAAAAATTAACAAAAACATAGCACTACTTACCAGGCAAATGCACAGACAATATGGGGGGGGGGGGGGGGGGGGGATAGGGGCTGAACTGGAAAAAAAGGGCACCTCCCATAATTATTTATATAAATGTCCACATAATGATGCCAGACTGCCCAGCACTGCCCAGGGCACTTTTAGGAGTAACATCAAAAGGCAGGGTCTCAAGCCCTCTTTCTAGTCAACCTGTGAACGTCCCTGCTACTTACCTACATCCTGTGTCCAGTTAATAGAACTAAGTATACAAGACAGCACATAGAGCCTCCAAACCAGTGGTCTCAAACTTTGGCCCTCAAGATGTTGCAAAACTTTAACTCCCAGCATGCCCGGACAGCCGTTGGCTGTCCGGGCATGCTGGGAGTTGAAGTTCTGCAACATCTTGAGGGCCAAAGTTTGAGACTACTATTCCAGACAATGAGGCAATGCAGTAGATACATAGAAAAATGGGATCCAGCTTACATGGGAAATAAAAAAAGATCCATTTTAAAAAGCCACTATGTCACCATAGTTTTTCCAAAAAAGATTTACTTACCATCTATAAAAATGCTTATATCCATGGACACAAGAACTATAATCCGACATGTTTCGGTGAAAGCATGACCTTAATCATGTTACGCATGTTACCAATGTGCTTTGGATGCTTCAATTGCCCTGGACTAAGTATTGTATTAAGCAAATAGTTCTTTTATATAGTGCCTGTATTCTGGGGAAATGTTTGTACTGATGTTTATTTAAAACAAACTACAGTTATTGTAGATAGAAGTCAAATAAGGAGAACAAGTGTTCAGGATGTGCCATAAGATGTAACCTTTAATCTATCGCAATAAAAAGTTAAAATCTATGTGATGTATAAAAGTGAAATTGTATAGAAACAAAAGATAAGCTTTGTCTAAGTAAATATAAACCAGGCTCAATCTGAAGGTGACCAGGATTAGTCAACCCAGAGGTGCCAACACCCTATTATGCAGCAAGTCAGAATTCTGCTGCATGTAAGGGTCACAAAAAAAGCAAACGCGTTTCTACCATCCTGTTAAGGATGGTGTCATCAGGGAGGTATAGTAATTTGATCCATATAGACCGATAAATTATAAAGTGTTAAAATAGTACAAAGGTAAATGCTCAAGGACCTATGTAGGAGCGGTGTCCCAATGATATCTGCAAAATATAAACTGCAAAAATTGCTTAGTTTAAAGCCTTATAATGCATGTATGTCCTGTAAGGAACAAAAGAGACAGCAGTTGCGGAGCATTCATAAATGGTCCCAGAGTGTAATGCCAGGTCTCGGCGGTCCACGGTTCCGTGTGTTACCGGAGCCAAACGGAGAATATCCAGAAAATTCTGTGGTGTGCATAGTGTAGCAGAATCCCATTGAAATAAATGGGAGGCTGCTGCAACAGAATTTCCCAGCATAAGTTTTTATGGTGGATTATGCACGGAAATTATGCCATGTGAAGAGCCCTTAATGTGGCAATACAACTTTTCCTGGTTATTAAAGCGGTACTCAAATGTTTTCAAATCAACTGGTGCCAGAAAGTTAAACAGATTTGTAAATTTCTTCTATTAAAAAATGTTAATCTTTCTAGTACTTATCAGCTGCTGTATGCGACCCTATGCTCTCCGTGTCAGGAACTGTCCAGAGAAGGAGCAAATCCCCTTAGCAAACCTCTTCTGCTCTGCACAGTTCCTGACACAGACAAAGGTGTCAGCAGAGAGCACTGTGGTCAGACTGAAAAGAACTATACAACTTCCTCTGTAGCATACAGCAGCCGACGAGTACTGGAAGGATTAAGATTTTAAAATAGAAATAATTTACAAATCTGTATGACTTTCTGGCACCAGTTGATTTGAAACTTTTTGCAAATCAAACATTTGTAAAGGTTTTTCTGCAAGCTTTGTGCTCACAGAGGAATGCATTTTTTCGTGCAATAAAAATTTTGTTTTTCAGTATGTAAATTCTGTAACAGCCATTGAGTGGGCAATCATATTACATTGTCCTGCTGAATATAGCCTCGTATTATTGCTACACAAACTTTTAATTTTATGTTACTAAGTAAAAGTACCAAAAGTAGTATTTTCATACGCGCACACAGTGTTTAACCCTACCTAGATAGACAGTCACTGGTTTATGATATATGCTTGTGCCATTATATGAGTTCAGTTGGAATCCCTTAAAGCCCTTTAGACATGGATCACCTGATTAAAGCCATATGCAGTCAAGCCCTAGGACCATCCAGCTTCTTCTTTAGGTCAAACTCACAGGTGTAGATTCCCAAATAAAAAACACAGTTCTCCAGTACTGTGAACTCCTACACATTTGTCTTCGTGAGTCTTCAGCGCACATAATCTTACAGCAGATGCTTACCTTGGTTTGCCCTCTTCAAATTCTCTTCCAAACTCGCTGATCATTTCAAGTGATATTATTCATAAGAGGTAAGCTGACCATACATCACAGCAATTTATTGTTGTCATCTGGACAGTACATTACATTTATTGGTAAATACTTGTTTTTTTGTTAATTTATTTGCGGTCTAACCAACCTTAAAGCTTACCTCCATATTCCTCAAAGACTCTAAAAGTCCAATACAAGTCTCATTCTTCTAATAGATAACATATATCCCTTCTATAGTAATATAGCTATTCTATTTTCATAATGGGATAACACTGATCTGGAAGGAACTTAAAGGGGTACTCCAGTGAAAAACAATTTTTTTTTAAATCAACCGGTGCAAGAAAGTTAAACACATTTTTTTTGTCTTTTTTTATTTTTTTATTATTCAACCAAGTATTTTATTAAACTGTCGAAATCAATAACAAAAGGACATATAACATTTCCAGAGTATAAACAAGAGGTCATAAAATAATGATACAAAGACATGGAGTCGAGCTTGTTCATCAGGAAAGAAACACCAGAGAAAAGGGGCGACCTATAGACACATATGTCCAGGCAGACAACAAAAATGCCCAGTCTGCTGTCAAGTAGTTTCCCAAGAGCTCATTTGAGCGCGAGCGGATTGACAATCATTAACAAAAACATATAAAATAAGGTATGTAATAACATAGCCAGTAGGGAGTGAGAGAGAGCCCTTGTGTAGGGCGACAGAAGAGAAAAGGGTATAAGGAAGGGAGATGTGGAAAGAAATGAAGGGCAAAAAGGGGGGGAAGGGGTATAACACCGACCTGTTCTCCAGAGGCCTCATTCTGCCCCCACCAGCCTCCACGGTCCCCTCCGACCAACCACAAGTCGTCCATATACATAAGCGATGAGGGCCTGAGTGTGCGGGACAATATGGCATGATTATCCTTGCCTATATAGGGGGGTTTCGAGAAATGCCAACCAGGGACTCCAAATAGTCACAAATTTCTCGGTGCGACCCGAGGAATCTGCCATCAGTTCTTCCATGCGGCAGAGAAATAAGATTTCTCTATACCAATCTGTCAGGGTGGGTGGTGTGGTCGTTTTCCACTTCCTCTGTATTACGGTGCGAGTCGCCATGAGGAAGAAGTGGGCTAATCTTTTCGAAGGTGTTTTTCTGGACATCGGTAGGACGGTCAAGAGTAAGACATGAGGGTCATTGGGGTATTTCACCCCAGAGATGTGTTCTATCCGGGAAACTACTGTTTCCCAGAACTGGGCGAGTGAAGGGCAGGACCACCATATGTGCGTCATTGTCCCACGGTCAGAACCACATCTCCAGCAAAGGTCAGAAGTCGAGGGAAACATCCTATGCAGAATCACCGGTACCCTATACCAGCGTGACATAAGCTTATAGTTGGTTTCCTGGGCTCTGCAGGAGATATAGAGCGTATGACAAAGGGAGAAGGCCGCCGACCAGTCACTTGGGGCAAAATAGGTCTGCAGTTACTCCTCCAAGGCCGCCACGAAGGACGGAGGGGTCTGCGCGGAGACATAGTTAAACACATTTTGAAATTACTTCTATTTTAAAATTTTAATCTTTCCTTTACTTATCAGCTGCTGTATGCTCCACAGGAAGTTGTATTTCTTTCTTGAGTTCTTTTTAGTCTGACCACAGTGCTCAGGAACTGTCCAGATCGGGAGCATATCCCCAGAGCAAAGCTATCCTGCTCTGGACAGTTCCTGAGATGGACAGAGGTGTCAGCAGAGAGCACTGTGGTCAGACAGAACAGAAATTCTAAAAGAAAAGAACTTCCTCTGTAGGATAATACCAGCTGATAAGTACTGGAAGGATTAAGATTTTTAAATAGAAGTAATTTACAAATCTGCCACCAGTTGATTAAAAAAAAAAAATAATTCCACCGGAGTATCCCTTTAAGTCACTCACTGGGAAGCATTACCCACCCAATGCACTGGGGATGTAAAGAGGAACAAAAGTTCCATAATATAACATCCAAAGAAACATGTAATCTATGTATGCTATTGATAGAAACCTTATTTATATATATATATATATATATATATATATATATATATATATATATACTTCAAATTTCTGTACAGTGTGGCCCAACAACTGGGAGTTGTGGTTTTGCTGATGGCACATTGGTTGGGAAACACTGGTCTAGTTGTTTAGTTACTCTTATTTTACTTTACTATGTACTTTGTGTCAGTGTTGTCTATCTAGAAGACAGCTCCACTGGCTGGCAAAGGTAAAGAAGTGGGCCGAGCATGACTATTTAAATACAGTAAGCTGAAATATCATTTATTTTTTGGTTGGATAGAGTATCTACTATTAACCTGCAGCAAATAGCTATGCACAACCACAAGTTCATCTCAATAAGCAGCAACTATATATTACTTGAAGCCAAACATTCATCTAAAAGGAAACCATTAGAAATACAAATTATTACAGTGGGAGGACAACACCTTAAGGTCCATTTAGCAATTAATAAAAAGCCGGGGGCAGAGTTCACCTTGAAGTTTATTTCATCTCTAGTTACTGTGAAGCAGGAGAAAAATATTGTATTGCAAGGTTTGCCCTCTCTAATCCAGCTCTACCTGTGACTGTTAACTATAATGCAAAGTTTCTAAAATACAATTACATTAGATTTTTTTTTAAATGGTTTCAAAAATAATTTTACCATGAATAAACACATCTTTATACTAGATACTTATTTGGTTGCTTTCATATCTAACAGTTAAAGTGATGTAACAATGTGTTAATTGAACAGAAAAACATAGTTGCTTCTGTGGTCCCACGGGGTGTTAGTGGAAATACCTGATCCCTTTGTGACGCCAGGGCACCGTTATCCTATACACAGTCCGATGTTGTAGACAGCTTCTTCTGGGTCAGACATGGGGAGTAAATGAACACCCCGAAGTCAGGTTATGGATAACAGCTAGGTAAAGATGGTAATAGACATACACCTGGCTTTAGGTGAGAGAGTGCAGCGTAGCCCTGTTGCCTTGCTGGGACTTGTGGTGCTTACACCAAACAGATTAATACTGACTTGTGAGACGGAAAGAGGAATCCATGTAGGTAAGGTCTGGTCAAGGTATTGAAGTCTTCTCCGCCGGGGCGTGAACTTCCACTGTGTGAGTAATCCTTGCAGGATAACCAGTTGAGATTAGATTTGCACTAGGCCTCTCAGAGCACACAGCACAACACACCTGAACCTCACTGTGGCTCAGCTCACTAGAAACTGGGCAACTCTTCCCCCCACTACACTACATAGGGAGACTTTAGGGGTTCCCATTGCAGGCAGGATCACAAGGGGTTCACTGCTTTTGTTTAAGGGTACAGTACCTCAGAAAAAACATATATACATTTAACATAGTGATTTAGAAAAAAATCTTATTTTGCAATAGAATATAAACATAATTAATATTACTATAAGTTTCTAGTGGACCCAACACTTGTGCTGCCAAGCTGCCTGAAGTAGTCTGAAGCCACAGGACAGCCATTGGTGCTGGGACACCACACTTCGAAAACCAGCAACACACCTTTCCTCGAGTAGTATTAAAGGGGTACTCCACCTCTAGACATCTTATCCCCTATCCAGAGGATAGGGGATAACCTCTCTGATTGTGGGGGTCCCGCTGCTGGGATCCCCCACGATCTCCTGCAGCACCCTGTGTCATCTGCTGCATGGAGCGAACTTCGATCTGTACCTGAAGACGGATGATACAGGGGCCGGAGTATCGTGACATCACGGCCCCGTCCCCTCGGGACGTCATGACCCGCCCTCTCAAAGAAAGTCTATGGGAGGGAGTGTGGTGACCGTCATGCCCACTCCCATAGACTTGTATTGAGGGGGCGGGGTGTGACATCACGACGGGGCCGTGACGTCTTGAAACTCCAGCCCCTGTATGGATATCGCCTGTCATCAGGTACGGAGCAAACTTCACTCCGTGCAGCAGATGACACAGGGTGGTGCAGGGGAGATTGCGGAGGTTCCCGGCAGCAGGACCCCTGCAATCAGACATCTTATCCCCTTTCCTTTGGATAAGCGATAAGATATCTAGGGCTGGAGTACCCCTTTAAGTATTACTACTCGGCTTCATTTACTTTAAGAAAACTGGGCTGCAATGCCACCCAAACTAAGGAGTGAGAGAGTAGTAAAGCTGAGAGTAGTGCTGTTTATGGGAGTTGCCTGCAGAGAGGCCTTTCTGTAATGAGCCAGTACAAGTGTGCAGGATAAGCAGAGGTCTCTGGGAGAGGCAGAAATCCCAGGCTAGGGGTAGGGGTATGAAGGGCATCTTGGAGTCTACAGGGTGTTGCCAAACTACACATCCAAGAACATTTAGATCAAAACTTGAACAAGTGGAGGGATTTTCCCTCCCAGCAGAGAAACATGACCAGCTGGGCGAGGCCCAGGGCATCTGCAGGTACTGGGTAGCACCCAGTTTCCAGCTACTTGGGCACTGAATCAGGGACAGGTGTCAGTGCTGACGTGGGCAGGGGTGGGTGCTTGACTGGGAGTGCTCCCTAAGAGGGTGAGATCTGAGGAGACTATGATAACTGGGCACACAGCCTGAGGTAGTGAATAGTAAACCTGACAAAAGACTTGTGGTGCAGAAGTAACTGGTCGAGGGTATGTGCTAAGGGAGACTGAAATTTGTCAATGCTGATGGTGACCTTATCTGCCAATGAAGATGTAAGTAGTTTGAAGTTGTTTGCCAGCATGTGATTTGTGATGTCCAAGTGATCGCGCACCCTTGTGGAGAGACTCGCGGTTATGATGTCATGCTCTAAGTACAGTTTTTAATTGCTGCATTATTACTTCTGTGTCCGTCTACCTTTTTTTTCCCATGCCAGCACACATCTGCATGTTCACTTATGTCATTACCACCTATCTCCCCCCCTCCCCCCCATAAACCCGAACACTAGGCCTTGCCAAGTATGCATGTGCTTGAAATGGAAGAAGAGAGAAGGCCGCTGCCAGACATCTCTGGAGCCAGCTTAGCTTGCCTAGAACAAATAGATCAAATGTGTTAAAATCCACCTCTGCAACCCTTCTCTTTTCTGACATCAGAGAAAAGTTGGAAGGCCCCCATACATGATGGTCAACCAGTTCAGAAGAAATAGTCAGGTTAGGCTGACATTGAACTATTGCGTATAGACAGCTTTAGTATCTACACATCCACTGCTGTATTTCCAATCCAGTCTCTGGGCTTGGTGAGTCAATTGGAGATTGATCTTGTATTATTTATACCCAAGAACATACTTTTAATTTTAAAAGATGGTTTAGTGCTTTTATTAACACTCTAAGTAAATATATGTCATGAGCGGAGCACCGCGCTCACATACATCTTCATGTTTTAATAATTTAACTGTGATATATTCCTTCTAGTACTGCTTGTATATTTTTATTGTGAGTCACTATATATACAATGAGCAACATGCTTGATATATAGAGATCTTGGCTTCCAAGCAAGAGTGGCAACAAAGGGATCATAAATTTAAATAGCATTTAAATGTTGTCAGTGATTTTCCTGAATTACTATACTTGGATCTACAATTCTCCAGCCGGCTCAGGTTACAGTTGGATGTTTTCTATCTAGAATACTCCTTGGGAGTTTTCAGCGCTGACAGTGACATACTACTCTGGGAGGGAATTTTACTTACATCTTGTAATGCATTGTTAAAGGGGTACTCCGGTGAAAACGTTTTTTTCTTTTAAATCAACTGGTGCCAGAAAGTTAAACATATTTGTAAATTACTTCTATTAAAAAATCTTAATCCTTCCAGCACTTATTAGCTGCTGAATGCTACAGAGGAAATTCCTTTCATTTTGGAACACTGATGACATCACGAGCACAGTGCTCTCTGCTGCATTTTAGCAACCGTGCATAGCAGATGTATGCTAAGGGCAGCATGGTGGCTTAGTGGTTAGCACTATTACCTTGCAATGCTGGGTCCTTGGGTTCAAATCCCACTGAGGACAACAATAAATAAATGCTTATTATTATAATTATGTCAGCAGAGAGCACTGTGCTCGTGATGTCATCAGAGAGCATTCCAAAAAGAAAAGAATTTCCTCTGTAGTATTCAGCAGCTAATAAGTACAGGAAGGATTAAGATTTTTTTAATAGAAGTAATTTACAAATATGTTTAACTTTCTGGAGCCAGTTGATTTAAAAGAAAAAAGTTTTTCACTGGAGTACCCCTTTAAGTGATCTTGTGACTGTCTGTGTTGTATCTATATGAATAGAGTGGTGCCTACATAGTTATACATATTTTCTTTTCAAGTGAAACTATAGAAAAGTGATCGCCAAACTGTGGACTATAGGGGGTATTTATCAAAGGATTTATGTGTTTTTTTTCACGTAACTTTGGCGCAAGACAGTGTCTTTTTGTGCCAAAGTTTGGCGCATCTTCTCCACTGTAATTTTTACAACTTTCTCAAAATCACACAGTCCTGTGTGGGATTTCAACTTTAGTCAGTAATTCATCATTTGCGCCAATCGATCTTTGGTGCAATTTTGGCGCAAATCCCGTTTTTTTGGCTAAAATCCCTGCCAAGAAATTTTGCACATGGAAAACACACTTAGCAATGTCCGAAAATATAAAGGCATCAAAATACATTTAAAACATTTTTTGTGGAAAGCAGCGACGCCTCCAGGGCTGCTCAATACTATCCTGCGACATAGTTGTCTCTGAGGGACCTTCACCCTCCGTTGAGCCAGCATTGGACATGGCCACACAGGTTCAGGAAAGGTAAGCATTAAAGCAGTGGTCTCCAACCTGCGGACCTCCAGATGTTGCAAAACTACAACTCCCAGCATGCCCGGACAGCCAACGGCCATCAGCCACTCCACCCATTGAAACAAAAGACCCGTGGTTTTCAATCAGGGTGCCTCCAGCTGGTGCAGTTGATCTCCCACCAAGCGATCCCTCTACCCATTGAAGCAGACAGGCTCCCTGCCATCAGCTGACTAGGGAGTCAGGTCTCGGCCGCATTGCAAGCTGGGAAAATCCAAGACAACAGTCATTTTGTATGCTGATAAAAATAAATAGTGGGATGAAAATCACAGAAGAATTGTGAGAAAACCATCACACACAGGTGCAGACACTATATTATGAACTTCTCTAACTTTACAGCCCCTGTAGCATAGTCAAATAAAAAAAAAATCCTGGAATAACCCTTTAACTTACACTATGGAGTATCCAATGTGATCCAGCTTCAGCCTTTGTGTTGTTTCTCCTTGTTAGCTCTTAAACAGAGCAAAGCAGTATTGGGCTGCATCTCCTAAGATATACTAGAGATTTTGCAAAGTGCAGAGACAGGCAGTGTGAGTCAGGAGAGTTGTAAAACTCTGCAGCTCATCATTGTATGGACTAACCTTTATTATCATTGTACCATTGGTCTTATTAGATATCAGATGCATGAGATCTTCAGTAGCAAAATACACATGAAGGCATTTACAGATATATATATTGGGGAGAGATCTGGGAGATGCCAGTAGGTATCTGATAGGTGATAATGTAATCATGTCATTCACAGGAAGTCAGTAACACAGGAGAGGCTGACCTGTCAACACGTCTGAGCATGTAATATTATGTTGGGCTGAATGCTGATCACATGACACCGCTGTAGTAATGAAATGTATGGATGCAGCTGAGCTGGGTTGAAACAAATGACACTGTGGGAATATTGAGGGTTAGTTAACATTATTAGCATTTGTTATTATTTGTGCTTTAAAACGTCCCGTCATGTGTCACAATAACAGTGACATTTTTTTTAAAAGCCTATTAAAATATTGAGAAAATATGGCTGCACCTACTGCTGTTACATGTAAATAAATTTATCACAGCAATTGTGAAAAAAATATTTTGTGAAAAAAAAAACACAAAAAAACTCCACTACACTTTTAGTAAATCAACACCACTGTGTGTAAAGACACACAATCAGGTTGCGTTGTGGTTTGTAATTGCATTAGAACAGTTTCTAATATTAAGTATTGAAAATATGCCACTGCAGTATTGGAAACTGTAATGCAACTGCAACACAACCTGATGGTGTTCTTTCCCCCTGGTTTGTATTGTAGTGAACATAATGGCCCCAACAGTCCAATAGTCAGCACCACAAAAAAAAATAAAAAACCTGAGGCTTCTCAGAACCCTCTAAATTTCCAGGAAAAACCCATTAAAAGGGACGAGGCCACCAGGGATAGGGTGCTTGTCCCTGACAGTTTTGAAAAAACTCCAACATACTTACTAATGTTCCCACATAAAATGTGGAGCTCTGTAAACCCCAACAGCTCAGAGCATGTGTAAAAAAAAGCAAAATGTAGGGAAAAAATCTGTAAATACTGTGAAAAATTACCTTTTGGGGAAAAAAAAACAACCTTACAAGAAATGTGTTGTAGAATCGGTCATGTAATCCCTGTTAAATCCGCTTGTACATCCCATAATCCAACCTTATATTTCGTGTCAGAGTAAGGAATTTTCAGAATTTGCATGCTAGATGTAGCCGATACACAGGAATTTGTAAATATTTGCAATTTCTTGTTTTTATACAGTTCTTAACCCCCAGTTTCATTGTTTTTTGCTAAATATAAAACTGTTTAGAGAAAAAAAAGATAATTATACAGTTGACATATGGGAGCTTAAAGGGATCATTCTGGATCTTGTGTAGAAGCTTTACGTAGTTAGTAGCCAAGGGTTATTGAAAAGCAATAGTACTATCAAAAGCTGCAGCAAAATAAAGATTCCATTAAACATAGAATCCTCAGAAAGGTTCATCTAAGTAATATAACATTTATGCTGAAATAATGGAGTAGGATTCTGGTCATGACAAACGTAAATTTTGTGTTTCCTATATTTAGTCTTCAGTAGTTTGTGAAAGTTTTCTGCACTTCCTTGTAATTTAAAGAGTGTGGAAGATATTCACCAAAACTTATGGGAAAGTCATGGCCATGTGTCCAGTGATCGTCTTTAGGGCACAACCCACAAACTACTGGCTGCATGCTGTGATTGGATGACACATTTCGGCTGCATGTGGCAGATAGCTCATGAACCTCCCCCCTCCCCCCCAAAAGAAAAGAGGGTATAATACAGGATTAGGAAAACACTGCTGCTTTCTCAAAAATACAGCTCCACACCTGTCCTTAGTTGGAGCTAAGCTAAAATGTAATCCTGGACATGGGCAGGTTAACTGCGTGCTTCCAGCGGGGTTTTTTTTTGCCATTCAGGGCCTATGGAAAGCTGATATATACCACCTATGAGCATGATATGTTGCTGTTTAAATATTAATGAAAGGGAATGTTGTACGTATTACAGACACAAGCCATTATAGCCTGACTACATAGAACTCTAAGGCTATGTTCACACGGCAGAATTTCCTTGCAGAATCCTGCAGAAGAATTCCGAGGGAAATTCTGCCGTAGTTTACTTCAAATTGATGTGAAAGAGATTTCAAAGTCCCATTCAGACAGCAGAATTTCCGTGGTGGGCATTCCGCTGCGGAATTTCTGCATTCCAGCAAAATATAAGACAAGTCTGTGGCGGAATCCCATTAAAATTAATGGGCCATGAATTTTAGCTTAGAGAACATTTAGATTTCAGTTTAGATAACATAGAATTATACTAAATTCCACCAGAATTCTGCAGCAATTTTGGGGGAATTCCAGCAAAATCCTGCAATTCCGCTCAGCAAGCTCTGCTGTACAGAATGTTTGCGAAAAAATTCGGAAATTCCACCGTGTGAACATACTCTTACAGACAGTTAATCCTACAAAAGTGATTTATTGTACACATTCCAGTGTTATTTTCTATCCCAGGCTCTGTTTTAGTGCCACTGAGCTTCATTTACCCACTTTTCTATTTAAATAAACAACAAAGGTTATATACTTCACTAATCAAATGCAGTTTTCCAGTAAAACACCCTGTATAGATATAAAACCAATGCACTTTTACCATGCACTTGTTTCATAATTTACAGACATGTATAAAAAGTTCTTGTATCTGTAGAAACTTTCTAGAAAATAGAATCTTTAATTCCCGGCAAACAATAGGTTATAATCCAGCTCTGTGTTGGTGTGCGCCATCCTCTGGGGCATATGCACATGCCTGGGAGCCTCTGATAATTCACACAAGTTGTAAAACATCAGGGGTAACTGAGGGGAACATACCAAATTCCTGCATTCTTGTGTCCAAGCATAAACCTTCCTGGGCCGATCACACTGAGTTGCTCCTCTCACTAGCTGTCTAGTTCTCTCTGTATCCCCCTGGAGAGGCCCGGCTCCATACATTGCACATTTTTACAAGACCTGGAGCCCTAGTTAAAAAACATTACCTCTAGTGAACCTAGTCAGTACAGGCCAGAGTTATTTCAGAAGATATTCTCTACAACAGGGTTTTGTCTACAGCTGTATAGTACTCTGCCTTGAAAAATAATCAGCGTAGTGTCACATCTGTCCTTGGCCTCCATATGGTATTACAGGTCAGCAAACAGACATGTGTTGATGTTACTTAAAGGGGTACTCCACCTCTAGACATCTTATCCCCTATCCAAAGGTTAGGGTATAAGATGTCTGATCGCTGGGGACCCCCGCAATCTCTGCTGGGTCACCCAAGTCATCTGTTGCACAGAGCGAACTTTGCTCCGTGGTGAATGACTGGCGATGCGGGGCCCGAGGCTCGTGACTTCACTGCCACGCCCCTTGTGACATTACAGCCACGCCCTCTTCCATAGACTTGCATTGAGGGGGCATGGCTGTGACATCACAAGCCACAGGTGCTGCACCCGATGCTCTAAACGAACGCTGGGTGCAGCAGGGGTCCCCTGCGATTAGATATCTTATCCCCTATCCTTTGGATAGAGTATGAGATGACTAAGGGCGGAGTACCCGTTTAAGAACATGGGCCCTTTTTTCAATAAACCTGGACAACTGCTTTAACCCCTTAAGGACCAAGGACATATGAGTACGTCCTTGGTCCCGCTCCTGTGATATAACGCGGGGTCCCACGGTGACCTCTCATCATATCATGGTGGGCCCGGCGTCATAGTGAAGCCGGGACCCACCTCTAATAGCGTGCGGCACCGCGATCAGTTAACCCTATTAACCCTTTAGCCGCGCGCTCAATGCAGTAAAAGTGAAAGTAAAAGTGCCCGGCTAGCTCAGGGAGCTGTTCGGGATCGCAGTGGTATAATCGAGGCATCTCGAACAGCTGTACTACAGGAGGAAGGTCTCTTACCTTCCTTCCTGCTGTCCGATCGTCGATTGAATGCTTCAAGCCTGAGATCCAGGCTTGAGCAATCATTGAACAGTGTTAAAGATCAGTAAATGCAATGTTATAGCCCCCTATGGGGGCTATAATATTGCAAATAAAAAGTGTAAAAAAATCATTAACCCTTTGAATTGTCCCTTCCCCTAATAAAAGTTTGAATCACCCGGCATTTCCAATAATAAAAAAAAAAACAGTGTAAATAAAAACAAAAATAAACATATGTGGTATCGCCGCGTGCGGAAATGTCCGAATTAAAAAACTATACTGCTAATTAAACCACGCGTAAGCGCAAACACGGAAAAAAAAAAGTTATAGGGGTCAGAAGATGACAATTTTAAACGTATAAATTTCCCTGCATGTAGTTATGATTTTTTTCTGAAGTAATACAAAATCAAACCTATACAAGTAGGGTATAATTTTAACCGTATGGACCTAGAGAATAAAGATAAGGTGTCATTTTTACCGAAAAATTTACTACGTAGAAACGGAAGCCCCCAAAAGTTACAAAATGGCTGTATTTTTTCAATTTTGTCGCACAATGATTTTTTTTCCCGTTTCGCCGTAGATTTTTGGGTAAAATGACTGACATCATTACAAAGTAGAATTGGTGGTGCAAAAAATAAGCCATAATACAGATTTTTAGGTGCAAAATTTAAAGAGTTATGATTTTTTAAATGTAAGGAGGAAAAAACGAAAGAGAAAAAACGGAAAAACGCCCGGTCCTTAAGGTGTTAAGACATCATGCACACAACACAGCCATGTGTGCAGCTTGTGTGGAGCCACACTAAATCCCTGCGACAATATACTATAAAGTCTATGGTCGGTAAAGACAGCCGATTGGAGGAGGGAAGCTGAAAGATAGGGCTCTCCGTCTGAAGAACTGCAGAAGTGGTGACTAGAATGAAAGCAGCTTCAAGTACAGTTTATTCCTAGGATCATCAGCCTTGAGAATGGAATGTTGGCCATCAGAGCTTGGCATACTTACTAAGTGAAGGAAAACTCTGTCACTCATCGCCTATGTAACAAAGAAACAGACATTTGGAATTGTCTGTAACTTTGCATTGAAGCTTATCATGTGTGTGATATCCCAGCAAAGGACATGGTCCTGTACTACCCTTAGGCCCTGTCAGGTTGAGACCCTCAGTGACCTGGGGGCTCCCCTGCAAGGTCTCCCCCTGTTGATCCATAATGTTTTGAATATCACTTTAATGCCTAGACAGTATCCCTATGTATAGGTGGTACAAAGGACCTGTGGGAGATATGTATGTTATGCAGTCACATGTTCTCCCAGAGAGCACCAGCTTAACCTATGACCTGCAGCTTGACCAATGGGCTTTAGTCCAGCCCTCCACTATATAAAGGGGCGGCCATTACACCATAAGTCTTTACTGAGACAGCAACCATCAGAGATCTCAGTGCAAGTGATCAGCATCTGGAAGACCCCAAAAGCTACAGTCATTCCAGTAAGTCTCAAGTCTATTTCTGCTGTTACTGAAACTAATCAAGTCCTGCATATAGTCAAGGCAAGTCCAATCTCAAGTCAAAATAATTACAAGTATATTGGTCCAGCAAGCTGCAAGGTCCTTCTTGGTCCTGGCCACCTCTCTGGGAAATCTGGCCTTAGCTGTGAATATAATACCATCTGTCTTATACTCAGTAAAGCCTCTGTTTGACCATAGCTGGTTGTGGACTCTCATTTCACTACTAGCAACTGGGATAGCAGAGAAACCGGGTGTGTGGTATTCCGGAACCCTAAAACCACACTGGCGTCACGAACACTAGGGGTTAACAACTTCTTGCCCCCGGGGGTTAATACCATCTGATCCCACCACTCACACCGCTCCACCCGTGGTCCCACCATACACCCGTTGGTCACCACATATGCACAAATAGAACTATAATGCAACACACACACGTCTATTGTTTGGTGAACCCAGCCCCCCTACAAACTGATCTGGCCATGCCACTAAATCACTGGCAAGCAGGCAGCTGCTGGAGTAAGCCTGGTATTTGATTTGCCAGACTTCTTGTGCTGAGATTGAGCCCTTTGGTTTCATGGCGCATGCTGGGCCCAGGCGAAGGGTTGGCTTTAGATTTTTCATTCTTATATCTGCATTGTCCTTTCATCTGCATTTGCTTTTCACCTGATGTTAAAGGGAGAAGCCACAGCACAAGTAATGGAGCTGGGCAAATCAAATGTATATTACTGAGTGACATGATGTCTTATTTTATTAAACACAGGACAGTAGAGAGATGACTAGTGTTGCTCGCGAATATTCGCAATGCGAATTTTATTTGCGAATATCGCATATTCGCGAATTCGCGAATATTCGCAAATATAGCACTATATATTCGTAATTACGAATATTCGTTTTTTTTGTTTTTGTTTTTTTACTTTATTTTTTTTTCACAATACACATCACAGTGATCATCCCTTTCTGCTTCCAGCTTGTGTGGTGTAAAGAAGGCTCTAATACTACTGTGTGAGACCGGCGTGCGAATTTTCGCATATGCGAAATTTGCATATGTAAATTTCCGCATATGCGAATTTTCGCTTATGTTAATTAATGTATATGCTAATTTTCGAATTTTTCATATATGCGAAAATAAATCGAGAATATTACGAATATGCGAATATTCGCGAATATATGACGAATATTCGTCCATATATTCGTGAATATTCGCGAATTCGAATATGGCCTATGCCGCTCAACACTAGAGACGACCAGTAACCATTGCTATCCAGGACCAGTGACCTAAGGCTGTGTAAAACTTGCCCTGCCTGTTGTTTGCTGGCTTGTCCTGCCTGCCTCTGTTTACTGCTGCTTTTTCAACTTGATTTTTCATTTAACTGAAGATAGTTAAAATTTTTTTTTTTTTTTTTGGAGAGACAGGGTGCTGATACCACACCTTTCCAGGGGGGCAAGGGGCACTAGGTATGCCTCTGAACACATGGAGGTTCAGTTGTTAGGATATAGTCACAGAACTGAGGTTGTGCATAAGATTTAAAGGGGTACTCCGCCCCTAAACATCTTATCCCCTATCTAAAGGATAGGGAATAAGATGTCTGATCTTGGGGGTCCCACCACTGGGGACCCCCATGATCTTGGCTGTGGCACCCCAGACATTCTTTTGCACAGAGCGAACTTCGCTCCATGCCGGATGACTGGCGATGCAAGGCTGAGGCTCATGACATCACGGTCACGTCCGCCCTGCTCGTGATGTCACTGTCATGCCCCCTCAATACAAGTCTATGGGAGGGGGCGTGGTGGCTGTCACGCCCCCTCCCATAGACTTGCATTGAGGGGGTGTAGCCATGACGTCACGAGCCTCCGGCACTGCACCCGATGCTCTAAATGAATAATGGGTGCAGCAGGGAGATCGTGTAAGTTCCCAGCGGCGGGACCCCCGCGATCAGACATCTTATCCCCTATGCTTTGGATAGGGGATAAGATGTCTAAGGGCGGATTACCTCTTTAACTGGATAGTTCAGCTTCCTTTTTATTGGCTTTGTTATGATCCTAGTGTGTATGGAGTCTGAAATGTGCCTATCAGTCTGAAATGTGGAAATTAGATCCTAAACCCCTTTGGGATTTAAGTGATTGACTGAAGTTTGGATAAAATGCTGCAGAATTGGTTTTCATATAACACCAGAAGATATCTAAACTATGTAAATATTTAGGTTTACTATATTCTTCATCCTACTGCAAAAGGAGCAGATAAGGTGAATAAAAGTTTCTCCTATTGTTGTAGTTCTTATTCATTGGCATGGTGAGCAGTCGGAAATTTCGTCTTCACCACAATAGTTCTATTTAATCCATTTAATTGAAGAAAACAACCTGACAGTGTTATATTTATGACCTCTTCTGGAGACTGGGAAACTCAGGCAGGGGTGTCTCAGCAATGTAGCCAATAGTTTGTGTAAAGTAAACCACAATATTCCATGCCTATGAATGCTGAGTATAGACCACAATAGTAAAAAGAAGCTGTGTGAAAAATAAGTAGGTAAACCTTTTACCAATAGCCACATTCAATTATTTCCATAAAACAGACAAGTACAAGTGACTCTTCTTTGAAATTGGAATGTGTAGTTCATGAGCCACAGGATGTAATGGTCGGTGCGTTCCTAGTGTGTGGGGATCTAAATGTTACAAGGCGCCTCTCACAAACTCTCCATCACAGATCCTGCACTTTAGGAACCATTTAAAATGATACTATACTGCAGATGTCTCACCAACAAGTCTCTAACCCCTTAAGGACCACGGGTTTTTCCTATTTCGTTTTTTCCTCCTCACCTTTTAAAAATCATAACCCTTTAAATTTAGCACCTAAAAATCCATATGAGATCTTATTTTTTCATGATAGAAAAAGTGACCAAACTTTGGAATTTTTTGCACGTACTCCATTGACAGTGCTGTTTAATTAACCACCTAAGTACCGGTACATCCTGAGTCCTTTCCCTTTCTATAAAGCGGGGCCACAACGTCATAGCAGGTTGGACCCGGCCATTGACCCGTGGCTATTAGCGTGCGGCAATGATCGCGGTGCCGCACGCTATTTACCCTTTAGACACGGCGTTCAAAGTTGAATGCCGCATGTAAAGTGAAAGTAAATCACTGCCGGTTAGCTAAGGGGGCTGTTCGGGATGTCTGTGGCAAAATCGCGGCATCCCGAACAGCTGTGGGACACGAGGAGGGTCTCCTACCTTGCCTCCTGGTGTCCGATCGCCGAATGACTGCTCAGTGCCTGAGATCCAGGCATGAGCAGTTAAGCGGCAGAATCATCGATCACTGGTTTCCTATGCGAAACCAGTGATCAATGATAAAGATCAGTGTGTGCAGTGTTATAGGTCCCTATGGGAGCTATAACATTGCAAAAAAAAAGTGAAAAAAAAAAAGCGAATAAAGATCATTTAACACCTCCCCTAATAAAAGACTGAATCACCCCCCTTTTCCTATTTAAAAAAAAAAACTGTGTAAATAAAAATAAACATATGTGGTATCGCCGCGATCAATAAGTCCTATCAATGCAAAAATGGTACCACTAAAAACTTCAGATCACGGCGCAAAAAATGAGCCCTCATATCGCCCCATATGCAGAAAAATTAAAAAGTTATAGGGATCAGAAGATGACAATTTTAAACGTATACATTTTCCTGCATGTAGTTATGATTTTTTTCAGAAATACCGTATATGCCGGCGTATAAGACGACTGGGCGTATAAGACGACCCCCAACTTTTACAGTTAAAATATAGAGTTTGGGATATACTTGCCGTATAAGACTACCCCTCCTACCGCTATGTACAGTACCTTATAGTTCCCCCACATTAGGTCGGCAGCATGTTCCCCCACATTAGGTCGGCAGCATGTTCCCCCACATTAGGTCGGCAGCATGTTCCCCCACATTAGGTCGGCGGCAGTTCCCCCACATTAGGTCGGCGGCAGTTCCCCCACATTAGGTCGGCGGCAGTTCCCCCACATTAGGTCGGCGGCAGTTCCCCCACATTAGGTCGGCAGCTCCCCCACATTAGGTCGGCAGCTCCCCCCCCCCCACATTAGGTCGGCAGCTCCCCCCCCCACAATAGTAGGCAGCTCCTCCCCAACCCCACTATAGTAGGCAGCTCCTCCCCCCCCCACAATAGTAGGCAGCTCCCCCCCCCCAGAATAGTAGGCAGCTCCCCCCACCCCACAGACATACAACTTCCAGCCATATAGAGTGTATGGCTGGAGGCTGGATGTCTGCGTACTGCCCCCCACAGTGTTCCGGTCACCGCTCCTCCGGCCCAGGGTCACAATCTACTGCTATGGCCTATGGACCATAGCAGCAGTCCCGGGACCAGAGGAGCGGTGATCGGAACACTGTAGATGACGCGCCGCCGGTCACTCACCAGGCCCCGGCCGCGCTCGTCCTCCTCCGGTCCTCCTGCGCCTCTATGGTTATACGCACGGGACGTCACTGATGTCCCGTGCGTACAACCATAAAGCGGTGGAGAAGCGCAGAAGGACCGGAGGAAGACCACAGGAGGACCGGAGGAGGACGTGCAGCGGGCGGGGAATGGTAAGTGACCTGCGGACATCCTTATGTCCCGAAAAGATTTTTCGTGACACAGGGATGTCCGGCATAGGAATACTTACGATTATCGTGCCGGCTCCTGTGTGCGGCTGCAGGCGGGGGCCGGCCAGAGCATGTAAAAACTAATTCATGAATACTAAAAACCAGGGTGCCTCCAGCTGTTGTGAAACTACAACTACCAGCATGCCCGGACAGCCTTTGCCGGTCCGGGCATGCTGGGAGTTGTAGTTTCACAACAGCTGGAGGCACCCTAGTTTTTAAGTATACAGTTATTAGTTTGTACATGCTCTGGCCGGCCCCCGCATGCAGCCGCACACAGGAGCCGGCACGATAATCGTAAGTATTCCTATGCCGGACCCCAATACCCGGCGTATAAGACGACCCCCGACTTTTCAGAAGAAAATTCGGGGTTAAAAAGTCGTCTTATATGCCGGGATATACGGTACAACAATATCTAACCTATATAAGTAGGGTATCATTTTAATCGTATGGACCTACAGAATAAAGGGATTTTGTCATTTTTACTGAAAAATGTACTGTGTAGAAACGGAAGCCCCCAAAATTTACAAAATGGCATTTTTTTTTCAATGTTGTCGCACAATGATTTTTTTTCCGTTTTGCCGTAGATTTTTGGGTAAAATGACTGATGTCATTACAAAGTAGAATTGGTAGCGCAAAAAATAAAGAGGTTCAAAATTGAAAGATGAAAAATGAAAGTGCAAAAACGGAAAAACCCCTGGTCCTTAAGGGGTTAATGATATATTTTTATAGTTTGGACATTTACGCATGTGGCGATACAACATATGTTTATTTATTTTTAGTTACATTATTTTTTATGGGAAAAAGGGGGTGATTTGGACTTTTCTTAGGGAAAGGGTTAAATCACATTTATTAACTTTATTTTTTCCACCATAGGGGGCTGTAACACAGCACACACTGATCTTTTACACTGATCACTGCAAACCCATAGCTTTGCATTGATCAGTGTTATCGGCGGTCGATTGCTCAAGCCTGCATCTCAGGCTTGGAGCAATCAATCGCCAAACGGACCTGCTGGAGGAAGGTAAGAGGACCTCCGCTCGTGTCCTAGCTGATCAGGACCCTACATTTTCACTTCGGTGGTCCCGATCAGCTCCACTGAGCAGCCGTGAAGCTTTTACTTTTGTTATAGCTGTGGCGTTCAACTTTGAACGCCACGTCTAAAGGGTTAAAAGCGCACGGCACCGCGATTGCTGCTGCGCGCTATTAGCCCCAGGTCTCGGCTTCAGTTAGATGCCGGGACCTACCCAATATGACATGTGGTCACCGCGTGACCACTGCATTATATTGCGGGAGTCGGCCAAGGACGTAAATATGATAATATATTATTTTACATGTTTTTAACTTGTTGGTAGTAGTTACTGTTCGTATGTTTATTGAGAACAACATTAAGAACAACTTCAAAAGTGATGTGAAGGTAATGAGAAAGTGAAAGTCCAATTTTTATTCCAAAAGAGGTCCAAAGTTTAGTGCTGTTTTTTTTTTTCCCTCCTGGTAATATAGGCTCATATTCAGAATACACTGTCATGTGTGTGTACAGGAGCAGTGCTATTTCTCTCTATTATATATTGTGTGTGTGGCATTTCTTCACCAGTTTGCCCTTTTGCAAGCGTCACCTCTCATTTGTATTTGTCCCTAAGCTAGTCAGTAGAGACTAGCTGCTATGATATCTTCCATATACTACATACACACAGAAGCTAGAAGGTATTAGAGTGCCTTTGGGCTAGGCGAACACTCAAGTTTTTACAGGTTCGGCACGCGTGAACCGGTAAATAATGCAAAAAACAGAAAGCATGGCTGGCGAAACAAGCAGGGTGGGCAGGGGGCATTGAGATGACATAGGGAAAGCAGAAGATCACATGATAACCCAGGTCTATCATGTGATTTGCTGCATACTGTGTCAATCAAACACATATGCCAATAGGACACAGCCAGGAACACAGATAAAAGGGCAGTGACTTCACCCACAGTGTTCAGAGCACTCGGAACTTAGGGACATAGGGACATTTAGTGGTTAGAAAGATAGAGATACAGATTAGAAAGAGAAAGACAGATAGATAGATACAGATTAGAAAGAGAGACCTTGTGTGTGTGTGTGTGTGTGTGTGAACAGGAGTCAATCCCCATACAATCCCCCATGCATTGCTTTTGTATATCATGTTCTATATATTTTAATATAAATAAACACCAATTTTTACATTCAACACCTCTTTGACCATCTTCATTCAAGCAGCGCCTGTTCCAGTGCCTTCATTCCTCTTCCCTTCAATCCCCATACAAGAAATCTACAGGGGCTCCTACACAGCAGATAAGGGGACATCCTTCTCACAGCCTCTGAAGGACTCAATCCAAAGCCTTTTTCAAGGCTCATACCTGCAAATACCTGAATTGAATAGTGTTCCTCAACCAGCTACAGTAGCCAGTGCCATGATCTGTATCCAGCCTCTAGTTCTGGTGCATTTCATATATTTCCGCAAACACTGTCAGTACGCATTGTGCAGTAATCTCTGCCAGTCAAAAAGCATGTTGAAGCTATATGTATCTAGCCTTTAGTGTTAATAGAGGTCTGTTGCATTTCATATAGCTCCGCAAACACCGTCAGTACGCATTGTGTAGTAATCTCTGCCAGTCAATAAGTGTGTTGAAGTTTTGAAGTTATACTTATCTAGTCTGTACTGTTAATAGAGGCATGTTGCACTCGGATAGCACTGGGGAGGAGTTGGTTCACAGTCAACCTTTTGGAGCGTGTTGCTGACATAGGGGAAGGGGCTGCAGTGGCATAGCACTAGTGGAACTGGTGGCAACCGTGTTAAGGATTATGGAAGGCATCATGGTGGATGTGGTGTGGGGGGAGCAAGGAGGCCCCGATGACACATCAGAAGTGCTAACTGAGAGAAGTGGTGGGGATGATGAAGAGGTCTTTAAAGAAGGCCTTCTGGTCTGAGCAACTCAGGAACAAGGTGACACTGGTGCTGGATCTGAAGGCTTGAGAAAGAAACATTTTAGAACAGGGGCACAGTCGATTGTTGTTGTACCTAGCTATTTACGGTATCCTACCATGAGGAAATTCTTTACTATGTTACCAGATGCAGGAAAGCATTCATGGTGCCGTCTCTGCAGAGAGAAAGTGAGGCACAGGCAGGGTCCAAATTTAGGAATAAGGCCTCTACATCAGCACCTCAAGTATTACAAAGCCTGGGTAGAAGTATACCTAGTCCACCAATGCCTGCTCCCTGCTGGCTACAGATAACTCTACCTCATCACTGTTTGCTGTATGCTGTATACTACTAGAAACACCAATTGACCATCACCCTATTTACATCCAGGCCTACATGTACACAACCCATCATTCACAATAAAAGGGAACATTTTTGGGAGGCTTGGAAATATCCATGCCGTCTTCTTTACTTGCTAGACTAAGAACCTGTTGCTACTCCCAAAAAAGGGATAATTTTTGGAGGCTTGCAAAAATCCATGCCATCTTTTCCCAACTGTTTAACAGCTAGGCCTCTTCAAAAGGCAGCATATTTGTGGGATTTGCCTCATCTGTTTGGTGTCCTCCTCCTCCCCGATACCGTCAGTTATCCCTTGGGGAATCCATGTCCTCCAGACAACAATATTCTCCCAATCACCCTGTTGTAGTGCACCTCAATTTCTTCCTGGCCAAGTTGTTGGTGGCACTGGCCCTCCCATACCATCTTATGGACTCCACGGCCTTAAGGCAACTAAAGGGTGTGCCCAGCCAAGGGGGTGCATACCTAGTCGCCATTATTTTGATGAGACAGCTGCACCATGGGTGCCATGGTTGATATGTGGAAAAGTATGTATGTAGCTGAAAATTCAAATTTATCGCTTTTGCGATAATTTTCCAAATGTATTGCTTTTGCAAACACCCTGCTTCCAGCCAGGGCTGCTGGCCAAATTTTAATTTGTTGCTTTTGCTTTTGTAACCACCCTGCAGCCAGCCAGGGCTTCTTGCCAAATTCAAATTTGTTGCATTTGCTTTTGCAACCACCCTGCAGCCAGCCAGGGCTGCTGGCCAAAATGAGTACCTATTCACCATTATTTTGCTGCATGCCACTATTGATACGTGGAGTGGTACCTATGGCCAGGGGCAATGTGTGGCTGAAAAACAGTTTTGCTCCATTAATTTCTGCTTCTTCCAGCCAGGCCTGGGCTGTCTGTCTGGGGGCGAAATTCAACAAACATAATGGTTGCTTTTGCAACCACCCTGCAGCTAGCCATGCTGCTGGCAAAAATGAAGTTGACCTTTTGGCAAATCTGCTACTTCCAGTCAGGCCTGGGCCGCCTGGCTGGGGAAAATATTTATTGATTTTGAAGGTTTCTCAACCTGTTGCTGTATGCAAGCTACTATAACTTCCTCCAGTAAGCCATTATGACATGTTCTGCTGGTATTTTCAGCCAGGTCTATGTAAACACAACCCATGCATGTCAGCATCACCAGTCCAGGAACCATATAATTAAATTTTTATTTAAAAATTGAATTCCTTTTGGAGCAGATGCTGACGGTGATGATGGAAGAAGGAGGGAAGGAGACTTCACATCTTGATGGCAGCAGTATGGATGTTCTCGTTGTGGAAGAGGAGTTGGATAAGGAGGTAGTGGGACCTGAGGAGAAGGATTTGGAGATGGACTCTATGGGAAGAGAGTGGGGACGAGGACCTTAATCAAGGCGACACTGATGAGGACGAGGAGGAGCATGACCAACCTTGGCAGTATGGGACAGAGGTGGAACAAGCTGGGCCCTCAGAAAAGTTGGTGTCACGATGCCGGCTGGCAGGTAGTGGATCCTCTGTGCCAGAGAGGGATTGGCGTGGACCGTGCTAGTGGATCGGTTCTAAGTCACTACTGGTTTTCACCAGAGCCCGCCGCAAAGCGGGATGGACTTGCTGCGGCGGTAGTGACCAGGTCGTATCCACTAGCAACGGCTCAACCTCTCTGACTGCTGAAGATAGGCGCGGTACAAGGGAGTAGGCAGAAGCAAGGTCGGACGTAGCAGAAGGTCGGGGCAGGCAGCAAGGATCGTAGTCAGGGGCAACGGCAGGAGGTCTGGAACACAGGCTAGGAACACACAAGGAAACGCTTTCACTGGCACGATGGCAACAAGATCCGGCGAGGGAGTGCAGGGGAAGTGAGGTGATATAGGGAAGTGCACAGGTGATCAGGCTAATTGGAACCACTGCGCCAATCAGCGGCGCAGTGGCCCTTTAAATCGCAAAGACCCGGCGCGCGCGCGCCCTAAGGAGCGGGGCCGCGCGCGCCGGGACAGGACCGACGGAGAGCGAGTCAGGTACGGGAGCCGGGGTGCGCATCGCGAGCGGGCGCTACCCGCATCGCGAATCGCATCCCGGCTGGAGGCAGTATCGCAGCGCCCCGGGTCAGTGGATCTGACCGGAGCGCTGCAGTGAGGAGAGTGTAGCGAGCGCTCCGGGGAGGAGCGGGGACCCGGAGCGCTCGGCGTAACAGTACCCCCCCCCTTGGGTCTCCCCCTCTTCTTAGAGCCTGAGAACCTGAGGAGCAGACTTTTGTCTAGGATATTGTCCTCAGGTTCCCAGGATCTCTCTTCTGGACCACAACCCTCCCAATCCACTAAAAAAAAGGTTTTCCCTCTGACCTTTTTTGATGCCAGAATCTCTTTGACGGAGAAGATGTCCGAGGAGCCGGAAACAGGAGTGGGAGGAACAGATTTGGGAGAGAAACGGTTGATGACGAGTGGTTTAAGAAGAGAAACGTGAAAGGCATTAGGAATACGAAGAGAAGGAGGAAGAAGAAGTTTGTAAGAGACAGGATTAATCTGGCACAAAATTTTGAAAGGACCAAGATAGCGTGGTCCCAACTTGTAGCTAGGGACACGGAAGCGGACATATTTAGCGGAGAGCCATACCTTGTCTCCAGGGGAAAAAATGGGAGGAGCTCTTCTTTTCTTATCCGCGAACTTCTTCATGCGAGATGAAGCCTGTAAGAGAGAATTTTGGGTCTCTCTCCATATGATGGAGAGGTCACGAGAAATTTCATCCACAGCGGGCAGACCAGAGGGCAAGGGGGTAGGGAGGGGGGGAAGAGGGTGACGGCCGTACACCACGAAAAATGGGGATTTGGAGGAAGATTCAGAGACTCTGAAGTTATACGAGAATTCGGCCCATGGAAGGAGATCTGCCCAGTCATCCTGGCGGGAGGAAACAAAATGTCGTAAATAATCACCCAGGACCTGGTTAATTCTTTCTACTTGTCCATTGGATTGGGGATGATATGCAGAAGAAAAATTTAGTTTAATCTTGAGTTGTTTACAGAGAGCCCTCCAGAATTTAGACACGAATTGGACGCCTCTATCCGAGACGATCTGCGTAGGCAACCCGTGAAGACGAAAAATGTGTACAAAAAATTGTTTAGCCAACTGAGGCGCTGAAGGAAGACCAGGAAGAGGGATGAAATGTGCCATTTTGGAGAATCGATCAACGACCACCCAAATAACAGTGTTGCCACGGGAAGGGGGTAAATCAGTAATAAAATCCATACCAATCAGAGACCAAGGCTGTTCGGGGACAGGCAGGGGATGAAGAAAACCAGCGGGCTTCTGGCAAGGAGTCTTATCCCGGGCACAGATAGTGCAGGCTCGCACAAAGTCCACAACATCCGTCTCCAGAGTCGGCCACCAATAGAAGCGGGAGATGAGTTGCACAGATTTCTTGATGCCCACATGACCTGCGAGATGGGAGGAGTGACCCCATTTGAGGATTCCGAGGCGTTGGTGTGGAGAAACAAAGGTCTTTCCTGGAGGAGTTTGCCTGATGGAGGCTGGAGAAGTGGAAATCAGGCAGTCAGGAGGAATGATGTGTTGCGGAGAGAGTTCAACTTCCGAAGCATCCGAGGAACGAGAGAGAGCATCGGCCCTAATGTTCTTATCGGCAGGCCGAAAGTGAATTTCAAAATTAAATCGGGCAAAGAACAGAGACCACCGGGCCTGGCGAGGATTCAGCCGTTGGGCAGACTGGAGGTAGGAGAGGTTCTTGTGATCGGTGTAAATAATAACTGGAAATCTTGATCCCTCCAGCAGATGCCTCCATTCCTCAAGTGCTAATTTGATGGCTAGAAGCTCTCGATCCCCGATGGAGTAGTTCCTCTCCGCCGGAGAGAAGGTCCTAGAAAAAAAAAACCACAAGTGACAGCATGCCCGGAAGAATTTTTTTGTAGAAGAACAGCTCCAGCTCCCACTGAGGAGGCATCAACCTCCAATAGGAAGGGTTTGGAAGGGTCAGGTCTGGAGAGCACGGGAGCCGAAGAAAAGGCAGACTTGAGTCGTTTAAAGGCATCTTCCGCTTGAGGAGGCCAAGACTTGGGATCGGCATTTTTTTTGGTTAAAGCCACGATAGGAGCCACAACGGTAGAAAAATGTGGAATAAATTGCCTGTAATAATTGGCGAACCCCAAAAAGCGTTGGATAGCACGGAGTCCGGAGGGGCGTGGCCAATCTAAGACGGCAGAGAGTTTGTCTGGATCCATTTGTAGTCCCTGGCCAGAGACCAAGTATCCTAGAAAAGGAAGAGATTGGCATTCAAACAGACATTTCTCAATTTTGGCATAGAGTTGATTGTCACGAAGTCTCTGAAGAACCATACGGACATGCTGGCGGTGTTCTTCTAGATTGGCAGAAAAAATCAGGATATCGTCCAGATATACAACAACACAGGAGTATAAAAGATCACGAAAAATTTCATTAACAAAGTCTTGGAAGACGGCAGGGGCGTTGCACAGGCCAAAGGGCATGACCAGATACTCAAAGTGTCCATCTCTGGTGTTAAATGCCGTTTTCCATTCATCCCCCTCTCTGATGCGGATGAGATTATAAGCACCTCTTAAATCCAGTTTAGTAAAGATGTGGGCACCTTGGAGGCGATCAAAGAGTTCAGAGATGAGGGGTAGGGGGTAGCGGTTCTTAACCGTGATTTTATTAAGACCGCGGTAGTCAATGCAAGGACGTAGGGAGCCATCTTTTTTGGACACAAAGAAAAATCCGGCTCCGGCAGGAGAGGAGGATTTACGGATAAAGCCCTTTTTTAAATTTTCCTGGACGTATTCAGACATGGCAAGAGTCTCTGGGGCGGACAGAGGATAAATTCTGCCCCGGGGTGGAGTAGTGCCCGGGAGGAGGTCGATAGGACAATCATAAGGCCTGTGAGGAGGTAGAGTCTCAGCTTGTTTTTTGCAAAAAACATCCGCAAAGTCCATATAGGCCTTAGGGAGACCGGTTACTGGAGGAACCACAGAGTCACGGCAAGGGTTACTGGGAACCGGTTTTAGACAGTCCTTGGAACAAGAGGGCCCCCAACTCTTGATCTCCCCAGTGGACCAATCCAGGGTTGGGGAATGAAGTTGAAGCCAGGGAAGTCCAAGGAGAATTTCAGAAGTGCAATTGGGGAGGACCAAAAGTTCAATCCTCTCGTGATGAGATCTGATGCACATTAGAAGGGGCTCCGTGCGGAAACGTATGGTACAGTCCAATCTTTCATTGTTTACACAATTGATGTAAAGGGGTCTGGCGAGACTGGTCACTGGGATGTTGAACCTGTTGACGAGAGAGGCCAAAATAAAATTTCCTGCAGATCCAGAGTCCAAGAAGGCCATAGTAGAGAAGGAGAAGGCAGAGGCAGACATCCGCACAGGCACAGTAAGACGTGGAGAAGCAGAGTAGACATCAAGGACTGTCTCACCTTTGTGCGGAGTCAGCGTACGTTTTTCCAGGCGGGGAGGACGGATAGGACAATCCCTCAGGAAGTGTTCGGTACTAGCACAGTACAGGCAGAGATTCTCCATGCGGCGTCGTGTCCTCTCTTGAGGTGTCAGGCGAGACCGGTCGACCTGCATAGCCTCCACGGCGGGAGGCACAGGAACGGATTGCAGGGGACCAGAGGAGAGAGGAGCCGAGGAGAAGAAACGCCTCGTGCGAACAGAGTCCATATCTTGGCGGAGCTCCTGACGCCTTTCGGAAAAACGCATGTCAATGCGAGTGGCTAGGTGAATGAGTTCATGTAGATTAGCAGGGATTTCTCGTGCGGCCAGAACATCTTTAATGTTGCTGGATAGGCCTTTTTTAAAGGTCGCGCAGAGGGCCTCATTATTCCAGGATAATTCTGAAGCAAGAGTACGGAATTGTACGGCATACTCGCCAACGGAAGAATTACCCTGGACCAGGTTCAACAGGGCAGTCTCAGCAGAAGAGGCTCGGGCAGGTTCCTCAAAGACACTTCGGATTTCCGAGAAGAAGGAGTGTACAGAGGCAGTGACGGGGTCATTGCGGTCCCAGAGCGGTGTGGCCCAAGACAGGGCTTTTCCAGACAGAAGGCTGACTACGAAAGCCACCTTAGACCTTTCAGTGGGAAACTGGTCCGACATCATCTCCAGGTGCAGGGAACATTGGGAAAGAAAGCCACGGCAAAACTTAGAGTCCCCATCAAATTTATCCGGCAAGGATAGGCGTAGACCAGAAGCGGCCACTCGCTGCGGAGGAGGTGCAGGAGCTGGCGGAGGAGATGATTGCTGAAGCTGTGGTAGTAACTGCTGTAGCATAACGGTCAGTTGAGACAGCTGTTGGCCTTGTTGCGCTATCTGTTGTGACTGCTGGGCGACCACCGTGGTGAGGTCAGCGACAACTGGCAGAGGAACTTCAGCGGGATCCATGGCCGGATCTACTGTCACGATGCCGGCTGGCAGGTAGTGGATCCTCTGTGCCAGAGAGGGATTGGCGTGGACCGTGCTAGTGGATCGGTTCTAAGTCACTACTGGTTTTCACCAGAGCCCGCCGCAAAGCGGGATGGACTTGCTGCGGCGGTAGTGACCAGGTCGTATCCACTAGCAACGGCTCAACCTCTCTGACTGCTGAAGATAGGCGCGGTACAAGGGAGTAGGCAGAAGCAAGGTCGGACGTAGCAGAAGGTCGGGGCAGGCAGCAAGGATCGTAGTCAGGGGCAACGGCAGGAGGTCTGGAACACAGGCTAGGAACACACAAGGAAACGCTTTCACTGGCACGATGGCAACAAGATCCGGCGAGGGAGTGCAGGGGAAGTGAGGTGATATAGGGAAGTGCACAGGTGATCAGGCTAATTGGAACCACTGCGCCAATCAGCGGCGCAGTGGCCCTTTAAATCGCAAAGACCCGGCGCGCGCGCGCCCTAAGGAGCGGGGCCGCGCGCGCCGGGACAGGACCGACGGAGAGCGAGTCAGGTACGGGAGCCGGGGTGCGCATCGCGAGCGGGCGCTACCCGCATCGCGAATCGCATCCCGGCTGGAGGCAGTATTGCAGCGCCCCGGGTCAGTGGATCTGACCGGAGCGCTGCAGTGAGGAGAGTGTAGCGAGCGCTCCGGGGAGGAGCGGGGACCCGGAGCGCTCGGCGTAACAGTTGGCAAGGATGGCTAGGTGTATGCTTTTCTACTTGCACAATAACAAGCATATTGTAGTCTTGAAGGGAAGAGGAGAGTACTGGATAGTCACTCTCTTAGAACCTCAGAATAAACTCAAAATGGAGAATTTTTTGCACCTTCTGAGAAGGAGGTTAAATTAGATGTATATAAGGAAAAGCTATGCAGCCAGCTTGCCACGACTTTCCAGCAACAAACACCTGCTGACTGGGGGTCCACTGTCCGCACTCTGCAGAGTCAATGCTCCACTACCTCTGCCAGCACTACCTCAGCAAGAGGCAGGATCATCATCAGCAGCAGTGGTGACATCTTGACATTTGAGCACATGATGGCGAAGTTTCTGCGTCTGTATGCTCCCCTGACATGAGTCATGAAAGGGATGTAAACCACCACCTTAACAACCAGGTTGATGTCAACCTCAGCAGTGCCCTTTCTCTGACAATCACCATGAGCCCTGATCCCATGGACGTCTTGCCCACCAGATTAGACCATTGGCCATAACTTGCCCAGTCTGCCATGGGTGTTCTGTCCTGTCCACCCTCTAGTGTGGCTTTGGAAAGAGTGATCAGCGCAGCAGGAGGTGTGGTTAACTCGAAGCAAACAGGATTTGCAGCCAGCAGCTTTTTACTAAAATGAATTAGGCATGGATCAGTGGGGAATTTAAAAATTCCTGTGCCAGATGTCACTGATTAGGCAGTACTACCACCACCCCTGCTAGATGCTAGTGACATCAGTCCATCATCTCATGCTGTATGCTAGTGACATCTGTTCGCCATCTCATTCTGTACACTAGTGACATCAGACCACCATCTCATGCTGTATGCTAGTAACATGTGCCCGCAATCTCATGCTGTATGCTAGTGACATCAGTCCGCCATCTCATGCTGTATGCTGGTGACATTTGTTCGCCATCTCATTCTGTACACTAGTGACATCAGTCCACCATCTCATGCTGTATGCTAGTAACATCTGCCCGCAATCTCATGCTGTACGCTAGTGACATCTGTTCGCCATCTCATTCTGTACACTAGTGACATCAGTCTGCCATCTCATGCTGTACAAAAGTAACATCAGTTAGTCACCAAGTTCCTGCCACTACCAGTACGCCATCTTATGCTGTACGCTTGTGACATCAGTCCGCCATCTCGTGCTGTATGCTATAAACATCTGTCTTCCATCTCATGCTGTGAGATATTAACAACAGTCAGCCATCATCTGTTGTACTAGTAACACCAAACCACCATCACTCTACTTCCAGCCAGGCCTACACATACACAACCCATCATCCCCCCAAAAAGGGATAATTTTTTCCGCTTTTCAGGCAAGAACTATCTTCTTCAGTCTTCACTATTTTAGAAAGCCAATTCTGTTACTACTCCCAAAAATGTTTTTTTTTTACGCTTTTCATGCAAGAGCTATTTCTTCTTCAGTCTTTAATATTTAAGAATGCCATTTCTGTTACTACTCCCAAAAACTGGATCATTTTTGGCATGCTGGGATAAAGCCATGGCGTCTTTCCATGCCTCCCAGTGTATATTAACACTGGAAGGCATCTACCAACAACCAAGGATACTTTATGCACTTTTTTGGGGGGTTTGAATAAGCCTAAAAAATGGGCGAGCTGGAATAGTTACCATGAGTTACTACATGTTGCCATAACTGAGCCTCAAAAACACTTTAAACACTTTAACAGTGTTAGAATTTCATCACATGCCTCCCACAGAACTCTTGCCAGTTTGCTATCCAAAGCTGCTGCAGAAGATTGCTGTATTCACTCCCAGTCTGTTCCTCTGTCTGTGGCACTGCCCAGCACAAGGCAGCATGCTGTAAACACACTTTAACTTTTATATATATATATATAAATATATATATATATATATATATATATATATATATATAAATATACAATACCACCCTTTGGTGGAGCTTAGTGCTGATATACTGAACTCAGTTATACAAGAGCTTGTAGTCACTCTCATTAACGTGTTGTTGCTGCTCTTCATGGAAGAGGTACAGTTTTGATATCACAGCACACTTCACAGGATTTGTGCCCAGTCATTGTGGTCAGTGGTCATATGCACTTGTTGTCCCCTGGCAATGTTAGATTTATTTATAAGTATAAAACACCTTTAACGCTGTGTCTATGCAAAGTGTTTAGAGCCCTATGTAAGAAAAATGAAGCCACTGCTATAACTATATTTTAGGATATAAATCAGTCCAGAGTGTTAGACCTAAAAATGATAAAAAGTTATGAAGTGGACATTTACTTTAAAGAAGGCTCACTCCTGGGCTTATCACATTTAAGACAGGGAGCTTGGCCTTTGATACATCATGATCTGTACACAAATCTGTTCATGTGAAGAAACACTCTTATGGCCGCATCCTTCAACTCATGAACCATCTAACTATTTTGATAAACAGTCACTTGTGCAGTCACATCTGTTATCTATCCGTAGTCTTCAATCTATTTTATAGGTACAGTAGAAACTTTTCAGATACCAAATGACAAAATCCTCAGTTTGAGACAGTTACATCAAGAGACAGCGGCTCAGCTTGATACGGCTCATCCTTGAGGCAGTGAATTATTCTTTTAATATCCTTTTTAATAGTTTATCTCTCAACCTTCTAAATAAGACCTAGTGTATCAAAGAAGATAAAAGCAATATTAATCCTATTACCGTGATTTAGACATAAATATTTAGCTAATTACTTTCTTTGTAATGAGTAATAAATAGAGTAAATTAAGGGAGCGCTTATTACACCGTAAAGAATTCTAAAGTGAAGAGATGTCCTTATGAAAGTATACCGAATATATCAATCTAATTTGCGAGTATTAAAGGGTACTCTGGTGGAAAACATTTTCTTTTTTTAAAGGGGTACTCTGGTGAAAACCTTTTTACTTTTAAATCAACTGGTGGCAGAAAGTTAAACATATTTGTAAATTACTTCTATAAAAAAATCTTAATCCTTCCTGTACTTATTACCTGGTGAATACTACAGAGGAAATTCTTTTCTTTTTGGAATGCTCTCTGGTGACATCACGAGCACAGTTCTCTCTGCTGACGCTATTATAATAATAATAACAACACTTTATTTATTGTTGTCCTTAGTGGGATTTGAACCCAAGTCCCCAGCACTGCAAGGCAGCAGTGCTAACCACCATGGTGCCCTTAGCATACATCTGCGATGCATGGTTGCTAAAATGGACAGAGATATCAGCAGAGAGCACTGTGCTCTTGATGTCATCAGTGTTCCAAAAAGAAAGGAATTTCCTCTGTAGCATTCAGCAGCTAATAAGTACTGGAAGGATTAAGATTGTTTAATAGAAGTAATTTACAAATACGTTTAACTTTCTGCCACCAGTTGATTTAAAAGAAAAAAGGTTTTCACCGGAGTACCCCTTTAAATCAACTGGTGCCAGAAAGTTAAACAGATTGTACATTATTTCTATTAAAAATTCTTTATCCTTCCAGTACTTATCAGCGGCTGTATACTACAGAAGAAATTATTTTCTTTTTGGATTTCAAAAAGCAGCATATGTTTGCTATGGGACAGTTCCTGACATGGACAGAGGTGTCAGCAGAGAGCACTGTGGTCGTGACAGAAAAGAAATACAAAAGAAAATAATTTCCTCTGTAGTATACAGCCGCTAATAAGTCTGTTTAACTTTCAAATCTGTTTAACTTTCTGGCATCAATTGATTAAAAAAATAAATAAAATTCACCAGAGTGCCCCTTTAATGTAATATACAATTTTAGCCTAAAATTGTGAAACGCAATACTGACCCTTTAATGGATTATGGATGCAATTTCCTTTTTTTTTGTTTAGTTTTCCTTATATTCAGAGCTGGGTTATGGATATTTCTAACATGCTTTATTTCCCTATTTTAGTCATCTTTTCGACAGCCTTTGAAGAGTCCATTCTGATTCAGACCTTTGTGTCATCTCCAAAATGGCATACCATTCTTACAGCCCATCTGTAACATCACTAATACATTAAGTAGAATGGGATGGAGCACAGAACCCTCAGGCGCTTCACTTGTAGCTTGCCCTTCCATTGATAGCTGTCCATTAATCACAACATTCTGCGGACTATCCCCCACCCACTGACATATCCACTGAACCATCTTATAATCCAGTCCCAGCTCTTATAACATTTTCAGATGCTCTAGTGAATGTGCAGAACTACCAGATTTATCTTGATCCTTGGTGCAAATTAAGCAGTTAAAATGATTTCTCTGCATTTGACAAGAATTCTCTTTAGAGGAAATATCTTCACCGCTGGACTCTATGTACTGTACGGAGTGACTTTATTCTATATTTTACTTGTGTTCACTGGCTTGTGTATTTAAGTTGTGGCACTGATATTATTTTAACATTCCTCGGTTGTGAAAAGAAACAGAATATCCCCAGCTAGGCAGATAGGAATGTGTTGACCCAGTGTTTCACTTCCTGAAGCTGGCCATAGACATGAATTTATTTTCTTCCGAAACGATTAAAATGGCAATTCCTTATTACAATATAATCGGCTAATTTCATGGTGCAGGGGGGCAGCAAGACACATCTTTCACTGATAATCTCTGGGGAAACAATAGGATCAAACTGTAAAATCCAACCTATCCACTCTTTGGTGGCAATTTCTCCTGAAATACCTAAAACTTTAGCTTTAGTGATTAAACTGGCTCTCTGGATAGGAGTGCTGTATATATTTCCATTACTTCCTTTTAATTATTTAGGTTCTAACAAGAGGCCGCTATATTTTCCCTTAAAGGGGTACTCCGCCCCGAGACATCTTATCCCCTATCCAGAGGAAAGGGGATAAGATGTCTGATCACAGGGGTCCCGCCGCTGGGGACCCCCACTATCTCCCTGTTGCATCCGGCGTTCGTTTAGAGCATTGGGTGCAGCGCCGGAGGCTCGTTACATCCTGGACATGCTCCCTCAATGGCGGCATTGGTCGTCACGCCCCCTCCCAGAGACTTGCATTGAGGTGGCATGGCCATGATGTCATGAGCAGGGCATGACCGTGATGTCACAAGCCTTAGTCCCACATCACCAGTCATTCAGCATGGAGCGGAGTAACTATGTCACCCATGTGTCCTACAACCCTGAATGATACATTTGTAGTTCAGGGCTTTAGACTCTGGAACTTGGCCGATAGTTCACCAAATCTAAAGTTTATCATTTGGAAATGAGGTGTGAATGTGGTGCACTGCTGCCTCTCAATGATCTGGTGTTTGAGCTTCAAAACTGGATAATGTACCAATGTCCATATAGATGCACTATCCCTCGTGGTGGTGCGTGTAAGTCCACAGATATGCAGTGAATCCAACAATGTTAGAAGTAGAATTGTGGCAACGGACCATGTTGCTAATCTGAGCTTCATCAGGCCCCTTCACTTTTGCAAGCTACCCGGTGAGTGCGAGTTCAATTCTACTTGTTACATAAAGTTTATCATTGTTGTCATTCTTCTGTCCTATAGACATCAGTGATGGTGGCATTATTGACTGACACAGCTTGGCTTTCTTTGGTGCCTCTCCTCTCCTCTATAGGGCAGTCATGTTTTTCATGCTCTCCTATTCTTTCAGCAACAGATTCTCCACCAGGCCACCATTTAGCTATGCCCCTTATTACTGAATATATCCTATATTTAATTAGCAATTTCCTATAGATATGTAAGATGTGCAGATGTCTCCTCGGGTAGTCAAGATTTAAAAGTACACTGTTTTATGTCAAATAATATATAGAGCATGACTATGTATGTTTAGACTGTTGTATTTGCTCTGAAGTACTTACAGAAACTATATCTCCTCTGTGCTGTTGGTTTATGCATGTGCAGTAAGTATCCCCTTTTGTATGTATTAATGTTTTTTCGTGTTGATTTTTTTGAGCCGGACTAGAAACCATTGCACATTAAAAGAGTTCCTCCCCGTTTCATATGACAATCTTGTGGTGACCCAGTACAGAAGTGGCCCTTCTGTACACTGTTGGTCCTATCCGGTGGACTCAGTCCCAGTCCCCTGGCCTCACACTTCTCAGGACTCTCATCATTCCTTCTGTGATATTAAGAGTTAATGTATTATACTCATGTTAATGTGCCTTTAAATGTTGTTACTACGTCCTATGTAACCAGGGAAGGTGTCAGTGACCAGGTGACTTGTGGGTGACCTATAGGACCCGTCCAAATTGGTCCCTTATATATCCAGGAAGGAGCTATCCTAGTTAGTTCTATGCATGCTGAGGAGCAGTACAGTCAAGACCTGAGAGTGTCTGGTGTCCTGAGGGAGATCAAGGCCTTACCATACAGCCACGCTTCCACCAACAGTGAACCCCCTTCAGGTGAAAGTCAAAGCCTGGTAAGCACAAATACAGGGGAGAAGTCTAGTCATCATAAAGTCACTATTCATATCCTTGGGCCTAAACTGAGATGTAAAGAATATAACATCTGTCTGCCTCAGTAAAGCTGCCGTTGTTCCGTAACCTTGCATCAGAGTGATTATTTGCCTCGTGCCTGGCCCAGGTACCAGCGGCCATACCTCGGGTGGTGTAGAGGATAACCATGCCCTGGTGTCATGAATACCAAGGGTTAATAACATCTGCCCTAAGGGTTACAACATCTGCCCTTCATCACACCCCTCACCCCAATCTGGTCTTTAGCTAGGGAGGCCATGTAGCCTCAGAGTGGCAAGAATTTAAAGATCCACTTTCGTACTGTCAGGGTCTAGTACTTTAAACAGTTTGGGTGCACTTGAGGTTGTCTGTGGATATATATTTTTTCAAATATGGCAGGGGCCAACCTCACTTTATACGATCCACTGCAGATGCTTTTCCAACCCTCACAGTCAGTTCTTATTTCTCTGACATATCAATCAACTGCATAGGAACTGCCCCACTCAGTCAATCGCTGGCTCAGGTGGGTCACCCCTACAGCAGCACATTCATGTCATGTAAAGTAATGTGTGGTGTCAAGGATGTGAATAGTGTAATACACAGTTCATGACGCAAGGGCAACCTTAACCTGCACGTTCTGAGGATGAGACAGCTCTCCTGGGCCAGGCGCGGGGGCAATAATGACCACGATGTCAGATTACAGAAAACTATCTTTAATGAGGCAAAAATATTGAAAAATACAGTAACATAATTCATTACAACATTACAGAGGATCACAACAAAGTACCGCATGAAGTAGTGGGCCCAGACTAGCGACACAAGGGATGCCGAGGCAACATTTAGCCCACAGGATGACATCCTGTGCTGGGACACCACAGATGCTGTTTGCATGGAGAGCAGGAATCATCTAAGACTCTTCTCCATTGCACCTTCAATACCGGGGCAAGCCAACTATACTAAGTGTGTGTCCAGAAGAAACAGATGACTAGGCACTGCTAGCCGTCTGCTTTGCTAGTGTGGGGTGCTATTCTTAACATTCAGAACTTGAAATCAGTATGCAATGAAGAATAGTAGACATTGCACTCACCACACTCTTCTGTTCTGCGGTCTTTATTATCGGCCTTTATTATCAACTTGGTATCGATGTATACAGCGTTGCAAGTGGTACAATAGCAGGGGATAAGGTTCTCAAGCAGGAGAGGAAAACAGACAACGGACTGTTTCACATCACACGGACGCTTCTTCCGGTCTAGGTTCTCTACAGGTGAGTGGTGCTTATATGCTAATACAGGTGAGGGGGCGGGTGTAGTTAAAAAAGAGCAATAATGCACTATACCTTATACATGACTGTGCAACAGAAAACTACTAGGATAACTATACTAAGAGTGGGCCATGGGACCAAAAGACCAAAAGACATTTCACATTTCCAATATTTGCTTTAAAATGCCCCTCATCAGAATATGGCACCTTGTAGTCATTTTCTTCATGCACTGCAGATTTAGATTGATGTACAACCTGTCATCCAGCTACAACAGCCTATAGACAGAAGACAGACTATAGACAGAAGACAGACTATAGACAGAAGACAGACTTCTCTAAATGACAGATGCCTGCATTTTGTTGATTGTTATTGGAAAATGTTGATTCTGACAACATCATATTAGGGAATTGCTAGCTGTCATCATACAGTAGTCTTTGAGGAACAGATGAAAAATTAATGTGGTTGTTTTAGAATTTTTTGGCCATTTCTTACTTCCATGGATGCAGTTTGTGTGCCTTTTTCCCTGTTTATACGCTGTTTTTTTTTTTGTTTTTTTTCATTAAAGGTGATTCTTTCATCCCGTGACATTTCTGTTGAAGAACTGGGGGACAAAATATTTTTTTATAAAAAAACAAAAAAAGGCCATACCCTTAGCATGCTGCACTTATGGAAAGATGCTCATGAGCCTATAAATGCTGCAAAAGGGTAAAAAAAAATATATAACAGCCAAAAAAAAACACCATATTTCTCTATTAACATCTGGCTGCAGCTTCTTTTGAGAACAAAAAATGCCATTCAGAATATTTTTGTTTGTTAGTTTTTGCTGGCAAAAATAAGTGTAATCCCAGCCACTGAATTAATTTACTTACATTGCTGAAATTGATTTACTTAACACCCCCCCCCCCCCCCCCCGAACCAAAGATATCATGACTCTTTCATTCTCGGCGCAGAAGCATTTTTTTTTCTTTAAACATTTACTCCTATGGTTGCCCAGTCCCTAGAGACCACCTAGTGCAGCATCAACACTGGCCTCCATTAGTCTGTGTCCCAGCATCCTCTCTTCCTGCGGCATGCCCCCCTCTGTAGTAAATGGGGCCCACTGCTTGTCAGGAGCCAGCCCATTGCCATGGGAGCTGAGATGGCTGCAGCAGCTGGCTGGAGCCTCATTACAGTCATTGTTAATCAGAGGCTGTTTTCCCCATCTGACAGGGCCTGGGAAGCACATTCTTGTGTTGTTAAGGTGCCTCCAGGGACACCAGAAGAACAAGCAGTTTGACAGTAACAGCATGCCGGGCCCTGGGAAGGGGGAGGTGAGGGGTGTGCAGTCCGAAAAGTTGAGGGAGGGAGGGAGGCAAAGGGGAAATTCCCTCCAGGCTCCCTATGGAATATGAGGGAGAAAAAGGGGAGAATGACATTTTGGATGAAAGGTTGTGATCTATTCTGAAAGAATAAATGTTCATTTTCTACCTCCCACCCACGGCGAGGGTGTCCCCATCATTTTGCTGGAATTTCCCTCTTGTTCCCAATAGTCTCTTCGATGTTAAGGAAGTTTAAATAAAAGTATAATATTTGTAAAAGATGAGCAAACCTTGAAAGAAAATAATAATAATTTGAATATATATATATATATATATATATATATATATATATATACAGCAACAGAAGAATGCAGCAGCACACTGCCAGCACAAGAATATAGGTGAAACATGAATATGCAGTTAAAACATGGAGAGCTATACAGCTATGGTGTAATAGATGCAAATGTGAAACTATGAAATAGTGAGGCCCTTAGCTCACAAATTTGTCTCCGCCGGCGGTCAAATAGCTTGGACCGTCCCACCGGGATAAGGTGGCCTCATTGGGATGGACCCTACACTGTAAATATGCCTCTGTGTGAACAGTTCAGTAAGCATGGCAGGGTCTGGAACATCCAAGACACCTTATATACACACCTGATAGAGGTGGGTGGGGTGCAAGGCCAACATGGAGGTAGCCACTCCCCCGTATGTTTAATACAAACAAAGAATAAGTCAGCCAGCACTTTAGTTGATACCAAACCATTATATGGACCTGGCCTGCAGGTGCACCCTACTAGGCTAGATATACAGCAACAGAAGAATGCAGCAGCACACTGCCAGCACAAGGATATAGGTGAAACATGAATATGCAGTTAAAACATGGAGAGCTATACAGCTATGGTGTAATAGATGCAAATGTGAAACTATGAAATAGTGAGGCACTTAGCTCACAAATTTGTCTTCGCCGTCGGTCAAATAGCTTGGACCGTCCCACCGCGATAAGGTGGCCTCATTGGGACGGACCCTACACTGTGAATATGCCTCTGTGTGAACAGTTCAGTAAGCATGGCAGGGTCTGGAACATCCAAGACAAGGCCAACATGGAGGTAGCCACTCCCCCGTATGTGCAATACGGACAAAGAATAAGTCAGCCAGCACTTTAGTTGATACCAAACTATTATATGGACCTATATATATATATATATATATATATATATATATATATGTATGAAATATATAATAACATATATATATATATATATATATATATATATATAAATATATATATATATATATATATATATATATATATATAGAGCTGTGGAATAAACTAACACATCCTTGCCTTAAGATGCCATCACATATATCCAGTCATCTGGCTCTGTTTCACTCCATTGCCATCGAAAACTGGTGACTGAACTGATTCTATTAATTTGAATGGGACAGTTCAGATTTATTTGGTGCCTCAATTGGGATGCTGGATCACCGGACAGGCCAAATGGGATAACACATCTTGCAGCGTTCTCCCGTCTGGCCTTTAGAAATAACTTAGTGTCGGACTCATACACAACTGATTCAGTTTGCCATCAGTTGAGGCATCAGATGTGATCGGTGATCCGGCAGTACAGAGCTGGATCACCAGACTAATGTTACAGCATCCTGAATAACTATACTGACTTGCTCGTCGTCCGGTGCTGCTGCTGTTCTGGAGTGCCCGGCAGAAGTGTCCTGATGACACCAACCTACACACACTATGGAGCATTGCAATCACTAACTGGCCCCAGCCAAAGTTTCTTGCTTTGGCATGTTAAAACTGAGGACTGCCAATTGTTGCAATAGCCCTTGTTGAGTGTACAGGACATCACCAATTTGATGCAATAAGAACTGGGATAAGCATTTATGATAGATGCAAATCTGGTGAAATGTATCCATGTTAATCACAGTATTGGCTAGGCTTTGCTCCATCAGACACATTGGTGCTTGAGTCCTATAGTAGTTCCTATTTTCTACTTGTTAATGTCTATCTCTTTATTGTGTAGGGCACCAATGTATATAGTTCTTGCCCACGTGACTACCATGTTTTCCTGAAATGCCATCAAACAGTTACAGTATCCTGTTTCCATTAATCTCTGTATATCAGGAAAATAAGCATTTTGTTTAAACAGCATAGAGCTGTGCACAACCGAATTTTAGCCACAAATCATAACATATTCTTGCTACATTTGAAGTTTGTACGTTGTGACATAAATCATTTTTAGTTTTTTTTCCTTACATTGTGCTCCTGGTCCTTGACAGCTTAAATGTAAACATCAGTTACAATGTTTTCTGGCTGGAGGCAAATAAGAAGATTAATATACACTATGTCATATGGAGAAGCTAAATACAGAAGAAAGATACAATTATTACTACCAGGAATCTTTTCCCACAGGTAACCAGAGGAGTTTCACTTTGCAAGGTGAATATGTGATAGGGGAGGGTGTCCAGATTTCTTTATGTTCTTAAAGTGCCTTTCCTCTATTTTTATGACATTCCAAAAATTGCTCTAATTTGTTAAAAATGTTATTAAGCTGGTTCCTAGAGTGAAATCATTGCCATTCTTAGAATATTTTGGGCTACACAAAGCATTTTTAGTTTCTAAGAAAATAGGTGACAGCCAGTATGACCAGTATTAGGGCCATTAGCTCCTCCACGAACAGTGAAGTGATTTATAACAGACACACAACCACGCATAACAAGAAAATGGTAAATAGCTGTAATGTACGTAGTTAGGACAGTGTTCTAAAGTAGAATACATAAAAGCCTAGCTAAGCTTTTATGGACAAATATTATTTTTATGTTAAAGATGACAATGGAATATCCATAGTTTTGAGAGTTCCTCACAGCAGCAATCATAATGCGGCCTATTACAGTGACTGTTTGCAAGTTCAAATGCTTATATCTAAAGGGAATGGGGCAAAACAGCAGTGTTGTTAGGCCAGGACCGAGGCCTAGTTGTAATGGTAATTGCCACTTAATTGTATCTTCCTCCCAACATTCCCCTAGGAATCATATAATTCCCAGGCCTCCTAATATGTTACAAAAACTTAGGACCAGGTCCTTCATTAAAATGTTTGCACATTTCTATAAGTAGTCACAAGACATGAACACAGAATTAGAATGTAGACAATAGATTGGAATGTGGTCAGTTGGAGCTAAATCTTAGGGCCCCATTACGCTAGGTAATTATTGGCAAAACAGGTACATATTGCCCTTTGTAAAAGGGCCATCGGGTGAACAAGGAAACAAATCCGGTCTTTTTGCTGTGCTGAAATATCCTCAGCTGTCAGCCACATTTCTCTCAGTTGAATAGGGGAAGTGTAGAAGAATGCTGATTGCAGGAAAGAGCGGCATACACCATCTTACGATTGTTGGTGGTCCTCTCCACCAGATGCTTGAGCCTTGTAATAGGCTCTGTAAACAAGCGCTGATCTATGACATTGACGGTCATTTACATATGACCTCAGGTTGGGCCCTGAACCATTAAGATGAGGCAAGGCACAATTCATGAGCAGCTTAGGTTGGAGCCAACAGGACAAGGCAGAATCTAGAAGCAGGTTGAGTTGAAACCATTAGGAAAAAGCAAGGCTGAATCCAGGTGAAGCCCAACTTGGAACCAGGAACACAAGTGCCATAACTAGAGACCAGGAACAGGCCAGGAGTGAACAGTCAGTAGCAAGGCCAAGATCCAATACAACAACAGGGTGTACTTCCAAGAGTAAACATGAGGACAGCACTGGAGTGGACATGGACAGCAGGGAATATGGCACAGTCAGTGTGCTTTGTATGTATTATTTAAGATCTGTCATACTATAGTGCCCTTTTTATCACCCTACTTCACATGATGATGATGACCTTAATAATCTGAGACAGACCATGTAATAAAACTTATGAGATGTATTTTTTTCTCATTATTATTTAGAAAAATGGAAAAATACCAATAATTCTTCATTTGAGACAAGGAGCTATGTCACGATTCGGCTTACAGGTAGTGGATCCTCTGTGTCAGCGAGGGATTGGCGTGGACCGTGCTGGTGGACCGGTTCTAAGAAGCTACTGGTGTTCACCAGAGCCCGCCGCAAAGCGGGATGGTCTTGCTGCGGCAGTAGCAACCAGGTCGTATCCACTAGCAACGGCTCAACCTCGCTGACTGCTGAGGAGGCGTGGGACAGAAGGACTAGGCAGAGGCAAGGTCAGACGTAGCAGAAGGTCGGGGGCAGGCGGCAAGGTTTGTAGTCAAGATGGATAGCAAGGGTTCAGGTAACACAGGCTTGGACAACACTAAACGCTTTCACTGGCACAAGGCAACAAGATCCGGCAAGGGAGTACAGGGGCAGTGAGCAGATATAGTCTGGGAGCAGGTGGAAGCTAATTAAGCTAATTGGGCCAGGCACCAATCATTGGTGCACTGGCCCTTTAAGTCTCAGAGAGCTGGCGCGCGCGCGCCCTAGAGAGCGGAGCCGCGCGCGCCAGCACATGACAGCAGGGGACCGGGACGGGTAAGTGACCTGGGATGCGATTCGCGAGCGGGCGCGTCCCGCTGTGCGAATCGCATCCCCGACGGCCATGACAGTGCAGCGCTCTCGGTCAGCGGGACTGACCGGAGCGCTGCAGGGAGAGAGACGCCGTGAGCGCTCCGGGGAGGAGCGGGGACCCAGAGCGCTAGGCGTAACAGTACCCCCCCCCTTAGGTCTCCCCCTTTTTTTGTCCGACAACTGCTTTACCTGGGATGAGGACACCGTGAGTGAATGGAGGGTTTCCTCAAAGGCAGGCAGTACAGCAGGAGTGGGAATGGGGAGGGAGGGCAGAGGGTGAAGCTTGGCACGGGGCAGGGTGACACAAGGACGGGGGCCATGAGGAGGCACTGAGGCTTGCCTGACGGGACTGGGAGGGGGGGAGAGGCATCTCTTGTGGCAAGCAGAGTCCCAGTTCTTGATCTCCCCGGTGGTCCAGTCGAGGGTGGGAGAATGAAGCTGGAGCCAAGGCAGACCGAGGAGGACCTCAGAGATGCAGTTGGGGAGGACGAAAAATTCAATCCTTTCGTGGTGGGGACCAATGCACATCAAGAGGGGTTCTGTGCGGTAACGCACGGTGCAATCCAATCTGACTCCGTTGACCGCGGAAATGTAGAGCGGCTTGACGAGATGGGTCACCGGGATGCGGAATTTATTCACAAAAGAATCCAGAATAAAATTCCCAGAGGCACCAGAGTCCAAGCAGGCCACGGCTGAGAGGGAGGAGTTTGCTGAAGAAGAAATCCGCACGGGCACCGTGAGACGTGGAGAAGCAGACTTTGAACCAAGAGACGCCACACCCACATGAGCTGGGTGCGTGCGTGCGTTTCCCAGACGTGGAGGACGAATAGGGCAATCCACAAAGAAATGCTCGGTACTGGCACAGTACAGACAAAGATTTTCTTCCCTACGGCGATTCCTCTCTTCCTGGGTCAGGCGAGACCGATCCACTTGCATGGCCTCCTCGGCAGGAGGCCCAGGCGTAGATTGCAGCGGATACTGTGGGAGAGGTGCCCAGAGATCTAAGTCTTTTTCCTGGCGGAGCTCTTGATGTCTCTCAGAAAAACGCATGTCAATGCGGGTGGCCAAATGGATAAGTTCTTTAAGGTTGGCAGGAATCTCTCGTGCGGCCAGCACATCCTTGATGCGACTGGATAGGCCTTTTTTAAAGGTCGCGCAGAGAGCCTCGTTATTCCATGATAATTCGGAAGCAAGAGTACGAAATTGGATGGCGTACTCGCCCACTGAAGAATTACCCTGGACCAGGTTCAGCAGGGCAGTCTCGGCAGAAGAAGCTCGGGCTGGCTCCTCGAAGACACTACGGACCTCAGCGAAGAAGGACTGGACTGTGGCTGTGGCAGGATCATTGCGGTCCCAGAGCGGTGTGGCCCAAGACAAGGCCTTTCCTGAAAGAAGGCTCACTACGAACGCCACCTTAGACCGTTCTGTAGGAAACAAGTCCGACAACATCTCCATATGCAGGGAACACTGAGACAGAAATCCACGGCAGAGTCTAGAGTCCCGATCGAATTTGTCCGGCAGGGACAAGCGGAGGCTAGGAGCGGCCACTCGCTGCGGAGGAGGTGCAGGAGCTGGCGGAGGAGATGGTTGCTGCTGTAGCAGAGGCAGAAGTTGCTGTAACATGGCGGTCAACTGCGACAGCTGCTGTCCTTGTTGGGCAATCTGCTGCGATTGCTGAGCGACCACCGAGGGAAGGTCAGCGAGACTTGGCAGCGGCACCTCAGCGGGATCCATGGCCGGATCTACTGTCACGATTCGGCTTACAGGTAGTGGATCCTCTGTGTCAGCGAGGGATTGGCGTGGACCGTGCTGGTGGACCGGTTCTAAGAAGCTACTGGTGTTCACCAGAGCCCGCCGCAAAGCGGGATGGTCTTGTTGCGGCAGTAGCAACCAGGTCGTATCCACTAGCAACGGCTCAACCTCGCTGACTGCTGAGAAGGCGTGGGACAGAAGGACTAGGCAGAGGCAAGGTCAGACGTAGCAGAAGGTCGGGGGCAGGCGGCAAGGTTCGTAGTCAAGATGGATAGCAAGGGTTCAGGTAACACAGGCTTGGACAACACTAAACGCTTTCACTGGCACAAGGCAACAAGATCCGGCAAGGGAGTGCAGGGGCAGTGAGCAGATATAGTCTGGGAGCAGGTGGAAGCTAATTAAGCGAATTGGGCCAGGCACCAATCATTGGTGCACTGGCCCTTTAAGTCTCAGAGAGCTGGCGCGCGCGCGCCCTAGAGAGCGGAGCCGCGCACGCCAGCACATGACAGCAGGGGACCGGGACGGGTAAGTGACCTGGGATGCGATTCGCGAGCGGGCGCGTCCCGCTGTGCAAATCGCATCCCCGACGGCCATGACAGTGCAGCGCTCTCGGTCAGCGGGACTGACCGGAGCGCTGCAGGGAGAGAGACGCCGTGAGCGCTCCGGGGAGGAGCGGGGACCCGGAGCGCTAGGCGTAACAAGCTAAACAAACCTCCTAAAAAAGCTTGGGTGAAATGTGTGCTGGGGTGCAGGACAGTCTTGTGGTCCATTATAGGTAATTTATTTCTATAAAATTTCATATCTTAGGGGCATTTTATACATAAATATTGCAAGATTTAGAAGGAAGAAGTAGATTCCTTGGAAAATATTCAAAAAAAACTTGAAGAAGAGTATGCCATGTGGAAAAGTAATAAGACCTGGGAAGAACTAATGCAGGTACAAGAACACTTAAAAAATCTGCTATTAAACAAAGCACAACAAGATTTTCTTTTGGGGGCAAAAAAATTTGTAGAAGGAGGGAGGCCTAATAAATGGTTATCAGGTATTATTAAAAAATCAAAAGGGAAACCGGGAAATAGCGGGCCTTCGAAATGAAGAAGGTAGGATAATTAATGAGAATGTGGAGATGGGGAAAATAGCACAGACATACTATCAAAACTTAAATCAGAAAAAAGGACAAATAGTATAGCAATAATTTTTTTGGGGGAGGAAATAGAAATCCCTAAGATAAAAGAGGAAGATAAAAGGCTTTAAATGCAGACATCGGTCTAATAGAATTGCAGCGGGCCCTAAAATCTTTTTCTAGAAACTCTGCCCCAGGCCCAGATGGGTTAGTTTTAGAAATGTATAAAAAATTTATGGACCCACTATTATTTTACTTATTGGAAGTTATTAATGAATCTTTAATAAAAGGGTAATTGTCCCAATCAATGATGGAAGCACAAATGATCTTAATTCCCAAAAAAGGTCAATATAACACTGAAATTGATGCGTATAGACTGATTTCTCTGTTGAATACAGATTCCAAAATCTTTTCTTAGATATGGGCAATAAGATCATCAAGGGTAATGGGAGAGGTCATTGGAATAGAACAGAAGGGGTTTGTAAGTGGTAGAAGTTTATTTAGTAATATTCACAGGACCTTCCTGAACACACAGATTGAAGGGGAGGCCCGCTCCATTCTGTCCCTGGATGCAAACAAAGCATTCGACAGAGTGGAGTGGGGCTTCCTTTTTGAGGTTTTTGGAGGAATTCAATCTGGGGGAAAAATTCTTAAAGGGGTGAAAACTATGAATAATGCTCCTAGCGCAAGAATAGACATTAATGGACAAGTGACAGGGAAATTTCAACTTCATCCCCAATGCTATTCGCGTTTTTTGTAGAGCCACTGGCTAAGATCTTAAAGGAAACAGATACATTTCGGGGATTTGGGATAAATGGGGGAAAAGAAAGGATATTATTATTTACAGATGACATCCTCCTGTTTATTGTTGACCCAAAAGAAAAGGTACCCTTGATAGTCCAAATGGTAGAAAAAATACAGAGATTTCTCAGGTCTTAAAATAAACTTGCCCCTAGATGAGGAGATAGAGGGTCAAATTGTCAGTGTTAAAATTTTAAAAACCACTGAAAATTTTGAATATCTGGGTATAGTAGTGTCCAGGAAAGTGGAAGAATATGAGAATTTAAACCTCAAACCCATGGGGGGAAAAATTGGGAATAAGTGTAAAATTTAGGGAGGGATGGGTTTGGATAGGGCGGATAGGTTAGTGGTTATTAAGTCAGTAATCCTACCTATGTCTCTACATTTTTTAAGGGTATTGCCAGTCTTGATAAATGAAAAATGTTTGGGGGGTTTGGAGAAAAAAAAAACGAGGTCTTGTGGGGAAGAAAACACGTCATGATAAAGAGCTGTTATTTAGACCCATCGATGGAAAGGGGTGGATTGGGTTTACAAAATTTGTATTATTACTATATAGCGGCACAATTGACATATATAACACAAGAACACAATATGTTGCTAGAATTGATAAGGAGTAAGGAAATAAGGGATGAGCACATGTTTGAAATTTTAAAAGCGGTAGATTAAAAAAATTGAAAGTAAATTTAAAGTGGTATTCTATGAATTTTTTTTATTTGACTATGCCACAGGGGCTGTACAGTTAGTGTAGTTCATAATATAGTGTCTGTACCTGTATGTGACGGCTTTCTCACACTTCTACTGTGATTTTCACGCAAATATTTATTTTTAACAGCATACAAAATGACTGTTGTCTCAGATTTTTCCCAGGTTGCAATGCGGCCGAGACCTGACTTACTAGTCAGCTGTCTGCTTCAGTGGGTGGAGGGATCGCTTGGTGGGAGAGAGATCAATCTGCAACTAATGCAACAGCTGTAGGCACCCTGATTGAAAGCTACAGGTCTTTGAATGCTCATTTATGTTTCAATGGGTGGGGTGGCAGATGTGTGGGAGGGAGGAAAATGGAATTGTGGGATTTGTAGTCAAAAAAAGAAAAGTCAAACAGGAAATACCAATTCACAAAAAGCTAGCCACAGTGTTATGGTTACCTCACAACAGCCATTCATCCCCAAGACAAGCGCAGATCCTTCCTAAGCATGTCCATTACTGTCTGCCAGGTACGTACTAAAATCACCTTGTGGTGGATAACCCCTTTAACATTACAAACTTTAAATCACATTAAATTAAGGAGGATTATGGGATGTAAATGGAGTTTTTCTTTCACCCCATTATGGGATAATGATTTTTTTTTTTTTACCTGAAGAGAAAGGTGTAAAATGTTTGCAATGAATAGTTAATAAGGGAATAATAGTAGAGTGGGAAAATTTGGTTCAAGAATTTTCTCTAGATAAAGGGAAACACTATTTTGGATATAGTCAATATGGAATGCACTTAGGAAGGAGAAAGGTAATGAGAGACTAAAAATAGAAAATCACGAGGTTATAGAATTTTTGCTAGGTCAGCAAGGAGGGGAAAAGAGCTTGGGTAAAATATATAAATTGCTTGTTAAAGAAAGACAGGCGATTCAAGTCTTTAAAAGTAAGAAAGGCTGGAATAGGGACATAGGTGAGTTGGAAGAAGAGGAATGGAATATGGTCCATCAAAATTTTAAAAAATCTTCAATAAATAATAACCATAAAATTTCTCAATTTAAAATCATTCATCATTTGCACTACATGCCAGTTAGGTTAAAAACATGGGGATTAGGACAAACTCAAGTTGCCCTAAATGTAATGAAGAAGAAGCAGGAGTGACTCATATGCTATGGAAATGCCCAAAAATAAAGAATTAATCCTGAAATGATTATGTTTGGCGAAAATTAATATTCTGAGAAATTGGATTACACCTGTAGCACCAGGAAGAAGATAATGAATTACACTTGTGGGAAAAGAAAAAAAGATTTGAGGAGTTATATTTCTGTGGGAAAAAGAGAGAAAAAAATTGTAAACTATGGGAACTGTGGAAGAGTGCATCAGTATGAGCTAAGAAAGGTAGCGTTGTGCCAGGCTAGGGGGAGGGGGCTGGGGCGGGGAGGGTTTTGTATGGCTTTTGTGCTTATTTGCCTTGTTATGTAAATGTTGAAAAATGAAAATTAAATTTTTTTTTTTTAAATTGGTAATTTATTTCTGAATTGTGTTTTTGGACATGTGTAGATGATAAGGTTTGAATATTTTGGGCTATTTCTTTTGCTCCCACTATATTACTATTTTGGCATGTTTATGTATAACTTTTGCTTTAAGTTTACTCCAAATATTTATGAATTGTTGATTCCCCCTAGATATATAGCTTCATTATAATCTTATATAGACAATTTGAGGGGCTGTAGGTTTTCAAGGTAATAAACATGTTTTCCTATTTACAAACATCCATATTCTAAACTGTCTCCGGAACTGTCTCCTATGTGATGATAAACATTTCCCTAGATGTGTCTTTTGTAATACAATTAACATCTGGCTGTGTAGGTGTTAGCAATGCAAATGGTCCTACACTAAATGTTGCTACCTTGATTATGTATCTGTATGTCTGTTTATAGAATATGTTTATTATAAAACTTGTTTTTAGAGGGTTTCTAGATCCTAAATTTATCTCTGTATATTCTTCAGAACCTTGGTAACATCTAACAGTTATACTTATCTTTTGAACACATTAATATGGAGCAAACAAAGGATTTTACCACATTGGATCATTCAAGAGGCTTTCTGATAATTAGAAGATGTCCTCTATACAAAGAATAAGGGACAGGCAGATCTGTGGGGGTCCACCCGCTGGGATTCTTCCTATAACACAAACGTTTGTCCTCTGAATGAATGGATTGGCAGTGTGCAAGCAAAGCCAGCGCTCAATTCCTTCCCTGTGGGGCTTTCAAACATTGCCAAGCATTCTAAGAATCGCAAGGGGTCCCAACAATTGTGCTCCCACCGATCTGCTAGTTGTCCTGTGGTGTCCCAGCACAGGATGTCATCTTGTGGGCTAAAGATTGCCTTGGGCATCCGTGCTGTCTCTGTGCTGGGCCCACTGCTCCATAGTATATTCTTTTACACTGGGATTTATTCTTCTGTTATGTTATAATTAATTGGGTACTGTCTTGTTAAGGGATTGTGGCAGAGTTGACCAGGTGACCCTGATGCCCCAATGGGAGTCCCCCAACATTGGCCTTTAAGTTGTGTAGGGGGCAGGGGGGGAGCTGTTTAGTCTGGGCCTAATCTAGTTAGGAGAGTGCAGAGAAGTCTGAGGAGGCCTAAGGAGAAGGTAACCAAAAACCTGCACCCACGCAAAACTCAGGACCCCTCATCATTCAGTTGAAAGTCAATGGTCTTCAGTCTGTCAGCCAGTCTAAAATCTTCAAGTCAGCATGGGTTGCTATTTAATCTCAACTCTGCAGCAACAGCAACTGCAAATCCCAGCAAGGCTATTGACAATCCTCTCTGCAGTCACTCTGCACCAAAGTCTTTATGTGACCGATTTGACAATTCCTGCCTCAGTAAGAATAGTTATCCATAACCTTGCATCGGTGTCATAATTGTCCCTGCACTTGAACCAGGAGAAGCTATCTCATCCTCAGAACGTGTAGGTTAACTTTACTCTGGCATCACAAACTGTATAATCTCAACCACATACCACCCGTAGCACCACTCCACACTTTGATTATAAGAATACCTCTTTAAGATTGTGACTTTCCATATTTTCTGTATTTCTTGTAACTATTAGGCTATGTACCTCCCTATAAGGAAGTCTAAAACATTTTAAGTTTTGCTGTTTCATTTTAAAAACTGGTGACTGGTCCATGTTACTTAATAACTGGTAGAGTTCAATTGGCACCAATGAGTACATTGTGTGTGGTATTGGGACTTATTTCACATACTCGGTGTGGCAGCTCTAGTGTTCCTATGTGTGTTGACTGTCTGAAGTATTTACCATACTTGAAGGGGTATTCCAGGATTTTTTTCCCTTCAGCCTTTGAGCCCATAATGGCAAGTTATAATACTGTGTAATATTCCTCTATTACGTTCGGGCACCGTTTTGTCCCATTTTGATGTGCAGGATCCACACCAGGAAGTGCTGTAGTAGAAGTCTTTTTGTTTTACTGCCTCTCACCTTTCCCAGCATTCCATGTGGCCAGGGATAATATGTTATAAGAGACATATTATACCCGCTCACTACAGCATAGCCATGCCCCCTGGAGACCATGTGACTTATGACATATCGGCTCTGGCCGCATGGAATGCTGGGAAAGGTCACAGACAACAGAAAAATAAAAAGAATTGTGCCACAGTGCTTCTGGGAGTGTGTTGTGGGCATGAAAAAATGGCGCATGGAGGTAATTGAAGAATATTACACAGTATTATAACTTGACATCATGGGCTCAAACACTGAAGAAAGTCAGACTGACAAAGAGCGTCTTCTGGAACAGACTGGATGCTAAAGTTCAATGTTATTGTGATTTTTAACTGGTTGCCGTCTAAGGACGAGCCGGCTCGTCCTGAGATGGCAACCGTTGTATGGCACGGGCTCCCGAAATGAGCCTGTGCCATACTGGCCGGAACCCATCTGATTCCTGTAGCTGGGGGCCAGCGTTATTAGCCAACATGCGGCGATTGCAGTGGCCAGCTATTAACCCTTTAGAACGCCGCTGTCAAAGTTGACAGCGGCGTCTGAAGGGACATTTAAACCATCCCTGGTGGTCCAGTGGAGTGGATCGCCCCACCGCAGCCCAATCGCAGGGGGGGGGGGGCGATCCACTGCTGAGGTAGCTGGAGGACTTACCTCACGTCCTATGCCGGCTGCTGCGCTGTGAATGATAAAGCGGGGCTAGGCTTTATCAATTGATCGCAGAGCACACATCAATGTGGTTCTATGAAACCACATTGATCTGTATGAGGAATCCAATGATTCCTCCTAAAAGTCCCCTAAGAGGACTAAAAGTGTAAAAAAAAGTTTCAGAAAAAGTTTAAAAAACACCCATTAATCCCTTCCTTATTAAAAGTTAAAATCACCCCCTTTTCCCAAATTCCATATAAAAATATGTAACCATAATAAAAATAAACATATGTGGTATCGCCGTGTGCGTAAATGTCCGACCTATAAAAATATATTGTTAATGAATCCACACGGTCCAAAACAGCATATTTTTGTTCATTGTTTATATCATGAAAAAAATGAATAAAAAGCGATCAAAAAGTCAGATCAATACAAAAATGGTTCCGCTAAAAACTTCAGATCACGGCGCAAAAAATAAGCCCCCGTACACGTAAAAATAAAAAATATAGGGATCAGAAGAGGAAAATTTTAAACGTAAACATTTTCCTGCATGTAGTTATGATTTTTTTCCAGAAGTACAACAAAATCAAACCTATATAAGTAGGGTATCATTTTAATCGTATGGACCTAAAGAATAAAGAGGAGGTGTCATTTTTACTAAAAAAAATGTACTGCGTAGAAAAGGAAGGCCACAAAATTAACAAAATTGTATTTTTTTCTTCAATTTTGTTGCACAATATTTTTTGGGGTTTTCGCCGTAGATTTTTGGGTAAAATGACTGATGACACTACAAAGAAGAATTAGTGGCGCAAAAAATAAGCAATTATATGGATTTTTAGGTGCAAAATTGAAAGCATTATGATTTTTAAAAGGTAAGGAGGAAAAAATTGACGGTGCAAAAACGGAAAAACGCTTGGTCTTTAATGGGTTAAGCTACCTTAACCCCTTAAGGACTCAGCCCATTTTGGCCTTAAGGACTTAATTTTTACGTTTTCATTTTTTCCTCCTCGCCTTCTAAAAATCATAACTGTTTTATATTTTCATTCACAGACTAGTATTAGGGCTTGTTTTTTGCGCGACCAGTTGTCCTTTGTAATGACATAACTCATTATATCATAAAATGTATGGCGCAACCAAAAAACACTATTTTTGTGGGGAAATTAAAACGAAAAACGCAATTTTGCTAATTTTGGAAGGTTTCGTTTTCACGCCGTACAATTTATGGTAAAAATAACGTGTGTTCTTTATTCTGAGGATCAATACGATTAAAATGATACCCATTATTACATACTTTTATATTATTGTTGCGCTTAAAAAAAATCACAAACTTTTTAACCAAATTAGTACGTTTATAATCCCTTTATTTTGATGACCTCTAACTTTTTTATTTTTCCGTATAAGTGGCGGTATGGGGGCTCAGCTTTTGCGCCATGATCTGTACTTTTTTTTGATACCACATTTGCATATAAAAAACTTTTAATACATTTTTTATAATTTTTTTTTTAATAAAATGAATTAAAAAAGTAGGAATTTTGGACTTTTTTTTTTTCGTTCACGCCGTTAACCGTATGGGATCATTAACATTTTATTTTAATAGTTCGGACATTTACGCACGCGGCGATACCAAATATGTCTATAAAAATTTTTTTTTACGCTTTTTGGGGGTAAAATAGGAAAAAATGGACGTTTTACTTTTTTATTGGGGGAGGGGATTTTTCACTTTTTTTTTACTTTTACTTTTACACTTTTTTACACTTGAATAGTCCCCATAGGGGACTATTCATAGCAATACCATGATTGCTAATACTGATCTGTTCTATGTATAGGACATAGAACAGATCAGTGTTTTCGGTCATCTTCTGCTCTGGTCTGCTCGATCACAGACCAGAGCAGGAGACGCCGGGAGCCGCACGGAGGAAGGAGTGGGGACCTCCATGCGGCGTTATGAATGATCGGATCCCCGCAGCAGCTGCGGGCGATCCGATCATTCATTCAAATCGCGCACTGCCGCAGATGCCGGGATCTGTATTGATCCCGGCACCTGAGGGGTTAATGGTGGACGCCCGCGAGATCGCGGGCGTCGGCCATTGCCGGCGGGTCCCTGGCTGCGATCAGCAGCCGGGATCAGCCGCGCATGACACGGGCATCGCTTCGATGCCCGCGGTTATGCTTAGGACGTAAATGTATGTCCTGGTGCGTTAAGTACCACCGCACCAGGACGTACATTTACGTCCTGCGTCCTTAAGGGGTTAAAGGGGTATCCAATGAAAAACAATTTTTTTTTAAATCATCCGGTGCCAGAAAGTTAAACAGATTTGTAAATGTCTTCTATTTAAAAATCGTAATCCTTCCAGTACTTATCAGATGCTGTATGCTCCACAGTAATTTCTTATCTTTTTTATTTCTTTTCTGTCTGAGCTGCCATCAGAAATTTTTGGGCCCCTCACACAGCTCTGCCCCCAATATAATTTTATTTTCTAGTTATATATTTCTAATTAGATCAGAGCAGAGTGCAGTGTTGTATGACACTCTGCTATTAAAGGAGTTGTCTGGTAAAAAAATAACACCCCCCCCTGCACCTTTTATCACCCCCATAACTCCCTGCACCTCTTATCACCCCCATAACGCCCCTTGCACCTCTTATCACCCCCGTAACCCCCCTGCACCTCTTATCACCTCCATAACCCCCAACACCTCTCATCACCCCCATAACCCCCCAGCCCCTTCTATCACCCCCATAATCCCCCCTGCACCTCTTATCACCCCCATAACACCCCCCTGCACCTCTTATCACCTCCATAACCCCAGCACCTCTCATCACCCCCATAACCCCCTGCACCTTCTATCACCCCCATAATCCCCCCTGCACCTCTCATAACCCCATAACCCCCTGCACCTCTTATCACCCCATAACACCCCCTGCACCTCTTATCACCTCCATAACCCCAGCACCACTTATCACCCCCATAAATCCCCCCCCCCGCACCTCTCATCACCATTGTAGTCTCCTAATCACCAAACGCCCCCCCCCCCAGCGCCAGTTTACCTACCCTGCCGGGGATCGGTGCAACGGCATGAGGCTGCTGCTGCTCCTGTCACTGCACAGGGAGGATGCTGGAGATTGTGCGGGGACGTAGGCAGGGACAGGTCAGGTGATTGGAGTAGATGTACGTGCCTGCACGGGGCACGTCTCTACTCCCATCAGCCCCTGGCCTGCCCGGCCCTGCTATGATTCTTAAGGGGCCCGCGCCCTGGCCCAGTCATAGTCCTGGCGGGCAACCAGCGGTCAGTGAGTGACAGTCGCAGTCACTCACTGACAAGCCAATTAAAAAATAAAAATTAAAAAGGTCCAGGGACGTCCGGGCCCCTGAAGCTTTGGGCCCCATACAGGTGTATGGGTTGTACCCCCCCCCCTGATGGCGGCCCTGTCTGTCCATGTCAGGGACTGTCCAGAGCTGGTGAGGTTTGCTATGGGGATTTGTTCCTGCTCTGGACAGTTCCTGACATGAACAGTGGTGTCAGCAGAGTGCACTGTGGTCAGACTGAAAATAAATTTAAAAAGAAAACATCGAGACTGTCAAACGTGACTTTGATCCACAAGCTACAATACTTGTTTTGACAGTAGAAAGCTAGAAAGACATCAGGTAAAGCACCCCCCCCCCTCATGCTGCTGTGGTGTCCCTGTACCGTATCCTATCCGGTACCTGCGTGTGTGGGTCTCCTTAGCCAGAGTCCCTAGGACGTCGGGTCCGCATTGTCTAGTTCACCCCTGGTCACCTCTCATCTAGATAGTTACTGAGCTAATAGTTTATTTAGGATGCATGTAAATATGATATCAATGTCTATAAATAGTTAATTACCTGTATACAGCGTAGCAGGACCTGCGGGTCACGTGATTGGGAAAACTCTATGGTTTCTGCTTTAGGACCTTTGAAGGTCCCTGTGACGTACTCTACCCATCACTCCTTGTAACAGTGAGTGACAGTTACTGGGACCAGGTGGGTGCAGGTGGGTGCGCTGTCAGGATGCTGGATTTGACATGGGTGATCACGCCTGTGACTCAGAAAGGAGCACTGCGGTGCACATGACAGTGTAACCGTACAGGGGGTGTGGTTGCTGCTTGCTTTGCTGTGAGCGGGTGGTTGTGAGTTCGGATGCTTGCTAAGTTTATTGCGATGGACAGAGCAGCGCCAACCTCAAGAGGGTGCTTTAGGCGGCTACCTATTTTGCCTATAGGCAGAGCCGGCCCTGTCTGTACTGTGAACGGGGCCTTAGAGCTAGTTTCCTGTTGTAACTGATCTCATGGAAGTGCAAAAACTGTCACTCAGGGGACTGGTGAGGTATCATGGGTAATATAGTTTATTGTAATGGAATGGAGGTCACATGACACACAGTTCAGGCCCGCCCATTTCAGAGCCCCAAAGCTGAGAATAGGGGAAGGGACAGACTGGGATACATGATCATACAGGGGAAAGACTTCTAACATTTTTATAATATTGTAGGAGTTTAGGAATTTCAGTTCTTGGTGATAAAACCCCTTTAACTCTTCATAGTCAGCAGCACAGAGCAGATCGTCCTTCATCTATTATTCTCTGTCTTGTCTTACAATGTCTTTATTCTTTTCTCTCTTCAGTCTGTCAATATCCCCTTTCATCCTTTGTGTGTGTGTTTTCTCTACAAAACCCTTATCACCTCCACTCAATAGACTCATTCTGCTTTCCAGATTTTTTACGTCTCCACTATATTTAATCTTTTTTAGCTATTTGTCTGCTATTGTGCTGGTACATCTTCACGGCCTTTGTAACGCCGGCTTTTGTACGTACGTTGCTGTCTTTCACTTCATCTTTTTTGCACTCTGTCTTTCTGTACAGTTTGACACAGGTACTTTTTTTATTTATTTTTTTCGTTCTTCCATTTTCTCATTTGGTTCTTTCCGCCTCTCCCGTGTCTCACATTTTTCTGGCTACGTCTTAGCATCTGCACAATGTAAATAAATAAAGCCAAAGCTTATCCCCTCCCTTCCCTGAGGCTTTCTGCGGACAAACTGCAGGTGCGTTTATGGCAAAAAAATATTCTGCTCACATCTCTGAGCTGCTTTGCCAATGTTATTTTCCACATTACGGAGAACGAGGATTAGGGAGGGGGAGGCTTTGCAGTGAAATGGACTGCAGAGCTTTGCAAAAAAAAAAAAAAAATCCCAAAACTGCAGGGAACTTTGTCGAAACGGACAGGACGCAGCCCTGAATTTATTATTTGTAAGCATTATTTGCATAGGGAGCCCATAGTGTATTTGGTGCTGCACTGGGCACTGGGGGGCAGTAACTGTAAGGATCTGATGTCCTCAAGAGCTGTGCATATTCCTATTGTGGTATGCCGGTGACAAAGAGCTATATACTTCATTGTAAGAGGACAGTTTATAGTATAATTTGTGATGGGATTCAAAGGATTAGAGTTGAGTTATGTTAGCGAACAACAGAAGCAGAGGTTACTAAATCATAATTAAATGCTTCTATAAAACATCACCTACAAGCCAAGAGCAACCATCACATATAGGGAAAACAAAGACTTGTTTCTTAGGGCAGCTGAAAAGTCTATTTGTATTGGTGCACATAAAATGTTCGGGAAAAGGTCGAGTGCTCCCCGTAGAGCCGAGTACTACTAGGATGGAGCTGTGATGGAAAGGTATATTGGAAGAAATATTTGTAGACAATCACCATTTTTCACCATGGCATGGACTATGAGAGAAAGGGGTGACAATGTTGGGTAGATATTGATCAAAAATACTCTGTTTAGGCTTGCTACTTTAGGTCAAATGGAGAATAAAAAATGCGTTAAACAACCGCAGTATAAAAACGCATTTGTTCTGCCAATTGAGGAGGTCAATGGGCAATACAGAGAGGGATTCCAGGAATCGATGAGTTTAGGCAGCTGGAAGGACTAGACATGGGAGTCTCCTCTTGGAAGGTCTGGTTTGGGCTTATGAACTAGCATAGCACAATGGGTCTACACTGTGTAAGACAGTGTCTCCCAGCTGAGGTGCCTCCAAAACTACAACTTCCAGAATGGAAGGGAATTGTAGTTTCACAACAGCTGGAAACATCCTGGTTGGGGACGCTGTCTTACAAAGTCAACTGTTAGCGATACTATTAAAAAGTGGAAGCATTTACAAAACAAGCAACCTTATAAAGACCACAAAAAGTTACAGGGTAGGGTCACCAAGAGATGAGGAGCATAGTGCATAAAAGTTGGTAACACTGTACCATGGCATGGGTTTCTGTGGTGAGCTGGGGGTGTTGCAATGGTGAAGCAGGGTCTGGTGGTGTTAAGCATGTTGGGTAAGGTGTTATTAACCCCTGATTTGTTGTGATGCCAGGCTTTGGTTGTTTTCTGTAGAAGGCCCTGTCGACAACCAACCCAAAAACGGCAAGCAATAAAGGGATGTCCACAGCAGGAATTGTGCAAATAACTGGAACTTTTACTTAAACTTCTTATGAAACAGTCTTTACAGTTATGCAGTTTCAATAGAGGCAACCGGGATGCAGGATATCTCACAGGCTTGCTGGGACTTGTAGTATTGAGATTTATGCAGGCCACTGTGCTACTAATTATATGCTTGAGTTGAGTAGTAGTCACTAGAATTGTAGATAGAGGTTGATAACTCACGTTTTGATGTGGCTGCAGGATCTTTAGGCTTTAGCCTAGATGAGATGAATCGTGTCCAGCAGGAAGAGAAGAGAGCAAATTTAGAGACTACAGCCCCTTATATACAGCCCCTAGGGGGGGCTGAACAAAAGTCCATTGGTTGCAAAGCCTGTAGGTCCTGTACCCAGGAAAGTCGGGGTACATCACATGACAGTAGATCACATGACAGTAGATCACATTTTATAGATTTGTACAACCTTTATACATACTGAACAATATACAAAAATATTATGTGCATATTTATATGATGCAGTAACTGATGAGCAAGGGTGATAACCTTGCAGGAGAGCCCTATGGACTGCAGGGACCATTCCTGAGGGGATTAAGGAAGGGTACAGGACCATGTCCTGTACCGGGACACCACAAACCCCCTTACTTAAGAAAAGTTGTCCCTGACGTATGTCCCCTTAGGGAGAGGAACGGAATGACCAGAGGGTCAGATGCAGTCCTGAAGCATTAATCCAAATGTACCATTTCAGGCTGATGATAACAACAATGATGAGAGCAAGATAAAGAGTCTCTGTGGATTTAAATAATGTCCATATATGCCCTGGAACTTATTCACGAACAGGATGGCTGGCACTTATTTGCGAACAGGATGGGATAAGTATATATTTTTTCTATTTAAAATTCACTAAATAATACTAGCAATAACACCAATAACAGAAATTACACCAATACCATGACAATCGTGTTATATTACATGTTTATACCTTGGTATCTCCACTTTACCTAGTTTATTAGTTTATGCATCTCTAATGACTATGCATGAGATATAATTAGTTAGATCCTAGCTATAACATCCATCTATAGCTGAAAACTTTATCAACACATGACATTGGATATTTGATTTATGTTTGACATTTGACTGACATGTATATATTTGATTATAAAATCTCTGACTGACACTTGAAAAAAAGTATGTATAATGACTGTAATGCTTCTACATACTGAAATTGATCTCACTGTTAACTTTTTATTTGATATAATACCACATATTATTTTCATTAGTTATACACTGGTTGTGGATTGGGTTGCCTGAGGCTTTCTGCCCAATGCCTTAGCTACTAGGGTCTATTGGTACTACACACATAGTTACATAGTTACATAGTTACATAGTTAGTACGGTCGAAAAAAGACATATGTCCATCAAGTTCAACCAGGGAATTAAGGGGTAGGGGTGTGGCGCGATATTGGGGAAGGGATGAGATTTTATATTTCTTCATAAGCATTAATCTTATTTTGTTCCAGGAATGTATCTAATCCTGTTTTAAAGCTGTTAATTGTTCCTGCTGTGACCAGTTCCTGAGGTAGACTGTTCCATAAATTCACAGTCCTCACGGTAAAGAAGGCGTGTCGCCCCTTGAGACTAAACTTTTTCTTCTCCAGACGGAGGGAGTGCCCCCTCGTCCTTTGGGGGTTTAACCTGGAACAGTTTTTCTCCATATTTTTTATATGGGCCATTAATATACTTATATACGTTTATCAATACACTTATCAATAGAACTCTGGATCTAGATTACAATAAAGCATACTGTTACCTTACTGGATACATGTATTTTTGAGTTAGCTACAGGAATTCCTTCTGGCCACAAAAGCATCCTGAACACGTAAAGACAAAAGAACATATTAGTTCATGACATTTGTGCATAACAGTGGTATGGACTGATAATAAACAGGTTACAGTCCCTAAGATTCATTTTCTTGTTTGCTTGTGAGATATATTCATATACCTATGAGTATATGTTATAAGTTATGTGTACTGGACTTGGAATGTACATTACTGAAGTTTATTTACTGAATTATGTGTACACTGAATTTTATGAATGTGAAGTCAGTTTTGATATCTGATGGGTATCTGTCTGATTAGGCGCTAGTGAAGGGTGGCGTTTATTGTTACTCCCAGAGGAACTGGGAGAGCACCTTTAAGAAAACACTATAAAACCTATAAGAAATATATATTACTAGCTGAGTACCCGGCGTTGCCCGGTTTTTCCTTCCTCATCCTTGTTGGGGAGGAAAATCAACAGAGGAGGAAGCTTTTGACTTCGTATCCCATCCCCATATATTGTTGTCATATCCCAACCCCATATCCCGTCCTCATACCCCGACCTCCTATCCAGTCCTCCGATCCCATCCTCCTATCCCGTCATCCTATCTCGACCTCCCATCCCGTCCTCATATCCCGACCTCCTATCCCGACCTCCTATCCCGTCCTCCTATCTCCACCTCCTATCTCCACCTCATATCTTGACCTCCTAACTCGACCTCCTATCCCACCCTCCTATCCCAACCTCCTATACCATCCTCCTATCCCCTCCTCCTATCTCGACCTCCTATCTCGACCTCCTATCTCCATCTCCTATCTCGACCTCCTATCCCGTCCTCTTATCCCGTCCTCATATCCCGACCTCCTAACTCGACCTCCTATCCCGACCTCCTATCCCATCCTCCTATCTCGCCCTCCTATCTTGACCTCCTATCCCGTCCTCATATCCAGACCTCCTAACCCGACCTCCTATCCCATCCTCCTATCTCCACCTCCTATCTTGTCCTCATATCTTGACCTCCTAACTCGACCTCCTATCCCACCCTCCTATCCCAACCTCCTATCCCATCCTCCTATCCCCTCCTCCTATGTCGACCTCTTATCCCGACCTCCTATCCCGTCCTCCTATCTCGACCTCCTATCCCGTCCTCATATCCCAACCTCCTATCCCGTCCTTCTATCTCCACCTCCTATCTCGACTTCCTATCCCCTCCTCCTATCCCATCCTCCTATCCTGTCCTCCTATCCCAACCTCCTATCCTGTCCTCATATCCCGACCTCCTATCCTGACCTCCTACTCCTTCCTTCTATCCCGACCCCTATTACGACCTCCTATCCCGTCCTCAAATCCCATCCTCATATCCCGACCTCCTAACTCGAGCTCCTATCCCGACCCGTAATATGTGCACCAGGTATTGAAATATCTCCAGCCGTACAGAAGTTATGTGAGAACATACATTTCCCATTGATTTTCATGAGACTTTAAACAAAAACACTGACCCTCACAAATGGGAGTGGTTAAGGGTTGAATTAACTATCCTATATTTTAAGTGGACATATAAGTAACATGTGGCCAGGTATTATCGAAATATCTCCAGCCGTTTGGAAGTTATGCAGTAACATATATTTCCCATAGAGTTGTATGGGACTTTAAACATAAACCCCGCCCCTAGCAAATGGGGGTGAGTAAGGGTTAAATTACCTATCCTATGTTTGATGTTGACATATAGGTAACATGTGTGCCAAGTTTGATGTTAATATCTTTAGCCGTTTGGACGTTTTTGAGGAACATACATACATACATACACACACACACACATTGAGTTTTATATATATAGATTATTTTTTTTTCTTTACTTCTGTACAGGAATTATGTACATCCGTACAGGGATTTTATACTTCTGTACAGTAAAATCATTTACATTATGGACATGTTATGTAACCAGACATTTTATTTGCTTGGAAAACAAAGGTTACATGCCAGCTGCACAACACTTGAGATATTCAGGTTACGTTTACCTGCTGTTGGAGTGCAAAACTTTGTGCACAAAAATATATTACCATTAGAACATTTGCATCAACGGTCATGTAAGGCTCTACAGTCCACCTACATTATGGAGTCCTGAATGAAAACACACCTATGCCAGGCACTAGGATCTCCTCAGGCAAGGAGTATCTCGGCCAAGGGCCTGGCACAAACTTACTAGGATCTCCTCAGGCAAGGAGTCTCTCGGCCAGGGGCCGGGCACAAACTTATGAAGGTGGTTATGTTGCAAACAGGAGAACTTCTTGGCATAGTCCTGCCAGGCACTTTATCTTGAACTTGTTGCAGAATTTATAAAAACCTGTAACAACAAGAGGGTACTAGTGTACCACACAATTAGTAAATGAAAAAAAATTCAGAACTTCTTTCATCCCAATCTCGCCTATCAGCATGCTTCCTACTTTGCAACACATAGTGAGGAGCATGAGGTTGGGCTTCCCTCATGGGGTTTATAATAGTGTTCCAAGAAACATTTGTGAGCTGGGACTGTGCCACTGATGGGTTCACGCTCACAATAACATTAATGGCAGTGGCTGAGGCCACTGGTACTACAGTTGGTGCCGGTTGGTTTGGCCTCACCTCCTTAGGTGGAGTAGGCCGCAGCATATCAGTTGTTACCTGCTGACTAGGCCACACCTCTGGCTCCGGAGTAGGCCTAGGCACATATGTTGGTGCCTGGTGGTTAGGCCTCACCTCCTCAGGGGTAGTAGGCCTGGGCACGTTCTCTGTTAAAGATGATGCTGAGCTGGACCTTGACATGTGCTTGGGATCCATGATGGGCACCTTGTACACTTCTTCTTCACAGGCTGTCTCTGGCAACCTCATCGGCCGAATGGGATCTGCGTCCCAGTCGTCTGATGGGAAGTATGTGAATGGTATCTGTGTTGGATTCTTGGGCCTAGTTATGGCTGCAGCCCATTCACCCAGCAGACTCTTTACTGGGGTGTACTCTACAATCTACCTTCGCTCTCGGGAGTGGTATCTTCTGGGCAGGTAGTCCCGCTGAATGGCCCTTCTATTGATTAATATGGTCCCTCCATGCTGGCAGTCCTGGAGGGTACCAAAGCCTCTCGCTTTGTCAAATTTTACAACTGTGGAATGTCGGCGCTCTAAGGGTGGCTCACCCTCTTGAGGATAGTCCAGCATGCGAATGTATAGAGCTTACAACTTTTTAGTGTCCCTCTGTTGCTCTGCCTGGACTTCATAAGGGAGGCATTTCGGACCATATCTCTCTCTATGCTGGGCCCTTAACTTTTCAATGATGCCTGTAATTTCAGCCTCCCTGTGGGCCCTTTCTGCCTCAGCTGTGGGGACCGGTGGATGGGACTTCCCTGGCTGGGGAAGGACGTGGTCCTGCATGTACTGTATGAGCGCAGGCTCCTTGAAGAACACCCACTGTGGAAGGGGGGGTGACCGTGGGCGTGCGATAACTGGTGCAGACTTCTGTGCTAGGGGTTCCCTGTCAGGGCTGGAGGAGGATAAAGGAGTAGAAAAAGGGGCTTCAGCCGGCGTACTTAAATCTGACTCCTCGTTTGCGATCTCTGCACAGGATCCCCAGGATTTGTGGTGAGGGGACAGTCTCACCGGTGATGCAGGTCCTGAAGTCTGCGGTGATTCCCCTTTCGGGGTGGCTGGCCACTCGTCAACCTCTGGAAGCTGGAGCAGGCTGCAAGCCTCCTCAGCCCCAAGGGACAACTACTGCAAGCAGTCAGCAAGTTCTTGGAAAAATTGCGCTGCGGCAACTTTTCGCTGCTCCGGCGCCATCTTGCTGCTCTCCTCACATGTTGCGGTGGGCTCTGCCATCTCCCTACACCTTGCTGCCATCTCCGGACTGTAGAGGTCTGGCCGTGTGGCTTCTTTTATATGAGGCTTCAACAAAATGGCCACCAGCCAGAAGGACGTCATCGGTGCAGCTCTGACTTCCTGTCCCCCGGCAAACACAAGCAGAAGATAACAGTTCCACTTCGGCATAGGAACAGCTACACAATGTCCACGCCCAGGGACGGACATTTTGGCATGCTTCTCGGGTTCTTCCTTAACCCTTTCCGGTACGGTCTGCAGCGGAGCACATAGCATGGCTTCGTTCCTAATTTTGCACATGGCCACAATACAGTATTCTTCCCTTCCCCCCTTACTTTTTCTTGCGCCCCGGCAAAGCACAATTTCAGCAACAATATCCTGTACACTTTTGGGCCAATTTCAATCGCTACTTGCAAAAATCCTGGACAGTATTCTATACACATTCTTGCATACGGGGAGGCACTTGAAATAACGATGTACACCTGTTTTTCGTTGCGGGTGTTCAGGGTAGCAAAGTTATTAAAGGCACACACCCGTATCCTGTTTGTAGGAAGCCAAAAGCTATGTGGTGATCTGGGGTGTTGCAACGGTGTAGCAGGGTCTGGTGGTGTTAACCCTGTGGGGTAAGGTGTTATTAACCCCTGATTTGTTGTGACGCCAGGATGTGTTGTTTTCTGTAGAAGGCCCTGCCGACAATCAACCCAAAAACAGCAGCCAATAAAGGAATGTCCACAGCAGGAATTGTGCAAATAACTGGAACTGTTATTTAAACTTCTTATGGAAGTCTTTACAGTTATGCAGTTTCTCTAGAGGCAACCGGGATGCAGGATAACTCACAGGCTTGCTGGGACCTGTAGTATTGAGATTTATGCAGGCCACTGTGCTACTAATTGTATGCTTGAGTTGAGTAGTAGTCACTAGAATTGTAGATAGAGGTTGATAACTCATGTTTTGAAGTGGCTGCAGGTTCTTTAGGCTTTAGCTTAGATGAGAAGAATTTAGTAGTATATGCTGAGATTGTGCTTCTTTAGTGTCTAGCAGGAAGAGAAGAGAGCAAATTTAGAGACTACAGCCCCTTATATACTAGGGAGGCTGGACTAAAGCCCATTGATTGCAAAGCATGTAGGTCCTGTACCCAGGGAAGACTGGGTACATCACATGACAGTAGATCACATGACCCAGGAAGGTCCTATACATTTTATACATTTGTACAACCTTTATACATACTGAACAATATACAGAAATATTATGTGCATATTTATATGATGCAGTAACTGATGAGCAAGGGGGGAAACCCTGCAGGAGAGCCCTATGGACTGCAGGGAGTCTTCCTGAGGGGACTTGGGAAGGGTACAGGACCATTTCCTGTACTGGGACACCACATTTTCATGGCTAGGCATCTGCAAAAATTACATCCCCAAGCACAATGCTAAGCGTTGGATGAAGTAGTGCATAGCAAACTTCCACTGGACTGGAATCGCAATCTTCATTTCAGCAGTCTGTTGGACAAGTCTGTCTGCATTATGACAATTGTAGGAGGAACAATGCTATGGTGCATTTGTTGGCCTAAGATCTGTACTTCCAGTGAAGGACATTCTTTTGGACAGCTGTATTCTTCCTACTTTGTGGGAACACCCTGAGGAAGGTCCTTTTCTGTTCCACAATGATTGTGCCCAAGTGCACAAAGAAAGGTCCATAAAGACATGGTTGGGTAAGTTTGACTGGCCCACACAGAACCCTAACCTCAACCTCACTAAACATCTTTAGGATGAATTAGAATGGATAATATTGCTGTTATCTTGGGCTATTCCTTGTGACAACTGCTTTTGACCTGTTCTTGCCTATGCCTGCTGATTTTGTATGGCACTTCTCTCCTAGTTTGTCCCTTGCTTTGTCCTGACCTTTTTTAATTTTGATTTTATATTCTGCTTCTCTCTAGGTCTTGACTCTTTAGCTTGTCCATGATTAACCTATTGCATTCTAATTTGGTACCTATATACTCATGTGTTGCTGACCTGGCCTGTCTAGGTTTCCTAAAACCCTGTGCACTTAGTGCTTTGTAGGGACTGTTGCCCAGTTGGGGGCCATCCTTTAGAGCAAATCGTTCAAGCAGGTAGGGATAGTAATTATTACGGTGAGATCAGATCTGCACTATTTTCTACTTTGAATGTGACACAGGGACAGGTACACACTACAGTGGGGATCAAAAGTTTGGGCAGCCCAGGTAAAAATTACAGAGTAGACATTCTTATAATATGTGAACAAAAGTTAGATTTTATTTCCATCATTTACACTTTCAAAATAACAGAAAGCAAAAAAATGGCATCTGCTAAAGTTTGGGCACCCTGCAGAGTTAATATCTTGTATTGCCTCTTTTAGCAAGTATCAAGCTTGTAAACGCTTTTCGTAGCCAGCCAAGAGTCTTGGCTTGTTTGAGGTATCTTTGCCCATTCTTCCTTACAAAAGTCTTCCAGTTCTTTGAGATTTCTTGGCTGTCTGTCACGCAATGCTCTTTTAAGGTCTATCCATAGATTTTTAATTATGTTGAGTTCAGGAGATTGTGAAGGCCATGGCAAAACCTTCAGTTTACACCTCTTGATGTAATCCCTCGTGGATTTTGAGGTGTGTTTAGGATCATTATTCATTTGTAGAAGCCATCCTTTCTTTAACTTCAGCTTTTTCACAGATGGCATCAAGTTAGCATCCAAAATTTGCTGAAATTTTATTGAATCCATTTTTCCTTCTACTCCTGAGATGTTCCCTGTCCCACTGGCTGCAATACAACCCCAAAGCATGATTGATCCACCCCCATGCTTAACAGTTGGACAGAGGTTCTTTTTATTAAATTCTGTTCCCCTTCTTCTCCAAACGTACCTTTGCTCATTCCGGCCCAAAAGTTCAATTTTAACCTCATCGCTCCACAGAACTTGTTTCTAAAATGCATCAGGCTTGTCTATATGTTCATTTGCAAAGTTCAAACGCTGATTTTTGTGGTGAAGACGTAGAAGAGGTTTTCTTCTGATGTCTTTTCCATGAAGACCATATTTGTACAAGTATCTCTTTATAGTGGAATAGTGTACCACAATTCCAGTGTCTGCCAGATCTTTATGGAGGGATTGTGCAGTCAAACGTGGGTTTTGACTTGTTTTTCTCACAATCCTGCGAGATGCTCTGTCTGATATTTTTCTTGGTCTTCCAGATCTTGCTTTAACTTCCACTGTTCCTGAGGACTGCCATTTCTTAGTTAAATTCCGAAAAGAGGATATTGACATCTGAAAACACTTTGCTATCTTCTTATAGCCTTCTCCAGCTTTGTGAGCGTCAACTATTTTCAGTTTCAGATTTCTAGACAACTGCTTAGAAGAACCCATGGTGCTGATTGTTGATGCAAGGTCAGATGAGTCTGGGCATTTAAAACCTTTGAGATTGACATCACCTGGTCTTCCCAGATGATGATTGAGAACAATCCATGACACTGGCAGGTCTCAGCTTTGCAAAGAGGGCAATGCATGCTATAAATTCTGCAGGGTGTCCAAACTTTTGCAGACGCCATATTTTTGTTTTCTGTTATTTTGAAAGTGTAAATGATGGAAATAAAATCTAACTTTTGTTGACATATTATAAGAATGTCTAATCTGTAATTTTATGCCTTTTGGAGATTTTTCCATCTTTCCTTGGCTTCTTTATGCACATTAATACACATTTTTACCTGGGGTGCCCACACTTTTGATCCCCACTGTATAACTATAAGAATGACCAATAATATCTCCATATAGTGATTGGGTCATATACTAGGTTTATACAAGAAATCTGCTAATCGCATCATTACACTGAAGGTGATACAGTATACAGCACTGTTCAGATGCAGTGACAGCCAGAATATATAACTTGTATATCTGGTGACTCACTTGAGATGTCTTATCTGATTCTAGATGTCCTCTTCCCATTTCTTTTTCATCTGGGTCAGACACCAGACACCGACCCAACCTCAAAAAATTATCAGACCCCACACTAGGCCTCACAATTAACAACATAACAGGCCATACCCCTAAATGAATAGATATACCAGTCTGATGTATTTTTTTCTATCTCACCTCAATCCTAAAAATGAAGGATTCACAGATAAAAGTCATAAATTAATTCCTTTGCTATTTACACAGTTGCACTAACATAAACTTTCGCAACTTACAGATGCACTCATTCACACCTTTGCCTCTTATGTAGAAACATTCCACACAGAGATTCTGGAACAGCAGCATCCTATTGATATCACTGGGATTCTGCTGCACTGCTCATGCTGCAAAATTTCCACACCAGATCCCGTTTTCCCCCGACAGTGGAGCACCGACAGAACATTCCAGGCTAGGACAGATCGGAAATGCGACAATGCATTTCCATGCGGATTCTGGAGAAAGAATAGACATGTCTATAGAAACATCTGAGGCAGAAATTTCACCTTGTGCACAGAGCAGAAGAATTCTATTAACTCATTAGGGATGTAGGGCGTACCTGTACGCCATGAGTCCGCTCCCGTTCTATAACGCGTCATAGCGGGTTGGGCCCGGCCTCTAACAACGGGTGGGACCTGTGGCTAATAGTTATTAACCCTTTAGACGCAGCGTTCAAAGTTGATCGCCGTGTCTAAAGTGAAACTAAAACGCTGCAGGTTAGCTCAGGGGGCTGTTCGGGACCGCCACCATGAAATCACGGCATCCCGAACAGCTGTAGGACAGCAGGAGGGTCCCCTACCTTCACCTTGCTGTCCGATCAACAAATGACTGCTCAGTGCCTGAGATCCAGGCATGAGCAGTCAAGCGGCAGAATCATCGATCAATGGTTTCCTATGAGAAACCATTGATCAATATAAAAGATCAGTGTGTGCAGTGTTATAGCCCCCTATGGGAGCTATAACATTGCAAAAAATAAGTGAATAAAGATCATTTAACCCCTTCCCTAATAAAAGTTTGAATCACCCCCCTTTTCCCATTAAAAAAAAAAAATTGTGTAAATAAAAATAAATATATGTGGTATCGAATTATGTCCGAATTATAAAAATATATTGTAAATTAAACCGCATGGTCAATGGCGTATGCGCAAAAAAAATTCCAAAGTCCAAAATAAGAGTATTTTTGGTGACTTTTTATATCATGAAAAAATGAATAAAAGCGATCAAAAAGTCAGATCAATACAAAAATAGTAACACTAAAAACTTCAGATCACGTCGCAAAAAATAAGCCCTCATACCGTCCCGTAGTCAGAAAAATTAAAAATGTATAGGGGTTTGAAGATGACAATTTTAAATTTAAAATACATTTTCCTGCATGTAGTTATGATTTTTTCCAGAAGTACGACAATATCCAATCTACATAAGTAGGGTATCATTTTAATCGTATGGACCTACAGAATAAAGATAAAGTGTCATTTTTACCAAAAAATTTACTGAGTAGAAATGGAATCCCCCAAAATTCACAAAATGGCATTTTTTCGCCATAGGTTTTTGGATAAAATGACTTTGTCATTACAAAGTAGAATTGGTGGTGCAAAAAATAAGCCACCGTATGGATTTTTAGGTGCAAAATTGAAAGGGTTATAATTTTTAAAAGGTAAGGAGGAAAAAACGGAAGTGCAAAAACGGAAAAACGCTCAGTCCTAAAGGGGTTAATATTAGTGGGACTCTGATACTGCAGAATTCTAATGCTTAATTCCGCACAGAAATTTCATTGTGTGCACACAGCCTAATACATACCTTTACTGGTGCACTCATTCACACTCAACTTACGGATTCACTCTTACATACCTTTGCCACTCAGGTCAGGTTCACATTGCAATTATGGTGTCACAGGTATCTGTCTGCATCTCACCAACAATAGGATGCTGATGTATACCCATTTATTTCAAAAGTCTGATATCTGCTGGTATGTGCTAAATAATATTGCTGAATTCTGGCCTTACATAGACACACTCAAAAGTCCCTTCACGACTTATACAGTCATGCTCACACTCACCTTTGCTGCGTGGAAACACTGTTATGCACTCTTTCCCCAGACATATATTGTCATATATACTGTGTGTAGTAGCCACTAGGGGAGATGAAGAGGGTTATGTTTGGAGTAGTAGTCCTCAATATACATGTCATATGGCAGAGTGGCATACTAACCCAATGTTCCTCTGTGACCCGTAAAACTGTTTCCGCATACAAAGTGCAGAAATTAGACCTGTAGCCACTAGGATTCCGTTAATCAACCTGTAAAACATTACTGAGCTCCTTGTGAAAATCCAAGGATAGGGAATAAGATGTCTATGGGTGGAGAACCCCTTTAAGGTCAAATTCTAATGTTTATTCTAAAGCCTCCGTGTGTTAGAACAATCAGCATTTCATGACTCACAAGTATTGAAGTGAAGTCCAGAATACATTTTTAAGATGCCTAAAAAAATGGCAGTGTATGATCACCACAAAAAAAACAAAAAAAAAAAACATAGTGCTCCCTCTAGAGTTATTCATGAAAGTCTCCTAGAGAGTTATTTATGAAAGGGAAGCTCTAGTTAATTTCGGCAATTTTCCTTTCTCTGTGAAGCAGGGATTTATTTTGGACCAGGTTTTGCAGTCAGTATATTTTAGTAAACTCCAATACGCCTAGAAATCCTTGGGTAAAACATCATGGTGATTAATGATGGGGAGAGAAGATATACAACTTCTACATAAGACAATGATTTCCAAATATTGGCTCGTTCAAAGTCAGCGTACCACATAAAAAGGAATGCTATCATATTTTATTCTAATTAATTTGCCCTAGTCAGTGATCTATAGAAAACAGCTGTTTTCTTCCAGCAGTATGTATATAGAAAAGCTCCCTCTATATGCTGATACTAATTCATGTATAATATTCACTTACTTGCAAGTATCTTATGAAACCATCCAAATTGACCAAAAAAAGAGGTTTAAAGGGGTACTCTGGTGGAAAAGAAATATTTTCAGATCAACCGATGCCGAAAAATTCAACAGATTTGTATATTAGTTCTATATAAAAATTAAAATATTTCCTGTACAATATTTCTATCAGCTGCTGTATACTACAGAGGAAGTTGAGTTGTTCTTTCCAGTCTGACCACAGTGCTCTCTGCAGACACTCTTTTTTATTATAAAAGTACAAAACACAAAACAAGTTCATTTCACTGTAACAAAATTAACAAAACTGAACATAAAAACAAACTATCCGTCTCAAAATAACAACTTAAACCTTCCTAACCGGCCAGCCCAGATAAACCAAAAATAAATGAATAAATAAATCATTACCTACTATAGTCCAACACACACACACACACACATACCTAATGAACATAAATAAAGTTTTCCTCGCTTGGATCAAAAACTAAAAATATCCAAACTAGGAAACATAACCACACTCCCACCCCCCCCCCCCCCTAAAAACAAAAATATGGCTAGCTGCCTTAACAAAAATAATATAATACTATAGTAACTGAAAACTGGTCCGACTGCCTTTCTCTCAAAATAATTATGACATTATATAAATAATAATAAAAATAAAATAAAATAAAAAAAAATAAAAAATGTAAATAAAAATACAAAAAAAAATTCCCACTATACATAAAACCATACAGAATATACATACCAAAAAAAAAAAAAATACATTTATAACACAGAAAAACAACCTATACTAAACTATCCCACCACCCCCTCTGGACATGGGTCAGAGTCCATAGGTCACAGTTTTTGTCCACAACTGACCCATACCAGACCCCCAAAATAGTACCCACTGCAACAGTCCAGTCCTGGGTACACACCACCACCACCCCCCCCCCAAAAAAAGAAACCCCACCCAACCTAAAATACACCCCTACCCACCTAATGTAAACAGAACAATATATACAAAACAATATATACATAGTCTACAACAAAGCAATATTAACAGTACAATACACCAAAACCACAAGGCCCAAGTTTGGTTGCCTGCAAGCCCTTTACAATCCATCCATAGAAAACAAAACAAAAGGCTAAGGTGACATGCATAGCCCCCCACCAGGAAGAAGGATGGCAATCCTGATAAAATTAAATTTAAATTCCTCTCCCTATCAACCTCTAACCCTATCACTATCCCTTCATGAAACTGACCCTATACTCACCCTAAGATATATACACTATCCCTGGCCAAAATAAGGTACTTCACCTTAAGGGCCTAGTACCTAGGGCACATCAAAAGAAAAACCTCTCCATAGGAGAGAAGCCCTACTGGTACCAAGACTGCCATACTCCAAAGACCTGATCTTCCCGAGGTCACCAGTGATGTTCCTACAGACCTCCACCTCGGAGAGGACTTTCTGTTGGGTCGATACTAAGCACCGTGCATTCCATGTGTAGTACCTAACCACTAAACTAACTAAGAATAAAGTGCCCCGGTCTCGGCCACCCAGGGACCTGAATGCCCCATAAGCCCACTCCGGATAGGTAAGGCCGGCAAGTTGACTCCAGTTGATGGAAGCGCCCACCCGGTTGTAAACCCCTATATTAAAGGGACAATGAAGCAGGAAGTGGTCCATGCTTTCCAGCGTGTCCCCGCACTCTTCTCGGGGACATCCCCGGTCATCAGAGTTCCTACACTTCAGGTTGTCCCTTACATATAGCTTCCCCTGAAAGCAGCACCAGGCCAAGTCCCAAAACTTCTGGGGGATCCTTTTCATGTTCAAAAGATACAACCCCACCCTCAGATCCCGACCTGGGCAGTCCCTGAGCGCCAGAGGCTTCTGGAAGTGGGTCAACAGAACCCGTTTGTCAAGGAACTGCCTTGACTGGGTCCTGATCTCCCACACTCCCAGACCCCACCGGCGTATCGCCTTCAGAGTCGGGGTAGCGTAAGCCGGAAGATATCCATGGGGTGTACGGAGGTCCTTCACTCGCCCTCCTCTCTCCCATTCCTGGAAGAAAGGCCGAAACCATTCCCTGCAGGAGAGTACCCACGGAGAAGCCCTCTCTGACCAGAGGTTTGCGATGTTAGCTTTCAAGAAGGTGTTCGTAAAGAACACCACAGGGTTTACCATAGATAAACCCCCTAGTCTCCTCGTGCGGTACGTAACCTCCCTCTTGACTAGGTTCATCCTGTTCCCCCATAACAGTTGGAAAAACAGGCTGTAGATCCTAGTGTAGTAAGCCTCTGGCAAGATACATACACTGCCCAGATAGATAAACAAGGGGAGCAGGTATGATTTCATCAGGTGTACCCTTTCCCTGAGGGTCATAGACCAACCCTTCCACTGGTCCACCTTCTGAGCGGCATCCTGGAGCTTACCATCCCAGTTTTTGGTGGGATAATCATCTTGGCCGAATGTGATGCCTAAGACTTTTGCTGACTCTTGGGGCCCTGGAAGGGTGTCCGGGAGATCAAACGTGGGGTCTCCCCCTCCCAGCCAGAGACTCTCACACTTATCCCGGTTGATCTTAGACCCGGATGCCTCCGAGTAGCGGTCCACCTCCGACATCACCACATCGACCTCCTCTCTTGAGGAGACGAAAATAGTGACATCGTCAGCGTACGCCACCACTCTCTGGGCGACATCCAGCTCCGCCAGACTCATCCCGACTCCCGCCAACGGCCCACAATCTACCCTCCGGACGAAGGGATCGATTGCGAACACGTATAAAAGCGGGCTAAGAGGACAACCCTGACGGACTCCGGAACCCACCACAAAAGAGCGGCCAGACCACCCGTTCACCAGCGGGAAACTCTCTGCCCCTGCATACAAGATCTTAAGCCAATTAACAAAAGTAGTTGGTAAGCCATATCTCAGGAGGACGGACCATAGGTACTCGTGGTTCACCCGATCAAATGCTTTGGCCTGATCCAAGGACAGCAAGTACCCCTTCCAGAGACCTGCACTACTCCGCTCCACTGCCTCCCTGACACTAAGGACAGCACTTAAGGTGCTTCGGCCTGGAAAAGAGCAGTGCTGAGCCCCCGAAAGGAGCCGGGGTGCAAACTTCACCAGCCGATTAAACAATATCTTAGCCAGAAGCTTCCTGTCCGTATTGAGAAGAGCTATGGGTCTCCAATTCTCAATCCGGCTAGGATCTTTACCCTTTGACAGAAGAATCAGGGCTGACCTCCTCATTGACTTTGGCAGAGTGCCCGAGGAGAGACACTCATTGAATACCTCAGTCAAGAGGGGAGCTAAAGACTCCTTAAAGGTCCTGTACCACTCGGATGTTAAGCCATCCGGACCTGGCGACTTCTTAGGGGCAAGCCCCTCGATCGCCATTCTCACTTCCTCTTCCCTGATTTCTTCTGCCAAAACATCAAGAGAGGGGTCTACCCCTGGCTCAGGAATGGTTTCAGTCAGGAAAACCGACATCCTGTCTCGATCTAGATCTTTCCTTCCCAAGAGGTGCGAGTAGAAGGATCTGACAACCTCCAAGATCCCTGATCTGGACCGATTCAGAGATCCTGTACTATCAATCAGTCCTGAAATGACTTTACTACTCACTGACATCTTACAGTTTCTGTAAGGGTCGGGCGAGCGGTACTTCCCGAAATCCCTCTCAAAAACCAAAGATGTGTGCCTATCGTACTGACACCTCATCAGCAAGGACTTCACTCTGGAGATATCCTCTCGGCTACCTCCAGTCGAGACGAGAAGCTCGAGTTTCCTCCTCAGACCCTGATACAGGCGGTACCTGTTCAGGGACCTGAGGCTCGAGAGCTGGCGGAAGAACCCCGCAACCCGCTTCTTGAATATCTCCCACCACTCTGACTTACTACTACATAGGCCCAGTAAAGGTACCTGGCTCTGAAGAAAATCCTCAAAGGACTGTCTTACTTCCGCTTCCTCCAGGAGGGACGAATTCAGCTTCCAATAACCTTTTCCCATCCGGGGGGTCTCTGAAACATTCAGGGAAAACAAAATCATACAGTGATCGGAGAACTCCACCTCAACCACGGACACTACGGAAAAGACAGCTTCCTCCTTTAAATAAAACCTATCTATCCTAGACCTGCGACTACCTTGATGATAGGTGAAACCCGTGTGGCCTGAGGGGCTCCGGATGTGGGCGTCCTCTAGGCGAGCTTCTCTAGCTATGCTAATCAGTGCCACACTATCGCAAGTCAGCGGACCATTGGAGCCTCTCCTATCTTGGGACCTCGTGACATTATTGAAGTCCCCTCCAAAGATCACTTGCCGACTCGTAAAAAGAAAGGGCTTAATCCTCATAAAGAGATCTTTACGGCCCCGCTTAGTTTGCGGGGCGTAGATGTTAATGAGCCGGAGCTCTTGTCCCTTCATGAAGACATCTAAGATCAGGCACCTCCCCATTTCTAATTCAATAACCCGTCGGCATTCAACAGGAGCGGTAAAAAGGACCGCCACCCCACTATACGGCTCAGCCGCAAGAGACCAGTGGGAGGGACCGCGCCTCCACTCTCTTCTGGCTTTTACCAGAGAGGCTAGATCTGACAACCTGGTCTCCTGTAAAAGGAAAATGTCGGCTTCAACACGGCCGAGAAAATCAAAGGCTGCGAATCTAGCCGTATCTGACTTTATACTGGCACAGTTAATAGATGCCAGCGTCAATGGGGTGAGTGCCGCCATACAGGGTGATTAAATTAGACGGCCACACCCTTTACTTTCTCTTTCCCTTCTTTTTTGCCCCCTCATCCCCCGAAGAAGACGAGAGGGCAGGACCACTCTTGGATCTTTTTTTACACTCCGATTGATCCATATGGTCCCCGTCTCTGTCCGGCTCCGGTCTAGCCCTGCCCTCTGAGGAAGGTGCCTCAACAGGACAGGGCCCAGTTCCCCCCAGAGGCTCCTTCTCCCTAGGCACCCCGTCCTCACCTTCCCCCTCCAAGGAGGGGGAGGAGATGGTATCGAGGACGAGGTATCGGTTTGACAGGTCAATCAGAGGGGGGGCAGTCAGGCTTCCGTTTTGGACCTGGCCCGTAGTACAAGGAACTTCAGAGGGCTCTGACCTCTTCTTTCTCCCTTTCCTTTTGCCCTTATCTTTCTTTTTGGGCCTCACCCCACTTTCCTCATCCACACTTTCATAGTGGGAGGAATCGGAAGGGTCGGCCATATTGCCTTTCTCTCTGTGAAGTCTCCTGATCTCCTCATCCAGCACGTTCTCTTCTAGGGCTTCAGCGGTTACAGGGCCAGCTTCAGGAGCAGGGGCTAAAGCTGCCCCCGTCACCTGGGCACTCTCCAGCTCCCTACTCCTTCTACGATTTTCCTCCCGCCTTAGTTTGGCGGGGCCCTTTTTCCTCCTCACTAGCCCTGTTGCGCCCCCATCCCTGCCCGTACCCTCCCCAGCCGAGGCAACTTCGCAGCTCTCCTCAGCCGGAGCGGCCGCCGCACGGGCGAAGGCGCTAGGACAACGGCTAAAAGGGTGCCCGAGGACACCACACAGGTGGCACCGGATCTGCCTACAGGATGCGGCCAGATGACCCACCCCACCACACAAAGCGCAGACCTGCACAGTACAGGCTGCGCTAAAGTGGGTGGGGCTGCCACACCTGTGACAGACCTTGGGTTGCCCCTGGTAGAAGACCTGGATCCTATCGCGTCCAAGGAAGGCGGCTGACGGAATGTGGGCAACTGTACTCCCTGAACGCTTGAGTTTGACGGAAAACGTCCAGGCCCCGGACCAGATCCCGTGCTCATCCAAGTTTTTCTTGGGCATATCCGTCACATCCCCATACCGACCAAGCCAGGTCATAATGTCATAACAAGAAAGTGACTCGTTACGGGTCAAAACGGTAACTTTCTTGACAGAGTTCTGACGGGAAATCGCCTTGACGGCAAAATCCCGCCAGCCGGGCTCGTTCTTTGCCACTTCGTAGTTTGACCAGAAGAGTTCGAGACCCTCTGGCCGTACGAAACTGACATCAAACTCGGATGAACCGTAGGGGTGAATGAGGGCAAAGATGTCACTTGCCCTGAATTCCATCTGAAGGAGGAGCTCAACCACTTTACAGCGAGGTGGGCACGCATCCTCGCCCCTCCAAATCAGACGGACCACATTCCTACGGTTACTGTCCTGCCCGGTTGTCGGGAGGGACCAGACCACCTCCCCATTCCGCTCTCGGAAAGCCCCCAAACCGTGCCTCTCTATCCAGAAAGACAGGTCGACCTCACCCCTTCCCTCTACCTGGATCGACCTGTCGCCCCTGCGTAAAGCCTCCAGGAGGCGCTGTTGCAAGTGGCCTCCAGAGCCGGACAGAGATGGGGACCCCCCTGAACCCCCGGCAGTGACATTGGCATAGCTCCTAGAAGCAGCCACTACCGGGGGGGCAGCCAGACCAGACCCAGACCCAGAACCGTCAGTACAGCCACTCACACCACTACTCCCATCTTTATTCCCATTCATACCCGACTTTCCACTCTTACCACTACTAGTCCCACCATCATTCACTCCACTTACACTCCCACATGCACTCCTCTCATCCACAACACTACTACACTCAGCATTCTCACATCCTCCACTCATTACCTGCCTAACAGATTCTGGGCTGGCTGGGACTTGTAGTATAGCTGGTTTAATAATGTTCTTTGCTTTCTTAGCTGTTGCTGGGGTTGACGCCAAGGGCTCCTCCTCCATGGGCGATGTCCCTTCTGGAGTCTGGAGCTGCCCCCCCGGGCGCACCCCAGCTCCGCCCACACTCTCTGACACGCAGGGAATCCCCACCGTGCCAGCTGTGCCCGTCCGCACGGGCTCTGCAGCAGACTCTGACGCCCGGACACTCCCCTCCCTCACAGAGGAGTGCCCCGCAGCGCCCACAGAACATATAGTACTCGGAGGACCGCCCCCTGAGCACCTGGACCCACCATTCTCTGCCAACGGCGCCTGGACACTCCCCCCCCTCACAGGGGAGTGCCCCGCAGCGCCGGTAATGCCCACAGCACTCGGGGAACCGCCCCCCGAGCACGCGGCGGCATAGCTTGCCTCGCCACTTCCCACCATGAGCCCATCCTGCCCCTCCCTACCGGCAGGATGGGTGGGCTTCACATCTATTGCGCCTACAGCCTTTTCAGACGCCATGCTGTACCCCCCTTGCTGGCCCCGGTCCATGACAGGAACGGGGTCTGGCAGTTTGGGGGGCCCAGCAGCCTGAACCAACTTCACAGCTGGCCCAGACTGCTTGAATGAATGAAAAACAAAAGATACCGTTTCCTGAACTTTCTGCTTCTTCCTTTTTTTCACTACATCATTCTTGCCAAGATCTTCACCAAAGGCAAAATCCTCAAAGCGGGTAGGTGACTCCTGCTGCACAATAGCTCTCAGCAAACCCCCACTAGCTGCGTCCTCTTCACAGCTATCCTCCATCTCCCCATCACTGGAAGGTAACGCCACTTGATAGGGCTCTGGGTAGCTATCTTGGGGGGGCTGGGGGTCACATGCACCAGGGGCAGCATCCCCCTCACTCTCCACAGCTTCACCTGACTCTCCATCACCTTCCTCCTCTCCATCTTCCTCCTCACTGCTGTCCTCATGGCTGTCTGCACATGCATGCGGGTTTTTAAATCTTTCATTGTTAGTAAGTTTTTCCTTAAAGAACCCTGCATCCTCAGCAATGTTCCTTCTGGCCTCCTCCACCTCAGCCACCTTTGCCTTAAGAGCCCGCACCTGAGCAGTAAACTTCTGCCTCTTACCTGCAGAGGCATTGTCAGCCTGGTAGCGTGAAAACTTCAGGTCTTCCCTCAGGCTCCTAAGTTTTCTTCCCAACTCTTCATACTCCGCCATCTTGGATTGGATCCGTGACCCATACATCTCCAGAGACTCCCTTGGACCCCGTACCCCCCATTGCTGGGGTTCAGGGGTAGCAGAAGGTCCGCTGTTCTTGGCTGTAGCCTTGCGTCCTTCGGGTTTGGACGGGGGAGCGGGCTCCGCATTTCTGCGGGCCCTGCTGGAACGCCTCACCCCGACCTTGGAACCGGCTGTAGATGCTATCTTCCCCCCTCTCGCCAGCCGGGAACGAGAGGTAGAAGCCCGAGACTCCCTTGGCTCCATGCAGGAAAGCTCTCCCCAGGGGCCTGCCACACCCCTGGGAAGGCAGGTGAAAAACGCTGCTTCTCTCTGTGTGGAAGTCTGGAGCTCAAAGGAGACACACCCGACAACTTCACACACTGAAACTGCTGTGTTCAGAGGATGTGCTCTCTGCTGACACCTCCGTCCATGTCAGGAACTGTCCAGAATAGGAGCAACCCCCATAGCAAACATCTCCTGCTCTGGACATGGACAGAGGTATCAGCAGAGAGCACTGTGATCAGACTGGAAATAACTACACAACTTCTTTTATAAGCATTTATAAGCCTCTTTGTAAAGTATTAATGGTTCTGTGGGAACATTATATCATCCTGAAAAAAATAGGTGTGGGGGGGATATATAAAATATGCTTCTTCCTACTTTGTCGAGTGCCTTTTTTTTTTTTTTTTTAGCGAAATAGGAAAGAGATATTTAAAGGACATCTGCAGCAAAAGACTGAGGGTTGTTACATTACATGGTAGAAGTGGTATAACCCTGTGTTTTAGATAGAATCCCACAAACCCACTTCTTCAAATCAGCTATCTTCAGTACACAAGGCCCTAGGAAATAACACCTTTAAAGCCAGGTTTTAGAGAAAACAACTTGAATTTTACTTCAGATGCAATTTCAACACAAAAGAATAACACTTTGGAATGTTTAAGATTTGAGATACAGTACTTGAGGTACACTTTGCAGTTTAGGAGCAACTGGTAAATTGTCACTGGTCATAGTCCAGAATTAATTTGCAGATTTGAGATTTAATTGTGTTGAGACTTCTAGTTTTACAGAAATTTAGACTTGATTCTCCCTTGTAGTATGTGCTAGAGGCGAGGTCTACCCTGGGTGATATATGTCCAGCATGTTCTTCACTACTCTTGAGATGAGACTTAGGTGAAGACTTGACTTGTAACGGGAACTCTTCACTAGCTTTACGTCCTTTTTACCTGAGAAAGCTAACTTACGTTTCCTCTGGTTATCTGAGACACAACCTTTTTGAGCACATCCGGAAAGGATTTCCGCAGACGTGAGTCTAACGCTAACTAGGCCAGGTATATGTAGGAATAGTGCACCTAGTCTTCCTTTGCAATGTCCTTATTCGTAGTCACTAAAGTCTGCATTTTAGCTCTCCTTTTATACAATAGTTTAACGCTTGGGTACCCTTGTGGACTGGGTCATAATCTCTTTTACCAAGTAAATATACATATTTTCCAGGTCAAAAATGGTTGAAATTGCATTTCAGAATGCCCCAATCTGCCCCAAAATGCCCCAAAATGTAATCTGATATTGTTGCACACATGTTATAGAGGACGATCTAGGGAACATTACAACATTGCCTGATATAATTGCTCCTCAAAATAGGTAACATACATGGGGGGCTTAAATATTGGTAAACCAAAGACTGAGATAGTCCAGGGTAAGTCTAGTGGGATATGATTTGGTCAATGAATGCTAATTTCTTATCATTTTATTATCATTACAAACATGGCCCATATACAACCTGATGTGGTAACTGATACCTCTACCTTTTTTATTGCCACTAGCCTTGACTACCATTCCTCTTCCTGTACCCCACCAGTCCACAGAATCTTAGAGATGACAGATAGACACATATTCCTGTATGTGTCACCCACACTCTTCATAATTTCCTAGAGATGAAAGATTCTCTGTCAGGGCCCAGCAACCTGAACTTCACAACAAATCAGTTACAAGGATCTGGCGAAGTGTTCCAGAGTTCAGTAGCAATGTGAACAGAACACTGCATAGAGAGAACTGCAACCAGATGTCTGCCCATCCTCCACTTCCCATATCCAAATTGCAGAAAGGTCACAGAGCCCCGTCTGGACATTAACCTCTAGCTTACCAGATATTCTGTGGGAAAACACATGAAACAATATCAATTAACCAGTGTGGCAGTGGGGAATGAGGAATATTAGATTAAAAAGAATATCAGGTCTGGCAAAAAAGCAACCAAGAAAGAGGTGCAAGACTGACATGGATAAATTGAGGCATTATAACCCATGCATAAAAGGGGAAATGAGGGGTAGAAATGACATAGATCAATAATGGCATGAGAGCATGAACACTGGAGCTAAGAAGATACAAGAGGTCAAGAAATTGAGACAATTAGAGCAAGAAAAGATGAGAGTGTAAGTGAATAAGAGGAGAAGGCGCAGCGCTAGAGACAGAGAATAAGTGAGAAACAAAGGGAAAAAAATAGACCAAAGCTGCTGCAAAATAGGACAATGCTATATAAAGAAGAGAAATATTTTAGGGCATCTAAATAATGGAACAAATAAAGTATTGTACATAAAACCGATAGAAACAAAACGAAGGTAGCAACTGAAAAAAAACCTGAAAGAAAGACTAATGTTTATATCCAGGTGGATACAAAGGAAGGGGAGGCACGGAGACTGTGTTTACAGAGACAAAGGGGGAGAGACAAAGGCTCAGAAATAGAGAGAGAATGTTAAAACACACTGACAGAAGGAATGTTATCTATGCAGATAGCACGGACACTTCAACTTGGATCATTTAGATAATAGAGACCAGACAGATATACAGGATCTAGGAACAGACAGGCAGACTGTGTGAGGAGAGAAGAAGGGTATGTGCGCAGTGTAAATACGTTCTCCGAAGGTTGATTTACCATGATCTACATGATGCACATATCTAAGGATAGAGGATGAACAGGGAACAGATCCATAACTTTAAAAATCCCCCTCTCTAATGCAATGTATGAGACAGTGCCCCCACCACCACCACCTCCCATGTACCATTATGACATTGGTGTCTCCTTCTATTACAGGGCTTTGATTTTAACTTGCAGGGGTTAACTTTCAGTAGATGCATTGCTGCATGACTAGGCCTTGGGCTTCCTTCAGGAACACCAGGCAAACTTCTTAGGTCCTTACACAAGCGGTACCTCAGCATGCACTGACTAGAGCTACAACTCTAGGTCCTCCCTGGTGTATAAGGGAGCAATTTGGAGGGATCCCATTCACCTTACACCTTTTTTGGTAACATAGCCCTTATAAACAGTGTTTTAAAGGCACCATAGCATATTAATACGTTACATAACATTGCATTAACCCATACATGACTTAATATGGTAGAGAGAGTTCTGAGGAGTGAGGGGACAGGGCACATTGACTGAGTCTGCCCGATAGGCCTGGCAGGGGTATAGAAGGGCACCTTCTGTATTGGGCCACCACAAACCCCCCCTCTATGAAAAAGCCATCCTCAGCGTATTTCCTTGAGGGTGGATGAAGGAAGGCCACTGGCCCATGAAAGGGAAAACAGTATCTGGGGGAAGGAACCGATGTCCTGCACAGGGCTGATAATTGGGAAATGTGTGAATGTGTGCAAGGCATCATGAAATCTGGGGATAACCAACGGATTTTGGGTCGCACTGTACAGCCCAGTGTCAGAAAGCTGGGTTTGCGTCCGAGCTGGGTTTGGGTCTTCCTGCAGGACAATGACCCCAAACATATGTCAAAAAGCACCCAGAAATGGATGGCAACAAAGCGCTGGAGAGTTCTGAAGTGGCCAGCAATGAGTCCACATCTAATTCCCATTGAACACCTGTGGATAGATTTTAAAATTGCTGTTGGGAAAAGACGCCCTTCCAATAAGAGAGACCTGGAGCAGTTTGCAAAGGAAGAGTGGTCCAACATTCCGGCTGAGAGGTGTAAGAAGCTGTCACGATCACACCCTATCGGTCCAGCCAAGACGCTAGAGAGAGTGTGATGGTGCAAGGGTTAAGGCCGCCAGACCTCTGGGTATCCACTACTAGTCCCAGCAAGTCACCAAATTAACCCTTAGATAAACGTGTTTCCACCAGAGCTGCCTTCAGAAAGGCGAGCTCCTATATTTAGAGATCAAAGACCAGAGCTGATTAATTAAACATTTAATCTGATAAAAGTTATTACAGTGCTATGCATAAAAATAAACAAATGACATACAGTTACAAAAATATGAAAGAGTTTAGCAAGGCAAGTTCAGAAAACAAAAGATGAAGTTCTTACAGCATGATGATATAGCAGTCCATGAGAGTGAGTTCCAGCTGTTCTTAGGATGGTCTTGTCAGCTTGTTGCACAGCATTGAACACACTGAGTCTAGCATTGATAAATATTATATATCAGCCTTTTTGGAAGGGAGACTCCATTCCCCCCTCCCCTCTGATCCCACCAGGGGGTCTTCTCTCTTCCTGGCCCCTTATCTGTTTGATTATATGATGGGACCAGAGTGCAAGACTTCAAAAAAGCCTTTGACTTCAAAGGAGATGTAAACAAACAGCCAGTGCTGTGCAATACACAAACCCACAGTCTGAATGACCTCTCACCCCCAGGTCTTGGATAATCCACCCCAAACAGTTATAATTTATAATACACATATAGGATTTTAATAATCAGGCCTTGGGCCTGACACCTCCCCCTTAAGATGGGGACAGAGAGATATTGCCTTGCCAGGCTGATAGATCTGTCTCCATTAACCGTCTATTTCTTTTCTTGACACCACAGGCCCTGCATTCCCAGGCAAAGATGGCACTGAAGGGGCCTAGTACCTTATTAAGCTGCCTCCTCCTTTCATCTGAGAGCTGTGGATTGATCTCCACATCCTGAAGGGATCCCTGGCTCTTAGCTTCCTCCACTAGGTCTAGTAGGGGGTCACTACCCAGCCCTTCCTCTGGTGCACTACATACACTGAGTACCACCTTCTCACGGTCATAGTATGCCATATTAATGCGGTACTGTCTCTGCCTCCGACCTTTCTCATCAAGGGCAACTACATATGTGGTGGGGAAGGGACCCTCCCAGGCAGCCTGCAGCTTATTCTGCCTGATGGGGTTCAGAACCATTACCTTCTGTCCCACTTCATAGACCCGGTCCCTTGCATGGTGATCATACCAGTACTTCTGCCTGGACTGTGCTGCTGTGAGGTTGTCATGTACCAGCCCAGACAATGTCTGCATCCTGTCCCTGAATCTCAGAACATACTCCACCACAGAAGTCTCAGGGGCATGTAGCCCCCCTTCCCATTCTCCCCTAGCATTTATTTCAAGGTGCCCTTGTTACCGGACACTCTGTCCAACCAATGTAGAGGGCTGTGATCAGTTATGACAGTAAAATCCCTGTCATACAGGTATGGCTGTAATTTTTGCAAAGCCCAGACCACAGCTAGACATTCCTTCTCTATGACCGCATAGGCCACTCCCAAATGTCCTGCCAGGGGGGTCTCATGGGCCAACCTCAACAGCTCTTTCCTGTACTGCCTAGGAACCACTAACTGCCTTTCTCTCCTGGGTCCCTAGCATGCCTTTGGAAAGGGACTCCCAGTACAAGATATAATTTTCCCACTATACCCGATGCCCATCTGTGTCAACATCTGTATGCTCAGCACGTTGTTTCGGCCCTTCAAGGGAAGGGTCACTGCGCAGAGCTTCCCGGAAATGCTCATTTCCCTCCCCCCATCTTGGGGCATCAGGGAGCACATTTCCCCCAGATAAACTAGCATCTTCACCTTCCTCTGCTGGGGCTTGCAAGTCACACAGCTTGCCCGTTGCATCATACACAGGGCTGTCACTCCTTCCCTCCTCCTCCTTAGGCTCACAGGATTGGGACATATCACTCACTGCTGGTCCCTCATCCTTAAATGTCACCAGGGGCACACCAACCCCTCCCCCTAGCCCATCTCCACTAGGTTTTGGCATTGGCAATGCATTGTCACCACATTTTACAATACACCCCATTTCACTTTTGGAAAACATTACTGGTTCAGTCACAGGTAAACAGTTATCAATCCCCTGCACCCCCTCCCAGTTACCACGTTTTACAATGTCTCCCAAAGTCTCGCACAGTACCTCAGAATGAACAGGGCTCTCTCCTAGCCCATCCGGTGTGCAGGTAGTGTCCTCTGGAGCATAATGACAGAGCATCCGACCCAAATCATTCTCCGGCAGAACATTAACAGGGATGTCCTCAGAGACCCCCACCTCCCGCAAACCTTTGCCTGTACCCCAATCCAGGTACATACAGGCCATGGGCCCAGCAGGCCGCACACCTCCAATTCCTTTTAAAGCCATGGTTCTTCCAGGGATGATGTCCTCTGTATCCACCACTTCAGGCCGCACCAAGGTAAAGGAGGCTCCAGAATCCCACAAACCCACTGTCACCCGGTCACCCACAGTTACACTCTGCAGGTTATCCACTCTTTTCTCCACCGCTCCAGACACCAGAAGAACGGCTGTGTGTCCTCCAGCTACTAGTGGAGAATTCTTTTTGTTGGGGCAAGTGGCACTCAGGTGCCCCATATTGTTGCATCTCTAACATCGGCGGGTGTCCCTCTGACCTAATGTGGCTCCTGTTGCTTTTGGTAAGGATGGCAAGAATTTCCCGGCTGACCTGGTGGTGCTTTGTGGTTGTGTGGCTCCCCTCCAGGTACTTGCTCCAGATTGTGCAGATCCACGCTTTTCTGCTGGCGCCTGGTTGTTGGCAAAGTCATCTCCTAGTTCTGCTGCTTCCATGGCTGTCTTGTGCTTGCGGTCCAAAATCCACTCTCTTGCTTCAAAGCTCCGTGTTTGGAGAAACTGATCCAGGACCATCAAGTCCTCCAGGGCCTCATAGGTAGTGACTTGTAGGCCCCAGTCCATTGCCTGAATGCAGTCCTTAGCTGACCTGCATGTTGAGTGCAGCTTTCTGTGGCACTTTGTTGCAAAGTCCGAAACTTTTTCTGATAAGTCTCTGGAGTCAGATTAAAACTTTTGAGCAGGGCAGATTTTATTGCCTCATAGTCCTGGTCACTCTCAGAGGAAAGAGAAGCAAACACATCCAGAGCTTTTTCTCGCAACCATGTGGTTAGATATCGTCCCCACTGTTCCTTAGGTACATGGAACTGCCGGCAAACCTTTTCAAATCCCCTCCGGAACACATCCAGATCACCAACATGGGGAAATGTTCCAAGCAGGGTTTGTGGTCTCCTTGATCCTGCACATCACTCCGTGTGGATGAAGCATCCCCTCTCAACCTCAAAACCTCCAGTTCATGCCTTCGCTGGGCCGCATATAAGAGTCCAAGGCCTCATGTGGAGTACTGTCCTGATGGGGAGTAATGTTGTATTCCCCAGGAGATATCAGTCCTTGGATGGCAGTTCCAGCTGTAGGACTTTGTCTCATGTCACTCAGCTCTTTTGCACGGGCATCATACTCCACAAGATCAGCAATAAGTTGTTCCTTGTTCTTTCCTGCAGTAGGGATCTGCTTTTCTTGGCACATTAGCTCCAGTGCAGGCTTGGACTGCTTGCGATATGCCTCTATACTTCCGAGATGAGACAGAGGAGGTAAAACAGGAGATGGGGAGGACAGGACTGTCTTGCACTCTTTTTGTATGTCTTTTAAACCAGCACTGAGCTCTGTCTTTGGAATTTACACACAAGAATATGTATGCAATTTCTTTTTAGTGTTAAGATTTCCTTACAGGTAAAATCCAGCAAGCAGTAAAAATCTCTAAATATATCCCGACGCTGCCACCAGTTGTCATGATCACACCCTATCGGTCCAGCTAAGACGCTAGAGAGAGTGTGATGGTGCAAGGGTTAAAGCCCCCAGATCCCTGGGTATCCACTACAAGTCCCAGCAAGTCACCAAATTAACCCTTAGATAAACACGTTACCAGAGCCTCCTTCAGAAAGGTGAGCTCATATATTTACATATCAAAGACCAGAGCTGATTAATTAAACATTTAATCTGATAAAAGGTATCACAGTGCTGACTATATAAAAATAAAGAAACAAATGACATACAGTTACAAAAATATATAAAAGAGTTTTGCAAGACAAGTTCAGAAAACAAAAGATGAAGTTCTTACAGCATGATGGTATCAGTCCATGAGAGAGAGAGTCCAGCTGTTCTTAGGATGGTCTTGTCAGCTTGTTGCCCAGCATTGAACACCCAACTTTGAGTCTAGCATTGTTTTAAATATCATATCTGCTTTCTTGGGAGGGAGACTCCATTCCCCCCTCCCCTCTGGTCCCACCAGGTGGGGCCTCTCTCTTCCTGGCCCCTTATCTGTTTGATTATATGATGGGACCAGAGTGCATGACTTCAAATGAGCCTTTGACTTCAAAGGAGAATTAAACAAGCAACCAGACCCCCCAATAAAATGCAATATACAAAACACAGCCTGAATGACCTCTCACCCCTGGCTTGGATAATACATCACACAGTTATAATTACAATACACATATAGGATTTTAATAATCAGGCCTTGGGCCTGACACCCCCGCCTTCTTTATATACATCAACAAACACATATATCAATGATATGTACAAGATAGGACTAAAAGAAACATGATTAATAGGACGAAATACATGTAAGCAGAGGTAAAACATATCAGGAAATGACAGCAGTAGACTGAAAAGGAGGCTGTGACGTGGATTCATTCACAAAGATCGATGGTAAATTTATAGATGGGACTCGCTCAGCTTCTTTTTTTTAAAATGTGCATCCTGAGCTGTGTATGGAGTAACTGTATGGTAACAGAAGTAGCTGTGTGGTGTTACTATGCACTGAATTATTAGTTAACAGGGCATGCTGCGGCCAGTAGTAGATTGAATGAGATGTGTCTGCTCACTGTACAGTGTGAGACATTGAACAAATAGGGATCTATTAGAGATTGGGGAAGGCTCAGAAATTGGGGAAGGCCTTTTTTTTTTTTTTTTTTTTAAACTTTACTCACTTGTTCCCCATTGGCCAAGTACATTATGATGTCATAGACACACCTCCTTTTTCCCGATTTTGGCACCACTTTTTCACTATTTATACCTGTAAGTGATACACTAATGTAGATGCTTTTATTCCTGCAATTGACAAAGGGGTATTTCATTCCCAAAACACTTCTTGTCTTTTTATCTGTTCATTTTACTTATTTTATTTAGTTTTTTTGGGTTTTATGCTACATCCCTATAAATAAATAAATAGACAATTTAATATATCACTACTGCTGATATTGTATCTTCTTAAGGTAGCACCTCATATAGCAGTCACCTTTTGTTTCATTTATTCGGTATCTATAAAGTTGAAGGCACTGTAAATTTTTTGCGGATTCACGGCCAAATGGTTGCAGGTGTAGTTCATGGCAAGTCCGCCAGGTGCATCACTTAAACGTTTGTGAAGAAAACCTGAAAAACTGCAGTGGTACTTCCCAAAAAAAGTTTTTAGTCTCACTGCATTGTAATAAAGAAAATAGACTTCACTTGAGATACTTTAACCAGGAAATTTGCCCTACCAGCCTCTATGGTCAATGTGCTTCCTGGGCTGGGTCACAAAACGTGAGCCCCTCGCTTGGGCTCCTTCCTGGGGTTAACAGTGGTGTTCCACGCCATCCTGGAGACATTGGAATTGGAGATGATGGGATTGACAGTGACCACCATCTGTACAAAGGCGGCTTGCACTGGGGGACAAACAGTTGGTGCCAGGTGGGCCTGCCACACCTCCTCCTCAGCAGGAGTAGGCCTGGGCACATCTGTACTGGATACTGCTGCTCCTTGACTTGGGGTGTACTTGAGAGCGGTGACATCCATCTTAGGTAGCTTTGACAGGTGCTCATGTATATAACGGACTACTTGTGGCTCATCGCCAAATACCCACTGTGGGAGTGGGGGTGATTTGGGGTGTGCTGTGGGCTTCTGGACCTGGAGGGCAGACTCAGGGCTGGAGTCGGGTGAGGGAGTGTAAAAAGCGGCCTCAGCCAGGGTACTCACTCCAGATTCCTCAGTGTTGATCTCCACCCAGGATCCCCAGGTCTGGTGGTGCAGGGACAGCCTCACTGGCAAAGCTCCACAGGATGATGCGGGCATTCTGCCCTCAGGAGTCGCTGGCCACTGCTCGTCATCCTCCGGAAACGGGACCTTCAGGCAAGCTTCCACTCCTTCCAGCGACAAATGGTCCGCAAGCTTCTGGAAGACTTGAGCTGCGACAGCTGCTGCTTTCCGGGACTTTGCCTGAGGACTCTGTCTGCTTTTTATCTATACCAGGGAAGCTCTAGTGATGTATTTGTCCATACATGGGAACTTATCGCATATGAACAGTTAGACTTTGTGAGTTTCCCTGGGGAATAAAGAATAGTGAAAGTTATATTGGAGAAGAAGTGAGCAGTGAGGGAGAGATAGTAGCATAGCTGACAAGAGTCCATCTCCCAGTGAGAGGGTCGGGGTAGAAGAGGGTCTTGGGAAACTGGTTCCTCTCATCCCCCAGCCTCAGTCAACAAGCAGAAGCCCTCTAAGGGGTTGCGTACCCCCCCCTGTCTGTGCAGTTTCCATCCTGGATCTGATGTTAGGAGAGGTAGAGCTCACTGTGCGGATAGATTACAGATCCATCTATGCTGTCTGAAGAACATAATCCACAGCCTATTGTCCCCTTTATCATCTCTTTTGAGCGCCACCTTTTGCCCTTCTACTGTACTAATACATACTGTGATTTTTGGCAGTGGACTATTATGTACAGGCTAGAAGGGGGCCAAAACAGCAATCTTTTGGTCTTCTTTAGGCTAATGTAGCCCTATAAACATGGTGGCTCCCTGCTCCGTCATAGCATTCAGCTGAATTTTTTTCCTAAGGATATGGGTACGGTTGAAAAAGGTACAAAAAGCAAATTAAACCGACCATGCTACCCAAGCCTAGTAGACTCGAACATATCAAAATCAATCCAGCCTATCAGGATGCATTAAAAATTCGCCCTGATGGCCATCAACCAGATGACTATCCTTAGCCAGACATTTGTAACATCAGGATGTTAACACTTATTGTGGTCTCATAAAGTACCTAATATATATGGTCAAAAACAACTAAATCTGAGGGCATAAGTATGAGGAGATTCGGGGTGAGAGAATATAAGGATCCTGGTTTTGTGGTTGAAATTGAAATCAAAATGAAAAATTTAATATGCATAGTAAATAACAAAAAGAAGCCACAATAACCTTTTGTCTCAAGCCTTTATTCAAAGTAATCTTAAGAATCGGGGTAAATACTTACCATTTACCATAAGAATATGCCCAATAGTCTCTTCTAGTGTGAAGTTGTCATTAAGCAACCTCTAGACCCTGGTGGAGAACTTACCTGTTGTTACTAAGTATTTGCGCAGCTCCACTGCGCATCTGTCATCTTGTCTAAGTCCCGGGGGATAATTACGCGGATGACAGGCAGCTGATGGCGCATGGGTATATAAGATCTAGCGCGCATTAGATCCGTTCTTCTAAGTATTCGCGCAGGAGCTCCTGCGCAAGACGTCACAGCAGGATGTGACGTGACGGACCACACAAGGGATCCAGATACACCGATTTGCAGCTGCTTTTGCCGGTCATGGGGCTCTTCCCCATGATTGGCAGGTTGCAGTAGAGCTCATTTGATAGGCTGTCAGCAAGAATATAGTGATTGGCTGACATGGCTATCAATCTAAATGACTTAATCCCATTGGATCTGCTGAGTACGGCATTTTTTTAGTCAGTGCCCACTAGCCTCTTCACAACGCTACTTAGGTAGTGAAACATGTTGAGGGGGCCGTTTAATTTTTAATACAGACGCCTTTCACCACTTCATCCTCAATCAGGACATGATTAGGCGGCTGATAATTTTTAAACTAAGTGTATTGTGCGAAATGTAACTAATATAGATTGCACTTTTAATATACAAAAAATAAACAAAAAGAATAGGGTGTATGGGAAAATATTAGTTTTTTTTTTTGGGTTACCCACGGGCAAGAATTGTGGTTCCGTTTCTACGCAGTGCATTTTTTGGTGAAAATGATACCTTATCTTTATTCTGTAGGTTCATACGATGAAAATGACACCCTATTTATATAGGTTTGATTTTGTCGTATTTCTGGAAAAATCATAACTACATGCAGGAAAATTTACACATTTAAAATTGTCATCTTCTGCCCTCTATAACTTTTTTTTTCTGTGTATGGGGTGGTATGAGGGCTAATTTTTTGCGCCGTGATCTGAAGTTTTTAGCGGTACCATATATGTATTGATTGGACTTTTTGATCTCTTTTCATTCATTTTTTCATGATATAAAATGTGACCAAAAATACGCCATTTTGGACTTTTGATTTTTTTTGCGCGTACGCCATTGACCATGCGGTTTAATTAATGATATATTTTTATAATTCAGACATTTCCACACACGACGATACCACATATGTTTATTTTTATTTACACAGTTATTTTTTTTATTTTTTATTGGTGATTCAAACTTTTATTAAATCATCTTTATTCACTTTTTTTTCACTTTTTTTTGCAGTGTTATAGCTCCCATAGGGGGCTATAACACTGCACACACTAATCTTTTACATTGATCAATGGTTTCTCATAGGAAACCATTGATCAATGATTCTGGATCTCAGGCACTGAGCAGTCATTCGGTGAGCTGTCTTTACAGCTGTTCGGGATGCCGCGATTTCATTGCGGTGATCCCGAACAGCCCCCTGAGCTAACTGGCAGTGCTTTACTTTCACTTTAAATGCGGCGTTCAACTTTGAACGCCACGTCTAAAGGGTTAATAGCGTGCGGCACCGTGATCAGTGCCGCGCTATTAGCCACGGGTCCCTGCCGGGCCCGACCCGCCACGACGTGGCCCCGCATTATAGAAAGGGAGTGGGCTAAGGGCGTATAGGTATGCCCTCCATCCCCAAGGAGTTAAATATTGGCACCACATTTGCCATGTGCCAGTCCTGGGGAACAGTCCCTGTTACTATAGAGTCCCTGAATATTAAAAATAGGGGTCTGTCTATTACATTACTTAATTCCTTTAGAACAAGGGGGTGAATGCCATCTGGGCCTGGGGATTTGTCTGTTTTGACTAATTGTAGGTGGCACTGTACTGCTTCCTGGGTTAGACAGGTGACCTGTACTGGGGAGTTTACATTATATCGCTGTATTTCACCTGCCATTTAATTTTTCTCGGTGAATACAGTGTAGAAAAATGTAAAAGATTAACTTTTTCCTGATCCCCGTTTATAATTTATTCTTTATCGTTTTTTTAAAGGGTCAACATTTTAATTTTTAACCTTTATGCTATTTATATAGTTAAAGAACATTTTGGGGTTAGTTTTACTTTACTTACTTTGGCAATGAGTCTTTCTGTCTCTATTTTTGCGGCTTTTATCTGTTTTTTTTATTTTTTACATATTTTCACTGCCGTCCTGTTTTAGTAGTTTAAATGGTTTATTTTTGTCGTTTTTTGCCCCCTTAACATTTTTATTCATCCATATTGGTTTTCTTTTATTTCTGACCCTTTTATTCCCATAAGGTATATACATCTTACAGTGAGAATTTAAGATATTTTTAAAGTCTCCCATTTAGTGTCAGTATTCTTGGTTTTGAGGACAAACTTTGCCGTGTTCATTGTTTTTGTGGCCCCTCTAGAGGTTCCCTTATTGAAGAACCAAATAGAAAAGAACTTATAGAAAATGAGATTTTTAAAACATTTTTTAATAAGAATATATGAAGAGAGACAAGTGCACTCACCGCATCTGTTGCTTCATCTGTATGCTCTTATGGAAACATTCCAGCATCAGAAAGGGAGGAAAGTGTTCAGGGGGACCACAAAGGAGGAAGGTATTTTTAGGCTACGGAACCGTTTCGCGCTACATGCGCTTCATTAGGCTGCTCATTAGGGGCCTAATGAAGCGCATGTAGCGAAAAACGGTTTTGTAGCCTAAGAATTCCTCCCTCCTTTGTCGTCCCCCTGAACGATTGCCTCCGTTTCTGATGCCGGAATGTTTCCATAAAAGCATACAGATGAAGCAACAGATGTGGTGAGTGTGCTTTTCTCTCTTCATATATTGTTACAAGTGTGATGTCAACAAGTAATCTAGTTATCGGCCTGGATACCAGAGAACCGATTGGGTTAAATCTGCGACAGGACCTAATACTAACGTATTAAAATGCCTGGATATTTACAGCATACGGGGATTGTATGACATGGATATGTATCTAGGCATGGTAATATTAATATTTAGCTTGTAAGTTATGTTGTTCATTCTTTATATAGGAGGTCATTTGATGTTATGTAAGTTGTGGGCCTTTGACTATTACTTTACTGTATTTATATATGTGGGTTGATTTTTATGTAAGTTGTGGGCCTTTGACTACTACTTTACTGTATTTATACGGGTTTATTTGTAATATCATGGGATAAAATAACTTAAAATAATATCTTTATGTATGCATCTGTCAGGTGGTGATGTACAGGAAATAGCAGTTTTACCGGATCCTGGATTCCATGTCACATTTTTTAGATTATTTGTTGACATCCCACTACATGTTATCTACTTGTAGGATATATAAGAGTGAATATGTCAATGTCTTTTATGCCATGACTAAGGGCAGGGCTCAAGTCCTGAAGAAACACATGGGAATGGTGTTCTTGCACTTTTTCCACAGCAGGAGCACTGTCCCCATTAGCAGAAATCCTGCAGGACCAGCCCCTTAGTGGGAATCTTGAGTTCCCACACTTTTTTCCCAGGACTTGACCCCTGACTAAGGGTACTACTGCCCGAAACGCGCAGTTGAATATGCCCTGCCTGAATGTATTATCTATTCTTCAAATGAAAGCTTGATGTTTTACCTGCTACTGTGGTGTCGGACGTAATCTTTTTTGCACATTGTTTATGTGGAGGGGAACGTCACCTGACAATCCAGGCACAGGAGTGGAGGAAAGGATCAGAGCAGTCAGTGAGCATATGAAAAAGGCATTTTTGAAGCCAGGCCTGGAGTTGACTCATGACTTTTTAAAGCGCCTTTTTTTTTTGTCTACGTGCGACATTGCAAAGTGAAAACTGAAAATTGCTTAGGTAAGGCTGTTTGCAACTTTATATGTACCCTCAAAAGTCCCCCCAAAAAGTGCCTAAGTGCACGTGCCACTTTTTGTTTGCCAGGAGTAAGCAAAGAAAAGGTTAAATTACCTTGATAAATGTCCTGCACTGATTTTAACTATTGAGTGACGGCTACAGTCTACAAGATTGCATGCAACCTAATGTATTGCTTTGGACTGCAGCTGTAGTTTAATAGTTAAAGGGGTTCTCTGGTGAAAAACTATTTTTTTTTTTTTTTTTATCAACTTGTGCCAGAACATTAAACAGATTTGAAAATTACTTCTATTTAAAAATCTTAATCCTTCCAGTACTTATCAGCTGCTGTATGCTCCATAGGAAGCTCTTTTTTTTCTAAATTTCTGTCTGACCACAGTGCTCTCTGCTGACACCTATGTCTGTCTCAGGAACTGTCCAGAGCAGGAGAAAATCCCCAAAGCAAACCTATCCAGCTCTTGGCAGTTACTGAGACAGACAGAGGTGTCAGAAGAGAGCACTGTGGTCAGACAGAAAGGAAATTTAAAAAGAAAAGAACTTCCTGTGGAGCATACAGCAGCTGATAAGTACTGGAAGGGTTAAGATTTTTTAAATAGAAGTAATTTACAATTCTGTTTACCTTTCTGGCACCAGTTGTTTTAAAAAAAAAAAATTTTTCACCGGAGTGCTCATATCAATTAATCGCAGTGTAGCCCAAGCCTAATCTGAAAGTAGATTAGTAAAGCAAAGTACATATAAAATTACTTGTATTTAGATACAGACCGATGTAAAATTTCAATGTTTTCCTTTGAATACCTTCAACTTCCTTGCTGCATTATTACAAAATGTCCTGCTTGAAAAGAAGTCATTGTATAATGCGGTGGTCTCAAACTGTAGTCCTCCAGATGTTGCAAAACTTCAACTCCCAGCATGCCCGGACAGCCGTTGGCTGTCCGGGCATGCTGGGAATTGAAGTTTAGCAACATCTGGAGGGCCACAGTACCACTGGTATAATAAGTTATACAATTCCATACTGCATTGAATAAAAAAAAAATAAAAAAAAAAAACAACCCTTGAAACCAAATAGAATCCCCAAAACAATCATGGCCCCATTAATAATAAAAACCATGACACCAGTGTGAACAGTTACTTAATACAGTTACTTAATACAGACATTATTGTTTAAAACACTATAAAACATCCAGCCACCTTAAAAGAGAAAACTGTACTAAAATAAACTAAAATAAAAAGAAATACAGATTTGTCCACATGGCTTAAAGTGCTTATGTTTTTTAGGCAAACATTATATTTTAGAACTATTCTTTTTAAGTTTTACGCTGTCATAGAAGCATTGATCCCCAGCTGAATTGAAGAGTTATGCATGCAAAAAAAAAAAAAAAAAAACAGATCCCATGTGTAAGGCAAGAATATTGAAGAGTGTATGTTATATATACACGTACACCTCACTCCAGCTCAGGGAGACCTGCTAAACATCACAAGGCATCTCTTTATGGTATTTCAAAAGGTAACTGTCTCACATATACATCTGTCATCATCTGCAGAAAGGTTTTTATGATACAAAGCAGGCAACATGTGGACATGCACACATAGCTCAGAACAGCAACACGCTTAAAGGGGAACTGACAATAAATATGATACATTGTTGAACAGTTTACTCAATTCTTATCATCCAGATTAAACATTATTATTACATTACATTACATTTTAGATAGGGAGCAGGGTTAGCACAGCAGTCGTACAACACCAGGTCAAATCCGGCCATGGTAACATCTGTGAGCAGTTTGTAGGCTCTCCTGTGCTTGTAAGGGCTCTCTCCAGGTATTATGGCCCCATCCTGATACGTACAGTAATTTCCACCTATCAATGACCAGAGACAGTTAAAGCGTACCTGCGAGGAGCATATCATTTAATCAGAATCCGGCAAGGAGACAAATGTAAGACAGCTTTCAATACTCGTGATGGGCATTTTGAGTATTTAGTGATGCCGTTTGGCCTCTGTAACACTCCGGATGTCTTCCAGGAATTTGGTACGACATTTTCCGGGACCTCCTCTACACCTGTGTTGTGGTCTATCTGGACGACATCTTGATCTTCTCACCAAACATGGACGTACACCGCACTCATGTGTGCCAAGTTTTACGTCACCTACGGAAGAACCAACTTTATGCCAAACTTGAGAAATGTCTCTGTGAAAAGACAAGTCTTCAATTCCTTGGTTACATTGTCTCCAGTCAAGGTCTCCAGAAGGATCCAGACAAGTTGTCTTCTGTACTAAACTGGCCACACCCTTCTGGCCTGTGGGCTATACAATGTTTTCTTGGATGTGCCAAACTTTTCCTCGTTGGTTGCGCCAATTGTTGCTCTTACCAAGAAAAGCAGTAACCCCAAGCCCTGGTCACCTGAAGCTGAAGAGTCCTTCTTCCGTTTGAAATCGGCATTTGCTTCTGCTCCAGGACTCTCGAGACCTGACCCTGAAAGTCCATTCTTCCTCGAGGTGGATGCTTCTTCGTTAGGAGCAGGTGCTATTCTGACCATAAGAATCTCCTATATCTTCAGTCTGCACAACGTTTGAACCCCCAGCAGGCCAGATGGTCACTATTCTTTTCCAGATTTAATTTCTTTATTCATTTTCGACCAGCGGCCAAGAATATCAGAGCCAATGCTCTCTCTAGGGCGTCAGATGTTGTAGGTCTGGACTCCTTTCCTTGGCATACTGTGCCTCCTGAACGCCTGATTACGGTTGCATCAGTCGATCTTCAACAAGTTCCTCCTGGGAAGTCTTTTGTACCTTTTTGTCTTAGACGCATGGTGTTGAAATGGGGACATTCTTCCTTGATGGCCAGACATACTGGAGTTTGAAACTCCCGACATTATTGGTTGCCGAATGTAGAACGAGATGTCACTGATTTTGTCTGTTCCTGCATGACCTGTGCCCGTGACAAGACTCCTCGGACTAGACCAGTGGGCCTCTTACAACCTTTACCTATTCCGGAGTGCCCATGGACCCACATCACTATGGACTTCATCACCGATCTACCTTCTTCCAGTAACAACACGGTCATTTGGGTTGTGGTAGATCGTTTCTCTAAGATGGCTCAATTCATGCCATTGCCTGGGCTTCCTTCTACTCCACAACTGGCAGATCAATTCTTTCAACATATTTTTCGCCTACATGGTCTACCGACTCACATTGTCTCTGATCGTGGGTTTCAGTTTGTCTCCAAATTCTGGAGGGCACTCTGCTCTCACCTTGGGATCAATTTGGATTTTTCTTCAGTATATCATCCCCAGTCCAAAGGCCAGGTTGAGAGAGTGAACCAGATACTTGGAGATTATCTTTGTCATTTTGTCTCTGCTCAGCAAGACGACTGGTTCAACTTGTTACCTTGGGCAGAGTTTTCTTACAACCATCGGGACTCTGAAGCCACAAGAACATCTCCTTTCCTCATTGTCTATGGTCGTCATCCCCCCCCCCCCTACCTTTGCCTTCCTCTTCTGAAGTTCCTGTGGTGGGTGACCAGTTACGAGATCTTACGTCTATCTGGCAAGAAACCCGGCGCATCTTACTTCTTGCCTCCTCTCGTAAGAAGTCTCAAGCCGACAAGAAGAGAAGGCCTCTTCTGACCTACCTTCCTGGTGACAAAATCTGACTTTCGGCCAAATATATACGTTTTAAGGTTCCCAGTTATAAATTTAAAGGTTATGCACCGCATAAACCCTGGGTCTTCATCTGCCATCTACTCTTCGCATTCCAAACTCCTTACATGTTTCTCTCCTCAAGCCTTACATTTCCAATCGTTTCTCTAAAAAAAAAGTCTCTCCTTCTCCTGTGTCAGGTTCCTCAGGTATCTTCGAGGTTAAGGAAAGCTTGGCCACTAAAACCATTAGAGGTAAAAGATTTTTCCTGATTGACTGGAAGGGGTTCGATCCTGAAGAAAGGTCCTGGGAGCCAGAGGAGAACATTTTGGATCAGGATCTGGTCCTCAATTTTCTGCGGCCAAAAAAGAGGGGGAGACCTAAGGGGGGGGGGGGTACTGTTCCAGCTGGCGCTGTCACTTACCTTCTCTGCTCTCTGTCCCCTCCGCCGTTCCTGATTCTCAGCACATGTGCATCCACCCCCTAAGGCGCGCACGTGCCGCCTCTTTCAGATTTAAAGGGCTAGCGCACCAATGATTGCTGCTTGTCTGCTCCTGAACCTTTTCAGCCCCGGACTTCCTCTTGACCCCTGACGGATCTTTGTGCCCTTGTGCCTTGGAGAAAGTGTTGCCTGAATTGTGTCTTGTCTTACTGTGTACCAGTTTTGCCTGCCTCTCTCCCTGACCACGCTTCCTTGTCACTTGCCCTCTGACCTTCTTGCTATGTATTCTGACCTTGTTGTTCTGCCGCCTGCCCGGACCTTCTGTATTTCCCAGACTACGAGTTTGTCTCATCCTCTCTGTGCCACACATCACCATGGCTGCCGTAGTGGATGAGTCTTATCAGAGGTAGCGACCTGGGAGCCACCTGCCGCAGAAAGTCCATCCCGCTTTGCGGTGGGCTCTGGTGAAAACCAGTGGCTCCTTAGACTCCACTCCCTGGTATGGCTCAAGCCATCATCCACCCAAGGTACAGCCATCATCCACATCTCCAGTCATTACACACAGTATCTAATCCTGACCATGTGCATCTAATTTGTATGTCTCTATCGCATATATTTATTATAAAAATACCTCTTTTCATTAGCTCACAGTGTTAGAAAATCCTCTCAGGGGAAGGGGGCGTGTCCCTCCCTTGTGGTGTGGGAGGGGATTGGTGTGTCTGCTCAAGCAGCCTTGTCCATAAGTTGTCTCTTGTCACACTTCAGGAGCCGTTTTCTTATTAACCTTTTAAGGGCACTGGGCGTATGCATACGCCCTGCATCCCGAGTCCTTAAGGACGTGGGACATATGCATACGACCGTGGGAATTCCGGTCCCTGCCGCTAGCCGGTTGGGGACCGGACCGGGATGCCTGCTGAAATCATTCAGCAGGCATCCCGGCACATCGCCGAGGGGAGTCCTGAGACCCCTCCATGTTGGTGATCGCAGAAAATCGCATGTCAATTCAGACATGCGATTTTCTGCTATTCCGGGCTGATCGGGTCTCTGGTGACCCGATCACCCAGAAAATAGGGATGATCGGAGCTGTCAGTGACAGCCCTGGTCATCCTGAGGGATAGGAGCGAGGTCGCAGTGCTGCAATCTCCTCCTATCCCCTGCCATTGGTCAGAACTGATTCTGACCAATGGCAGGGCAGGACAGTGGGTTGCCATGGCAACCCCTCATTCTGCCCACCCCTGGATGTCGAGGGGAACGTGGGGAGAAGATGGATGCCGGTACCTGGAGGAGAAGATGCCTGGGGAAATGAAAGTGAAAGTAAAGTGATCTTTACTTTGGCAACCACTAGGAAGGCCAAACTGCCAAAGGCTGTCTGGGCATGCTGGGAGTAGTAGTTTTGCAACATCTGGAGGGTCACAGTTTAGAGACCACTGTTACAGTGGTGCCCAAACGGTAGCCCTCCAGATGTTGCCAAACTACATCTCTCAGCATGCCTAGACTGCCCAGGTATGCTGGGAGTTGTAGTTCTGTAACATCTGTCCCTTCAGATTTTGCAATTTTCCTGACATTTTTGAAAATTGCTGCTCTACTTTGAAGCCCTCTAATTTAAAAAAAAAAGATAAAATATGTCCATTTTATGATGCCAACATAAAGTGGACATATTGCATTTGTGAATAAAAATAAAATGTATTTGGAATATCCATTTTCCTTACAAGTAGAGAGCTTCAAAGTTAGAAAAATGCTAAATTTTCAAAATGTTCATGAAATTTTGGGATTTTTCACCAAAAAGGATGCAAGTAACGCCGAAAATTTTCCACCAAAATAAAGTAGAATATGTCACGAAAAAACAATCTCAGAATCAGAATATTCGGTAAAAGCATTTTTGAGTTATTAATTTGTAAAGTGACGGTGGTCAGAATTGCGAAAAAGGGCTCAGTCCTTAAGGTGAAAAAGGGCTGCGACCTTAAGGGGTTAAATATTTAAAACTTTTTAAACAACCATTACTATTACAATAGGTCTTTCTTTTTCATCAGTAAAACCAGATAAAAAGTTTTTGGATTTGACAGTGCCCATTTAAGCTTTTTGTAATAAGTTAAAGTTTGACAGCCATAATTTATTTTCTTGTTTGGTTATGAAAATAATTTTTCTGTCTTTTATTCCATTTTATATAATCATTTTCTTTTGTGTACTGTAGGTGAAAATGTACAACACACTAAAAGTATCTGTTTTTCAAAAATATCATACTTTATAAAGTATCATAAAGTTTCACTAATATGCATTTATTGGTGGTTGCCTATAGGTAGGGCTTATGCACTTTTGCGCAACATTTGCTGATGAAAATAATCCCTGCAATCCACAGTCCATAGAAAGAATGAATGCATTTATTCTTCCGATGGAATCTGCATCTGTGACAGAAGAATTAATTCTGAGTGGAATATCTGTAGTGTGTATGGGTCCTTACAGTCACTCTGATATAAGAGATGTATTTTGTTTGGTCCGAGCAAGTCAGTTTTTTTTTCATCCTCAATAAGGATATGAGTCGAACTCTTAAGAGACCTTTGAGGGACATTTCAATGCTATATGTACTATATTTATTACAATACTGATTACCCCTATAATTGAGACTGACATGTCATCCCCTATTACAGAAATAAATATAATACAGACTTATCCTCTCTTCAGAACTGAGCCAGATCTTTTTAAATGGAACCTATCATATTGCAAATGGAGTCCAATCTACAGACATTACATTGTAGAACAGGAGGAGCTGAGCAGATTGATATATCGTTTTTTTTAATGAAAAAGTTCCTGGATAACTGGTGACTGCCATTTATCTGTGTATAAGTGTGCTTAAAGAGAGAGCTGTCAATCCCTAAGTAGGACCCCCACTTGACTACTTTGGCCATGATCAGCAGAGGTTTACATGAATAAATGACAAATTATCATGAAACTTTTCCCACAAAACTATATATCAATCTGCTCAGCTCCTCCTGATCTATAACATGATGCCCGCAGATTGGACTGTATTTTCACCCTCTCGGCTTACTGTATCATATACACTATCATAAAGTGCTGTGTACAGTGTGATCAGGAAGGTATAGATGGTAAAAACCTGCATATGACTTTTTTATGGAAGACTCTGGTTATCACTAAGTTTTCTTGGCTAAAATACAGTTGGATACTATGGGCAACTTCTCTATTTTTTGTCTGCACCAATAAATAAAAACGATGCCGGCCATATCCTTTGTTGTGAAGTCACTGTTACTTCAGTATACAATTTAGTGGACATTTTCAAACTTCTATGGTACTATTAGTTCTATGGTACTATCCTAATTTGGTAGCAATCTAAGATTTTCATGAAATCTTCAATGGTTGCTGACATAGTAATATTCATAGACGTTATGGTTAATGTATCTCTCACTATCCTTGAGGAGAAGCATATAGGGTTCTCCAGCTTCCAATGAAACATGTTAACAAATCTAAAACTTTATCATGGCATCATTAAAATTAAATAAATCATACAAAAAATGGCAAGCTCACCTCAATATACTGTATTACAAAAGAAAAGTGTTATTGTATATTGTACTAGCTGAGTACCCGGGGTTGCCCGGTTTTTCCTTCCTAATTCTTGTTGGGGAGGAAAATCAACAAAGGAGGAAGCTTTTGACTTCATATCCCATCCTCATATATTGTTGTCATATCCCAACCCCATATCCCGTCCTCATATCTCAACCTCATATCCTGTCCTCATATCCCAACCTCATATCCCGACCTCATATCCCGTCCTCATATCTGGTCCTCATATCCCGACCTCCTTTCTCGAACTCATATTCTGTCCTCATATCCTGACCTCCTATCCCGACCTCATATCCTGTCATTATATCTTGACCTCATATCCTGACCTCCTATCCTGTCCTCATATCTTGACCTCATATCCCGTCCTCCTATCCCGTCCCCATATCCTGACCTCCTATCTCAACCTCCTATCCCGTCCTCATATCCTGACTTCCTATCCCATCCTCCTATTTCAACCTCATATCCTGTCCTCATATCCCGATCTCCTATCTCAACCTCATATCCCGTCCTCATATCCTGACCTCCTAATCCGTCCTCCTATCTCGACCTCATATCCCGTCCTCATATCCCAACCTCATATCCCATCCTCATATCTCTACCTCCTATCCCGACCTCCTATCTTGTCCTCATATTCTGTCCTCATATCTCAACCTCATATCCACTCCTCATATCCCGTTCTCATATCCCGACCTCCAATCTCAACCTCATTTCTCGTCCTCCTATCTCGACCTCATGTGCTGTCCTCATATCTTGACCTCATGTCCCGTCCTCAAATCCCGTCTTCATATCCCGACCTCCTATACCATCCTTATATCCCATCCTCATATTCCGTCCTCATATCCCGACCTCATATCCCGTCCTTATGTGCCATCCTAATATCCTGTCCTCAGGTGGGACTGATTTGTGATGAAGATACTGTAAGCTGAAAATAGAAGAGGACGTGTCTTTGTGGTACTGGGCGTGATTTGCAAGCCAGACCGATGCACAAAAAGGGTAGATAATAAAAGGGGTGTGGCTTAAATGTGGGCATGTCTTTGTGAGATGGGGTGTGGCTTGCAAGCCGGATTGACACATTCACCAAGAGATGCAGAGCGCAGCCTGTGGCGTAAGGTACTGGAAGTCCCATTTACTTGCATGGGACTTGAAATAAAAAAACATCTTTTATATAAGGGTGTGGGTAAGGGTTAATTTAACTATCATATCTTTGTATTTGTCCAGAGAAACAAAGTTTATCAGCTCACCCCTGATTACGCTCAGTGTCTGCACCCGGACAGGTGCAACCCCGCACCGGGACAGACCAGGAAAAGAAAGATGAGTCCAGCGCAGACTTCGTGCAAATGATAACTACTTTATTCAGGTACCAACGACAACAGGATAAAAGTGACGCATTTCAGCCATAAAGACTTGCCTTACTCATACTAAAAACTTTGGGATGTATTGTGCTTAAGTAGGCGGAACACCGACCATCGAACAGGCGCACCTGAAATCGGGGTCACTTGTTCAAGAGATGGCATCCGACCTCCAAAGCCAAAGTTACATAGTTGTCTAATCATTAGAATATACAGCTATGCATACATCCACAACCCCATAGTATACAGAGGAATAAGAAAAATATATATAAAAAGTACAAATGTAGAAAAATACCAGACATAAAAAAATAGATACACAAATAGGACAAATATCTGTTCACCCATTTAGTCAGCCCAATGGGAAGTAATCTCCCATCGAAACAAATACATTGTACTGTGACAACCATAAAAACTTGTGCTCATCGTATTTGACATATAAGTAATATGTGTACCAGGTATTATTGAAATATTTCCAGCCGTATAGAAGATATGTGGGAACATACATTTCCCATTGATTTGCATGGGACTTTAAACAAAAACCCTGACCCTCACAAATGGGGGTAGTTAAGGGTTAAATTAACTATCCTATATTTTAAGTGGACATATAAGTAACATGTGACCAAGTATTATCGAAATATCTCCAGACGTTTGGAAGATATGCAGTAACATATATTTCCCATAGACTTGTATGGGACTTTAAACAAAAACCCCGACCCTGGCAAATGGGGGTGAGTAAGGGTTAAATCGCCTATCCTATGTTTGTTGTTGACATATAAGTAACATGTGTGCTAAGTTTCACATTAATATCTTTAGCCGTTTGGACGTGATGCTGGAACATACACACATACATACACACACACACACACACTGGGGGATATTTATTAAAGGATTTAGACTGGTTTTTCCTGTCTAAATTTGTCGCACAGAAAGTCACAGTCTAAATATGAGCGACTTTTCTGCGACTTTTGCTTTAGAGGATTTTTAGAACATGATGCATTCTAGTCTATTTTAGACAGAAAAATGAATTGGTGCTGAATTTATCAAAAGCTGCTTTTCAGCGATAAGTCGCATCGGCTGAAAGTACGCCGAAATGTCAGACCATGCTGGAGCAGGTTTAAATACAGTCTAAAGCATAGATCCCGAATTTATGAAGAGCAGTGCGACTTTTGATAAATTAGGCGCACAATAGACCAGACTAATGCTCTGTAAACTAGCTCTATATTGATGCGGGACATAGACAGCCTTGATAAATCTCCCCCATTGAGTTTTATATATATAGATATACAAAAAACTGTAGGCACTCTCAACAAAGAACCATAAGTGGGCCTATGTGAGTTAAAGGGGTCGATGTGTTTTAGAGACATTGGTAAATGGGATTATTCAGGCATTAGAAATTGATGGCCTATCCTTAGTATAGGCTATCAAGATTAGATTAGTAAGGGCCCATTGGAGTGCAAGGTACTGCAGTGTTGTTCCTGGGATTAGGCTATTAATTTTCCAAGCCCGTACACATCCCTTTAATTTAGTCACATGGCTCGCAGCTCAGGTGGATCTGACTAGAATGTAAAAAGAACATTAAAGAGGAGGTAGGATTCACACAGGGAGTCATGTGCACTGTGCTTGTGACTGAAAAATACTCGTTTTACATACAGCAATCTTTAACATGGGACTTGTCAAATGTCACAAATGATATCAGTGATTGAAAACATTGCTTTGGGTCCTGTAAATGCATTGAACTTGGTAAGATTCATATCAATCCACAGCATTGCATACCCTCTACTCTGTGGATATTTCAAGTCATTTAAAAATGAGACATTTTAATTGAGTAGATATGGCTTATGTCTGTGAAAAAAAAATTATATCATTGAATGATAAAATATTTCAGTTTGAGAAGAATGTAGATTGCTCTTTGCTTGCCTCCTGGTGTCTTTGTAACATATGGGTGCCATAAAAACAGTTGCATAAAGCAGCACATCCTGTATCTTTATTTCTTTATATTGTGCCCATGGGTTCCAGTACTAGGCCATGGAGCAGTGAAAGAAGGTGGCCTGGTCCAGTGAATCACCGTGTCTTTTACATCATGTGGATGAACAGGTGCATATGGGAGGGGCGTGGTGGACGTCACTCCCCCTCCCAAATACTTGCATTGAGGGGGTGTGGCTATGACATCACGAGCCTCCGCCCAGCATCACCAGTCATCCAGCATGGATCGAAGTTCGCTTTGTGCACCGGATGTCTGAGGTGTTGCAGCAGAGAATGTGGGGGTCCCCAGCGGCGGGATCCCCACAATCAGACATCTCATCCCTTATTCTTTGGATAGGAGATAAGATGTCTAGGAGTACCCCTTTAAGCTGGAATGCAAGTCGGTAGAGGCTCTGTAATGCTCTGGGCAATGTTCTGTTGGGAAACGGTAGGTCCTGGGATTCATATGGATATAGTTTTGACTAAACATTGTTGCAGACTAAGTACATCTATTCATGGCAATGGTATTACCTTGTAGCAGTGGCTCCTGATTTTTTTTTTTCAGGAATCATTTGAGGAACATTACTAAGAGTTTGAGTTAGATGTGGACTTGGCCTCCACATTCCCCAGCTCTCAGTCCCAGTGAGCATCTTGTGTGATGTGCTAGAACAACAAGCTGAGTCCATGGAGGTCTAAGGTCCCACCTTATAGGACTTTAATAACCTGTTGCTCACACCTTGTGCCTGATACAACAGGAAGCATACCGATACGCCTAATAGGCAGGTGTTTTAATGTTATCGTTGATGAATGTAAATTATTTTTGACAACCATATTTTTTGTTTCTTTACTGTAAATCAGTGGGTGTCAAACAGACAGACCACAAAGGTAATGGGGACTGGGAACACCATTTAGACAACATGATCATGTCATGATAGATGCATTGGAGGAGGGCAGTGTCTTTGATTAAATTTCTGCTGTCAAGAGTGGAATTCTGCTTTCAAGAGTGGAATAAATGTCAAATCTCAGTACTAGTGGTGAAACCCCCGCGATTTCCTGCATGGTGCTTTGGCTTTCCTCGTGCAAGGAGCATGGGTTGGCACGCGCCCTGCATGCATCATTGTGGAAGAGCCGAAGTGCTGTTGTGGTGACCCACGGTGAAGGCGGGACCACGGGGTGTAGCAGTGTAGATGGATGGGGCAAGATCACTGAGGGTCCCATCGGTCAACCCCCCCCCCCCACGATCTGACACTTATCCCCCATCTTTTGGATAGGAGATACATTTGTCTGAACTGGAATATTCCTTTACAGAGTTTGATTTGGTGTCTGCACAATTTTAGGGATCTGGGGTCAAATTTATTTTGGGGCTTGATCTAAATGAATTTGGGGGTCTGTTTTGTTTTTACCACAAACAAATAACAATAAATCTTGATGTTAGTTGTTCTTCAAAGTTGTTTTCAAAACAGTAACAAAATCAGCACAAATATTCTATTTTAGCTAGAAAAAAGCAAGCATTTGCCCATGCATATAAAATGACATCACAGAAGCAGAATAAACAATATATATATATATATATATATATATATATATTTATTTATATATATGGGATATCTTCTACTCCAACTACAGCTTAGACCACTATATGTATCTTCTTCCTGTCATCAAACATGGAGAATAAGGAGACAGATTGAAGCCGCTGCAGGAATTTCCGTAGGATGGACACAATGCAGCAGGCTCCGAACCTTCATCAAACAGCACAATATTGAAACTTCAGATCCTTGAGAACCGAAGACAAATGCCTACATATAGAATGCAGGATATAAACCAGGGCAGCTGATAAAAATGAGATGGACTAACACCACTGTAGTTAATGGAGATCAATGAGAAAGAGGAAAGGATGGAGAAATAAGAGGGAGATGACAAAAGATTAGAAATACTGCAAATGAAGAAGAGATTGAGACAGAAGAGAAGAATCTGTGATATTACAAGGAGCTTTGAGATTCTGCAGTTTTTCTTAAATGATATCTGTTTCTCCTTCATAGTCTCATAGTTCCAAGGTTTTTAAGAACATTAACCATACATAACTGCATTTGAATTGAATAAAAATGGTTTTTCTGGGAAAACATATTAAAAGTCTATTCCTATACTTTATAGCAGTGTTCACCATCCAGTGTGCCTTCAGTTGTTGCAAAACTGCAACACCCAGCATGCCCGGACAGCCTACGGCATTGTACTTACAACAGCTGAAGGCATACTGGTTGGGAAGCACTGCCTTAGAGTTAGGGCACATAAACCCCACCAAAGAACAGACTGAGGCTACTTTCACATTGTCATTGTGCCCCGTCCGAAAACGGCTGTTAGGCTCTCCCCATTGACTATAATGGGGTCCATCAGGCGCTGTTGTTTTTGCTGTGGGATTCGCGGGAGAAAAAGATGTTGCAAGCAATAATTTTTCTCCCGCTATTCTCCCCTCCTTTTCTGACGCTCCAGATGAAGTTTTTCCCAGTCTGTAGTTTTTCTCAATCTGCCCAGTGCTCTCCACTGACATGTTTGTACGTGTTATGAACTGGGAGCAGGATAGGTTTGCTATTGGGATTTGCTCCTTCTCTGGACAGATCCTGACATGGACAGAGGTGGAAGCAGTGAGCACTGTGGTCAGACTGGAAAGAACTACACAACTTGCTCTGGAGCATACAGCAGCTGGTAAGTACTGGAAGGCTTAAGATTTTTAGATAGAAGTAATTTACAAATCTTTAGAACGTTCTGCCATCAGTTTATTTGAAAAAAAATTTTCCTCTGGAATACCCCTTTAAATGCAGGATAGTACTATCTGATCCACTCCTATGTTAAAAGGGTGCTCCGGTGGAAAACTTTTTTTTTTTTTTTTTAATCAACTGGTGCCTGAAAGATAAACAGATTTGTAAATGATTTCTATTAAAATATCTTTACCCTTCCAGTACTTTTTAGCAGCTGTATGCTACAAAGGAAATTCTTTTCTTTTTGAATTTCTTTCTTGTCTTGTCCATGGTGCTCTCTGCTGACACTTGATGCCCTTATTAGGAACTGTCCAGAGCAGAAGCAAATCCCTATAGCAAACATATGCTGCTCTGGACAGTTCCTAACATGGACAGAGGGGTCAGCAGAGAGTACTGTGGATAAGACAAAAAATTAATTCAAAAAGAGAAAAATTTCCTCTGCAGCATGCATCTGCTAATAAGTACTGGAAGGGTAAGGATTTTTAATAGAAGTAATTTACAAATCTGTTTAACTTTTTTTGCATCAGTTCATTTAAAAAAAAAAAAGTTTTCCACCGGAGTACCCCTTTAAGTATTGTAAAAGATCAAGATTACACTCACCAGACCTACATGTCACAGTTTAGGATAGAGTGTCCTGGTTAGGCTGGAGGGATGTCTATAAGCATTACAATTCTGCAATAGCTGTCTTTACCCTTACTATTTATAGAGCACCCACACTCACCCCTAGAAATTCCTGAGCTTACATTCTATTTGTATCCATTGAGATGAATTTATATGACTATTTACATGGGAATCATTAATGAAAATGTGAGCTAACATTTCTGTAGTAGGTATTGGCGCCTTTGAGCATACCACACTTATGGTATTCCATTTTGGAGGCAGCAACATTTGAAAAACCTATTTATTTTAGTATTCCTGAGCGGTAGACATTCCTGATGCATTATCATGCAACAGGAAAATGGCATACCCTGCATTTTCCTTGCTGAGAATTAATAGGTAATGGATGTCCTTTTTCCTTTAGGAAAAAGCAGATTGTGGGTTTTGGGCGGCTCTCCCATTAGGCCGGTAAGGCAGCCACCTAAGTCCTTCCGCTTGAGGCGGCCTCGCTAGGGGTAGGTGTGGCAGAGGGGAATTTGCAGCTGCCTAATCAGCCTAATGAAAGAGTCACCTCTGGGGCATATGCTTCTGGCAGGTACCCTCAGTACACTTTAGGGCCTCCAATGCCACTTTAATAACAGGTGTGCTACCCTCTGCAACTTTAAGAGCAGGGCTGTTGGCAGTGGTGGAGGTAACAGAGAGCAGTGCACAGGCATGTCTGCTAGAAAATTCCCCTTATGTCAATTGACTTGCAGAGCAGGAGAATATATCAGTGCAGCCACTTTAAACAGTCTGTCTGATGTGGCCGGTAACTAACTTTGGTTAGGCTGTGTCTGATGCACATTTAAAAACATGGAATTTCTTGGATCACAGACTTTGCACCAAGGGGCCAGTGTAAAAGGGGTTTTTAACCCCTACCCAGTGCTGTCCAAATAAAAAAAAAAAAAAATCCCCTAACCATCTGGGATAAAAGTTAGGATTTGTTCAGCCTTGTTGAAACCAAAGATTTAAAATACAATTAATTATACAATTATGACATTAGACATGAATGGAGGGGGCGTGGCGTGACATCACATCCCAAGTCCCGGAAACTCGGAGGTTCCCGAAACTGGAGATTCAGCACCCGCATAGAATGTGGGTGCTGCAGGGAGATCGTGGGGGGTCCCAGCAGCGGGCTCCCCGCAATCAGACATCTTATCCTCTATCCTTTGGATAGGGGATAAAATGTTTTTGCCCAGAATATTCCTTTAAGGTTAAAATTTACTTGGTCCTCAAGGAGTTTATTTACAAAAAATATCATGTGATTTATAAACAAAATGTGCTTTGTATTTACAGATATACAAGTAGAAAAGCTGGATGAAAACAAATCTCATGTCTCCACATTTGTGAAAAGCCTCAAGATCTGAAATAGATTTTTTTTTTCTGTAGCCCACAAAAAAAATCACTATTTTATGTATCTGGTGAAATCCTCAGAAAGTGACAATATGAACCTGCAATGTAGAGTACAGTTCACCAACACAGTCTCATGAATAGTTGATGCTATTCAGCATTGGGTCTGCCACTATAGCTGTCATAGTGCTGCCATTATTAACAAAGATGAATGTAGAAGAAACCATGTAATCTTGAAAAGGGTAGTAAATGTAAAATAAAGCAATGGCTTTAAAATATTTTATATGTTCTGTTGGTTTTTCAGTATGCTGTGTAGTTTGCACATAGGCTGAAGCCTCAAATGGCTATTTTATTCATTCCTCAATTTAATGATAGTGTAATAGTGATATATGATATATTACTATATCACTAAAATCCTATTATTTCTGTATAAACAAGGATATATGTACTGCAGAGCCAGCCTCTGGAGTTTTTATATAGCCAATGGAGCGGACACACAAGCTCGGGTTTCTCCCATCTCTTTTTCACATTGGTGATGTGAATTGATGCAGGATTCTTTTTCTTTAAGAGTGTCATTTATAGAAGAGTTTTTTTTTTTTTTTACATTGGACAATCCCTGTTTGTTTAAAAGGTCCCCAAAATAAACTGATTCCAAAGTGCCCTGCCACTGGGATTCTCAGCATTTAACTGTAATCTGAATGGAAAATTGTCAGTAAGTGTTCAATTCCTCTGCAGCGCCATTGGAATCAATATGTTTTTTGTGTAATACATGGACATAGAAATATGTACTTTCTAGCTGATCATTAGTGTTGAGCGGCATAGGCCATATTCGAATTCGCGAATATTCGCGAATATATGGGCGAATATTCGTCATATTCGCGAATATTCGCATATTTGAAATATCCTCTTTTTATTTTCGCATATGCGCATATTCGCATGCGCGGAAATTACCATATGCGAAAATTTGCAAATACAAAAAGTAACATAAGCGAAATTCGCATATGCGAAAATTAGCATATGTAAATTTGCGCATATGCGGAAATTCGCTCACCAGTCTCACACAGTAGTATTAGAGCCTTCTTACAACACATAAGCTGGAAGCAGAGAGGGATGATCACTGTGATGTGTACTGTGAAAAAAAAACAAAAAAAAAACGAATATTCGTAATTACGAATATATAGCGCTATATTCGCGAATATTCGCGAATTCGCGAATATGCGATATTCACGAATAAAATTCGAATTGCGAATATTCGCGAGCAACACTACTGATCATGTGGCCAAAGATTATCTTTTTGTACCACTGCATCACAGTTTATGAATGTGAATGAGGTTGTACTGCAACCAGAAGTCCATCTTGGGTGGATTTCTGATTATGGTCAGAGCATAGTCACAGCCCCTTTTGGACCATTGCTTTATTTAAAATTGGCTGACACTTTTAAGATAACATGGTTTCTTCTATATTCATCTTTGTAGTAATGTCAGCATTTGTTTTAAGCTGATCCATTTAAACAAGGTTGGCACTGTCTCAAGGGTTACACCATTTTTCCCTAATGCAAGGGATAGTAAGAGTGTATAGGGCAAAAGAAATACAAGATGGGAGTTAGTGGTACTTTGAACCATTTTTTATTTTCTCATTAGTGTACAGTATAATATACATCTTTATAGTTTTAGAGGTATGATCTGGGTAGCAGGAAATGTTATTATTTTCGTTGTTTCTTAAAGGAGAAGTATAATGCATAAAAACGTATCCCCTATCTGCAAGATAGGGAATGAGTTTTAAATTGCGGGGGATCCAAACGCTGGGACTCCCGCTATTTTCTGCATGGGCTTCCTGTTCTCCCCGTGTGTGGATTGACATGTCCCATTACTGAGGAGAGCAGAGGGCCTGTGCAGGAGATCTTGGGGTGTCCCTGCAGATAGGGGATACATTTTTATGCATGACACCTCTACTTCAATGACTTACTTTTGGTTTTGTCTACTGGACATGAAAGTGGGTTAAGTGATCATGAAGGGTTATTAGGTAAAAGGAAATGCTATAACCTTTCCTCACTCCCTGGCAGCTCACTTCTGGTTCTGTCTCATTTTAGCTCAATACCTTCTTACCCAGATTGAAGGGGGTGGGCTGAAACAGTGGGCCGATAGTGTATTGTGACCAAGCAAATACTCCTAAGTGTCTCAGGACAAAACAATGAAAATTACAATTTTAGGGACACATCCCCGAAGGACTGCCCTAAACTAGAGACTACTTAACTAAATTAATAAAACTTAACTTTTATTATAACCACTAAATTATAAGTTGTGCTATTGGTACCATAGTGAAAAAATGTTAAAAAGTCCGGTCATCCACCATGTGACTACAACTTAGGTCAAATTTGCCCAGATGTCTTGTGATCAGTGTCACAGTGGAAAGGTCTAATTAAGCCAGACAGTGTCGCCACCGCTGACTATAGAAAACCCCCACCCTATTAGAATTTTGCTATAGTGTCACTAGGATGCCGATTATTAAAAACATTATAGCCCCTCTTGCTGACGTTTCGCCAGTGTACCCTGGCTTTTTCAAAGAAGTGAGGACAGGTATACCATGCATCAGTCGTCCTTTTATATGGTAGGAAACTAATTACTGTGCGCGTCATTTCCTGTGCGCTCTCACGGTTCGGTTCCACATCATAACTTTGCGTCAATATCAACCAATCATCTAGAATGTTTACATACGCCTACTATTGTTTAGCCAATACAATTACAGACTTGCCTGTGATGTCATCGGATACCGCTCCACTGGTCCTATCAGCGCCCGCTACGTAATGCTTCACGACTTTCATAGTACCGAACCGCAGCCGATCATGTGACTGATCAGCTGACGGTCAGTCATAGCCACTATCAAGGCCGTTAATGGTCTCGCGCATGCGCATTATTGGTCCCGCAGCGCTTGTGAGTACTGCGCATGTGATAGGACTTAGTCTATACCGTAACTTGGTTTTATACTGCGCATGTCTAAGGGAACAAGATGATATACTAATAATACCTGATAATCAGAATACAACAAGGTAGGTCTAAAGGACAGACTATTGGCACTTTTTGATGACAATTAGACGTCTATTTATTATATTGTAGTATAAAGATGTTAATAGGGTAAGTATTGAAGCTCAATCCTTGGTTCTTAAGAATAGTCTATTAAATATAGACATAATATAAAATAATATAAAGAATGTGTGATAAATCCATATGGGTATGGATCGATGCCCATTGAAAATAGGTGCACCCATGCATTTGAGTAATATAACAGATCCAATTAATTATGAACCCAGTGGGGACTTATATAGTGCATTTTAAAGTAAAAATTAGTGGATACAAATTTAAACAGTAGTGACCTATTATACCAAACAAACCACAATCTTATGTGTGAATACTCATGCTTAATAAATCAAGGACTGGACCAGATCAATTATAAAACCATATATTTATAACTGCACCAATGTTAATGTTTTATAGACCGAAACAAAGGGAAAAGTCCCTATAGATCACATCACTAGTATATGTCTTCTTCCAACAAAAGATATGGATGTCTTCATAGTCTTATTGACAGCCAGCACATTCATACTGGTGTGCTGACTCTTTCATTTCAGACTTGAAACAAAAAGTGAAACCGAGCACCACCTTGACAGTATATAATCGAAAGTCAAGGAGTACCTAAATAGGGGGGTTACACCCCTACATATATATGATGCATGGTAAACTCTAAAATCACTATGGAAACTTAGTAATCAATTAGCCATCTAAGAATGCGGAATAAGAGAAACCTTCATTGAGGCCACTCGGACTTAGAGACTTCAGCCGGTAAATCCACCGTGCCTCCTCTCTTAATAGGACCTGATCAATATTCCCCTTCCTTTCGTTTAGAACCATTTTCTTAAGACCCCAAAATTTTATTGCAAATTTCTGTGTAGAATGTATTGATCTCATATGTACTGACAGCGGTGTCTCTGTCTCTGTCCTTATTGTGCTCACGTGCTTACTAATTCTCTTTCGGAATTCCTGTGTAGTTTTACCCACGTAGAGCTTCATACACGGACACTGTGCGATATAGATGATATTCTTCGTACTACAGTTTATGAACTCATTGATTTTGTATGTCTTATGGTCCACTGGATTGTCGAAGCTTTTCTTCTTACACATAAATTTGCAATTGGTGCAGTGTCCACATGCATAACTGCCTGTTGGTGAGTTCGGTAACCAAGTTGATGATTCAGATGGTTTGGCCATACCTTTCTGATGGATTTGGGCCCCTGCGGTATGTGATGCTTGGATGGGGACTTAGCCTATCTCTTAGATCCGTATCTGATAGTAAGATATGCCAGTGAGATTCCAAAATCCTATGGATCTTTTGAGAATAGGCATCATATGTCCCTATGCATCTAATGATGTTGTCATCCTGTCTGTTCCAAGAGTCCTTCAACAATGAGGTTCTATCGGCCACTTTGGCTCTGTTAAAAGCCTTCCTCATATACTGAGAAGGATAGCCACGTTTTTTAAATTTGTTAAACAGTTTATTACTCTCCTGTATAAATTGATTCTCCTCCGAACAGTTCCGTTTGGCCCTTAGGTATTGTCCTATGGGAATACTGCGTCTTAGGGACGCAGGGTGCCAACTCTCCCATTGTAACAGGTTGTTAGTAGCTGTCGGTTTCCTAAATAACTTAGTCTGGACTCGATTATTCGGATCTATGTAGATAGTGATGTCCAAAAAGTTGATGGACCTGCCACCTACTTCAGAGGTAAAGTTCATTCCAATGTCATTGCAATTTAATTTAGATACAAACTCTGTAAATAAACACAGGGGCCCCTCCCAAAAAATCAAAATATCGTCAATGTACCTCCCCCAAAAGGAAATGTGCTGTGTATAGAAATTAAACTCTTCACCAAAAACAAATGTGCTCTCCCACCACCCTAAAAACAAGTTTGCATACGTGGGTGCACAAGAGGACCCCATGGCGGTGCCCTTCACCTGATGGTAGAAAGCACCGCCAAAGAGGAAGAAATTATGGGTTAATACAAACGATAAAAGGTCAAGAACAAATTTATTGTGTTTGACAAAGTGTCTACTCTTAGTGTCAAGAAAAGTGCTAATTGCTTTCAAACCGAATTCGTGCTGTATATTACTATAAAGGCCCTCCACATCTAAACTCATAAGTGATGTGCTCTCTGTGACTGTCAAATCATTAATCTTAGAAACTGTGTCCTTAGTGTCTCTTAAATAAGAAGAAAGGGAAGGTACAAACGGAAATAAAATCTTATCCAAATATTGGCTGGCACCCTGTGTCAGATTGTTGTTCCCTGACACAATGGGACGGCCCTTGAGTGGGGTCGTCCCCTTGTGCATCTTCGGGAGCGCATAGAATGTTGAAATAGTTGGTTTTGCATTATAAATAAACTTCCTCTCATTTTCAGTAATAACTCCCTCTACTTGTGCCAATTCCAGCAGAGAATTTAACTCTTTCAGAAAGGGATCAGTAGGGTCCTTCATCAGTACTCGATAAGTTTCCTTATCATTTAGAATACGGTGGACCATTTGGCTGTACTGGTCTGTATCCATAACAACAATGTTGCCTCCTTTATCAGAGGCCTTTATCGTTATGGTATCATTATCACGTAATCTGTCCAGCGCATGTTTCTCTGCTGTTGTAAGATTACTATGTATCTTCGAACCTTTAGGGCGAATTTTCTGAATATCATCAGTAACTACTTTAACAAAAGTATCTATTTGAGAGTACTGTGCGAACGATGGTGTCATTTTAGATCTTGGTTTCAGATCTGTAAGTGGTATTGCAAGCTGTGTGTCTAACCCTTCATTTTCATCAACCAAAGATTCCAAGACATCAATGGCTTCTCTATCTCTTCGGTAAGAGGCCCTATCGTTGCTATTTAGTTGAGTATGCCATTTGTGCAAGGCCAACTTACGGGCAAATAAGTTTATATCCTTTATCCAGTCAAACTCACTGAATTTTGGTACAGGGGTAAAGGATAGACCTCTCCGCAGGAGGGATTCTTCCGCTGCACTTAAAGTGTACGATGACAAGTTGAAGATTTGCATTCTATCCTCCTCCTGACCGTCACTTGTTGTCTGCATATTTACTCTTTCCATAGATGTCACTTGTGGAATATTGCCAGTAAGGATCATTATGGGCCTGTTGGTTGGTTGCCTAGACCCCCTGTCACCATAGGCTGGTTGCTCATGCTGGCCTGACTCAACCCTAAAAAATGGGGTTGCAAGGGGGGGGCATTCATCACGCTTTGATTGGAATAAGGCTGTGATAGCATTGTCATACCAGCAGGACGTACTGGAAATGTATTTTGAGTTATAAGAGGTTGACCTGCACTCACGGGTGCCAGTTGATATCTTTGTGGTGGCATTATGCCTATCTGTTGAGACAAGCCATAGGATGAGCCATAGTTCCCAGATGTACCACATGTTGGATTAGCTGGTATATTGTCCTTCTTGACTGTCGGTTTCTTTTGGTTATAGGGATATTTCCTCGCAGGTCCTTTGAGATCTGGTCTTTTATATTTACGTTTAGTACCTGAATTGTTACTGGAATCTGAATGATATTCAGTGCCCGAGGTATCTGACTCCGATCTTACTTGTTGTTGTTGAAACTGGGGTCTATTGTAGGTCTTGTAAGTTTGATTCTTCTATTTATATGTGTATATTCTGCCAGTGGAGAAATCGGTATAATCCCTGATATATTTTTGATGTTTCCTCTCTTTAATTTCGCTCTTGAACACCTCAAGATTCTTCTGTAGTTTTTGTTCCAAAATACTATATTCAGGGTTAGATGAAAAACCCTGTATCTGCTTTATTTCCGAGTCAAGTTGACTGGTAACTTTTTGGAGATAATTTCTCTCGTATTCAAGCAGATAGTTCACCAATCTGAGGGAATTCTCTGTCTGTAGATGTTCCCACCCCTTGATGAAAGTCTCGTCTTCTTTATGTGTACTAGGTGTGAGGGGAGACCTCAACCCTCTATATACCAACTGTTGTTGGGAGTATGTCTCCAAACTGGAGACCTCCCACCAGGTACGAATGTACGATTTGTACGTTTTATTTAGAGTTTTGAAAGCTTGATGTATATCCACCTGATTAAGTGGTAAGTTCACTACAGAGAAAACATGAGGTGCCTCTGATTGAAATAAATCCGCATTCATAGGCTGAGATAAGAACCCAGACATTGCTGGATGGAGAATTTAGAGCAAGTATCCAGTACTGCTCATAATAAATTCAAACCAAGCAAATACTCCTAAGTGTCTCAGGACAAAACAATGAAAATTACAATTTTAGGGACACATCCCCGAAGGACTGCCCTAAACTAGAGACTACTTAACTAAATTAATAAAACTTAACTTTTATTATAACCACTAAATTATAAGTTGTGCTATTGGTACCATAGTGAAAAAATGTTAAAAAGTCCGGTCATCCACCATGTGACTACAACTTAGGTCAAATTTGCCCAGATGTCTTGTGATCAGTGTCACAGTGGAAAGGTCTAATTAAGCCAGACAGTGTCGCCACCGCTGACTATAGAAAACCCCCACCCTATTAGAATTTTGCTATAGTGTCACTAGGATGCCGATTATTAAAAACATTATAGCCCCTCTTGCTGACGTTTCGCCAGTGTACCCTGGCTTTTTCAAAGAAGTGAGGACAGGTATACCATGCATCAGTCGTCCTTTTATATGGTAGGAAACTAATTACTGTGCGCGTCATTTCCTGTGCGCTCTCACGGTTCGGTTCCACATCATAACTTTGCGTCAATATCAACCAATCATCTAGAATGTTTACATACGCCTACTATTGTTTAGCCAATACAATTACAGACTTGCCTGTGATGTCATCGGATACCGCTCCACTGGTCCTATCAGCGCCCGCTACGTAATGCTTCACGACTTTCACTTTTTGTTTCAAGTCTGAAATGAAAGAGTCAGCACACCAGTATGAATGTGCTGGCTGTCAATAAGACTATGAAGACATCCATATCTTTTGTTGGAAGAAGACATATACTAGTGATGTGATCTATAGGGACTTTTCCCTTTGTTTCGGTCTATAAAACATTAACATTGGTGCAGTTATAAATATATGGTTTTATAATTGATCTGGTCCAGTCCTTGATTTATTAAGCATGAGTATTCACACATAAGATTGTGGTTTGTTTGGTATAATAGGTCACTACTGTTTAAATTTGTATCCACTAATTTTTACTTTAAAATGCACTATATAAGTCCCCACTGGGTTCATAATTAATTGGATCTGTTATATTACTCAAATGCATGGGTGCACCTATTTTCAATGGGCATCGATCCATACCCATATGGATTTATCACACATTCTTTATATTATTTTATATTATGTCTATATTTAATAGACTATTCTTAAGAACCAAGGATTGAGCTTCAATACTTACCCTATTAACATCTTTATACTACAATATAATAAATAGACGTCTAATTGTCATCAAAAAGTGCCAATAGTCTGTCCTTTAGACCTACCTTGTTGTATTCTGATTATCAGGTATTATTAGTATATCATCTTGTTCCCTTAGACATGCGCAGTATAAAACCAAGTTACGGTGTAGACTAAGTCCTATCACATGCGCAGTACTCACAAGCGCTGCGGGACCAATAATGCGCATGCGCGAGACCATTAACGGCCTTGATAGTGGCTATGACTGACCGTCAGCTGATCAGTCACATGATCGGCTGCGGTTCGGTACTATGAAAGTCGTGAAGCATTACGTAGCGGGCGCTGATAGGACCAGTGGAGCGGTATCCGATGACATCACAGGCAAGTCTGTAATTGTATTGGCTAAACAATAGTAGGCGTATGTAAACATTCTAGATGATTGGTTGATATTGACGCAAAGTTATGATGTGGAACCGAACCGTGAGAGCGCACAGGAAATGACGCGCACAGTAATTAGTTTCCTACCATATAAAAGGACGACTGATGCATGGTATACCTGTCCTCACTTCTTTGAAAAAGCCAGGGTACACTGGCGAAACGTCAGCAAGAGGGGCTATAATGTTTTTAATAATCGGCATCCTAGTGACACTATAGCAAAATTCTAATAGGGTGGGGGTTTTCTATAGTCAGCGGTGGCGACACTGTCTGGCTTAATTAGACCTTTCCACTGTGACACTGATCACAAGACATCTGGGCAAATTTGACCTAAGTTGTAGTCACATGGTGGATGACCGGACTTTTTAACATTTTTTCACTATGGTACCAATAGCACAACTTATAATTTAGTGGTTATAATAAAAGTTAAGTTTTATTAATTTAGTTAAGTAGTCTCTAGTTTAGGGCAGTCCTTCGGGGATGTGTCCCTAAAATTGTAATTTTGATAGTGTATTGTGAACACTGCATATATTTTTTTCCCCGCTGTCTTAGCTTGCCAGGTGCGAAGGTATCAGGCTGAGACGAGACAAAACCCTAACTGAACAACTAGGGAGCTGGGAAGGATAATACCTTTCATGCAAATAAGATAACCTCTTTAAGACCATCTAACTCCACTTTCACTTTGAATAAACCTTGAGTTTACATTAGTCAACAAATAATTCAATGTATTATTAAATATTATATGAGATCTATAAGAATGTAAATTTGTAGTAACTAATCCAATGCATTTGAGGCTTTTATCTCACTAGCCCATTGCAGCATATGAGCCATATAAAATTCCAAAATCTAACCTATCATCTGTCAGTGTCATCTTTACCTGTTCTTTTGCTGCATTCAGCTACCTGAGGACTCAGAGGACCAGAATTGGTTGTTAGATGAGAACAAAAGGGAAGAGGACAACAATCCAAGTTTGATAAGATGCTATGTTGGCAAGACTCTATTCTTTCTTTTTCTCTCAAGTAGAATACTGGATAGCAATTCTGCTCTGTGTCTGTTCACTGCTCAGCACAAGGGACAGATGCTCAATTTGGGATGCAGCCGATAAAGATGCATAACTGTTTTTCCTTGTACAGCGCAATGCTAACTTTCAGCAACTTGTAAAAATAATACAGTCTGAATGATTTATAGAGATAAAAGCACTAAGGGATGCATCAGATATGGCTTTCTCCTATCACTTGTGATTATGCTGAGGATGAACTGGCAAGTTGACACCAAACTACGTTAAGCTGAAGGAGGGGGAGCGAGGAGAGGGTGCAGAATTATGAGCTGGGAAAAGGTTTTCAACATCCAAAGGGAGGTACTATGCCAGATCATTGAAGCAATATAACAAGTTTTCCCTAGCTGTGTCCAAGCTTCCTGTTTACACTGTGACTCCTAGTTTAATGTACTGTAAAGCAATAAGTTGCTTGTTCAAGATGGAGCAGGTTGCAGCATTTGGATCATGTGTGTGAAAAAAAGGGGATAAGACATTCTTCAGATATATAAAAGAAAAAAGGAAGTTAAAACAAGGAATAACAAAATTAAAAACAAAGGAAGGTATGTAGAAGAGAATGAAGGGATAGCTGACTGCCTTAATAAATACTTCTGTTCAGTTTTTACAGAAGAAAAAGAAGGAAAAGGACCTCAATTAAGGAGGAAGACTAATGAATCGTTTGATGAATGTGTCTTTACAGAGGAAGAGTTTCTACGTTTGCTGTCTAAAGTGAAGACAAATAAATCACAGGGGCCTGATGGGATACACCCAAAATTATTCAAAGAGCTCAGTGGTGAGCTAGGAAAACCGTTAATAGATTTATTTAACCAATCACTGGTAACAGGAGTCGTCCTGGAAGATTGGAAATTAGCAAATGTCGTGCCCTTTCACAAGAAAGGTAGTAGGGAGGAATCAAGCAACTATAGGCCAGTACGTCTGACATCAATAGTGGGGAAATTAATGGAAACACTACTAAAGGATAGGATTGTGGAACATCTAAAATCCCATGGATTGCAAGATGAAAAACAACATGAGTTTACTTCAGGGAGATCATGTCAAGCAAATCTTATTTTTTTTTTTGACTAGGTGACTAAAATAATAGATGGTGGAGGGACAGTAGATATTGCATATCTAGTTTTTATAAAGGCTTTTGACGCTGTCCCACATAGAAGACTTATCAATAAACTACAGTCATTGAGCTTGCAATCCCATATTGTTGAGTGGATTAGGCAGTGGTTGAGTGGGTTATAGTCAATGGAGAATATTCAGACCAAGGTCTTGTTACCAGTGGGGGACCTCAGGGATTTGTACTGGGACCAATTTTGTTTAATTGTTTAATCTTCATTAGTGATATTGCAAAAGTTCTTGATGGTAAGGTATGTCTCTTTGCTGATGACACAAACATATGTAACAGGGTTGATGTTCCCTGAGGGATACACCAAATGAAAAAGGATTTGGGAAAACTATGAGAATGGTCAGAACTCTGGCAACTGAAATTTTAAGTGGATAAGTCCAAGAAAATGCACATGGGGCGTAAAAACCCTCGGGTCCTGACCACAGTATCTGAGGAAAGGGATTTAGGAGTAATTATTTCAGAAGACTTAAAGGTAGGAAGACAATGTTATAGAGCAACAGGAAACGCTAGCAGAATGATGTATACGGAGAGGTATAAGCAGTAGAAAGAGAGAAGTGCTAATGCCGCTGTACAGAACACTGGTGAGGGCTCACTTGGAGTATTGTGTGCAGTACTGGAGGCCGTATCTTCAAAAGGATATAGGATTTTTTTTTTTTTTTTTTTTTTTTTTCAAAAGGATATAGATACTCCTTTTGGATATATAGAGAGAGTTCAGAGAAGAGCTACTAAACTAGTACATGGATTGCAGGATAAATCTTACCTGTAAAAGTTAAAGGACCATAACAGGCATAGCTTAGAAGAAAGAAGAGACTTTTAAATACAGAAAGGGAATCAACACGGTAAAGGAGTAGAGTATATTAAAAAGAAGAAAAACTACCACAAGAGGACATAGTTTTAAATTAGAGGGTCAAAGGTTTATGCAGTAATATCAGGAAGTATTACTTTACTGAGAGAGTAGTGGATGCATCGAATAGCCTTCCTGCAGAAGTGGTCGCTGCAAATACAGTGAAGGAGTTTAAACATGCATGGGATAAGCATAAGGCTATCCTTCATATAAGATAGGGCCAGGTACTATTGATGGGATTCAGATTATTGGGCAGACTAGATGGGCCAAATGGTTCTTATCTGCTGACACATTCTATGCTTCTATGTTTAGCGAATCACTGGGGTTGGGGCCTGTAGTGGAAGTTGATTTGATGTGCCATATCAGACTGCCATGGCAAGTTCTGGCACATGACAATTCCTTTTTGATATCTGTGTTTTACAGATGGCAAGTCTATGGACAGCAATTACTCTAGTAGGAAGCCAGGGGTGAATGTTACCAACACTCCCTACTGTGTTGCCATGCTGTGCTTGCATATGTCAAGAAATGCAATAAAAGAAGCAATTTTTTTAAATTAAATAAAATGAGAGGAATAGCTTAAATCACATAAAAATTAGCTAAACAGATTTAATCTGTTCACATACCATCCAGTGATTTATTTGTTGACTTATCTTTAGGTTATCTCCATACAGCTTCAGCTTAAAGGGGCATTTCAGGCAAAAACATCTTAGGATAGGGGATAAGATGTCTGATCGCGAGGGGCCCTCTGCTGGGACCCCCCGTGATCTCCTTGCAGCACCCTCATTCTATGCGGGGCTGCGTCTCCAGTTTCGGAAACCTCCGTCATGCCACGCCCCCTCCATTCATGTCTATGGGAGGGGGCGTGATGGCTAGACACAGCCCCGCATAGAATGCGGGTGCTGCAGGGATATTGCGGGGGTCCCAGCAATGGGCCCCCCGCGATCAGGTACTTCTATTCAAAAAAATCTTAATCCTTCCAGTAATTATCAACTGCTGTATACTAGAGAGGAAGTTGAGTTGTTCTTTCCAGTCTGGCCACAGTGCTCTCTGCTGGCACCTCTGCCCATGTTAGAGACTGTCCGGAATAGGAGTAAATCCCCATAGCAAACCTATCTTGCTCTGAACAGTTCCTGACATGGACAGAGATGGCAGCAGAAAGCACTGTGATCAGACTGGAAAGATATACACAACTTCCTGTGGAGCATACCACAGCTGATAAGTACTGGAAGGATTAAGTATTATTATTACTTTTTGTTGTGTTTGTTACTAGCCTATACTTCACAGAAGGTCCAACTGAATCCAACTGCAGTCTACTCATTGAGTCACATAAACCTAAGTCACGGCTGGGACATCCTACATTGACAGGTGGATCTTCTACCTCTGTCACTATATTCCATGCTGCCATACTGCTAAATCTTCTTGGTCTAAAAATACATATGAGTCCTTTTAAAGTCAACAAAATTCCTGTGTGAAGAATCCCGCAAGTATCATGTGAGAAAAGGCGTGGAATCACTGCTTGCCTTAAAGATAAGCTCAAGAGAAGATTATCTCAGTGCCATAGTCCTCATCACTAGAGATGAGCTAATTTTAGAAAAAATTTGGTTTGGTCCAAATTTATTCACAGCAAATCTGTATTAAAAACGGCTATTTCTGACCTACAGAGAGCCTCAATAGGGGTATAGAACACTTTGCCTTGCTGTAACACGCATAGGGTGTGTGCTTGGTTAGTGAAATAATACTGTTATTCAGTATGACATGCAGATTACAGACATTGCTATTAGAATCATTGTCGCAGAGCAGCACAATGACAGAGCCTGGAGGTGGCTGAATGACACAGTGTGAAGGTGGTAGCAGCATGAGGAGATCATATAGTGACTGAATGACCCAGCCTAGAGGTGGCAACAGCCTGACAAGACTATAGGGCCTCACAATTGAAAAGATTAAAGGTATTTTTTAACATTTAAATTGAAGATTTCAAATAGAGGAACCTAAAAAGTTTAATTTAATGTGGCAGCAGCATGAGGAGACCACATGGCGGTACAGTGACAAGCTGGAGGTGGCGGAAGCATGAGGAGACCATATAGTGGCTGAATGACACAGCCTGAAGTTGGCGGCAGCAAGAGGAGACCATTTAGTGCAGGAGTCTCATACTCCCGGCTTGCGTCCCGCGGAACAAAATTTTGTGCCCCCCACACCAGGGATCTGGGATTTGTATCTCCCGATGCCCGGGACATGCAGTTCTGGGTGCCGGCCAGGTGATATCTTCAGGCATTTTGCCCTGCTTCGGGCAAGCAGGGCTAAATGCCGGAAGACTTCACACACTTCGGCAAACACTGCTACATGGGTCCCGATGCACATATGAAGGGGCAACCAGTCTTGACCCATCACTAAACTGCTGCTTACTTCTAAGATAAACTAAAACTTAGTTTATCTTTGCCCTAGGTTTTTTTCATTTTTTTGTGGTCTCATGGGTTCATATTTAGTGGCCTTATTTATGTAGGCTTTTGTGCTACTTACTTCTGCCTGCGGGAACTTCCTGGCGGAGGTGCGTGCGGTGAGTGACGTCATCGCAAGTGCCGCGCAGGGACACCGATGTCTTGTGCAGCGTGTGCGATGACATCACTTATAGCTCCACCAGGAAGTGCCCCCAGGCAGATGTAAGTAGCACAGTCCAGGTGGGGAATCTGTGCTAAGTCTATCTAATGTGGAGAATCTGTGCTAAAGCTACCTAATTTGGGGAAGCTGTGCTATGCTACCTAATGTGGGGAAACTGTGCTACGGCTACCTAATGTGGGGAATCTATGCTAAGGCTATGTAATGTGGGGAATCTGTGCTTAGGCTACCTAATGTGGGGAGTCTGTGCTAAGTCTACCTAATGTGGGGAGTCTGTGCTTAGGCTACCTAATGTGGGGAATCTGTGCTAAGGCTACTTAGTGTGAGGAAACTGTGCTACGGCTACCTGATGTGGGGAATCTGTGCTATGGCTACCTAATGTAGGGAAACTATGCTACCTAATGTGGGGAAACTGCTACCTTCCTAATGTGGAGAAACTGCTGCCTACCTAATGCTTCCCCCCGCCCCCTCCCCAGCAGTACCACCCCCATCATCCGTCAGCTCATGCTATTTCCACAGTGGGTAGTGAGAATGGGGGGGGGGTGTTGCTGGTGGATGACAGGGGTGCTACTGCTGGTGGGGGTGATGCTGGAGGATGATGGGGTGCTACTGCTGGTGGGGGTGTTGCTGGTGGATAAGGAGGGGCATATGATGGGAGCATTATATGTGAGGGGTGCATGCAGCCTAGCCTCACCCAGCCGCCACCTCCAGTGGCCCCCAGATAATTTGAGTTTGAGACCCCTGATATAGTGGCTGAATGACATAGCCTGGAGTGTGCGGCAGCATGAAGAGACCATATAGTGGCGGAATGACACAGCCGTGAGTTGGCAGCAGCATGAGGAGACCATATAGTGCCTGAATGACACAGCGTTGAGTTGGCAGCAGCATGAGGAGACCATATAGTGGCTGAATGACAGTGTGGAGGTGGCAGCAGCATGAGGAGACCATAAAGGGCCTGAATGACACAGCATGGAGGTTGCGGCAGCATGAGGAGACCATATAGTGGCTGAATGACTCAGCCTGGAGGTGGCAACAGCCTGACGAGACCATATAGCCTCACAATTGAACATTTTTTTTAGATATTTTGTTAACATTTAAATTGAAGATTTCAAATAGTTTAACCTAAAAAGTTTAATTTAATGTGCCAGCAGCATGAGGAGACCAGCCTGGAGGTGCGAAAGCATGAGCAGACCATATAGTGGCTGAATGGCACAGCCTGTAGTTGGCGGCAGCATGAGGAGACCATATAGTAACTGAATGACACAGCCTGGAGTTGACAGCAGCAAGAGAAGACCATGTAGTTGCTAAATGACAGCCTGGAGTTGGCGGCATCATGAGGAGAACATATAGTGGCTGAATGACACAGCCCTGAGTTGGCGGCAGCATGAGGAGACCATATAGTGCCTGAATGACACAGCGTTGAGTTGGCAGCAGCATGTGAAGACCATATAGTGGCTGAATGACAGTGTGGAGGTGGCAGCAGCATGAGGAGACCATAAAGGGCCTGAATGATACAGCATGGAGGTGGCGGCAGCATGAGGAGACCATATAGTGGCTGAGTGACCCAGCCTGGAGGTGGCAACAGCCTGACGAGACCATAGGGCCTCACAATTGAAAACATTTAAGACATTTTGTTAACATTTAAAATGAAGATTTCAAATAGATGAACCTAAAAAGTCTAATTTAATGTGCTAGCAGCATGAGGAGACCACATGGCGGTACAGTGACACAGCCTGGAGGTGGCGGCAGCATGAGGAGACCATATAGTGGCAGAATGACACAGCCTGGAGTTGACGGCAGCAAGAGAAGACCATGTAGTGGCTGAATGACACAGCCTGGAGTTGGCGGCAGCATAAGGAGACCATATAGTGGCTGAATGACACAGCCCTGAGTTGGCGGCAGCATGAGGAGACCATATAGTGCCTGAATGACACAGCGTTGAGTTGGCAGCAGCATGTGAAGACCATATAGTGGCTGAATGACAGTGTTGAGGTGGCAGCAGCATGAGGAGACCATAAAGGGCCTGAATGATACAGCATGGAGGTGGTGGCAGCATGAGGAGACCATATAGTGGCTGAGTGACCCAGCCTGGAGGTGGCAACAGCCTGACGAGACCATAGGGCCTCACAATTGAAAACATTTAAGACATTTTGTTAACATTTAAAATGAAGATTTCAAATAGATGAACCTAAAAAGTCTAATTTAATGTGCTAGCAGCATGAGGAGACCACATGGCGGTACAGTGACACAGCCTGGAGGTGGCGGCAGCATGAGGAGACCATATAGTGGCAGAATGACACAGCCTGGAGTTGACGGCAGCAAGAGAAGACCATGTAGTGGCTGAATGACACAGCCTGGAGTTGGCGGCAGCATAAGGAGACCATATAGTGGCTGAATGACACAGCCTATAGATGGCTGAAGCATGAGGAGGCCATATAGTTGCAGAATGAGACAGCCTCGAGCTGGCATCAGCATAAGGAGAACAAATGGTGGCAGTATGAGACAGCCTGGAGGTGGCATCGCAGCATCAGATGTCCTGAATGTGACCTGGTGATATAGTAGGGTGATGGGTGGCAATACCAGTACCCGGTGATGAAGGTGGGTGAAAAAAGGAGAACTTGGCATCAGATGTGTTGAATCAGGCGGGTGGGAGGATCAGAATAGTAACTGAGGCAGGTAGGAAGAAGAAAACGGTCTCTTTTGTAAAAGTGTTAGTGTGCACAAGTAAGTATTGAGGATATGCAATACGTAAAACTTAACTTTTAATAATATTCTTAGGATGAAATATATGTACCCAAAATGTTTTTTGAAATAAAACAAAAGGAAAGGTGTGCAAAAAGACACCATGTGCCACCTACACCACCAAGTATTGATGTGATGCGAAGACCTCTAAAAGGTGGAAGGGAACAATGTATGGTTCATTGTAACTCGTGGGGGTAAAAACTTCCCCTGTAAGACCCTACTCTTGCATTGTTAATTCCCTTCTTAACAAGTGTTACTTGCCCTAAATAGGGTGGCCCCACACAGGAACCTTTCCCTATTTCCCCCTGCAAACACTGCCTTTTCCCAGGGTTTTTAGGTGGAAATAGGGAGAGGTTCCTGTGTGTGACTGCCCTTTTTAAGACGAGTAACACTTACCTCGAAAAGGTGGAAGGGAACAAAGTATTGTCCATTGTAGCAGGTGGGGGTAAAACATTCCCCTGTAAGGCCCTACTCTCGCCCTATTAATTCTCTTCTTGGCAAATGTTACTCGCCCTAAAAAGAGCGGCCGCACACAGGATGCTCTCCCTATTTCCACCTTAAAACCCTGTGAAATGTTGTTCCCTTGCACCTTTTTAGGTCTTTGCATCACATCAATACTTGGTGGTGTAAGTAACACATGGTGTTTTGTGCACACCTTTCCTTTTGTTTGATTTCAAAAACACTTTTGGGTACATATATTTCATCCTACGAAAAGTTAAAGGGTAGCTCCCACCAATCCTCTTTTTTTTTCTGTCCCTGCCTATTGCCCTTCTATCCCTAACCCCCTCCCTGCCTTTATTTTTATATTTATTGACTAATAAATGCTATTTTGTCTGCCTGGTAGTGTGCTCACTACCAGGCAGACTTCCCCAGCAGGCACCACGTCACTGATGCCTGCTGGGGGCGACTTCCGCCCTTAGTTCTAACAGGGTGCCTCCAGCTGTTTCACAACTACAACTCCCAGCATGTCCTGACATCTATTGGCTTACAGGGCATGCTGGTAGTTGCAGTGGTGAAACAACTGGAGGCACCCATTCATAACAACCCCCCACCACCACCTCCGGTCGCTGTCGCCGGAAGCAGATGGGGAGAAGAAGCCGGGACCGCGAACTCTGCGCTGCGCGGTGAGCTGCGGAGAAACAGGGAATCTGGATGCAGGACATGTCGGGGAATCCAATTCGGTTACCGGAGTCTGCAGAGAGAGTGCGGCCGCCATGACACCAACTGGTCTGAGGTACAGGCTGCGTGCCTGCTGCGGCCAGGGCGGCTGCTCCTGTACTTTACTGCGCTGGCTTCCTGCCTGTTTGATTGACAGACAGGAAGCCAGCGCACAGTGAACGAATTTCGACTCATTGCCAGGCTGAAATGAGTCGAAATTCTGTAGTGACGTCACTGCAGAATGCATTCGGCCACTAGGAGGGCAACCCCTAGTGGCCGAATTTAAAAGTGATTTTAAACTGTTTTAAAATCACTTTTTTTTATTAAACTATATTAGAGATATGTGGTAGTACTTAAGTACTACAACATATCAATTTTTTGTTTTCATGACAGTGCCCATTTAAGTTTTAGCTAATGCATATCTTCAATACTTACTTGTGGTCTGATGCAGAGGAATGTCTGTAACTGGGGAGCAGCACCCTAAAAATGTTTTGCACTATCCATATTTGTGAAGTGTTGGTGTGGCACCATGTTCAATCTACTCTCATGCATCAGGCATTGGTGGGTGGAAATCCTGGCTGATCCATGCCTGATTCATCTTCACAAAGGTCAGTCTCTCCACATTTTTTGTGGACAGACAAGTTCTCTTTGGGGTTAGTATGGCCCCCGCCGCACTAAACATCCGCTCTGAGGGCACACTACTGGCTGGGCAGGACAGCTTTTCCAGGGCAAATTCTGCTAGTTGTGGTCACAAATCAAGTTTGTCTGCCCAGAAGTCCAGCGGATCTTCAAGGTGTGTTGGCATGGTCATGTCAATGTATGCCATCACCTGCTGGTTCAGGTCCTCCTCCAGGTCTACCTGCTGCTGATGAGTTGCTTCATTATGCGGGTGAAGAAAGCTACTCATCAGCGACTGTAGACTCAGGCTGCTACTGATGGAGCTGGTACTGCTCCTGCCATCCCTCCCCTCCCCAGCAGCCATGGCAGTGGAAAGTGAGCGCAGAGGGCCCCCCGAGTCAGACCTGCGAGTGGATGGACCATGTCGCCGATAGGCATCGGCTAACTGACTACGTAGGATTTCTCTGTAGTAGGTCAGTTTGTCCTCCCTCTCAGTGGGTGTAAAAAAGGCCTCCATTCTGGGACGGTAGCGAGGGTCCAATAAGGACGAGAGCCATAAGTCATCATGCTGCCGAATTGTGACAATTCGGTAGTCACTACGCAAGCAAGTGAGCACGCTTCGTGCCATTTGTGCAAGTGACTCGGTGGGGCTCCATGCCTCCATCTCCACTGCATACTGCCACATTGTGTCTGGGTCCTTTCTCTTGCCTTCCTCATAACCCTATAGCTCCTCTAGCTGTTCTTGTTCCTCCTCTCCTGTCAGATGACTAGAAAAACTGCCCATCTTGCAAAATCTAAACTGTGCCCTCCCCCTCCTGTTCAAGCTCCACAGGGCTCATGTGGCCGTGAGATGTAGGCGCCATGTCTCCAGGGCCCTGACCAGCCATCGTTTCCAACACATGTTGTAGTAAATGAAGCAAGGGAATGACGTTGTTCATCCCGTAATCCTGGTGACTGACTAATAATGTGGTTTCCTCAAAGGGCCTGACCAAATGGCAGGTGTCACGTATGAGCTGCCACTGGTTGACATTGAAGTTACACAGGGGATCCGCTTGGATCATCAAGAAATCGGTGATGGCTTTTCTCTGTTTGTATAGTCGGTCCAACATATGGAGGGTGAAATTCCAACGTGTGGAAACGTCTCAAAATCAGACTATGTTGGGGGATCCCGTTCTGATGCTGCAGCTCAAGGAGGGTGTGCTTTGTGGTGTAAAAGTGGCTGAAATGCATGCAAAGTTTCCTTCCCATTATTAGGATGTCTTGCAGGTGGGGGGAAAACTTCAGGAACCGATTGACAACCAGATTGAACACGTGTGCCATGCAGGGCGCATGTCTCAGGCTTTCTTGTCGCAACGCAGACAAGATGTTCTTCCCGTTGTCGGTCACCATTGTTCCCATTTCCAGTTTTCATGGAGTAAGCCATGATTCGATTTCTTGATGAATGACTTTTAGCAGTTCCTCTCCTATGTGGCAGTTTCTCTCCTGTGTGACTCCGTTCGCCAAGGCAAACCATCTGAAGAACAGGGTGACACCGCCATGCCCTGCACACATGGTATGCTGGAGGGGAACTGAGACTTGTCCATGCAGTGCAGGCTGAGGACACAGGGGAAGATGAGGAGGCGGAGTCGCACACTGTCACAGGACCAACGGCCTGAGAGCGTGGAGGCGGAAGTGCCGTGACTTGTCCAAGTTGCTGTTGTGACTGTGCAGGAACCACATTCACCCAGAGGGCCGTAAAGGTCAGCTCTACACATCGCCGCTGCCATGCACTTTGGTACACACCGACAGGCTCAAGGACTGGCCCACCTTCTGTTCCACAAAATTGTGGTACTGCCTTTTTTGCAAAGAACTGATGGCTTGGGACTCTCCACCTTGGCTCGGCACAAGCCATTAGTTCTCTGAAAGGTGCAGAGTCCACCACTTGAAAAGGGAGGGACTGCAGCACCAGAAACTTGGACAGGAGCATATTCAGCTTCTGCACCGTTGGATGTGTGGGCGCATACTGTAATCTCTTGGACATGAGTTCGCCGATGGATTGCTGGCGGAATTTTGGCTGGCCTTTCACAGTATCTAGGCCCTTATGACTTTATGGTACACCACTTAGATGAACATATGTGGTATGCACTTATGAGGGGAGGAAATTGCGCTCCAGTACGCTTAGAACAGTATTTGTCTACAACACTAGCAGGTGTGTCCTTTTGGCTGGCTTTTCACAGTATCTAGGCCCTGAAGACTTTAACAGGAACAAAATGGTACACCACTTAGATGTACAAATGTGGTATGCACTTATGAGGGGAGGATAATGCACTCCAGTATGCTTAAAACAGTATTTGTCTGCAACACCAGCAGGTGTGTACTTTTGCCTTTCACAGTATCTAGGCCCTTAATACTTTAACAGGAACAAAATGGTACACCACTTAAATGTTCGTATGTTGTATGCACTTATGAGGGGAGAACAATGCACTCCAGTACGCTTAAAGCAGTATTTGTCTACAATTCCAGCAGGTGTGTACTATTGGCTGGCCTTTCACAGTATCTAGGCCCTTAAAGGGGTACTCTGCTTCTCAGCCATCACACCCTCTCCCATAGACTTGCATTGAGGGGGTGGGGCATGATGTCATGAGGGGACGGAGCTATGACGTCACAAGCTCCCAGTGCCGGCTCCAACGTTTGGAACAGTTTGTTCAAAACGCTGAGCAGCGGAGTACCTCTTTAAGACTTTAACAGGAACAAAATGGTACATCACTTAGATGTACACACAGGTTACATTTTATAGAGGACAATACGCTTTTAGAGCTCTGCTCACCCTAACTGGCTGGCTACTATTAGCTTTTCAATTGTTCTACACACCAGTGCTGCAGCACACAGTCGCTGTGTACTACACCCAAAATTGCACTTTCTCTCTCAATCTCACTCCCTTCCCTATCAGTGCTTCTAGGCTGGATTTGGGCTTGTGGTGAATCGCTGCTGTAAGAAAGCTTTTCTGTGCAACACACTGCTCTCTGTCCCTCTCTGTGTGCAACAGAATGCTGATGTGACTGGGCGGTGAATCGCTGCTGTAAAAATGATTTTCTGTGCAACACACAATGCTATCTGTCCCTCTCTCTCTGTAATAGAACGCAGATTTGACTGGCCGCAAGATGGCTGCCGATTATATTGGGCTGTGACATGGGGTGGCTGGCTGCTGCTGATAGGCTGCATGCTGCATGGTATTCAGGGTCATCCCGCCAACCCTTGTTCCCACCTTTCCAGGATTCCTTGCCTCATGTCCTCACATGTGGATCCGCCATTTTAGATGCCCGGCCTCTGGAGCCTGGACTGCATTAAATGGAGTTTAATGAAGCGATTTGTGCAATCGAATGGCGGCGATATTCGCATTTGTTACAAATCACATTTTTCCTGAAATTTGTAACGAATTCGGATTCATCACCTTCGATTCGCTCATCCCTACTCATCACCATAACTAGGTGTAGAGAAAAAAAATGTCCTGTTGTCCAGAGGAAAGGCTCAGATGCTGACATTACATTTTTAATATATGAACTTTAATGCATTAACCCTTCAAATCATTAAAAGTGTCAAATAGGCAATTAAAATGTTAATGACAATGTGATCTGGACGGCAATAAGTGCTTTTGCTGTACACTAAACTCTCTCAGCTAATTCCCATCAGAGAGTCTAGGGGCTCCGAGTGATGGATGGGTCCTGCCTCCCCCTTAATGAGCCCAGGGTTCTAATGAATTGATGGCAGATCTTTCATGTTTCGTCTAGTTGCATTAGGTAGCATCATAGCTTCAACATGACAAGTGTGACAAGGTAGCTTTATGATCTTATTGTCTCACTTTTCAGTCCAGGTTCTTTAATATCTTGTGTGTGGATATACAAGACAGATGACTGTCCAAGATCTCTACTTTGTATAAGCTTTCTAACATTTGAACTGATTTGGATTTTAAAAAGCAGTGTAATACAGGGTTCTACTCTTTCAATATAAACATACTAGCTGAACAGATCACCAATATAGTCTAACTTTACCAAAGGAGAACACTTTTTTTTTTCAAGAAAAAGCACTAGTTTTGTATCCGAACAATATCTAGTATTTCTACTCATACCTGACATTCATAAACAATAGTCTATAAAGAGGGAAAACACATTAACAGAGTGTCCTTTGGTAGGCCCAGACGTGGACCAAGAATAGGCCTGGACATCTTAGACAAAACATCCACATTTTTTTTGTGAGGGCCCAACTGCTGGGACCCCCACTGATCACCAAGATTCATGTGTCTTTCCAGCTGTTGCAAAGCTGCATCTCCCATCATGTCTAGAGAGATGTGGTGTCCCGGTACCGTATTGCATCCAGTACCTAGTGTAGAGGTCGTAAAAGTAACTATTTTCAGGTAGGGTTCCTCAGGTGGGACAGCCCCTAGTCGCCTCTCCTTAAGTCTAACTGTAATGTTAATAAATGTATATATTAATAATGATATCTATATTTTATAGAAATGTAAAGTACCTACCTTGTTCAGCGTCGCAGGACCTTCGGTCATGTGACCATGCTAGTAACCTCTATGGTATGTTGCAGGACCTTAGGAGGTGGTAATGGTGATTGACATCAGTATGGACCAATTAGCATTAGTCCAGCCCCTGCCCATATAAGGGACCTGCGTCCAATTATCACTCTCTTGGGTTGCTGCTCTCGTGGATGCCAGACTAACAGGACGGTGTGTTACGCAACTTTAAAAGACACGTTAGGCCTCAAAACCTACGGCCTCACCAGAACCAAAAATCGTGAGTTTTACTCTAATTCCTGCTAATGCTAGCATGACTACTGGACCGCAACTAATTCCCCTAAATCCAGTGGAACAACGCAATATCTTAAAAGACTCTTAATGCTAAAGTCCCAACCATTTTCAATCTCCAAAAGAAGTGGTTGTTATGCTAAGAGACTGTTATGTTAATGAAGCGTACAGAAAATCTTCAGTAAAAGTTAACGCTGTTTACAGAAGCTCACCGGTTGTGGACAATCCATTATTATTATCTACCTCAAACCCATTATCATCTACCTCCCTATCATTCCTGGGAAAGGCGGCGGTAGGAAAAGCTTTATAGAGGAGCCCTCACCCTGGCATCACGAATAGCAAGGGTTAACAAGCACACTTTGATTACCTCACAGCTACACTCCCCATACCCTACCACATAGCTTTTTGGCGTCTGATGAACAGGATACGGGTGTGTGCCTCCAGCTGTTGCCACCAAGTAAAGTGTACTCCCCCTAGGCAAAAGACTTTATGAATGTATTGTGAAAAGTAAGGGGGAGGCTTAAAAGTAAGGGTTAACAAGCACCGTTTGATTACCGCACAGCTACACTCCCCCATACCCTACACCCCCCAGGCTATCACAGAGACACAGACAAAAATTTAAATAACCATGCCTGATATTAAATTTATATAACCATGCCTGATACTGTGCCCGCTGAATATGACCCTGCCAAACACTGTGCCCCCTGATTATAATACTGCCACACACTGTACCCTGAGAAAATAATACTAACACACACTGTACCCTCTGAATATTAACCTGACACACACTGTACCCTTGAAAATACTTCTGTACAAAATAATTTCTTCTCAGTTCATCTAAATCCCACCCCTGTACTGTCCTCCTTCAGACCCCCAATTTCCTCCTCTAGACACCTTGGGGGACATTTATCATCGTTGCTTTGGTAAGCAAGTTCTGTAGTCATTTTTTTCTTGCAATTTTTTTTGCTTATGTATGACATATTTATCATACTATCACAGGGGGTTGATAAATTTGGCTTACATGAGCAAAAACCAAGAAATTTTAAATACCATTTTTAATAATGACTACAGGACACCACTATGCAGCTTTGAAAAAAAATGTGCATATATATATATATATTTATATATATATATATATATATATATATATATATATATATATGTATATATATATATAAATATATATTGTGTGTGTGTGTTTATTACATTTTTTTAACACTGTTTTTTCTCCCTAAATGTACTTACTCATTTTTTTTTTGTTACTTCTTCTACAGAGCCGTGTATCCTGTGGACTCCTTCGGATTCGGTGGACTACTTCGACGACCAGCGTTTTTTTTTGCTTGATGTTAATAAAATGGTTAACGAGGGCTGTGGGGGAGTGTTTCTTTGTAATAAATTTTTTTTAAACCTGTTGTGTTTTTTTTTTTTTACTTACTGGACAGGCTTAGTAGTGGAAGCTGTCTTACAGACGGAGTCCATTACTAAGCCGGGCTTAGCGTTAGCCACAAAAACAGCTAGCGCTAACCCCCAATTATTACCCTGGTACCCAAAACCACAGGGGTGCCGGGAAGAGCCGGTACCGAGAGGTCCGGAGCATCAAAAATGGCGCTCCTGGGCCTAGGCGGTAACAGGCTGGCATTATTTAGGCTGGGGAGGGCCAGTAACAATGGTCCTCGCCCACTCTGGTAACATCAGGCTGTTACTGTTTGGTTGGTATTTGGCTGAGAATAAAAATAGGGGGAACCCTATGTTTTTTTTTTTTAATATTTAATTATTTATTTAAAAAAAAATGCATAGGGTCCCCCCTATTTTTATTCTAGGCTAAATACCAACCAAACAGTAACAGCCTAACGTTACCAGGGTGGGCGAGGACCATTGTTACTGGCTCTCCCCAGCCTAAATAATGCCAGCCTGTTACCGCCTAGGCCCAGGAGCGCCATTTTTGACGCTCCAGACCTGTTGGTACCGGCTCTTCCCGGCACCTGACGGACCCCCCCCTTGACAGACTCCCATATCCCCTAATCATGTCACTGTTCCGGTCGGGTCCTGTGATTGGCTGCTGGTCCTGGCCAATCACAGGACCCAGCGGGAAATGTGAAATGACAGCAGGGGATTTTGGAGTCTGCGGCGCCGGTATATGTTATAAGGAGCCCGGGCTGACATTACAGTGCAGCAGCCCGGGCTCCTCATACTGCCTCCCCGCTACCCTCACTTAATAATGATGGAGACACTGATATACATCCCTTGTCTCCAGCCCGCGCCGCTCACCTCCCGCTGCTACAAGACTACAACTTCCAGCGTGCCCTCACTGTAAGGGCATTCTGGGACTTGTAGTCTTGCCACAGTTAGCAGACAGATGGGAGTTGTGTGGCGCTGGCAGGTGAGAGGGGTGGGATGTAAATCACTGCAGTGTCCCTGTAGCGAAGTGAGGGTAGCGGGGAGAAAGTATGTCGGAACCCGGGCGGCAGTAGCTTTTCCTGCTCCATGTTGGAGCTGGAGTAAATTTAGTCAATTATTAATTGTCGCAGTTAATAAATACCTGACTAAAGCAAATCCATTTGAAAAATTAACTACGTAAGCAAGTTTGAATTTTCTTGCTCATATTATTTAGCAAGTCCTGTGCTTATTGGCCTTTGTAGATAGAGGGAAAGGTATCCCAATTCTTTTTTATCCTCATATTTATGTCTGTATCTTTTTAGAATTTTAACTATGTTCTTGGTCAGTAAAGGTAACCCTCTAGAATAAAGTCTTCTGCTCCCATTGTTCCCCTCCCATTCTGATTATTAACAACTGCTCTGTTTTGTACCTGTCTGTGATTAATAATATGTTATATAATAGTGTTTGCTGCCTTTTAGGATCTTAGAAAACATGTGTATTTTCATTCCATTTTACAGTTAATTGGCAGCATTGAGGGTGTATCTAGTCAACCAGTTAGCATCATTAGATAAACATAGTAGCTTATTGGTTAATATGCTAAGCATTGGTCCTATGACTCTGTATTTTGGTAACTGCTAGGACACTTTCACGTGCATGCCCGGTTTGTAGCATTATGCACCATATAGAATACTGGTTTGGCACAAGCACAACACAGGTCATGGATGATGTAATTGCGGGCATGCATTGTTACATAAGGCCAGCCTTTACAAATCTAGTACATCTTTAGGAGACAATTTTCAAATGTAAAGCATTACACCAAATATTTAAAGGTACCACATTCATCGGCTCAAATAATAATATGTTGAAAATAATGTTTCAGTCTAGAGATAAAACAACAGCAATTTACTTTCTGAAGATGGTGGAGGTAACATGTATATAAGTATCTATATCAACAGTAAATTGTGTTCTATAAACACCATGAACTGCTTCTCAACTTCTCCAAAACCATCATAAGAAGTCAGGTTACAGTTAGCAGCTGAATATAGAGACAACGGGGGAGATTTATTAAAACCTGTTTAGAGGAAGAGGGGTGCAGTTGTCCACAGCAACCAATCAGATTGATTCTTTTATTTTGAAATAGGCCTGTGGAAAATTAAAGAAGCAATCTGATTTGTTGCTATGGCCAACTGCACCACTCTTCCCCTACACAGGTTTTGAGAAATCTCCCCCAAATATTTTACTTTTTGGTCTAATCTAATTAAACAAAAACAGGACAGTAGGGTCATAATGTCCATGGTTATGTAAGGAGGATAAATGGAGGCTTGCAACACAAAGATTACTACTGAACCATGAGAGACTAAGGTACTTTAAATAATAGAATGCATTAGGAAGAAGGAAAATGATGTGGAGATATTGAAGCAACATTTCAAGATATCAGACAGAAAGTAAATGGGTCTTCCAAATGGATAATAGTTACCAATAATACTTTCAAAATTGTGTTAAAATGGCTTAAAAGGGTTATCCCTATTCATAGGATAGGATACTTAGCTGAGGTGAGATGTTCCCTGAAATAAACTGAGCACACTCTGCATGCATATCCAGCACCCCTTTTACTTCATGGGGCTCCCCTTCTGGTGATTGGTGGTTGTCCTAGCAGTCAGACTACCACCAATCAAACCACTCCTTCAGACACAACTATCCCCCAGACCCCTCTGTTCCACCAAACCTCTGTCCTCCTTCTTTAGGATCCTTTGTCCGTTCCAGACCCCTTAGTCCACTTCTGTACAACTCTGTTCAGGGGCCCCTCATTGTGCCGGTCAGAGAGACTTACACTTTTAGCGGCAGCAACATCCATGGGTTCTCCTAGTGGCTCAGCCAGGGTAGGGATACGTTCGGGGCTTGTAACAGCCGTGTATTCCTGCACGCTGCATGTCTGCTTATAGTAGCTAATGCTGTAGCCCTAACTGTTTGACATTTGGGCTTACCGATAGTGATGCCCCCGTCTAGCAGACCCAGAGAAGGGGGAGCCGCAAACCTTTTATTAAAGGGAAAAAAAATGAGGTCAGGGCAGACGGACAGCCCAGCCCATCAGGTAAATGGCTTATGTGCCCGATGGCCTGTCCAAGTGGTGAAAGAAATAAAAGGTAAAATAAATAATTAGCAAACAAGAAGAATGAAACTACGGAGCACTGACCAGTGTAAGCTGACAGCAGGATACTCTTTATTTTCTTCAGCGGGTACAACATGTGCGGAGGAGCAGACTGCTGGGCAGAACTTTAGGCAATGGACCATGTCACGCTAAGGTGGGCCTGAAGAACTGCAAACGCAAAGTTCTGCCCAGCAGTCAACTCCCCTGTACATGTTGTACTGACTGAAGAAAATAAAGAACATTCTGCTGCAAGCTTACATCGGTCAGTGCTCTGTACTTTCATTCTTCTTGTTTGCTTATTGTCATACCTGCTGTATCACGTAGAAGCACGATTCACCGGGAAGGATACGGGACAACGGTATATTGGAATATCAACTGCACCATGGCTTTGCATAAGTGTCTGAATTATTTGTATAAAATGTTGCTGTGACCTACCATATTTCTATTGGAGACAGTAAAATAAATAATTATCTAGTATTATTCTGACATTTCACATTCTTGAAACATAGCAGTGATCCTAAGTGACCTAGAAGAGGGAATCTGTTCAAGGATTAAATCTGAAACCGTGAAAAACTGAGTTACAATGTTTGTTAAGCTTATATGTACAGTATATGTATCAGGTGACCAAATGACAAGGGCCAAAAAACAGGGTTACTTTAGCATAAACTGATTGAGCTGATAACTGGAGAAGCCTCCTGATAGAAAATTTTGCATATTTGACAATATGCTGTATTTTTATTTTATTTTGCATATACTGTAAGTTGGTGGTTTTATTAAAGTATGCTCCTACAAGAGACCGGTTACAACTAGCTATTACTGTTATTATTTTATTACAGGTGAATAGCTGTGTAGCCCTATTCCTGTTGCTTTTTATTTTGTGCTGTGAACTCCACGCACCTTTTATGTAGAGAAGGCTAGTTGTTGCCTTATGTATTAAGCCGCAAACTGCTGGTTTTGTGTGCTGGAAAAGCTTTCCTCTGTTTTCTGCCTCCCTCAGTAAGTCATTGAACATGGCAGTGAAGCAACATGACCTCAAAAATCAAAGCTTTGGATTGTGGGGACATACCTTCAGTCAGCTTTCATATGGTGCCTGTATGAAAGTATGACTGATTTATGTTTTTCTTTCCTAAGGGCAAAAGTTTAACAATTTCACACCCAAAATCTCCCTTCGTGAAAAGATTTTCCTGTGGGCGTCCTGCCGTTCAACCTTTTCATAGCCAGTGAGCCGGCAGGGAACAGGATGCAAATATTATGACAAAAAGCACCAGAAAACAGTTACCATGTATCAATAAAATCTCTTTGCATCAGGAAATTATCATTTTGAAACATAAAACATTGAGGACATGTTTATTTTACACCAGAAGTGCTACTGGATGTTCCTGGATCTGATGAAAATAGGACACCTGAGAAAAATAGCTTTTAGCATGTGGTCCCAATCTTTCTCCTAACACTGGTTTCCCTTTTTAAGAAGGGACCAATGTAATTCAGACAAAATAAACTGAACGTTTTTCCATAAAGTAGTACAAGAGACTTGGTTGTTATACATTTCAGAGGACCACCTCAATTGTCAACAATTGTCCTTGACAATGGACAGTCACAATTGTACAAAGGTCACAGACCCGCTCCCTTACCTGTTCCTCAGTCAATGCAAGGCTCCACAGGGCAGCTTTTGCATTTGGTAACATAGAGCTCAAAATTATTATTTTAAACAAACCTGACAAGTTTGTGTAAGGGTAGATATAGTGGATATCAGTTGGATAAATCAGCATCGGAATGTCACCATCAACAGGGCCTGCCAAATCCCACACAGTTTCAGTGTAAACAGTGTCAGGCAAAATGCCCAATGCCAACCAGAGAACTACCATTAACAATGCAGCCCAAGGACAATGACACTTCTTAAACACAGGCCACTAAAAGGATATTGTAGCTGTCAATCACATCCCCTAAAACATGACATAAGAATATTTTCATGGAATTCCAAGCATTTGTCACCTATGTCTCATATTTTGTTTCATGGCGGTCAAAACGAATCAACTTTGTGAATATGATTATTTATAAATATGGTCTTATTCTCTAGATTCAGAGCAGAAATGTGTGTATTAAGTGTGGTTATATGGATTTTCACCCTAAGTAAGGGTAGCAAAGTATAAAGAGAAGTCTGTTCTTTTATGAGACAAAATGGCACAAAAAAAATGTAGTGCCCTCTGGCTAATATGAGTGATGTGAGAATATCCTGGGAACATAGTTTAAGGTCTGGTGTATTGATAGGGATTCCCCACACTTCTCAGTGTCTGGTATATTTTTGACAACTATACTAACCAAATGGTACAACATTTTTGTACCGTTTTGTCTAATCGGACAACTAATCTGTCTCCATACTACCTCAGGGTACCATATTCTGATTACAAATGAGTTTTAATGCCTTGAATCCTCCCAAAGAGTGGAGATAAGAAAAATAAATTAAAAATTATATTTTAGATTGCAAGTTAAAATACAAATTAATAAATATGTGAAAAAGAAATATATTGCCCGGACCTTCCAAGGTAGTATAATATAATTAAATGAACGATAGAAAACTGGGTCGTACTCCAATGATAATTCAATGGTTATTTATTAAAAATGTATAGTGCATTATTCCTCACAGGGCCCTTGTGAGAAGAAACACATATAATAGATATACAAAATTAAATATATAAAATTAAAATATAGAAATATTATAAAAATGTATCACTGGCATATAAAATAGCTCTATGTTGATGAATTCATATATCGTCTTTAGAGTATTGTAAAGGTATAGATGTCCTTTTGTATGATAATTATAAGTCAAAGTGGATACTCTGTTACCGGTCCTGGGTGATGTGGCTGTGTCAGCTCCCGTGCCCGGATGGCGGTCAACGGTCCTAGATGGTACTGTGGCTTTGTCTTTCAAGATCCAGGTGTTTGTGCGGTGTTGGTCGTCCCAGGCTAGTGGCACTAGCAGGTGCCGATGGTGATTCGCCGGGAGGCCGTGCACTGGCAGGCGCTGCTGGAAATTTATCAGGAGACCAAGCGCTGGCAGGCGCTGATGGTATCGATCTCCTCACCGCTGGACTTGGAAGCCGGAGACTACACGCTGGGTAGATGGAGCTTGCCTCGTGTAGATGGCGTGTGACGTCAGCTTGAGCCGGAGCTGACCAGGTAAAATCAGGACCGGACACTAGTCTAGGTCGACTAGTGCGTGGGGAATCCACAATGTGATGGATTTGCTCCGTGAACTAGAGCTTGAATTCATAAAGAGCATAAATGCCAGTGAGCAAAATCAGTGCATAAGACTAGACGCGTTTCAGGGTTCTCAGATACGACCCTTTCCTCAGTAGTCATAATGGTTAAAAGCAATATTTGTCTATTTATAGGAGTACGAGTCCCATGATTCAACAGTGTTCTAAGTGGTAACAGAAACATGAAATGGATGATCAAAAATAGGGAATTACCTAGAGAGCAAAAGTGAATGTGAATACCGTCAGAGGACGGGAATTAGATTACGTATATGGGTGAAACTGACCGAACTTTGTATCTGATTGCAATTTAGTGTCTTTCCCACAATTGCGATGAAGATAATAATAATGGAATTGAAATGTAGATGAAAATAAGAATAAGGATGAAACAGGAGAATAAAAATGAGGGTGTAGTCAACAAAAACAACAAATAACATACAGGGAGACCCAACCAATCAAAGTTCCATTAAAAACCCATACAATATCAGCAGAAGTGCATCAAGCCCCTCCCACACAACAAATACTAGGGACCCCAAACAAAAAAAGAGGTTACGTAGAAGATATAGAACTAGACCATGTCACTCTACCCCCACAAAAAATAGTCAAACCCCACCAGGGAATACACCCATCATAAATTTGAGCAATCACACATTAACTTTGGCACAAGAAACCCTTTTGAACAAGGGATTAAAATATGCCCCATCCCACACACTGGACAAGTTCCAGACCTATATTGGTTTGGAAAAATACATCCGTAATATCTGTTTAAAAAAACATTTTTTAAAAACTCCGTTACACCGACCAACAACTGAGACCGAGTATATACATACTGAGTGTAGACCTAAATCATGGTTCTATCCTAAACATCTTATGGGCCCTGACGTTACCACTTTCAAAAAATTAGTAGAAAATGATTTGAGAAAAATCCAAAAGACTAAATATCCGAAGGATAACATTTCTCAGAAAGAGAGAGTAGCTTTAAAAGAATTACAATTATTAGACACAGTTACAATCCGCCCCGCCGATAAAGGGGGTGCAGTTGTCATCCTCAACACTACAGATTACATACAAGAATGCAATAAACAGTTAAATGATTCTAACACATACCAAAAACTAAAACATGATCCCACTCAGGAATTCAGTCAACAATTACAGTTACTATGTAAGGAGGCAGTGGAAGATGGTATCCTCAATGAGAAGGAACATCAATTCATATTAGGGACCCCAGACCGTTTGCCGATTTTTTACTGTCTCCCAAAGACCCACAAGTGCCTGATCAATCCCCCTGGACGTCCCATTGTGTCAGGGATAGGCTCAATCACCTCGAACCTGTCTCAATATGTAGACAGATTCCTCCAACCATTTGTGCAAAAAACCCACACATACCTTAAGGACACAACACAAGTTGTTGATATCATTGAAAAATTTGAGTGGTCTAACAAATATATATTAGCCACTTTGGACGTTTCTTCACTTTATACGATTATCCGACACGACTTAGGGATAGCAGCAGTCGAACACTTTTTGAAACATGGGCACATTAAATCACCACAGATTAATTTTATCACTTCAGCTATCCGATTTATTTTGACACACAATTATTTTTACTTTGAAGGGGATTATTATTTACAATTAATTGGTACCGCTATGGGCACCAAGTTTGCGCCAAGTTATGCCAATCTCTTTATGGCAGCCTGGGAGGAAAGTAACATCATACCCCATCTTGGCGCAGGCCTGGTGCTCTGGAAGCGGTACATTGATGATATTATTTTAATTTGGGAGGGTGACAAGACTAGTTTAGAGCACTTTATTTTAGGTTTGAACACACAAGAATTTAATTTACACTTCACATCTACCATCAGTAGGGAATCCATTAATTTTTTGGATATTGTTATCAGCGCTGATCGGGATGGTCTTACTTGCAAAACATACTATAAACCAACGGCTAAAAATAGCTACATAGGGTTGCCACCTACCTAGGTGGCTAATGAACGTCCCAAAGGGACAATATCGCAGGTTAAAAAGAAATTGTACCTCAGATGACCAATTTTTGGTCGAGGCCAATCTCCTTACAAATCAATTTAAGGAGAAACACTATCCCGATCAGCTCCTGGAAGAATCTCTAGAAAAGATTAAATCATTAGACAGAACCACTTTTTTTGAAAACATTAAGGAAAAAAAAGAAGCCGACTTTGGAGGAAAACTGGTAATTCCCTTTAATAATTCCTATAAAAAAGTAGAAAAAATAATACGGAAACATTGGCATTTGCTACAACAAGACCGTGAGGTAGGGGCACTCTTACCATCACGTCCTCCGATATTATATACTCGGGCCCCAAACTTGAGCCTCATAGTTGCTCCATCTATAAAAGCTCCCCCAAGGAAACAGAACACCACCTGGTTAAACACAAAGGGATTTGTGAGGTGTGGAATATGTGCCAATTGTATAAAAATTAAGGGCCCCAAGAAAGTTTTAGAAATTTGTTCTAAAACTAATACGTTCAAATGGAGAATAGAAGAGTTAATTACCTGCAATTCAAAAGGGGTACTATACATAATAGAATGCGGCTGTAAAAAGCAATATGTGGGTCGTACCAAAAGGGCCCTTAAGATGAGGATAGCTGAACACCTCAATAACATCAAAAATAAGAACTTAAAACATCCGTTATCAGCTCACTTTTCTACCATTCATAATAGCGATATGTCTTCTCTCTCCTTCACTGGTTTCCAATTAGTCAAACAGGATTGGCGTGGTGGCAGTTATCTGCTTAAGATGTCCAAGGCTGAAAGTAAGAAGATCTTTGAATTTGCAACTTTAGAACCAGGGGGACTCAACTCCAGTTTTGAACTATTTGGATTTTTGTAGGGGATGCACTTGGCCCATGGGATCACCCCTGTAGTGCCTTGGGGGGTGCCCCATGGACTGACTCCATCCTCTACTCTGACATCTTTTTTATTTCTATTTTTATTTTCATTCTTATTTCTATTTTTACATGTATATTTATTTTATTTTCCACTATTTTCCTTATTTTTATTCATTATATATTTTTTTTACACTTATTTTTATTCTTTTCATTTCATTTTTATGATTATTATTTCCATTATTATCATTATCATTATCTTCATTCCCTTTTTTAATTTTTAATTTTTATTTTTATTTATCTCTATGTTTATTTTATTTTTTATTTATTTTTTATTTACACTTATATTTATTTTTATTTATATTTTATTTTTTATTTTTATTTTTATTTTCATATATTTATTTTTATTTTCATTTTCCTCTATATTTTGTATCTATTCCACCATTATCGATTCATTTATGTATCTCATCCAATCCCCCCTTTTTTTTATTATTTATTATTTTTCACTTATTATTTATCATTTTTTACTTTTTATATTTTATTTTTTATTTTTATTTTTACCTTTTCCATTATATTTTAATTATACTTTTATCTTTATTTCCATTCGGAACTACACCCTCATTTTTATTCTCCTGTTTCATCCTTATTCTTATTTTCATCTACATTTCAATTCCATTATTATTATCTTCATCGCAATTGTGGGAAAGACACTAAATTGCAATCAGATACAAAGTTCGGTCAGTTTCACCCATATACGTAATCTAATTCCCGTCCTCTGACGGTATTCACATTCACTTTTGCTCTCTAGGTAATTCCCTATTTTTGATCATCCATTTCATGTTTCTGTTACCACTTAGAACACTGTTGAATCATGGGACTCGTACTCCTATAAATAGACAAATATTGCTTTTAACCATTATGACTACTGAGGAAAGGGTCGTATCTGAGAACCCTGAAACGCGTCTAGTCTTATGCACTGATTTTGCTCACTGGCATTTATGCTCTTTATGAATTCAAGCTCTAGTTCACGGAGCAAATCCATCACATTGTGGATTCCCCACGCACTAGTCGACCTAGACTAGTGTCCGGTCCTGATTTTACCTGGTCAGCTCCGGCTCAAGCTGACGTCACACGCCATCTACACGAGGCAAGCTCCATCTACCCAGCGTGTAGTCTCCGGCTTCCAAGTCCAGCGGTGAGGAGATCGATACCATCAGCGCCTGCCAGCGCTTGGTCTCCTGATAAATTTCCAGCAGCGCCTGCCAGCGCACGGCCTCCCGGCGAATCACCATCGGCACCTGCTAGTGCCACTAGCCTGGGACGACCAACACCGCACAAACACCTGGATCTTGAAAGACAAAGCCACAGTACCATCTAGGACCGTTGACCGCCATCCGGGCACGGGAGCTGACACAGCCACATCACCCAGGACCGGTAACAGAGTATCCACTTTGACTTATAATTATCATACAAAAGGACATCTATACCTTTACAATACTCTAAAGACGATATATGAATTCATCAACATAGAGCTATTTTATATGCCAGTGATACATTTTTATAATATTTCTATATTTTAATTTTATATATTTAATTTTGTATATCTATTATATGTGTTTCTTCTCACAAGGGCCCTGTGAGGAACAATGCACTATACATTTTTAATAAATAACCATTGAATTATCATTGGAGTACGACCCAGTTTTCTATCGTTCATTTAATTATATTATAGTACCTTGGAAGGTCCGGGCAATATATTTCTTTTTCACATATTTATTATTTTTGCAACTGTGGTATAGTTGCATGCCCTGTTGACCTCAGGCAGTATTTATACACCAATTGTGAGCTGCACTTGCACCCCCTTTTTTTCTAAAATACAAATTACTCAAACCTTTTAAATGTTTTTGTTTTTTACAAGCAAGATTACATTAATGAGCAAAGGCATAACAATCAAAGTCACAGGGCCAGATTTTAACTATGTATACATCATTAAAGGGGTACTCCGGCGCTTAGACATCTTATCTCCTCCCATAGGTTTGCATTGAGGGGGCGTTGTGTGACATCACACGGGGGCGGAGCCGTGACGTCACAACACTCCGGCCCCGTGATCTACAGTAATCAGACCTGGAGCGAACACGCTCCGGGGACTGATTATAACGGGGTACGGCATGCAAGATCACGGGGGTCCCCAGCGGCGGGACCTCCGCGATCAGGCATCTTATCACCTATCCTTTGGATAGGGGATAAGATGTCTAAGCTCCGGAGTACCCCTTTAAGATGCAGACACAGTTGGACTAAGTCCCTCAAAAGGGCCTGCCTGGACATACGGTGACCAAGAAAGAGATTAGTGTATTGCAGAGAAACCTCGTTCAATGTACTGATGAAAACAATATACTCCTTCTTAGGGTGACTTTACTGTAGACTGGATTTTACCTAGGTTGGAGACCTGTGGCCTAGGTGTAGGTACGCTTAGCAATAACAGGGCTAGGAAATGTGCACACTTTGCTAAATGTCTGGAATGGTCAGAAAGTGCAAAGCCTGGAGATGTTGCTCTTGCCAAAACCAGACCTAAATTGATTATAACAAGTTTGGGTCTACCCCTTTTCCTGGGAGAGGGGGGTTGGACTCCTCCTGTAACCATTGGATGGGAGGATCCGTCCCTTCTCCACATTGCGCTCCAGCCCCCCCCCCCCTTGGAGTTGAAGTGATGGTCCGCTCAGCCAATCACTGACCTGTCACTTTTATTAGGTGGAGTACCCCTTTAACCCTTTACAGTCTGTAAGACCGTAGTGTATACAATTGAAGTGATGCAATGTGCATAAATACATTTACCAGTAAGGCTAGGTTCACACTTACAAAGCTATCACCTATATGGTCTGCAGAGACTGTGACGTGCTAGCATCTGCCTCTATATTGCTAGTGCAGTGTTTCCCAACCTTTTTTTTTTTTTGCTCAAGGGACTCCTTGGAAAAAACATTTTCACAGGGAACCCCTACCGAAGTTGACGGAAAAAAAAAAAAAAAAAGGGAAACAGCCGCAATGCAACGCACTATATAAATTCATCTGTGGGTATGTAGATTACAGGGCTGATTTGTACAGTGATGTGATGTCTTCTAAAATCAGCATCATTCCCTTCAAAACTATTATTACTTTTCCATCAGCCTCCAGATTCCCCTTTTACAAGTGAGGAGGAATACAGTGGCGAATAGCTGTAAAGGGGGTAACAGAGGGGTGCAGAAAGGTATACATGGGTGACAGGTGTAATGTCCGTTTATTTGTTTTTGTGTTCTTCTGTCTGGGGGTCTGTTCAAACTGTTCAGACTTCTGACTGGGGGTTTGTACAGGTTGGGGAATAGTTAATGCTCTGAGCCCATTGCAACTCAGGTGTGGCTATTTAAACCCAAGCTCTGCTGCATTCTGGTTGCTGGTGATTTGTGCAATTCTGACTGTCTGCTTTATCATACACCTTGTATTTATCTTGTGATATTTCTGAGTTTTAACCATGGTGTAATATTCTTGTTTATTTTAGATTTTAGTCTGTTACATTTGTTGGTTTTTAGGATTATTGTTAGAGATGAGCAAACTTTCAAAAAATTTGATTCGGCCAAACTGTGAATTTTCCAAAAATTATTTGCGGCGAATCTGTATTAAAAACGGCTATTTCTGGCCTACAGAGAGCCTCAATAGGGGTGTAGAACAGTTTGCTTTTGTTCTAACACACATAGAGAGTGTGCTGTGTTATTGAAATAATACTGTAATTCAGTATGACATGCAGATTACAGGCATTGCTATTAGAAGCACTGCTGCCGAGCGTCGTTGTGGCAGCAGGGAGGCCATAGGGTGTCAAAATTGAAGAGGATAAAGAGATTTTTTCATGTAATTTTTATATAATTTAATTAGAATTTATTAAATTTTTAGCGTACCCATTCATGTTAGCATCGAGCTGGTGGTCCTCCTTCAGGCTCGATACCACCTGTTCCAGCCCCTGCATCTCTGCGCCCCCCTGACTATGAAAGTGGGAATGTTTCATTTAATCAGAGATGTAGGCGCCATGTCTCCAGTGACCTGACCAGCCATCGTTTCCAACAGGTGTTGTAAGAATTTAAGCAGTGGAATTATGTCGTTCATCCCGTAATCCTGGCGACTTACTAATAATGTGGCTTCCTCATAGGGCCTGAGCAAACGGCTGGTGTCATGTATGAGCTGCCACTGGTTCACATTAAAGTTACACAGGGGAGTATCCCTATCCGCATGAATCATCAAGAAATTGGTGATGGCTTTTCTCTGTTCTTACAGTTGGTCCAACATATGGAGGGTGGAATTCCAATGTGTGGCAACTTCACAAATCAGACTAAGTTGGGGCATACCGTTCTGACGCTGCAGTTCAAGGAGGGTGTGCTTTGCGGTGTACGAGTGGCTCAAGTGCGTGCAAAGTTTCCTTCCCATTGTTAGGATGTCTTGCAAATGGGGGAGAACACTTCAGGACCTGTTTCACAACCAGATTGAACATGTGTACCATGCAGGGAGCATGGCTCAGCCTTCCCAGTCGCAGCACATGCAAGATGTTCTTCCTATTGTCAGTCACTATGGTACCCATATCCAGTTTTCGTGGAGTAAGCCATGCCCCGATTTCTTTACGAATGATTTTAAGCAGTTCCTCCTCTGTGTGCCAAGGCAAACCATGTGAAGAACAGCATGACACCGCTGTGCCCTGCACACATGGTATGCTATAGGGCCATTGAGACTTATCCCGGCAGTGGAGGCTGAGGACATGGTGGAAGATGAGGAGGCGGAGTGGCACACTGTCACAGGAGCAACGGCCTGAGAGTGTGGAGGAGGAAGAAGCGTGACCTGTCCAAGTTGGTATTGTGGCTGTGCAGGAACCATATTCACCCAGTGAGCCATAAAGGACATGCATTGTCCCTGACCATAGTTACAGCTCCAGACATCGGTGCTGCCTTGCACTTTGGTACACACTGACAGCCTCAAGGACTGGCCCACCTTCTCTTCCACAAAATTGTGCAGGGCTGGTACTGCCTTCTTCACAAAGAAATGACGGCTTGGCACTCTCCACCTCGGGTCGGCACAAGCCATCAGTTCTCTGAAAGGTGAAGAGTGCAGCAGGCTGGACCACTACATCGGAGCCACGGTTCTCCTAGGCCACTTTATGGTGGCGCAGCATATGTTGATGCAGGGCCGTGGTGCCAACATTGGGACCCTGGCCATGCATCACCTTCTGCCGACATATCTTGCATGTTAACCTCCTCCGGATGCTTGATGAAAAACTGCCACACGGCTGAGTAGCTGATTTTTCCACCAACAGTCCGCACTAATTGACTGCTACTGCCGCCGTCTCCAGGAACACCTGTTCTACTACCTCCCGGGAAGGTTGGGTACCGCGAAGCAGGTGGGCTCCCCCGGGCACGTTTGGCTCCAGAATTTCCCCTTCTGCCACCATGCTGACTGTCAACCATGCTACCACCTTGCTGGCTCAGCTACTGGCTCAAACAGTCCGCACTAATTGACTGCTACTGCCGCCGTCTCCAGGAACACCTGTTCTACTACCTCCCGGGAAGGTTGGGTACCGCGAAGCAGGTGGGCTCCCCCGGGCACGTTTGGCTCCAGAATTTCCCCTTCTGCCACCATGCTGACTGTCAACCATGCTACCACCTTGCTGGCTCAGCTACTGCCTCAAGGGCAACCTGCAACTCTCTTCTCCTGATAATGATGAAGCCCCTTCTGCATCCTGCTCCCAATTGTGATTGGCTTCAACATCATCAACAAGTGTCTGCACGTCACTGATGTCCTCCTCAGGTTCTTCAACAGTGTCTGCTTCAGGACACTGAACGCTGGCAACACCATCTCCCACGTCACGCTCCTCATCACTACTTGCCCGCCTAGCAGGGGAAGCGGCGGATGTCTCCTCCACTTCTTGGCTAGGCAGTAGCTTCTGACTGTCCACTATTAGATCGTCCAAACTGAATAGTGGAGCTGAACCCACAGCATAAGATACTTCTTTAGGAGAGGGAACAGCAAAGGGCAGAGGCAATGGGTGGACAGGGACCGCTCCCGGCCATGCCAACTGAGAGTTGTGTCTGAGGAACCCACGACTGGGGTATCAGATGTCACTTGTGACATAGTCTGCTGCAACCTTTGCCTGATGAATTTAGGCCTCTGCCACTCCTTTGTGCACATCCTAGCACTTCTCTGCCTGACGTATATGAGGGGAGTATAATACGCTTCACTATGCTTAAAACAGTATTTGTGTAGAAGAACAGCAGGTGTGTACTTTTGGCTGTCCTTTCACAGTATCTTGGCCCTTGACAGATTAACAGCTACAAAATAGTACACTACTTAGATGTAGGTATGTAGTATGCACTTATGAGGGCAGAAAAATGCTCTACAGAATGCTTAAAAAAGCACTGGGGTAAAACACTACCTGGTGATTACTTTTGCCCTGACTTTCACAGTATCTAGGCCCTTGACAGATTAACAGGTACAAAATAGTACACTTCTAGATGTAGGTATGTGGTATGCACTAGTGAGGGCAGAAAAAAGCTCTACAGTATGCTTAAAAAAGCACTGGGGTAAGACACCAGCTGGTGATTACTTTTGCCTGGACTTTCACAGTATGTAGGCCCTTGACAGATTAACAGGTACAAAATAGTACACTACTTAGATGTAGGTATGTGGTATGCACTAATGAGGATAGAAAAAAGCGCTACAGTACGCTTAAAAAAGGTATTTTTACACAACACCAGCAGTAGACAACAGTGCTGCAACACACAGTCGCTGTTGAGTAAAACACCAGCCGGTGATTACTTTTGGCTGTCCTTTCACAGTATGTAGGCCCTTGACTGATTAACAGGTACAAAATAGTAAACCACTTACATTTGGTATGTGGTATCCACCTATGAGGGCAGAAAAATGTGCTACAGCACGCTTAAAAAATGTATTGGAGTAAAACACCAGCCGGTGATTACTTTTGGCTGTCCTTTCACAGTATGTAGGCCCTTGACAGATTAACAGGTACAAAATAGTACACCACTTAGATGTGGGTATGTGGTATGCACTTATGAGGGCAGAAAAATTAGCTACTGTATGCTTCAAAAAGTATTTGAGTAAAACACCAGCCGGTTATTACTTTTGGCTGTCCTTTCACAGTATGAAACACTGCTGTAATAAGCTTTTCTGTGTAACACATAGTGTTGCTCGCGAATATTCGCAATTCGAATATTATTCGCGAATATCGCATATTCGCGAATTCGCGAATTTCGCGAATATAGCGCTATATATTCGTAATTACGAATATTCGTATTTTTTTTGTTTTTTTCTTCACAATACACATCACAGTGATCATCCCTCTCTGCTTCCAGCTTGTGTGGTGTAAAGAAGGTTCTAATACTACTGTGTGAGACTGGCGCGCGAAAATTCGCATATGCTAATTTTCGCATATGCGAATTTTCGCGTATGCTAATTTCGCGTATGCTAATTTTCACATATGTTAATTTTCGCATACGCGAATTTTCGCGTATGCGAAAATAAAACGAGAATATAACGAATATGCGAATATTCGCGAATATATGACGAATATTCGTCCATATATTCGCGAATATTCGCGAATTCGAATATGGCCTATGCCGCTCAACACTAGTAACACACACACAGGCTGTCCGTCCTATCTCTCTGCAGTGTAATGTAATGTAATGAATGAAGTAACGAGCCGCAATATAGCTGCCGAAAATATAGGGCTGTGACATCACAGGTGTGACTGGCTGCTGATAGGCTGCATCCTGCATGTGATTCAGGGTCATTCCACCTACCTTCCTTCCCGCCTTGCCTTCCCATCTTCCCAGCATTCCTTGCCCCATGTACTGACATGTGGATCCGCCATTTTAAATGCCCTGGAGCCTGGACGGCACTAAATGGAGTTTAATGAAGCGATTCGCGTGATAGAATCACATCAATATTCGCATTCCTTGCAAATCGAATTTTTCATGAAATTCGTAACAAATTCGGGTTCGTCATCTTCGGTTCGCTCATATCTAATTATTGTATGTCCGTTCTGCTTTAGCCTTGTATCTTAGTCTGTGTTCACACAGTGAGTCTTGTCTGTACCGTACCCTGTATTTAGCGTTCTGTGTATTATATTTTTGTTTCCTACTAGGCCAGTATCCTGAACACACGGCGAAGTGTGTCCCACTAGCTAGTAGTCTATTTGGCTTTAGTATTAATGTTCCTCCATGTATGAAGTGGGGAGTCTAGAGAGTTCATGATTTCTGATCTTTGAAGTTTTTTGTACATGAACTGATCATAGAGTACATGATCACTGATCTAGTGTTTCCTCTGTGCTTTACCATTGGTCTATAATGTCCTCTGTGCTTACTCACTGATCTGTGTCCTCTGAGCTTAATCTGTTTATGTTAGCTATCTGAGTCCAGTGTGAACAGTGTTCTATGTTCTTGATCAGTATAGTGTTTAATATTCAGTTCTTCTGTTTATCCCCTGCAATTCCTAGTTTCTGCTGTTTACTCATTCTATACCTTGTCTAGTTCATTTATTCATATTTGCCGTTTATCTGGAGTCCAGTTTCTGAACTGTTTGTCTGTTTGTATATCTGCTTGTTTGGAAGTTTTCCCGTTCTGTTTCAGGACTGTGACCGACTATGTATATTATTATTTGTTTTACGCCCATTGCACTTTAGCCTAGGGAGGTACCGGCTCCAAGTTGTCGATCCACCGTTTAGGGTGGACGGGCAAGTAGGCAGGGAGAGTTTTTCTAGGGTCAGTTTAGGGCTCACTCTCCCTGTCCACCCCTGGTCATGACAACAAGTGTGTAGAGAAGTGTACATGGGTGACAGAGAGGTGTACATGGGTAACAAAGGGGTGTAGAGGAGTGTACATGGGTAACAGTGGGGTGTAGGGTGTAACAGAGGGGTGTACATGGGTGACAGATGGTTGTAGAAGAGTTTACATGGGTGACAGGGGGCATAGGTGGTGACAGAGGGTGTACATGGGTAACAGAAGGGTATTGGGGCTGTAGAGGAGTGTACATGGGTGACAGAGGGGTTTAGGGTGTGACAGAGGGGTGTACATGGGTGAAAGATGGGTGTAGAAGAGTGTACATGGGTGACAGGAGGGCGTAGGAGGTGAAAGAGGGGTGGACAGGAGTGACAAGGTAGTAACAGAGGGGTGGACAGGGGTGAAAAAGGGACAGAGGGGTTAAAAGTGGGGTTGGACATTGGTGATGGGGGGTAGACTGAGAGGGTGGTCAGAGGGGTGGTGAACATGGGTGACAGGGGCAGACAAGGTGGACATGAATGACAGGAAAGAGGACAAGGGTGAAAGGGGGTAACAGAGGGGTGACAAAGGGGGGTGGACAGGGGTGACAGAGGGGAGAGGGTGCAGTACCTTAATTAAGCTGAACTGCTTTTCAAGTCCTTCTGGGAAGAATCCGGGGGCCCGGAAGAATTCAGCGCACCATCCATTGCATTTATTCCCTTCCTGGCCTGCGCGCCTGTGACTCACTCACGGCGCCAAAGGGGGACTGTGTGCGCAGTGCGAACGTACACGTAATGTGCACATACACGCAGGCTTCCCTTCCACCCTGCGCCGGTGTGATTCACAGGCGCGCAGGCCAGGGCGGGAGATTTAAAAAAAATTTTTTATTGGAGCCCACAGAACCCCTGGCAGTGCTCGACGGAACCCCTAGGTGCCGCGGAACCCTGGTTGGGAATCACTGACCTATGCATTAAAAATTGTTTTACATATCTTAACTTTATATATATGGAATTTTTGTTATATACCCTATAAATGCTGTCGTGGGGGACACACAGGACTCATGATACACCTCTGTTAATGGAGACCACAATGATCATGTTAGACAAGTTGCGGAAAATCTGGGCAAAAGGCTTCTACAATTCAGATAAACATAAAGCTTTCACCTTGAAACGATCTTTACTACAATTTTGATTTGTAACTAAAAAAACACGTTCCATGAAACATTTTCAAGTAAAGGACAGTAGGTACATATTGGGACATATAGTTCTGTTTTTTACTGTTTAGTTTCCACTGGATATTTTTATATGACAAGATGAGCAGATAAGATTTTGGTGTAGGAGGAAAAGACAACAATTTTTTTTTTATAAAGGCCAAGAGACATCTACCACATAAATAATAGAGTAATAAATACATTCAGTCATTTTTTCACCCAACAGAAAACACAAAACTTTCTACTCTATTGGAAATGGGACAATAGTGTATATGTGTAGGAAAAAGAAGTATCTGTCTCTATAAAGGTTTGTCGTAATTTTATGAATAATGGTCCAGCATGATCTTACAGAGTTATAGTTGGACTCCTCTTCTATTGCAGACAAAAGCACTGACAGGTCACATTAGGTCTAATAAATTATCAGATATTAAGAATATTAGAAATTGGCCTGATGGTAAGAATTTGGTTTCAAAGGCAGTTCTAACTGAATATGTCTTCTTCTGGGATTTTGGGGCCTACTACAAATTCAGAACTAGGGACCCTTCTGGTACTAGCTGGAACCTAGAATCTAGGACACATGCAAAAAATGCTATGAACTTTCATAATAGTCAGTCAAGTGTTGTTAGAAAGTTTATATTGTGGTTACCCACAGTCAAAGATTATTTGTGAGGCTCTTAGCAACAAGATTCCACATGTTCTTTAAAGGAGGGGTTAGTGGGCTCCTCTTTGTTAACGGACAACTGCTAACCACTCCACTTGTCACTTTTCAGTCTGAACACAGGATAAAAGGCATAGGCCCAAAATCTGCTTGACTTCTCCTTTCACTCCACATCGATGACCACTTTCACTTTCCTCCCTGTCCTTCTCTACTAGGTGAAGAGGACAATGGAGGAACGCTTTGGACGTGGGGGAAGCAGATGACAGTTCTTCCTTCCACTAATGTATCAAATTTCTGCAAAGCCCTTTAAATCTTCATGATATCATTTAGGGTCAAAACAGCCTCTTTCTGAGTAGCCATAGATGTTAGGATTAGGCCTTGCTCCTTTAACAGCCATCATTTTATCATCATCCTCTCGCAGTCGATTACTGATTGGACAGCTCAATACAACATGTTGGCTTCTTTAGCTCTGCACACGCTTCATGTCTTTTGAATTCAACAAGATCCGCATGCTCTGCAGTCTGACAGAAAATTATTAGGAGTGCCTCACACATTGCGTATAAATACACGTGTAGAATTTTTCTTCTTATTTATAAGGCAGGCTTTTATATAGTGCATCTAGGCATTAAAATATGGCATCCAAGGTGTCTCACTATTCCACAGAAGTAATATTTTTCCTTATTTGAACATTTTGCTGTAGGCTGTACTGGGTGCTGATTCTGCATGATGGGCTGTATGGACCTTTTACACCCATGCAGCTACTTGTACATGCTTTTTCCAGTGAGCAAGTGCAAAGCTAGGAGATGTATGTTGCTCTTGCCAAAACCAATTAACCTTAGGCTTAATTGGTTATAACAGGTTTGGGTCCACCCCTTCTCCTGGGAGAGGGAGGTTGGATTTCTCCTGTAAACATTGGATGGGAGGATCAAATGACCAAAGATTCATTCATCTGGGTACAGCACATGCAGAAATTTCTGTAGCAGAATAGCTGTGGCCATAGGTGTTATGCTGCAGAGTGGAGCTCCATTTAGCAGTGGAGACTTAGCACAGGGAAGGAGGTGATACTATGAAGATGCCAGCTGCATGTTACCATGCACCAGGGGCTAGAAAAGGCCCCTCATGCTGGATCATTAGCATGTCCAGAAGACCAGAGATTACAGAAGACCATAGGCAAGGAGCGAGGAACGGGATGCCATTGTCATCAGTGTCACTTTGTAATACATCTTATTAGAGGAATTTCCCACTTTCTCCACTTATAAGCCACTTTACTTCCCTCTGCCTCCTGCACTAATCGTTCATTCTCAGTTGTTTACTAAAATCGATTTTGAGAGATAAAATAGATTATCAGTTTTACTGACAGATAGTGTTGCTCGCGAATATTCGCAATTCGAATTTTATTCGCGAATATCGCATATTCGCGAATATTCGCGAATATAGCGCTATATATTCGTAATTACGAATATTCGTTTTTTGTTTTTTTTCACAGTACACATCACAGTGATCACCCCTCTCTGCTTCCAGCTTATGTGGTGTAAGAAGGCTCTAATACTACTGTGTGAGACTGGCGTGCGAATTTTCACATATGCGAAAATTTGCATATGCTAATTTTCGCATATACGAATTTTCGCTTATGCTAATTTTTGTATATGCACATTTTCGCATATGTTAATTTTCGCACATGCTAATATGCGCATATGCGAAAATAAAACGAGAATATTACGAATATGCGAATATTCGCGAATGTGACGAATATTCGTTCATATATTCGCGAATATTCGCGAATTCGAATATGGCCTATGCCGCTCAACACTACTGACAGATCAGTTTGCTGCTCAAATTTGTTTTATTTTAGATCTCTATGGGCAGCTGTAACCTTGCACTGTACTTGTGTTTCTCCAGCGCTCCCATAGACAGTGCATTCAGTACGTGCCGACCCCACTGCTCCATGCACATGAAGAGCCAGATCCCTGTTCTGGAGATCGCAGGAGGCTCAGTGGTCTGACCTCCATGATCAGACACATATCGTGCTTAGGTTTTACTAAAGTACGCCTTTAAAAATCATCTCCAAAAAAATTTGTTGTTTTCAAACACAGCATCCTGTGTGGAAAAAGATGTGACATTGAGCTTTGATCTCCTATTGAGATTAGTAGGAACTTTAACCCCTTAAGGACTGAGTGATTTCACGTTTTTGCATTTTCGATTTTTCCTCCTTGCCTTTAAAAAATCATAACCCTTTAAATTTTACACCTAAAAATCTGTATTATGGCTTATTTTTTGCGACACCAATTCTAATTTACAGTGACATTAGTCATTTTACCGAAAAATCCACGGCAAAACAGAAAAAAAAATTCATTGTGCGACAAACTTGAAGAAAAAATGCCATTTTGTAAATTTTGGGGGCTTCCGTTTCTACATTTTTCGGTAAAAACGACACCTTATCTTTATTCTGTAGGTCCATACGGTTAAAATGATACCCTACTTATATAGGTTTGATTGGGCATTACTTGATTACTTGATTGGGCATTAAATCATAAATACATGCAGGAAAATTTATACGTTTAAAATTGTCATTTTCTGAGCCCTATAACTTTTTTATTTTTCTACGTTTAGGGGGCTATGAGGGCTAATTTTTTGCCCTGTAATCTGAAGTTTTTAGCGGTACCATTTTTGCTCTGATCAGACTTTTTGATCACTTTTTATTCACTTTTTTGTGGTATAAAAAGTGATCAAAAATGCGCTATTTTGGACTTTGAAATTTTTTGCGCGTACGCCATTGAACGTGCAGTTGAAAAAGCTGTATATTTTTATAACGCGAACATTTCTGCACGCGGTGATACCACATATGTGTATTTTTATTTACACTGTTTTATTTTGTTACTAGGAAATGCCGGGTGATTTAAACTATTCATTCAAAAGAGAATACCTGAAAGGGTTAACTTTTTTTTTACACTTTTTTTTTGCAAGCTGATAGGTGCCATAGAGACCTATCAGCTTGCAATGGCTGATTTCATTCACAGACTGCTTCCTTGCCGTTGCATGGCAACAATCAGTGAAATCGGTGATTGATTGCTCCAGCCTGTAACTCAGGCTGGGAGTAATCAATCGGAGCTCGGACGCCGCCGGAGAAGGTAAGAGACCTTCTTCTCTCCGGGTAGCTGATCGGAGCCTCGCGATTTTATCGCGATGATCCCGATCAGCCCGACTGAGCAGCCGGGAAGCATTTAGTTTGAGCGCCACATCGGAAGGGTTAATAGCGCATGGCCGCGGGTCCCGGCTGTGAATAGGCACCGGGACCATCCTGCTATGACGCGGGGTCCCGCCGGCACCCCGCGTTATAGACTGGGACTGCACTTAGGACGTTTATGAACGTCCATTTGCGGTAAGGGGTTAATAAAACTTGAATTCGGCCATAGGGATGAGCGAACCGAATCTGACGAATGGGAATTTGTTTCGAATTTCAGGAAAAATTTGCTTCACAACTAATCCAAAAATCACCACCATTCGATCATACGAATCGCGTTATTAAACTCCATTTACTGCGGTCCAGGCTCCAGGGCATCTTAAATGTCGGATCCGCATGTCAGGACATGGGGCAAGGAACTCTGGGGAGGCGGGTAGGCGGGATGACCCTGAATCAAATGCAGCATGCAGCCTATCAGCAGCCAGCCACCCCTGTGATGTCACAGCCCTATATAATTAGCAGCCATCTTGCGGCCAGTCACATCAGCGTTTTATGTCAGAGAGAGCGTTTCACTGCAGTGAGAGATAGAGCATTGTGTGCGTTGCACAGAAAAACAGCTTCACAGCAGCGATTCACCACAAGCCCAAATCACTGCATAAAAGCACTGACAGAGAGAGAGAGAAAGTTCACTTTTGGATGTAATACCAAGCGACTCCACTGCTGCAGTGGGGTGTACAGCAACTCTAAAGCTTAAAGGGACCAGTTAGGCAGAGCATTAAAAGCCATTGTCACCTGCTTTTAATGGCTAATAGTACTGTACTGGGCACTACTACACAGCAATTCTGTACTGCTGCAGTTGGATGTACAACAACTGTAAAGCTAACAGGGGCCAGTTAGAAAAGGCAAGAAAAGTCATAGTCACCTGATTACAGTGCCTAATACCACATATGTTTATTTTTATTTACACTGTTTTTTTTTATAAACTTTTTTTTTTCATACTTTTTTTTTTTTGCAGTGTTATAGCCCCCTCTAGTGGCTATGATACTGCACTCACTGATCTTCTACACAGATCACTGCCATGCATTAACATGGCAATGATCAGTGTTATCGGTGGTCGATTGCTCAAGTCTCCGCTCGGGTTCTAGCAGATTGGGACATCGCAATTTCACCGCGATGGTCCCGATCAGCCCGACTGAGCTGCCGGGAGTGTATTTTTGTTATTTTAGAAGCGGCGATCAACTTTTAACGCTGCGTCTAAAGGGTTAATTGTGTGCGGCATAACGATTGGTGCCGCACGCTATTAGCCCAGGGTCCCGTGGTGTACGTTATTTTCCTGAAAAACTAATTTTGGCCTAGTTACCGTGAAAGGCCAGCCAAAGCAACACCGTTGTTTCTGTAGCCTTATACAGTTTGTAATGAAGCGCATAGTCCTCCTCTCATAAATTTAAACTGTAGGTACACCTACGTGGTGTATGTTTTTTTCCCTGAAAAACTAATTTGGGCCTAGTTACTGTAAAAGGACAGCCAAAGCTACATCCTTGTTTCTGTAGCCTTAAACAGTTTTAACCCCTTAAGGACCAGGCGTTTTTCATTTTTTGCACTTTCGTTTTTTCCTCCTTACCTTTAAAAAATCATAACTCTTTCAATTTTGCACCTAAAAATCTGTATTATGTCGTATTTTTTGCGCTACCAATTTTACTTTGTAATGACATCAGTCATTGTACCCAAAAATCTACAGCAAAACGGAAAAAAAAATCATTGTGCGCCAAAATTGAAAAAAAATGCCATTTTGTAACTTTTGGGGGCTTCCGTTTCTACGCAGTACATTTTTCATTACAAATGACACCTGTTCTTTTTTCTCTAGGTCCATATGGTTAAAATGATACCCTACTTGTATAGGTTTGATTTTGTATTACTACTGAAAAAAAATCATAAATACATGCAGGAAAATGTATACATTTAAAATTGTCATTTTCTGAGCCCTATAACTTTTTTATTTTCCATGTTCATGGGGCTATGAGGGCTAATTTTTTGTGCCGTGATTTGAAGTTTTTGTTGGTACCATTTTTGCATTGATCGGACTTTTTGATCGCTTTTTATTAATCTTTTCATGATATAAAAAGTGACCAAAAATACGCTATACTGGACTTTGGATTTTTTTTGCGCGTACGCCATTGAACATGCGGTTTAAAAAGCGGTATATTTTTATAATTCGGACATTTCTGCGATACCACATATGTTTATTTTTATTTACACAGTTTTTTTTTTTATTCTTGGAAATGCCAGGTGATTCAAACTTATATTAGGGGAAGGGATCATTGAAAGGGTTAATGATTTTTTTTACACTTTTCTTATGCAATATTATAGCTCCTATAGGGGGCTACAACATTGCATTAACTGATCTTTTACACTGATTGATCCATCTCCATAGGAATGGATCAATCAGTGTTTTCGGCGATTGAATGCTCAAGCCTGGATCTCAGGCTTGAAGCATTCATTCGGCGATTGGACAGCACAGGAGAAGGTAAGAAGACCTCCTCCTGTGCTATAGCTTTTCGGGATGCCGCGATTATACCGCGGCAATCCCGAACAGCTCCCTGAGCTAGCCGGGCACTTTTACTTTCGTTTTTAGCCACGAGGCTCAGCTTTGAGCACGCGGCTAAAGGGTTAATAGCGCGCGGCACCGCGATCAGTGCCGTGCGCTATTAGAGGCGGGTCCCTGCTTCACTATGAAGCCGGGCCCGCCGCGATATGATGTGTTATATCACATGAGCGGGACTAGGGGCGTAAATTTACGCCCTTGGTCCTTAACAGGTTAAGCTGAGCGTATTGTCCAGCTCTCATAGTTGTAAACTATACATAAACCTTCGTTTTGTCCTTTATATTTTTTACCTTTAATCTAATTTGGGCCTAGTTACTAAGAAAGGTTACACACTAGTTTCTGTAGTCTAATACAGTTTTAAGGGTAGTAAGTGTAACAGATACGCACTCAGCTGGTGTATAAGTATATCAGGCAGAGAAGTGCCAGGGTGTGCACAGAAGAGTGGCAGAGGCCTAAATTCATCAGGCAGACTAGGGGCGAGTGACAGTAGGAGTCGCAGCGAGAGAAAGTAGTGATGGGAAAGTAGTGATGGGAATAGTGTTTCAAACGTTCAGGCTCCTGAAGCAGACACTGTTGAGGAACCTGAGGAGGACATCAGTGCAGACACAACTTGATGATGAAGCCGATCGCAATTGGAAGCCGGGGGCAGAAGGGGCTTCATCATTATCAGGAGAAGAGGGTTGCAGGTTGCCCGTGAGGCAGCAGCTGAGCCAGCAAGGTGGTAGCTAGTGTTGAGCGGCATAGGCCATATTCGAATTCGCGAACATTCGCGAATATATGGACGAATATTCGTCATATATTCGCGAATATTTGCATATTCGTAATATTCTCGTTTTATTTTCGCATATGTGAAAATTCGCGTATGCGAAAATTACCATATGCAAAAATTTGCATATACAAAAATTAGCATAAGCAAAAATTCGCATATGTGAATATTAGCATATGCAAAGTTTCGCATATGCGAACATTCGCACACCAGTCTCACACAGTAGTACTAGAGCCTTCTTTACACCACACAAGCTGGAAGCAGAGAGGGGTGATCACTGTGATGTGTACTGTGAAAAAAAAAAAAATAACGAATATTTGTAATTACGAATATATAGCGCTATATTCGCGAATATTCGCGAATTCGCGAATATGCGATATTCGCGAATAAAATTTGCATTGCGAATATTCGCGAGCAACACTAGTGGTAGCATGGTTGGAAGTCAGCATGGTGGGAAGTGGGAAGACTTGAGCCAAACGTGCCCGGGGTAGACCACATGCTTCGCGGCAGCATACCTTCCTGGGAGGTAGTGGAACAGGGGTTCCTGGAGTCGGCGGCAGTATTAGTCAACCAGTGTGGACTGTTGGTGGGAAAATCAGCTACTCGGCGGTGTGGCAGTTTTTCATCAAGCATCCGGAGGATGTTAACCTGGCCACATGCAAGATGTGTCGGCAGAAAGTGAAGCGTGGCCAGGGTCCCAATGTTGGCACCACTACCCTGCGTCAACATATGCAGCGTCACCATAAAGTAGCCTTGGAGAACCGTGGCTCCGATGTGGTGGTCCAGCATGCTGCATCACCCAGTGGAACGCTGCTCCGTTTCATCCAGCCAATGCTTTAACATACAGCTGCTAAAAAGTACTGGAAGGATAAAGATTTTTTAATAGAAGCAATTTACAAATCTGTTTAACCATCTGGCACCAGTTGATTTAAAAAAAAAAAATGTTTTCCACCAGAGTACCTCTTTAACCTGCTAAGGACCAAGGGCGTAAACTTACGCCCCTAGTCCCGCTCCCGTGACATAACACGGGGTTACACGGTAACCCTGCATCATATCACGGCAGGCCCGGCGTCATAGTGAAGCCAGGACCCGCCGCTAATAGCGCGCGGGACTGATCGCGGTGCCGCGCCCTATTAACCCTTTGTGAAAAGTGAAAGTAAAATGTGCCAGTTAGCTCAGGGAGCTGTTCGGGATTGCCGCGGTATAATCGCGGCATCCCGAACAACTGTACTTCAGGAGGAAGGTCTATTACCTTCCTTCCTGCAGTCTGATTGCCGAATGAATGCTTCAAGCCTGAGATCCAGGCTTGAGCATTCAATCGCCGAAAACACTGATTGATGCATTCCTATGGAGATGCATCAATCAGTGGTAAAGATCAGTACATGCAATGTTATAGCCCCCCCTGGGGGCTATAATATCGCATAAGAAAAGTGTAAAAAAATCATTAAGCCTTTCAATGATCCCTTCCCCTAATAAAAGTTTGACTCACCTGGCATTTCCAAGAATAAAAAAAACTGTGTTAATAAAAATAAACATATGTGGTATCGCCGCGTGCGGAAATGTCCGAATTATAAAAATATACCACTTTTTAAACTGCACATTCAATGGCGTACGCGCAAAAAAATTCCAAATTCCAAAATAGCTGAAAAATGAATAAAAAGCGATCAAAAAGTCCAATCAATGCAAAAATGGTACCGACAAAAACTTCAGATCACGGCGCAAAAAATGAGCCCTCATAACGCCCTGAATACGGAAAAATTTTTGGGTACAATGACTGATGTCATTACAAAGTAGATTTGGTGGCGCAAAAAATACGCCATAATACAGATTTTTAGGTGCAAAATTAAAGAAGTTATGATTTTTTAAAGGGAAGGAGGAAAAAACGAAAATGCAAAAAAGCAAAAACGCCTGGTCCTTAACGGGTTAAGTACCACTGCCTGGAGACGCGTGAAACTATTGCACCATCTCAGGCATGTGCTTATAGTACAAGTCATTACAGAAAACAAGGGAACCCTTAGACAAACCCCCCTTTATCCTTTCTCCCTTATCTCGGTCTAGCACTAGGCAGACCACCAAATGCCCACACAGTGGTACTGCACTGTACACAACCCATTATGGTATTTACTTGTTACTTTTACATGGAGGTATCCAAAGACCTTCATGTAAAGGAAAATGCAAAATCATAGACAAAATCATAGCCACTCCAAACTAATGTTATGGGAGAAAAGATAATATGAACCCACCTTATAGATCAACTAATTTGTAGCAAAACCTATATATACAGGACAGGCCATTAATAACAGATAATGCTACGTGCCTCATCCTCCCAACACATCTCAGATCTGACCTTACACCATATGTAATGGTTCTTATGGAAAATTGAATCTGAGCAGAATAATATTACATTGTATCAATTACATAATATTATAGTATATATTTGTCAGGATAACATAAGTAGTTTGATAAGAGAAATACATATTTAATGTTTTATCAGGGCATTAACTCTTTGAAACTAGAGCGACTAAAGTGTTAATGAGGACAGAGACAATTTCTTTTTTAGGAGCTCCCCCTAGCTGTGAATTGGTGTAGTTGGACAAGTAATTCAACAATGTACGTTTAGTCACATTCACACACACACACACACACACACACACACACGTATACATATATATATATATATATATATATATATATATATATATATATATATATATAATGTAGCAGTTTTGGCTAATAGGAAATCATCAGAATATCTCCTTAGCTTATAGCAGATACTTGATAATTTTTTGGATCAGAATCCTTATGAACAGGGAAAGATTACAATACAGATAATATAGGCACAGGCGGAATTCACAAAATCCTGATTCTGGTGTCCGCTAAAAGAATAGACATTTTTATTCTTCTGCGGATTTTGCTTGGAAATACATAGCCGTCTATGAGACGTTGCATTTCTGAATGGTCCTAACGCCCGCTGGCATAGGCAAATGTGCCTGTGTTTTCGGGCAGACATTATGCACATTTTCCTAATGTGTGATCATACCCTAAACCACTGGTCTCCAACCTGCGGACTTCCAGATGTTGCAAAACTACAACTCCCAGCATGCCCAGACAGCCATTGGCTGTCCGGGCATGCTGGGAGTTGTAGTTTTGCAACATCTGGAGGTCCGCAGGTTGGAGACCACTGCCCTAAACCATCCTCTGTTTTTATGATACCAATCTCCTTTTTTGGTGGCATAAACTGGAGACTGCTCTCCTCTTACAGAAAACATTGTCAATGAAAAACTGTCTCTTGCTCTGGCTTTTCCATTTGTATATGACATGGTGGGCCATTCTTTTGGTCCCCATTCAATACTACATCTCCCCTGTAGCAACAGCTGTATGGGGAGTTATGGCTTCTCCCAGCAATAACAGATGGTGCCATATCTGTAGTAGTCACTAGTAATGAGCAGCATTGCCCATATTCTAATTTGCGATATTTCGCAAATATATAGACGAATATTCGTCCTATATTCGCAAATTTCGCATATTCATTATATTCGCATATTCACATATATTCGCGTATTTGAGGAAGAAAACAGTGAGGGGGTGGGCAACTTTACTATTGGTTGCTGGGATCTTGTTGATAAACTCTGACAAGTGTATTTGCATCATTCTAATTGGCCCACAAGTGAAAAGAAGGAATATGCGCATATGCGGGAAAAAGCGAATATTCCTAATTTCAAATATATAGTGAATATATATTTGCAATATTCGCGAATTCGCGAATTTACGATATTCACGATAAAAATTTGAAATGTGAATATTCGCACCCAACACTAGTAGTCACCTGTATGCCAGGTTGGCTTCAGTTGTAAAATTGTGGGAGTGAGATTTTTTGCGCTGTGATCTGAAGTTTTAATCAGTACCATTTTTGTGTTGATCGGACACCATGCGGTTTAATTTACAATATATATTTATAGTTCGGACATTTACACATGTGGTGATACCATATATGTTTATTTTTATTATGGTTATATATATTTTTATATGGAATTTGGGAAAAGGGGGTGATTTAAACTTTTAATAAGGAAGGGGTTAATGTGTGTGTTTTTAAACTTTTTTCAAACTTTTTTTTTTTTAACACTTTTAGTCCCCTTAGGGGACTTTTAGGAGGAATCATCTGCCAGGCTTTATCATTCTGAGCACCGGAGCTGCCGCAGCAGGAGAGCTAGCCCCTCAGGCTACATCAGTAGTGGATTCCCCCCCCTGTATACAGGCACCTTTAGACGCCGCTGTCAACTTTGACAGCGGTGATCTAAAGGGTTAATAGCTGGCCGCAGCGATCGCCACATGTCGGCTATTGACGCAGGCCCCCAGCTACAGGAATCAGCTGGGGCCCGGCCGGTAAAATGCGGGCTTATGTCGGGAGTTAATCTGAATACTTTGTTATATGCCCTTTGTTGGCAATGACAGAGATCAAACGTTTTCTGTAAGTCTTCACAAGGTTTTCACACACTGTTGCTGGAATTTTGGCTCATTCCTCCATGCAGATCTCCTCTAGAGCAGTGATGTTTTGGGGCTTTCGCTTGGCAACACAGACTTTCAACTCCCTCCAAAGGTTTTCTATGGGGGTTGAGATCTGCAGACTGGCTAGTCCACTCCAGGACCTTGAAATGCTTCTTACGAAGCCACTCCTTTGTTGCCCAGGCGGTGTGTTTGGTATCATTGTCACGCTGAAAGACCCAGCCACGTTTCATCTTCAATGCCCTTGCTGATGGAAGGAGGTTTTCACTCAAAATCTCACGATACATGGCCCCATTCATTCTTTCCTTTACACAGATCAGGCATCCTTGAACCTTAGCAGAAAAACAGCCCCAAAGCATGATGTTTCCACCCCCATGCTTTTCAGTAGGTATGGTGTTCTTTGGATGAAGCTCAACATTCTTTCTCCCCCAAACATGACGAGTTGCGTTTTTACCAAAAAGTTCTACTTTGGTTTCATCTGACCATATGACATTCTCTCAATACTCTTCTGGATCATCCAAATGTTCTCTAGCAAACTTCAGACATGCCCAGACAAGTACTGGCTTAAGCAGGGGCACACATTTGGCACTGTATGATGTGAGTCCCTGGCGGCGTAGTGTGTTACTGATGTTAGCCTTTGTTACTCTAATCCCAGCTCTCTGCAGGTCATTCACTAGGTCCCCCGTGTGGTTCTGGGGTTTTTGCTCACCGTTCTTATGATCATTTTGACACCAAGGGGTGAGATCTTGCATGGAGCCCCAGATCGAGGGAGATTATCAGTGGTCTTGTATGTCTTCCATTTTCTAATAATTTCTCCCACAGTTGATTTCTTCACACCAAGCTGCTTGCCTATTGCAGATTCAGTCTTCCTATCCTGGTGCAGGTCTACAATTTTGTTTCTGGTGTCCTTCGACAGCTCTTTGGTCTTGGCCATGGTGGAGTTTAAAGTTTGATTGTTTGAGGTTGTGGACAGGTGTCTTTTACACTGATAAGTTCAAACAGGTGCCATTAATACAGGTAACGAGTGGAGGACAGAGGAGACTCTTAAATAAGAAGTTACAGCTCTGTGAGAGCCAGAAATCTTGCTTATTTGTAGGTGACCAAATACTTATTTTCCAACCATAATTTGCAAATAAATTTAAATTTGAAATTTTAAAATCAGACAATGTGATTTTATGGATTTTTTTTCTTATTATGTCTCTCATAGTTGAGGTATATCTATGATGAAAATTACAGGACTCTCATCTTTTTAAGTGGGAGAACTTGCATAATTGGTGGCTGGCTAAATACTTTTTTGCCCCACTGTATGGTATCCTATTCTGATCTTCCTTCTTTTTCAGCTGCTTTGCCAGATAGGCTCCAGGTTTATTGGCCAACCAATACTTATCAAGCTTCATACCCCTTAAAGCCAAATCAAACTTATAGAAATCCATATTATGTAGATCTGATGCACGTAATCCGTGCTGCTATAGCACTATTATAATTAGCCTTATTTTACCTGTGCAACTCTGCAAGTTCCAGCACAAGAGTTAATCGTTTTAAATGTACTTGTTTTTTTTTTTTTTGACACACCGCCCGGCTTATTATTTGTCTTCTAACTGATGCCTTAAATGCAGACCATAACATAGCAGATGTCCCAACTGAGCCTGCGTTGATTTCAAAGAACAACTTAATGTACAATGATAAAGACTCTCTAAACTCCCCTTTTTTCAACATGTATGAACTAGCTCTCCACCTCCGTTTACTCGGGTTGGCCCCATTGTCTTGCAAATTTAATACAATTGGGGCATGGTCTGACCAGGTAATTTCCGAGGAGACAGCCATATCTAACAGTGGTCTACTAACAAGGAACTAGTCGATACGGGTATAAGTTTTATGGGGATGTGAGAAGAAGGTAAAATCTACCACTGTTGGGTGCTGAATCCACCAGATGTTATACAGCGCATATTGTGTGATAGTATGTGATATAGTGGTTGGCTCGTTTATATTTCTTTTAGATGTTGAGTCTACAGAGGGCCATATAGGGCAATTAAAATCCCCCATTACCACCACTGGTAATGGTCTACTGCTGAAAAAGCTGTTTACGCAAGACTGAACGTACAAATTTTCTTGCTTGGTGTTAGGTGCGTATACTCCTATAATTACATATGGAAGAATATTAATACTCCATCTCAAAATCGCATATCTACCTCCAATATCTGCATCCATTTTGTGGCAGGAAAATACTACTGATCTATTAATTCTACTGATCTATTAATACCCCTCCTTTTTTTCCCAGGTGCTGGTGCCTGGTGTATATGAGAAAATGTCTTGTGATGTAACCTATGTGTGTCCTCAAACCTTAGGTGGGTCTCTTGTAGGCATATAATGTCCGCTTTAAGATCTACAGCCTCAGCCCACACTTTATTCCTTTTAAAGGGGGTATTTCAACCTTTACAGTATAAGGACACTAACCTCAGCGGCATGGTCTACATGTTGATCTGCATTCTCTGATTTGCTTTGTATTCTGAAATAGCTAGATAGGAAAAAGGGGGAGCAATTAGTAGTGAGAAAATATCAAACACCATTCACTCCATGTACTAAAGATACTTTAATCCTCAATTGCTTCACATACACCATACTGTTACAAACAAGGCATACACCGTACGCCTCAAAGAGGGTATGCTGGAATACTTCCAACATACTTATACTGGACTATACCGGCAATCCTGTAAGAGAACCAACTGAAACAAAAAAAAAAAACAACAAAAAAAAACAAAAAAAACAAAGCCATAAGCTCCTTTTGTAATTTACGACTATAATTAACACTTTCACCTATCACACAGGAATTATGTAGCCCCAATAATTAATTACAGTGCTACATCCCTCCTATATTCTACTTCTTGCTCCTTATGGGATTCTTATGGCTAACAGTAAGATTTCTCGGGTTTGCGCAGTTGGTCCAGTTCCTCTTGATGTTCTGGAGCTATACCCCATTCCTTACAAAGATGCTGTAGCGTTTGTGGGGATGCTGCCACATATTTGTCCCCTCTGTATGTAATTAAGACTTTCACAGGGAACCCCCATTTATATGAAATTCAATTTTCTCTTAACAGACGGGTCCCTTGGGCAAATTCCCTATGTCTCGCCATTGTAGCGGCAGAGAGGTCACTATAAATGGAGAGATTATGACATTTCTCAGGCATTGTATGGGGGTCCCTGGCTGCCACTGATATAATTTCTTTATTATGGAAAAATGTACATGAACAATTGTGTCTCTTGGATAGGCGGCTGAGAAAAATGTAGGTTTTTGCAGTCTATGCACTCGATCCTTTGCTGAGACCTGTGGGACTAGTATAGCAAAATACTCTAGAAGGAAACTCTTCAGTTCCTCTGCTTTAACGGATTCTGGAATCCCCATCACACGCAGATTATTCCTTCTAGAGCGGTCCTCCATATCTGCCAGTTTTAATTTTAACATCGCTACTCCCCCCTCTAGAGTTTTAACTAAGTCCGTTTCTTTATTGTGTGCACTATTTAACTCCTCCACTCTGTGTTCCAAATGGGTAGTACGTAAACCCAATGTTGGAATGTCATCCCATATATTCACTATAGCATTCTGTATGGCCGAGGTAAAAGAAAATGTGTTATGGATGCTTCTGACACAGGTGCATTGGGATCATAGGGCGGTACTGTTACTTCATTAGGTTTGGGCTCTATGGTGCTTTCATGTCCATGTCCATGCCCAGTTTCATCTGCTTTCAATGAGGGTGATATCAATGTAGCTGGCAAATTGGGTCCCATGGTCAGTCTACGTGCTGCGGGGCCAATAGCTGCTGGAGCAGATAGGCTAGCTAGGGTAGGTATTCCGCCAGGTTGCATAGATAGACGCCTGACCTGGGGGATCTGAGGAGATTGGTTTAAACCCCTTTACCTTTCTCAAAAGTTTCCTCTACCCCTTGCCCCTGCCAGTGATCTATATACTTTACGGCTTTTGGTAGCCCCAGGCAACTCACCTGTGTTGCTGCTCATAAGATAATTGTTGGAGATGATAGCTTCTCTGCTCCCCCAGACCGCATTCCAAACTCTTCTGAGGCATGCCAGACTCTGTTATTGTCCCTGGTTGCGCTTCCCACACTGTCTGGGGACATCTCACAGAAGGAGGCCGTGCACACTGAACCTGGTGATCCTTTCTGTATACTCCGCACCTTGTCCCCACTGATGAATGTGTCTGGCTGTGTCTCCTCTTTCTCGTCGCCGCCTGCCCCAGGGCTCCCAAGGGATGAGTCCTCCAGCGCTGATACCAGCGATGTCTCCCTGCATCTTCCGGCCAGCTTTCCTCCTGTTCCGGCACATGTTGGAGGACTCGAGTCCTTCTGTACTGCTGCCACAACACTCTGGTTCCTTCCACTCCTCTGGCTCCTCTTATTCCCAGATTGGTAAAAGTCAGTCATTTTGGTTAGTGTTGAGTGCGAATATTTGCAATTCGAATATTTATTGTGAATTTCACATATTCGCGAATATGGCGAATATATAGCACTATATATTCGCAATTACGGATATTCGTAATTTTTTTTCCCACAGAACACATCACAGTGATCTCATCCCTCCCAGCTTCCAGCTTGTGGTCTAAAGAAGGCTCCTATACTATTTACTGTATTAGACTGGAGAGCAAATTTTGGCAAATATGAGAAAATGGGAATATGTGTGAATATCCTCATATTCGAGAAAATTGCCACTAAAGAATATTAGGAGATAGATAGGTAGATAGTTATAAAGAAGAGAAGACTGTAGCACTCCAAAATAGTGGAAAAGCAGTGGCGTTTATTCCAGCTTAAACATCAAGGCAACGTTTCGGCCTTTGGCTTGAGAAAGGCTGCTTGCATGCAGCCGAAACGTTGCCTTGATGTTTAAGCTGGAATAAACGCCACTGCTTTTCCACTATTTTGGAGTGCTACAGTCTTCTCTTCTTTATATCCAAGTTGTGATTCCTGTGACCTGGGACTCCGGCTGTGTGCACCCACTATCCTCATTGTGTAATATACGGAGTGCTGCTTCCCTATCCTATTATATAGGTAGATAGTTATCCGCATGCGCGTATGCGAAAATAACCGCAAATATATCAAATATGCAAATTTTGTGAATATAGGACAAATATGCGAAATATCGCAAATTCAAATATGGCATATGCCGCTCATCACTAATTTTGGTAGCATTTTTGTTGGATCTGGTGCGGGTCATAGATGCTACAAGGTTAGGTTAGAGCTTGGGACATGGGGCCGAATCAGGTTCACTTAATGCCACAGTGTGCTAAGTTAAAAAGTCGTTCGTTCAGCGGAGGTCTCCTGCTTAGACTGCGACCGGCATGCTCAGCTTGTCACGCTCCCTTTTCAAATAGAACAATCTTTAAAGATTGTGAATACAAGCTCATACGTGATCTAAAACATTTACATTATTTTGCTAGCCAGCAAGTCAAACTACAGCTTTCCCTCTCCTTTACTGGAAAATACAAATATATCAAATGTATTTATTTGTTCTGTTTTAAACAATTTCACATTAAATATTAGCCCTAAATATTCTAGGACATTTTCCCAATATGCTATTTATGTGTCACCTGTTAGCAAGAGTTAAGGTGGGCCCTCTTGTGACTTTCAATGCAGCCGGGTATCGATATCATTTACACTTTATTGTGCTCCTTTTCTCAGCCCCATAGCAGAATGGTTGCAGTTTTTTACTGTCTGTCCTGTTTGATGGATGTAGAAGTGAATATATTCCTCCCTTCATAGCGAGTGCTGCCTCTTGTCCAGCAGCAGCCGTATATTCTTCACGTCGCACCTATGTCCTGCTTAATACGCCTGGCACGCCGCTATCCTTTTCACTGCTCCCAATCCCCATGCCACACTTTCAGTGCCCTGATTTTATCTGAGCCGAGCTCTGCTGCAGCCCCTGCTCCAGTAATTACGGTGGAGACAAAGCTCGGACATTGCCCTACCTGCTCCATACTGATTCACCGTTCTAAACTATTATCGCCTACCCGCACACATCTTCCAGCACACGTCTCATTTCTCCTAGTTTATGTACTGACGCTATACACTCAGGTAATAACCCAACTCTTGCGGTGTGCTCTGAAAAAAGAATCAATCTCACAGTAACAGAGAAGAGGTAAAACGGAGGGCATGCTGCAATAACATATGCGGGACGCTGGGTGGCAGCACAGAGCAGAGCTATGCAGATATTAGAAAAAGGTGGAAAAATCTAGCACAATAAGCTCATCCTGTAGCTGAGGATAAGACGATCACCTGCCGAATAGAAACAAATGTTTTAAATTTTAAAATGTTTACATTACAATTGATCATATAATTGATTTGTCTTTACAATCAATTATATCTTGAATTTTTTTTATTGTATTTTTGTACCAAACAGCCCTGAAGCAATTCTACCTCAAAGTAAAAAAATCCCAACACTCTCCAGTATAAGGGCAACTAAGCTCTTTCTTACATACTGGCGCACACACATCTTAGTAATAAAGGGGTTCTGTACTTTTTAGTATTGATGTCCTATCTACAGGATAGGCCATCAGTGTATCGTTGCTTCTGCTGGAAACTCCATTCATCACTAGAAGAAAGGAAGCCTTGGTGAAGTGTTTTTATCTCCTTTGGAGTTTTAGCAGACATGGTACTGCTTAAGCTCAACCATATGCACCTACATGTGACTGAGATACAATACCAGAAACAGTGCACGGACCAGCACTGTGCTGTATGTCCTAATACACTTGGGTCAAGCAAGAGCTGAGCAAAGAGCTGTCACCTTGGTGAAAATGGGGGCTACACAAGAGAGCCATAGATGTCATATCATTGCAAGTCCTGCACGAACATTAGAGATACATCATGAAAAAAGTTTAGCCCTATCCAAAGATTAGGGGATAGGTTTTAGATTGCAAAAGGGGGGTCCAACCAATAGGGAACCCCCGCGATCTCCTGCAGGGACCCTGGCTCACCCCGGGAAGGGGGCGCGTCGACCCCTGCATTGAGCAGTGGCCAACATGCCCCCTTCATGTATCTTTATAGGAGAGGCTCTTGGCTATCTCCGGCTTTCCCATAGAGATACATGGGGGTCAACATGCTCCATTCCTGGGGAGAGCCAGGGTCCCATGCAGAACAGGGTCCCACGCGATCTAAAACTTATCCCCTATCCTGATACTTCGCAGTATCAGGATAGGGGATCCGCCAAAGACGGACCCTACAGTGTGCCTCCAGCTGTGCCTGCTCATAGTGGCACTATGCCGCTACGAGCAGACACACAGCGATATGCGAATCTGCACGCATGTGCAGTGTACTTGAAGACATCAAGGCCGCTCCAACTGCTGAGCAAGGCCAAGAGTTGCTGCATTGTACACTGCGCATGCATGCGGAGACTCGCAGAACACTTTGTTCTTCTCGTAGCTGTGGATTGCCACTACGAGCAGGCACAGCTGGAGGCACTTTGTAGGGTCCAACATCAGCAGATCTGCAGTGTAAAATATGCTGCGGATCCGTTCCATGTGGCTGTACCTTTAAAGATAGTCTGGCAGGTGCAATTTATATTCCAAACTGCTGACACTATTAGATAGCTGTTAGGACAAGGAGACACATGCCACATTACATATATCTGTCTGTGCTTCCATAAAAATGCTTTTATGGTGTCTCAGGCCCCTGAAGTGCTAAAGGCTGGAACCCTTACCCTACTTGATTAAAATTCAGCTGGAAACTGAGCCCTGTTTCCTAACCTCATTTCTGGACTATGCATACAAAGTATCCACAGGTGTAGAATTTGGAAACAGGGCTTGGCTTCCAGCTTGGCTTTTATACATTAAAGGGATTATCCAGCTGTAAGGGGGGGGGGGATGTTAGAAGTTTTTCACTTAACAGCATATAAAAAACCAAACCTTTACTTACCTCCAGCGCTACAGCAGTGCCTCCAGTGTACTGCTTCTGTCCCCAGCTGTGACCCGCCTCCTGTAATTGTGACGATTGGGCCAGGAATGACGTTGGGGCCCAGAGTGTAACACTGTCGCTGATCCAATCACTGGCTGAGGTAGGACACTGCTACAGCCAGTGACTGGCTGAGTGGCAATTGACGTATTGACCCCCAGCACCTGGTAGAGGAAAGCACTACAGACCAGGAGCAGCGTTACCGGAAGCACGGGGAAAGGAGTGTGGTAGGTATGTATCGCTTTGTTTTTTTTTTTAAGCAGACAGCTTGAGCATCTTTATATAAAAATAAAAAAAACACTTCTTGCTGGAGTACCCCTTTAACTATATAATTTAGCTTAAATACCAAGATGGAGGTTAGGATACTATTTTCTTGTACTTCAGCAAATATTATGGACACCTCGTTGCCTCAGGGGTCTAATCGAACCGCTGGTGTCTGTTGTGTGATGGATATTAGTATCCATTCTCAAAAGAGAACACTATAGAAATGTGAACAGAACCTTAACTGTATCTGTATAAGTCACAATCCTACATGATAAAACCACGATAACAAGACTCATCTAAGGATGAATGTCACCTATTGATACCTGTGCCCACCGCAGGCTGAACAAGTATGGCCATTGAGGAAGGTCAGCTCCGTATCAGTTATTAATACATTCCGGTTTATATGCAGAGCAAGGACAGAGTATGCAAAACTCTGCAGTCCTGGTGAATGTGTAAGTAGACTCCTGCAAAATGTGCTGTACCTGTGAGCTGAGGAGATCTGACAGGACACTGTGAGGAGGGGGGGCGCCCCCCCCCCCCCCTCTTCTTGTTCGCAGGTGAGGGATCGCTGGGGAATATCTACATTATGTTAATTGCACATTACTTTGCAAAGAAACTGACGCCACCTGTTCCTTCCCCTCATTCTACATGCAAAAGATGGACATAACTCAACAGTGAGCCGCGCGGTCCTGATTTAAACACCGCTGGCTCCTACCGCTCCCCCTCCCTGCTCTACCTGCAGCTGTTTTCTTTAACGCTATCCCTGCTGGAGAGGATGGCGCATAAATGGATGTTTCTGGAAGCACTTGTGGTTGGGAGTGACAGACAAAGACAAAATTAAATTAACATTGATCCCATGGTCCTCTGCAATATGTGACCCTAACCTTGGATGAACGAAGAATCGAATAGAAGCCAGGACATTCTGGAGGAAGACCGTTTGTTTAGTTGTGCAAGGCTGAGGTTGAGCATGTGGCCAACATAATACATATAATAGTATATAAAACACACGTGACCGAATAATAATGTATTATAAACAGTAATGACACTCTACAGAGAAAAATATATCACAGGCGCATGGACTGTCTGAGAAAAAGCTCTGTATCACTCTTCCTGACCAGATTATCAATGCTTGGTTGGCATTTCCTTCAATATAATCTCTAGTGACTCTACGCATCTTTGGCTGCAGGGTAATTTAGAAACCTATAGCCATAAACAGCTGGAGGAACAGTTTACTCTGCTTTATTATTCGCAGGCATTAAACACTTTAGTTGAGACAGATTCAAGCTGCATGATATAGTCTACTTGTCGAACAGCTGAAAGTGTTGTACATTATATGAGATTGCCGTGATCGCACAGTATTTACATTGCAGTGCGACGATTGTGGGATTGAAATGTGCCACATAAAAGCCAATGACCCAATGCAGGTCTATGGGTAGTGACGTCTGACTTTGGCTGCAGGGAATCCTTAGTCACACCACACTATATGCTACTTATTGTTCTGTCTTGAAGTGGTTGAAGAGCCTTTTCTTAGCACATTGTACTACAAGCACTCCAATCATAGAAGAATAGAGCAGTGGTGAGTCTCCTCAAAAGTGTATAGTCTTCTGAAATTTTCTAAAGGGCACCGCAAAGAAGCCACAAAACACTGACAAACAATCAAAGAAGCTGTAGACCCAGCTTGTTGATCATTGTTAACCTACCATAACAGACAATATGAAGAAAAATGGTATTCCTGCAAGTTAAAGTGTATCTGTCCTGTCACAGAAAAAAAATGTTTATACATGTTACTCACTAGGTCATGCAGATGTCTGTTATATGAGTTTAGCTTCTGTGTTTAACTCACAAATCACTCTGTTCTGCTGCTCACTCTTTATGACATCCACTGCTCAGGAAGGGGTGTGTCCAAGGCAAGCACTGAGCTGGCCCTCACTCATCATGCTTTCACTTCCTCCCTGAGTTTGCTGTGCTGTCCAGGGTCTCTTTATCCAATCACTACAAGCTGCTCTGTTACCCCCCCCCCCCCCCGCCCTCTGTTTTCATGCTGCAGTGTGATGGACAGGGCAGTAGTAAGTACTGCGGAGGACTAGTTTCACCCTCACTTCCTAGACTTTGTTTGGCCAAGATGTACAACATATAAAACATTTTTGATTTTGACAGTGCCCATTTATGCTGTCCATACAGTACACACAAGAGAATTCTTGGCTGGTCAACTCAATTGGAGATGAGGGAGGTATTAAAGGGGCACTTCACCCAAAGACAGCGCTTATCCAAAGGATAGGGGATAAGATGTCTGCTGTGATCCCCGCAATATCCATAAGGCATCCGTGCCGCACCAATATTCTAAAGAGTATGTTTAGAACACTGGGTTTGGGTGGCCGGAGACGTGCCGTCATGCCACTCCCCCACGTGATGTCATGCCATACCCCCTCCATTCATGTCTATGATGGAGGCGTGACCCCTCTATTTATGTCTATGGAAGGGGCGGGGCCCCGGCAATCAGAGTTCTTATCCTCTATCCTTTGGATAGGGAATAAGATCTCTGTGGGTGGAGTACCCCTTTTACAACCTACTCTTGACCAGCATATTTAGATGTAAGATTAGGGCAGTAAACTGAATCAAGTTAACTCAACTGCAATAAAACTAGACAAAAATAAAACCTTCTGGGGACTGTCAGGAAGTCCCCATAGAAGTTTATCTGCTAGTATCACCAAAATCCCCTCTTTCATATGATATGTATGGCTAGTGTTATGGTACTCCGCTTTATCTTGCCTACAGAGATATGAATATAATCGATGTCGGTGATGCAGCCACTTTTGCAAAAGCAACAAAAGTAAATTCAGCCTTATTGAATGTCACTTCTCAATTCACTTCTCAGAAATGGATGACCAGCGGTCACTTTACCAGCATAGTCTATCAATGACAAAGCGACAATTTACTGAGAAGCTAATTCAAAAGTGACAATGACAACCAATATAGCTGCGCTATCTGTCCTCATATATTTTGACACAAAACAATAAAATACCAATGCCAAAGTAAAGCAATATAATTACCAAAGCGTACACCCGTTCTGACTCCTGATTTCTTCATTTGCAGGTAGAAGCCCAGTCGTCTGTACATAATCTAAAGCACAATTGGCTTGATACAAGTGCAAAATGCAGACAAAACTTACTTTTCGTCATTGGTCCAAACAAAGTCTTGTCTTTACCTGTTTCTATTTTACATAATGAAGTGGTATGGAGTGATATGTGGTTTTTTAACAATGCTCCTTAAATAAATGTAATAATTTAAATGCCAGTATGATACATTTACTTGGTTTCCCTTTCGACTAAAGAAACCAGCGTTATAATTATGATAGGGAACGTCTAGGCTGCAAATAGTTTTTCATTGTATTGTTTAGTTCGCATATGCGCCTATTAAATTCAGTAAATCGGGGAATGTACAGTATGCTGCATAGTCTATGAAAATACATGATTAGCTGGCGCCATCTGCTGGTAAGCAGTAAAAATTCATCAGATCATCGCACACTAGAATTTGAAGGTCATAAAGCACAGAATTACAGGGGAAACAATAGTATGAGCTGTCTGGGTAAGCAAAGCTGTGATCTGCCACCAAGTTATCATGATATCTCATACATTGTGCCACATGATACTTTCCAAGACAGCTGTGAAGCCACAAATACCGTAAACAATTTGGTGGCAATTGCTTTGTTATTGCTTCCTACCTGCAATGCTATGGAGCATGATGTCGAGAAATTCTAATGAGTTTACAGGAATATTCCCAAAAGGTAATTTTTTTATGTATCGTCCAGATATGTTACAATGGCGGATGTCAGAGGGATCAGACAAATTGGAGGCCTGATACTCTGCTCACCCCTATTGAAATAAACACATAAATGTAAATGCTTTTGGCGAAGGCAGGTGAACAAGCAAACAAGCATTTAGCTGCATGTGTTTAGCCAGCTTTAGAATGAGGGATAGCTGACACTGTTTTCTATGTGCATATCCTTTATATATAAAAAATGGATAAGAGGTCAGAACCTAAAGAGTACCTTAGCATTCTGGGCAATGGACATGGGAAGCAAAGATGAAAGAAAGCAGCAGGATAAGCAATAAGTGACTGTCCTAGTTAAACTGGTCCTGAGAATACGTATCCTATATAGCAAGGGTACTCAGCTATTTTTAGTAGGGGTCCGCTTTTCCAGGTCTGCCATCTGGTGAAGGTCCAAGCTGAACACGCTAATACCTGGTTCACACCTAGCAGCCGAAGTGCCATGTGGAACATTATTATAACTCCAATTATAAGACAAAAGGTAAAATGAGCGAAAATTAGAGGCTGTAACTCTACTGATCCATGTCTGACCTGAATACTGCCAAACACTGTGCCCCTAAATATAATTGTAGTATGGGGTGTGAGATGCAGGGCAGATGGAATTACCCTAGGGGCAGATGGCATTAACCCCTTGTATTCGTGACGCCAGGACGTTTATCCTCAATACCACCCGAAGGTATACCGCTGGATCCTAGGCTAGGCACGGGGGCAATAATGACTTTGATGCCAAGTTATGGACAATGCTTTAATGAGTGACAGATGGCACAGTCTATACAGTGTAGCCGGACCCATGGAGGTGACCAGTGACTTCAGAGACCTTAAGGGCTTGCAGTGGTTTTGGACAATTTAGTGCAGGCCACGTTGACTTGACAATAGATGACAGTGACTGACTTGACTTGACACAGCCTAAGCTGTGACTTTAGCTTACTTGTAGACTTGTAGCTTGTGGCTGCAGACTTGACTTGAGATCTCCTGTGACTCCAGACACACTCTTAGGCTCGACTGCACCTCAGCAAAGACTCAGGAACTAAGAGAGAGATGAAAACTCCTTCCAAGGATTTTATGGTGTAGACTCTGGTGGGGTCCCATTGGTCACCCTTAAGTCACCTGGTCATTGATACCTCCTGGGTAACAACCACATGACAACTGGTGATCACATGTTAACCTTTCTTAAAGATACAATATTCTTATATACATAACATAGGGGATAATATACAATTACAGTAGAACATATGCAAGGGGGGCCCAGGGGATACTGCAGGGAGGCTGCCTGACAGGGAAGCAAGGGTACAGGGTAACAACTCCCGTACTGGGCCACCACAAACTCCCCCTCTTAAACACAGCTGTCCTCGGCGCCCAGTCCTGGAGGGCGGCGGACTGGAATGGCCACTGGGGCCTACAATGACAGTTCCTGGGGCATTATTGTCGAATGTCCTTCACAAGTCTGAATAAAGAACTGAGACAAGTCCATGTAGCATTTTTGTAAAAACATCCATACATCTTCCTTTCAATAAAGGGACATAAACATGTGGGATTTATTACCCTTATAACTTCATTTTTATCACATTTAATATAGTTTAGTCAGATCAGGCTGCTTGAGGCTCTCTACCTGATGCCTTAGCTACTGGGGTCCCTCGGCACTAACCACTTCTCCCCAGAATTCTATACATGTTTTTATATAGCATACCAGTGTTATCTTTATATGCAGCAACTCTGTCGCTCTACGTGCTTTATTTATGTTTTCAGGGGAACCCTCTAGCCAGGAGAGCACCCTGTACACGTGGACAGGAAAAATGTTCGACAGGTAAATTATGGACTGGAAATGTTCATGTTAGATACAGTCCTAACTAGGCATTTGACTAGCTTATATAATACATTATATAAGCAGACTGAATTAGACTATGTGTTATACTGACAACTTTGTATACAGCACTACCATTATTCCTTATACCTAGCTGGTAGTTGTCCTTGCGTCGACCTTTGGGATCTGCGCAACACCACCTCTGGAGAATCTGGAACTCTTGAGATTTCTGGAGCTCTTAGAATTTCTGGAGCTGTGGCTGGCTCTCCCTCAGCGAACTGCTGGCAGCTGTGCTGGAGAGGCTGGTGACAGGGTTGGCATTCTGGAGATTGGTGTATAGGCTGGAGCCAGCGGTGACAAGATTGGGACTGGTGTGGAGACTAATGTGGGTTGAACCTGCCCCTAGGTTGGTGAGACACAGAAGATCGCAGGCTGATTTGGAGAAAACATGGGGAAATCCATAGATGGGTGGATTCCCTCACCCAGGACATACTCTTTCGCAGGCCTTACAGCTGGAGGAGGCAGCGCTGGGAGCACTGTTAGATCTTCTTTGAGACATAACTTGATTCGTTTCTGGTGAACGACTTGTGGCTCATACCAGGAAGACTCAGGATAGGATATGGCCGTCACCGTGTACGGTTCTGTCTCCCAGATAGAATTTAGCTTGTTGGTCCTTGGAAACTTCTGTAGCCAGACTTTGTTGCCCAATTGAAGTGGTTTGGCAGAGGCATGTCGGTTATAGTCCTTTTGTTGTCTCTGTTGACCCTCGCCCATCTTCGTGCTGACAATTTCTTTGGCTTCTTGAATCCTTCTCTGGTGGTCAGAGACCCATTCCAGGGAGGCTTGCGGAGAGTTGTTGAACGGAGCCTGGAGCCCAAATGTCCGGTCTTTAGGCAGTTGCCCATGTCGCCCCATCATCAAGTAGAAAGTGGTATACGCTGTAGAACAATGGACTGTGTTGTTATATATCTCCAGTAATTCGGGCAGCAGTCGGGGCCACTCTTCGTGTCTTGACACAGAGGCTGCTTGCAACATGTGGATAAAGATTTGATTGATGCACTCACAGAGCCCATTCCCCTGGGGATGGTAAGCGGTAGTCCGGAGTTTCTTACAGGCATGGAATTGACATAACTCTTGGAAAAGTTGGGCATCGAAGGCCATTCCTCGGTACATTATTACAGACTCTGGACACCCAAGGGTTTGAACCCAATTGGAGTAGAACATCTGGGCCGCTGTCTTGGCTGTGAGATCTTTGACGGGTACAACGACAACCCATTTAGAGTAGTGATCCACCATGGTGAGAGCATAAGTATACCTGGACCAGGTAGGAGACAATTTGACATGGTCTAGCATGACCAACTTGTTGGGCCTTGCACTCTGGATGGAATGGAGAGGGTGCTCTTGCTTGCACACATTCTTGGTGACGTTACAGACTGCACATTCCCTGCACAATTTCTCAATTTCACTCTGCATTCCGATCCAATAGAATCTTCGCCTGACAGTAGCTTCAGTCTTATGGACTCTAACAAAGTGTCCAAACTTTGAGTCCCCGAGGGTCTATTGGGCGGGAGATTGCAGTAATTGAAATTGCGGGGAGCAGGGGCGGTTCACGGTCAGGTGGAGCGGCCCGAGTGGCAAGCTCCTTCACAGCCTTAGTTGTTCAATGTCCTGCCTAACACTCTGTAAACCTGAGGCAGTGATGGCTGGAAAATTAGGGGACACTGGGGCGGGGGCTGGCGACGGTTGTGGAATAGGTCTCGCTACCACCCCTAGTGGCTCTTGAATGGGTGTACAAACTTCCTCTAACTCAGTCCCGGACTCAATCACTTGGATAGCCAGTCTTTTTAAAGCGGGGAATGACAAGTTGTGGTTTTGGACCTCTAACATTCTCAGCTGGGCTTTGTCCCACTTATTATGAGCCCCATAAATAAATCTGTCCATTAACACCTTGTTGCCCTGCTCGGGAGTTATACCGTCTAATTTTTGGACAGTCTCTAGGGCATTTTGTAGGGCTACGGCATATGCTCTCAAGGTCTCACCTGGCTTTTGTCGCCTTTCATACAGCTGGAGACGTACCTCTGATGGAGAATGTGACTCAAGTACCTGGTACAGTCCTTCAAAGATCTGCTCTACAGTTGCCTTCTCGGAGGCTGGCCAGGTGCGGACTTCCTCTAAGGCTGGTCCCTGTAGTTATCCTGTGAGCAATTGCACCTGTTGGTTAGGAGCGAAAGAGTAAAAGACAAACTCTGGATCCTCTCTTTGAAATCCCTCAAGATGAAGGGGTCTCCATTGTAGGTAGGGAGGACAAGGTTCCCCATGAATACCGGTGCAGACGCTGGAACACCAGGACTGTTAATGTTGACTGTAGGCAGGGCGGGCAAGGTCCCGACTGTTGGGGCAGATGATGACCTCGCTGCTGGAGATACAGGGGCACTTCCGCCTGGTTGATCTGGAGAGCTGGGTTCTGACATCCTGTTGATTTTTGAGTGCGCTGTCACTTTAAGAGAAATAAGGTGCATTCCCCTTTAAGATGCTTGCTGGAGCACTGTAGCGGCTTTGACTTGACTAATGGGGGTACTGTAATGGATGCTCCCCCTCTATTTTGCAGGCCTCCGGTTTTGAATAGTCTTGCGACCAGACTTGAGGCCACTAACGGGTTAAAACTGACAGCTGCTGGCATCAGAGAATCTTGGCTGCAGCGGGTGCTTGACAGATAACAACAGAGACTAGCGCAGCAGCTGGAGATTTCAATATGGCTGTGCCCAGGGAACTTCAGGTTTTGGTCTGGTCGGCAAAATCATCCCCTGTGCAACAAAGGGCAGCTCTTTGGTTCCTCCTCGCTGTACTGAAGAGACGTCACCGCTGAGGACAGGCAGGGCGGAGCTGCGACCACTCACGTGCGGGAAGCGCCAGACCAAGTTAACCATTTCAGGTACCGACTCTATGCAGTTCACAATGGCAAATAACAGTCCTTTCTTCACTTCCCCCTCTATTTCACAAGCAGCTCAGGTAAAACAATTTCCACTGACAGAGTCCCATACACTTTCTGGCGCAAATTTTATTCGCATCTGCATGCGATTTTCTGACAATACTGGACACAGTTCACACTGGGGGAGGACTTGTCGCATAAGGCGCAAACCCGTATCCTGTTCTTAGAATGCCAAATGTTGAGGCATGGGGTGTGAGATGCAGGGCAGATGGAATTATCCTAGGGGCAGATGGCATTAACCCCTTGTTATTCGTGATGCCAGGGCCGAACAATACCAGCCGAAGGTATACCGCTGGATCCTGGGCTAGGCATGGTGGCAATAATGACTCCAACACCAAGTTACGGACAATGGTAGCTTTACTGGGTGACAGATGGTACAGTCTATACAGTGTAGCCAGGCCCACGGAGGTGACCAGTGACTTCAGGGACTTCAGAGACCTTAAGGGCTTGCTGGGACTTGTAGTGTTTTTGGACAATTTAGTGCATGCCACGTTAACTTGACAATAGATGGCAGTGACTGACTTTACTTGACTGGAGACAGACTAAGCTGTGACTTTAGCTTACTTGTAGACTTGTAGCTTGTGGCTGCAGACTTGACTTGATGCCTCCTATGACTCCAGACACACTCTTAGGCTCAACTGCACCTCAACAAAGACTCAGGAACTAAGAGAGAGAAGGGACTCCTCGCAGGGCTTTTATGGGGTAGACTCTGGTGGGGTCCCATTGGTCACCCTTAAGTCACCTGGTCACTTATACCTCCTGGGTAACAATCACATGACATCTCACATGATAACTTTTGATCACATGTTAACCATTCTTAAAGATACAACATTCTTATACTGTATGCATGTAATGTCTATATATATAGACATTACATGCATACATCAAGCCGCTGCGTGCAGCTTCAACTGGCTCTACAACCAAACTTATAACTTTTTCCATATGTCCTTTAATTCATTTTCAATTGCATTCTGGCAACATCACACTGGCAGCACGCCAAAACATATCTGGATTTGTGTAACCACAGTATGCTGTGAAATGTGTATTATTTAGGGGATCTCCATCCGCTATTCATCTACTGTGAAGTGCATATATCTTTCTATTTTTCTGTTAAGTCTTAGAATCCTTCCTTAGATTGTGGTCTGACCACAAAACAAAAGAATTTAAAGAGAAATATACAACACAACACAATGTAGGTTCATGTGATAGGTAGCATAGACATCATCAATTTATATTATGATACCTGTTATTGTTGTTTATTCTTAAAGCACGTTATCATCAAATCAATAAGGCCAAGATGGAGTTAAAAGTATACTTTAAAGGGGTACCCCGGTGGAAAACCTTTTTTTTTTTTAAATCAACTGGTGCCAGAAACAGATTTGTAAATTACTTTAATTAAACAAATCTTAATCCTTCCAGTACTTACTAGCTGCTGAATACAACAGAGGAATTTTTTTTTTTTTGGAACACAGAGCTCTCTGCTGACATCATGACCACAGTGCTCTCTGCTGACATCTCTGTCCATTTAAGGAACTGTCCAGAGCAGCATATGTTTTCTATGGGGATTTTCTCCTACTCTGGACAGTTCTTAAAATGGACAGAGTTGTCAGCAGAGAGCACTGTGGTCATGATGTCAGCAGAGAGCTCTGTGTTCCAAAAAGAAAATAATTTCCTCTGTAGTATTCAGCAGCTAATAAGTACTGGAAGGATTAAGATTTTCTAATAGAAGTAATTTACAAATCTGTTTAACTTTCTGGCACCAGTTGATTAAAAAAAAAAAGTTTTCCACCGGAGTACCCCTTTAACCCCTTAAGGACGCAGGACGTAAATGTACGTCCTGGTGCGGTGATACTTAATGCACCAGGACATACATTTACGTCCTGTGCATAACCGCGGGCATCGGAGCGATGCCCGTGTCATGCGCGGCTGATCCCGGCTGCTGATCGCAGCCAGGGACCCGCCGGCAATGGCCGACGCCCGCGATCTTGCAGGCGTCCGCCATTAACCCCTCAGGTGCCGGGATCAATACAGATCCCGGCATCTGCGGCAGTGCGCGATTTGAATGAATGATCGGATCGCCCGCAGCGCTGCTGCGGGGATACGATCATTCAGAACGCCGCATGGAGGTCCCCTCACCTTCCTCCTTCCGGCTCCTGGCGTCTCCTGCTCTGGTCTGTGATCGAGCAGACCAGAGCAGAAGATCGCCGATAACACTGATCTGTTCTATGTCCTATATATAGAACAGATCAGTATTAGCAATCATGGTATTGCTATGAATAGTCCCCTATGGGGACTATTCAAGTGTAAAAAAAAATTAAAAAAAATTTAAAAGTAAAAGTAAAAAAAAAGTGAAAAATCCCCTCCCCCAATAAAAAAGTAAAACAACAGTTTTTTCCTATTTTACCCCCAAAAAGCGTAAAAAATAAATTTTATAGACATAGTTGGTATCGCTGCGTGCGTAAATGTCCGAAATATTAAAATAAAATGTTAATGATCCCGTACGGTGAACGGCGTGAACGAAAAAAAAAAAAGTCCAAAATTGCTACTTTTTAAATACATTTTATAAAAAAAAAATTATAAAAAATGCATTAAAAGTTTTTTATATGCAAATGTGGTATCTAAAAAAGTACAGATCATGGCGCAAAAAATTAGCCCCCATACCGCCGCTTATACGGAAAAATAAAAAAATTAGAGGTCATCAAAATAAAGGGATTATAAACGTACTAATTTGGTTAAAAAGTTTGTGATTTTTTTTAAGCACAACAATAATAGAAAAGTATGTAATAATGGGTATCATTTTAATCGTATTGACCCTCAGAATAAAGAACACACATCATTTTTACCATAAATTGTACGGCGTGAAAACGAAACCTTCCAAAATTAGCAAAATTGCGTTTTTCTTTTTAATTTCCCCACAAAAATAGTGTTTTTTGGTTGCGCCATACATTTTATGATATAATGAGTTACACAGACTTTGGACCGAGGTCCAAACACAGAAATTTCAGTCTGGAGTGCTGAGAGGTGTGTGCCCAACCAACAGCATATGGCAGTTAAGTGTGAGAGGAGCTATGATTGGATGAGGCTGGACCCCCCCCCCCCCTCAGCACTCCAGGCTGCACTTCTTGTGTTTGGACTTCGGTCCAAAGTCTGTGTATGAGATGAAGAATGCCCTGTAGCAATATTTAAGAGCCACAATGAATTCATCTCCTGAGAAGTGCAGCTGGCATAAATATCCATGTACAGAAAGGTACAAGAAAATAACCACACACACAAACGTCCATACATGTTACAGTCACATGGAGCAAAGATCATCAGGGGACAAACTGGGGACAATGGAAAAATCAGGGTTTCTCTTGCACCCTGCCTGGATACAGGCACCCGCACCTCCCACCCTGATCACATCTCTGGTTCTTTGTGTGTCAAAAACAACAAACAAGAAAAACAAACATCTAGAATAATGACTCCAGGTAGACAGGTAACATGCAGTAAAAGTCCATTGCAAACAATAGTAGTGATATCCTGGCCCTTAATAGAGCCACTTACTGCTCCCCTGAGCCTGTGATGATGAGGAGGGAGAGCCCAGTTCCCTGGTGAGGGGTGTTTTTACAGGCTGGCCAGCGTGAGCCACTGTGAACTATCTTTAGGCTGTCTAACGTTTACACTGTCCATTAGGTGTAGGAAATCTTCCCCAATGTGTAATGGGTTTGTAATGTACCCAGCACCCCTTTAGTAAATACTGAGATCTCTCTAATGTTCTTTTTATACCAAGGTTCAATCTTTAGAGAAGTGAAGTCTTCACTATATATATATATATATATATATATATATATATATATATATATATATATAATATATATTATAGGAGCAGTAATACTATGGAATTCTTTGACACACAGTGTCAAGTTTTAGATATCGGGGTGTCCGAGCACTGGGGCCCCACGCGATCTTCTGTTTAGAGCCCCGACTCTCCTGCACAGCGGCGAGTCATGACCCCTGCCTGTAGTGGGGGCCGCCACACCCCCTCCATATAGCTATATGGGAGAGCGGTTCGGAAATCTTCGGCTCTTCCACAGAGCTATATAAAGGGAGAGTGGCGGCCCCTGCTTTGCGCGGGGGTCATGCAGCGCCACTGTAAAGGAGAGCCAGGGCTCTAAACAGGAGATCACGGGGGACCCCAGCGCTCGGACCCCCCGCAATCTAAAATTTATCCCCTATGCTTTGGATAGGGGATACGTTTTTTTTACATGATACTTCTTCTTTAAACATATTCAAGAGGAACTCGGATGCCTTTCTTGAAAATAATAATATTACAAGTTATTACTAGGATTTATTATACCTGACATATTTGGGGTCATAAAGGAGCTATTTACCTCATGTGGGGTACTTGGCATCCACCTTTATTATGGGTATGTATACATAGTGTAAAAATTACCAACATGTATTATTTTGCAAGTGCATTCCCCCCGTAAATGTACATAAACTGTGTGCGTAACATAAAATACCTTGGTACATTTTAGAAGAGAAGGGGAAGGCGCTCCATAGGGTAAATATAAATATTTATATAAAACATAATTCGTCTATCAAGAGAACAATTTATCAGACATTTTCAATGCTTTTATTAAGACCCTGTGGAGTCAATGTGGCTAATTTAAAAATCCTGAATGATTCTCGGTTTATAAGACATTGGTACCGATTTGGGACACTTTCTGGAATAATTTCCAGTATAATAAGACGTAAAGAATCTATATTAGGCTAAGTTTCCCCTTGGTTTTTTTCTGGCAGTTTTTAAAAAACTGCCACTGCAGTTTTTGAGCCAAAGTCAGAAGTGGATCAATTAGCAAAGAGAAGTGTAAGTTCTTCCTTTATATGTCCTATTCTTTTTGAATACACTTCTGGCTTTGGCTCAAAAACTGCTGCAAAAGTATTCCAAAAACTGCCAGATAAAAAAACAAGTGGAAACTTAGCCTTGCTACTGTGTACTGGTGTAAAGTGTCTCGAAAAGTTATGCCCACATACTGCAAATGACAGCTGCAAGACAAATGATAAATAGCAATTTGGGTACCGCAGCTAACTGATTGGTCAATAGAGAATTTTTTCTTAGTTTGAAACTATTCAAAATGTAGTTATACTTGTACCAATCAGTAGCTCTAAGCTCTGTGTCAAGAAAAATAGCACCAACCACTATTAAGCCACAGTAAAGGGGTATTGTTTTTAAATTTGACTATACTACAGGGGCTGTAAAGTTAGTGTAGTTCATAATATAGTGTCTGTACCTGTGTTTGATCGGGGTATCGCAATTCTTTGATTTGTGCCCCACTGTTTATTTTTAACAGCATAAAAAATGAGTGTTGTCTCAACTTTTCCCAGGTTGTAGTCCGACCCGAGACATTACATCACTAGTCAGGTGATAACAGGAAGCCTGTCTTTGCTTCAGTGGGTGGAGCGCCTGCTGGGTGGGAGGCACCCTGGTTAGAAAACACTGCGGCCGACATTAACCATTGTCTTTAGACTGTTTTTTGTGTCCATAAAAGGCGCAAAAAAATTTCAAGCAGGGTTTATTTGCGCTTTTTTTGGTTTACACATCTCTGCTAATTTTGAGTTGCAATCCACTGATTTTGTCAATACACATGATATGGAAGGGTTTTATAAACTACGCCTTTTTTGTGAAAAGGAGCAAAAACTACTCTAAAACTCTAAAACTGCACCATCCCAGAATTAGCTTAGCTTTTTGGTGTATGTGAAGAGTAAAATTTCAGAAAATGTGACCTGCACAGAATTTATCAAATGCTCTGTGACCATTTAATAAATTTGGTGCTCCTACACATTATCAGCACACAAAAAAAGTGTAGAAAAATGCTTCACTTACGCCTACAATGATAAATGCCAGCCTGCATGTCTATTGCATGGAAAGGGTGTTTCAATGGGGTGGCTGATGTGTGGGAAGGAGAAAAGTGACCTCACACTTACAAACAAAGAATCATGGGACTTGTAGTTGGAGGGAGGGGACTCCAATAGGAAATAGCCAGTTCACAAAAAAATAGTCACAGCAGTATGGTAATCTCACAACATAGCCATTTAGCCCCAAAACAAGCACGGATCCTTCCTAAGCATGTCCATTACTGTCTGACAGGTACGTACTAAAATCCCCTTATGGTGGATAACCCCTTTAAGAAACTAACTACTACAGACGAATAGGGAATGCAATTGCATTAAATGGGCACTGTCACCAACTTTATTTTTTGATATGTTGTAGTACTTATGTACTACAACATATCTCTAATATACTTTTATTATTTTCTTTTTCATTAAAATGGTTTGATTTACATTTAAAAAACGGCCACTAGGGGTCACCCTCCTTGTGGCTGGCTGCAGCCTGGCGTTACGTCATGCCTGAAAAAGGACTGATTTGGGCCTGGCAATCAGTCCTTTTTCATTTAGTCTGCTCTCACTCCCTGCCTGTCAATCAGACAGGCGGGAGCAAGCGCATTGGCTCCCCACTTCTCCCGCACATGTCGTCACCGCCGATGCCCCTGGCCGCCCGCTGCCGGACTCTGCAGTATCTGTAAGTATAACGGAGGGAACAGGGTATGCGGGCGGGGGGTTTGTGATGGAGGGAACGGGGTATACGGGCGGGGGGTTTGTGATGGAGGGAACGGGGTATGCGGGCGGGGCGGTGGGTGTTTGACGGAGGGAACTGGCTAGCGCCGTAGTGCCGCATGGCACTAACCTATAGTTTATCTACACAGGGTGCCTCCAGCTGTTTCACTTCTACAGCTCCCAGCATGCCCTGACAGCCAATAGATGTGAGGGCAAGCTGGGAGTTGTAGTGGTGAACAGCTGGAGGCACCCTGTGTAGATAAACTAAGGGCGGAAGTGTTGTCCCCGGCAGGCATCAGTGACGTGGTGCCTGCCGGGGAAGTCTGCCTGGTAGCGAGCACACTACCAGGCAGACAAAAAGTTATTTTTAATATAGTAAAAAGAATAATTAAAAGCAGGGAGGGGGTTAGGGATAGATTGGCAATAGGCAGGGACATAAAAAAAATAGGATGGTGGGAGCTACCCTTGAAAAATAGCCATGTCTTATGATTAAAGAATGATCTAGTCCAGTGGTTTTGCAATAAGTGTGCCCCCAGCTTTTGCAACAACTAGAGGCACACTGGTTGCATAACACTAATCTAGATCCATAATACATTAAACTGAATAAAAGTAATGCAGGGCTGTACGTACTATGGAAGCTGCCACTGTAGAAATTGACAACAATCACTAGCTGTCCTGTCACTGCATGAAGGCGTATGATGATATGAACCATAATTAGCAGGGTGCCACCTTATGGCTTTTGCTATCGGACTGACTCTGCCCTATGAATGGGGAAAAATTATAATTTTTTTTACAGCCTTATCATTATCTTACTGAAATACATGGTTAAATCTATCGAATAATGCATCCTGTGTGCAAATAAATGCAAAAGAATACCCTTCAGCTGGATGTGATTTATAGCATACAGTCGCACATGTTCGGAGCCTGGCAAGTACATTGGGAGATTTTACAAGCATATACCACAGACCTACAAACAGTGTAGACAGACCCTTAGGCTTAGGTTGAGATGTCTATAAAATGTCCATAAGATGGTTGTATTCTGGGCTGGTGGCATTACGATAGTATAAATGATGTTATAATATGGTACTTTATAGTGTTATAATAAATTGGTGTCCCAGACTTCTGTTAAGGACTCCAGCGAGGAAATATCCTGTCCCACAATACAGATAATGGTTTGTGGTTTAGGTTATTGGTCCATACCATTATTGCTCCTTAATATTATTGTATCCTTTGGCTCCCACATGCTGAGCCACCTGTTAGGTATTTATTCCTGGAGCCCTTTTTACAACTTCATAAAATTCATCTGCTAAATTCATAAGCATCCCCTAGAGACCCCCTATAATACCCCCATGAAGCCATAACAGAAAGATGTCTGCTTAGAAATTATTCCCAACCACAATCATTGCCCTAAAGTGGGAGAGTGAACGGGGAGAAGCTCCTCCTCATAAGGAAACACTATAAACTTTAATATCTACAAAGTCTCTATTTCCTCTAGATTGTACGTTATGAACTTTAATATTATATCACACAAGCATTGTGTTCCGGTTCTACTACATATTTAATCTTTTCAGAGGTATCAGATGTATGCTGAGGGTATGAGGAGTCCAGGAGATCTGTATTATGTAACGTTGTATGAACATTACCATCACTTACATCAGTCTATATTCTCAATAAAGATCACAGTCTAATATCCCTTTCTCACTATCACACTCTGGGGCCAAATTACAAATGTTATGCAGATGTTTTCCTTGTTCAGGTTAAAGAGGTTATCCAGGAAAAACTTATATATATATATATATATATATATATATATATATATATATCAATTGTCTTCAGAAAGTTAAACAGATTTGTAAATTACTTCTATTACAAAATCTTAATCCTTTCAGTACTTATGAGCTGCTGAAGTTGATTTGTTCTTTTCGGTTTAAGTGCTCTCTGATGACACGTGTCTCGGGAGCTGTCCAGAGTAGAAGCAAATTCCCATAGGAACTGCACAGAGTAGAAGAGGTTTGCTTCTACGCTGGACATCTCCCGAGACACGTGTCATCAGAGAGCACTTAGACAGAAAAGAACAACTCAACTTCAGCAGCTGATAATTATTGGAAGGATTAACATTTTTTAATAAAAGTAGTTTACAAATCTGTTTAACTTTCTGGAGCCAGTTGATCTAAAAAAAAGTTTTTTTCCTGGAATTCCCCTTTAAAGCCGAGAACCCTAGAGTTATGATCCATATTTGGTGGAAATATCCCTCAATATGTAGCTTTTGGCAAACAGTGGACTGGACGTGCAATCAGAGTTACTACATCTTCAATGAATAGCTCTAAAAGAGTCTAGACTATAAGGCTATGTTCACACAAAGGAGAGAATCTCTATGCGGACTGTCCGCAAACTGCGGGACAACGGCATATATGCTGGCGCTAGGACCGCACAGGAATGCGCTGTCTCATGGACGACTATGCATTCCGTGCGGAGTCCACAGAAAAAATTTATGTGTTCATTCTTTTGAGGACACGGAAAATTCAATTTCTGTGCAGGAACCATCTGCCAGGGAAATTATGCCGTGTGCACAGCGCAGCAGAATCCCATTGACTTCAACTCTGCTACAGCGGAATCTCTGTGCCGAATCCCAATGAGGAAATTCTGACGTTTTGTACATGGTCTAAGGGTATCTTCACATGGTCTAGGATGCCCAAGGCTCACTGTAGCCAGTCTGGTCTGAACCCAAAGAAAAGCTACTGTAGCACAATTTCCTAAAAGAGTTAAATGGGCACTGTCAGATACAAAAACTTTTGATATGTTGTAAAGCATGTATAACCAATAGGTTTTGCAATTGCTCTCATTAGAAAATTTTCAGTATTTCATACTGAAAAAGCCAGTCAACCAACTGCCCCCCTGCCTGCTTGGACACATACTAGTCCTGCTGTGTCTATGAGTCATCACCTATGTCATGGACACACTTCCTTGAGTGACAGCTGTGAGCGCAGGGCTCATAGCTGGAGGAAAAATCCTCCCACTGTCAGCTTGTGTCCCACTACTGTCAGTGAGGACAAGCTGGGAGTTGTAATTTTGCTAATGCTAGGGGAGATGTGAGCAGCATACTGAGGGAGGGGGCGGAGACCTGCACAGTGAGGCCACGCCCCCTCCCTTTGAGAGGAATTCAGACTAGTGAGCTAAATTAAAAGTGTAATAAAAAATAAATAAAGGTGCTAGACACATACAAATTAGATGTACATGGTCAGGATTGGGTACTGAGTGATATATTTTAAAAAAATGTTTTTGTTGGATCTGACGGGTACATTTTAATGCTGGCTTTGATTGTCAGGGCCAATTTGCAGCCCCCAATGGGCAGAAGGGGCTACATCCCCTGGGCCACTACTAGAGCCTCTAGACACCAGCCTCTCTACAGCCTCTCTCTGCACACTCGTCCACTCCCCACTAACCCCCTTCTCCCCCATTCCCCTAGTGAATCTGCAACTTCTCCTACATGGTAGTACATTCACATGTGCATATCACGCTGCAGATTTTCTGCTGTGTAAATCTGCAGTATAAAATCCACAACAGAAAATTGACAACAAAATATGCACCTGTGCACGTACCCTATGGCTGGATTCACACTGTGTTAGTATTTACATTTAAAGGATACCTATATTGCTTTTTAGACAAATGACTATTATGCAGTACTGTGGTGATAGTAAGTTTTTCTAAATAACATACATTTTAAATTCCCCACCCTGTATAACTATGCAATAGGAGACAAAATGTCCTGCTCCATCCCCACAGCGGGAGAACCAGGGCCATAGAATCACATTACACTGGGTCTTGCTCTGTAGACGGGTACTGTGGAGACCGAGCTGATAGCTTTATCTCCTATTGCATAGCAGGGAGTGGGCAGAACGCCGCACTGTTCAGGGATTTTGGCATTACATTTAAAATGCATAAAAAATTACTAATATATTTTTCATAAAATTGAACACGATTGGACACTATAAGTATACATTTAATACCCTTCAAAAGGATAAACATTTATATGTTTAATAAATGTTAAAATACAAATGTTGTGGTATGCCATACAGCAGCATCCATTCCCACTAACTTTATAAAACAAAAAAAAGTGCATTACAACATGTTTTTTTGTTTTTTTTGCTGTATATATAGCGTAGTGCACTACTTTTTTTATACAGCAAATTTAAACATAATGAAACTGAAACAGTGAAACACAGAGCCATAGATAGCTCCTATGTCTTCTAAAGTCTGAGCCAGACAGTGGAGAAAAGGAAAGAGACATCAAGAAGACACCACTTATGAGTCACTGGTTGTAACTGCACTGTAATCACTTATATGGTCTGCAGCGCTTGTGTACAGCTGGTATATATCACTATACGGGCACTCTGTAGCAATAATATTGGCATCTATATCCTGTATATATAATGATTTTTATTCAGTATCAGTAGGATGGTATTATTCAGTCACTGTGTGGTAGTAGTTGTCTTAGTCTGGCACAATTATTTGTCCCTTGTATAGTGATATTATTAGTAATACAGGACTGTGTAAAGTGTTTTTTTTATTTTTTTCTAACAGTATGATGGCATTTTTAGTCATTGCATTAGTAATATTTTCTCCTGGTTTGGGGACAAAAATAACCCCAAAATATATTTTTAGGAACATTTCACATCCATCCTTGGTGAGCAGCTGTGAAATAGGGGGGTCTTAAAGTACCCATGCCCCAGGGACCTACAATTTCTTAACCCGGCCCTGATGATATGGTGTCAGACCCCACAGTGCATTACAACTTACTGCATATAAGGTTGCATAGCTGTAAAACCATAGTGCCAATGCTGAGTCCACTGCCAAATATGCTAACAATCGGATTTTCCCCAGCCCTCAGTTCTGGAAAAACAAGTCTGATCCATTTAGGCTCCATCTGGAAAGTTACAACACCTGAAGGATCTGCTGTTACTGTCTTCGTGCCAGACACTGCAGAGCAGAGCGCATTTGAGCAGGTGGTTTTACAGTTATGGCTGGTTGGTGTTTTTATGCATTGTTGGAGAGCCCCCTGGTGGTAGTATATGGAATAAGTACATATCAAATCTCAAGAACACATAATTTGTTCAAGTACAGAAACCCTAAGGCTTTGTTCACACAGGGCATTTATTTAGCAGTACGGCCATAAATTACATCTGCAGTTTAACCAACATTTTTATAAATCGCTGTAAAATTTGCACAGTTTTACTGCGGATGGTGCAATCTTACCATGATTATGAAAATTGTGGCAAAATTAAACAATTTTCCCCACGTTTTTGAAAGAAAAAGTGGTAAAATTGTAGCGGTAATTATCAGCGGTTGTACTAATTAAATGCCCCTCGTGAACACAGTCTTATGTTGTGTACAGTAAAGAAATGTGAATTAAACGTGGTATCCAGAATAAGGAAGACAGAGCTGATTTCTTCAAAATATCAGCACCACCCCTTGTCTACATGGTGTATGTGGTTCTGCAGCTCAGTTTCTTTAGAGTGAATGTAGTCAAATTGTAATACAACACAAACTGAGGACAGGAGTGAAGCTGTTTTGAAAGAAATTAGCTCTGTTTTTCTATTCGTTGATAACCCCTTAAGTAACAATGTTATATATATATATATATATATATATATATATATATATATATATACACGTATATATGTACCTACATAAAATGATGCAAAGAGGGTAAAACAAAAAGGAACTCAATTGTTGATATAATTTCACACATCGTAGGAATTTGGTCTCAGACTATTAAAATTCAATTTAGTAATCTATTACCAAAGAAATAAACAATGCATCAATGCTGCTTTGGTGAAATTAAAACTACAATTCTGGATTATTGACTGAGAGTTCAGCAGCATGGGGTTGACAGTCAGCTTTCTACTGTTAGTTTATTCTTCAGGCTCAGAGTGCCCTCTTCAGGATTATTGTTACATTACATGAATGCTTTTTTTCCCCCTAGTAAGTTAGAAAGAAAATCTTTGATTCTTTTTTAATATCATTCTGCTACCTTGAAAAATGGGTGGAATGATGTATAACAGGGCACTAAAATCACAAATTTTATGGTTGCATGATGTATACCGGAACCTCAAACAAATGATAGGGAACTCTAACATTTTAGGTCGCATATTTTTCCAAATGAAGTGGAAGACTAAAAAGTTACCTTGCAACTCGTATTTCTGAAACAAATACTAGCACAATAAAGGCAAAGGGGGGAATTTATCATTGTGTATAGAGCTTTTTCTTGTCTATTTTTGAACGCAAAAATTTGCGCAAGAGCTTTTTTGCATCTTTTTTTTTTGCCCAAAATCTGATAGAATTCTTCATAGCCATGTCTACGGTTAAGTTTACCATAGAGCACTTTCTACTGTAGAATCGAATTTATTAACTAGAATCGAGTTTTTTTAACGCAAAAAAATGCACAAAATCACTTTTTCTTGCGCAAATATACACCACCTCGGAAGACAAGTACCAAAGTGTCAGAAAGCATTTGAGAAAGTAAAATTATTTTGGAACAATTAGGAATACTACTCCCATCATGGGCAGACTCTGCCCATTATGTGAGTTATAGTCCAGGGATTGAGGGGCAGATTGCACCGGGTCATTCTCCCACAGCGCTTGTATTTATTGTATTTATTGACATTATTGACATTGACATTATTCATTATTGACATTATTGTATTTATTGGCATTCAAAAAAAATCATGTTCATCGTCGCAATCCACCGAATCTGATGTAGTATTTAAAATTAGAAGGAAAAAAATAAAATAAATAAAACTACAACAATTTCTGTGATTTCTACACTATCAAAAAGCTGGTGTGAAAATGTTTATTTATACTGGACTCTCACCCCTTTGAAAATATCATGTAAAGCAGACAATATACGTGCACTCACCCACTTTTACAAAACTGACGGGAACAGTGTAAACTGCGGCACAAAGCTCTTTGAAAATGTGTTAGATACTTTTGGAACGTTTGCCTGGTGAAAAATATAGAAAAAAAGCTAAACTTACCTATAAGGTAGGGTCTGATTACTGGGACCCCCACAATCTCCCTGTCAGCACCACGGACGTACTGAACACGGAAGCTTGAGGCTTCCATGCTTGTGACATCACGCCATGCCCCCTCCATTCATATCTATGGGAGGGTGCGTGACGACTGTGGTCATCCGTCACAGAGTGGAGTTTGCTCCGTGCATCGGATGACTTGGGTGCCGCACCGGAGATCACAGTGGGAGATCCCCACCCCTTTAGATAGGGGATAAGATGTTTTTCTTTTACATTTACTAGGAACGGGTTTTTCTACCAAAAGTCATTCACCCTATAATCAGCCTGTGTGAGGCTTTGTTCACATGGTGGAATGCCCGCAAGGAATATTTCAGCACGCACATTTCACAAACCGCAAAGCGCCGGCAAAACTTTTTCTAGGATTGCTCGCAAATGCGCCATCTCATAGACGGCAATGCAGACAGGTTCCATGTTTTTGTGGACGCCAGAATCAGGATTTCCTTGGCAGATGTTGCTGCCGTGGAAATTCTGCCGTGTAAACAGAGCAGCAGAATCGCATTGAAATCAATGGGACTATGGGGCTACTGGGAAATGTCTGTGCGGAATATTCTGCCGTGTGAACATGGCCTTAAAGGGGTACTCCACCGGAAAACATCTTTTCCCCTATCAACGCTGTGGCACCCCAGTCATCCGGTGCACAGAGCAAACTCAGCTCTGCGTCGGTTGACTGGCGACCACAACCGCCAGATCCCCTCCATTCATGTCGATGGGAGGAGTACTAACTGTCTCGCCTTCTCCCATCGATATGGATGGAGGGGGCGTGGCGTGACATCACGAACATGGAAGCCCCAAGGGACCCCCATGTTCAGACATCTTAACCTCTATCCTTTGGATAGGGTATAAGATGTTTTCCAGTGGAGTACTCCTTTAAAAGGGCCTAAAGGCAGAGATGACTGGTTGGCAAAATCCTTACATCAGACAAGCAGTCTGGATGACAACAATATCAATAATTTACAATAGTTACCCTGTAGGTCCTTAGATTCCTGCTCTGTTATCGCAAAAGCTCAGGCACATTCTGTCTCACATTTGATAACAGTAATGATGCTCAACTGCTGATGAAAATTCACAGGGGACGGTATGGTTTCCCTTTAATTTTATGTGTGGCAAAACTACAACTCCCAGCATGCCCAGACAGCCTTTGGCTGTCTGGGCATGCTGAGAGTTGTAGTTTTGCAACAGCTGGAGACACACTGTTTGGAAAACACTTGGATAGAGTATGAATAAGGAATGGAGTTTATGGGGGATTTATTATAAATTATTATAGTTATGATAAATACATTTGATTATTGTATTATAATTAGGAAAAATAGAAATAAAATGAAAAATGTCTGGTTAAAGTTGACCATGTGCCAACTCATATTATGCCGCCCTTTATGTGCGAAAGATTAAAAATGATTTTGTTGGTACATGGAAGACATGCAGCTATGTGACTTGATCTGTCAATGAGACATTGTACTATGAACATTGATTGGAACATTAAGACAGGTCAGGAAGACTTATGGTCTCTCTCTCTCTCTCTAATAGAGTTATTGCAGCCAATATTAAGTAATTGGACTGGTATTACATACAATACAGTGGAAAAGTGATATTATTTTCCAATAATGATACTTGAAAATAGTAGCAGCCAAAAATAATAAACCAACTGCAGTGTAAAGTGGTGCAAGGCAACGTGTTTAGGCTATTACCATGCCAAAAGTATTCACCCCCTTGGACTTTTCATATTTTATTATGTAACAACATTGAATCACCAAATATTTAATGATACTGTGATCTATGTGAAAATAACATTATTATTGAATGCGTAACTCTTGTTTTTGTGCAAAATGTTTATTAAAATATTTTTTCTATTTATCAATGTTAAAAAACACTAATTAAATCTATTGAAATTCAAAGCCATTACACAATTAAATTTGAAAACTGTATCAACAGCCTTAAAGAGTACCTGTCATCAACAAAAACTTTTAATATGTTGTTCATAATCATTAACCCCTTCCCGCAGAATGTCATATATAAACGCCGGGTTGTGCAGTGCGTTCGCGCATCCCGGTGTTTATAAATGACATGCAGTTAACCCGGCGATGCGCAGCATCGCACGGGTTAACTGGCAGAAGTCCCGCTGTTTCCAGCAGGGGACAACTTCTGCTTCACCCCCAGGACCATCAATTGATGGTCCTGGTCAGCGATCACTGTGATTGGTCCCTGTGGACCAATCACAGTGATCTGGGGTGAAAGTTCAGATCCCCCGCACTGCCCGCCCCTGGAAGTCGGGCAGAACGGGGGACGAAGGCTGCAGGGGCTCGCGGGGACCTGCGGCACACGGGGGGAACACATGGGGACCGGCGGACTTACCTGGAGCAGCGGCAGGACCGAGGAGCATCGGCAGGACCGGCCACGTGGACGAGCAGCGACGGGACCAGCAGGTAAGTATGTGGTCCTCAGAAGCAGCAGTGAAGATCTTCACTGCTGCTTCTAGGAGTCTGAAAACTACAACTCCCAGCATGCCTAGACAGCCTTTGGCTGTCTGGGCATGCTGGGAGTTGTAGTTTTGCAACATCTGGAGGGCCCCAGTTTGGAGACCATTGTATAATGGTCTCCAATCTGTGCTCTTCCAGCTGTTGCAAAACTACAACTCCCAGCATGCACTGACTGTCCAGGCATGCTGGGAGTTTTAGTTAAGCAACATCTGGCCCTTCAGATGTTGCCGAACTACAACTCCCAGCATGCCCTTCAGCTGTCTGGGCATGCTGGGAGTTGTAGTTTTGCAACATCTGGAGACACACTGGTTGGGAAACATTGTTTCTAACTCAGTGTTTCCTAACCTGTGTGCCTCCAGCTGTTGCAAAACTATAACTCCCAGCATGCACTAAAAGACCATGCATGCTGGGAGTTGTAGCTTTGCAACATCTGGAGGGCCCCAGTTTGGAGACCATTGTATAATGGTCTCCAATCTGTGCTCTTACAGCTGTTGCAAAACTACAACTCCCAGTTTGCACTGACTGTCCAGGCATGCTGGGAGTTTTAGTTCAGCAACATCTGGCCCTTCAGATGTTGCCGAACTACAACTCCCAGCATGCCCTTCAGCTGTCTGGGCATGCTGGGAGTTGTAGTTTTGCAACAACTGGAGACACACTGGTTGGGAAACATTGTCTGTTTCTAACTCAGTGTTTCCTAACCTGTGTGCCTCCAGCTGTTGCAAAACTATGACTCCCAGCATGCACTAACAGACCATGCATGCTGGGAGTTGTGGTTTTGCAACAGCTGATGCAAGCCCCCACCCGCCCCGCCACCCCCGTGAATGTACAGGGTACATTCACATGGGCGAGGCTTTTACAGTGGGTTTCTCGCATCTTGAGATGCAGCAAATTTTGCGCTGGGAAACTCGCTGTAATCCCCCGCCCATGTGACTGTACCCTAAAAACACTACACTACACTAACACAAAATAAAATAAAAAGTTAAAAACACTACATATACACATACCCTTACACAGCCCCCTCCCCCAATAAGAACGTCCGGTACACCACTGTTTCCAAAGCAGAGCCTCCAGCTGTTGAAAAACAACAACTCCCAGTATTGTCGGACAGCCGTTGACTGTCCAGGCATGCTGGGAGTTTTGCAACAGCTGGAGGCACCCTGTTTGGGAATCACTGGCGTAGAATACCCCTATGTCCACCCCTATGCAAATCCCTAATTTAGGCCTCAAATGCACATGGCGCTCTCACTTTGGAGCCCTGTCGTATTTCAGGGCAACAGTTTAGGGTCACATATGGGGTATCGCTCTACTCGGGAGAAATTGCGTTACAAGGTTTGGGGGGCTTTTTCTTCTTTAACCCTTCATGAAAAGGAAATGTTGGGGTCTACACCAGAATGTTAGTGTAAAATGTTTTTCTTTTTTACACTAACATGCTGATGTTGCCCTATACTTTACATTTTCACAAGAGGTAAAAGGGAAAAAAGCCCCCCAAAATTTGTAACGCAATTTCTCCCGACTACAGAGATACCCCATATGTGAGCGCAAAGTGCTCTGGGGGCGCACAACAAGGCCCAGAAGGGAGAGCGCACCATGTACATTTGAGGTGATTTGCACAGGGGTGGCTGATTGTTACAGCGGTTTTGACAAACGCAAAAAAAAAAAAACCCCACATGTGACCCCATTTCGGAAACGACACCCCTCACGGAATGTAATGAGGGGTGCAGTGAGAATTTACCCCCCACAGGTGTCTGACGGATCTTTGGAACAGTGGTCCATGAAAATGAAAACTTGTACAGCCCACTGTTCCAAAGATCTGTCAGACACCAGTGGGGGGCAAATGCTCACTGTACCCCTTGTTACGTTCCTCAAGGGGTCTAGTTTCCAAAATGGTATGCCATGTGTGTTTTTTTTTTGCTGTTCTGACACCTTAGGGGCTTCCTAAATGCGACATGCTCCCCGAGCAAAATTTGCTCTCAAAAAGCCAAATATGACTCCTTCTCTTCTGAGCATTGTAGTTCGCCCATAGTGCACTTCAGGTCAACTTATGGGGTACCTCCATACTCAGAAGAGATGGGGTTACAAATTTTGGGGGCTATTTTCTGCTATTAACCCTTGCAAAAAGGTGAAATTAAGGGGGAAACACACATTTTAGTGGAAATTATAATTTTTTTTTTTACATATGCAAAAGTCGTGAAACACCTGTGGAGTAATAAGGCTCACTTTATTCCTTATTACATTCCTCAAGGGGTCTAGTTTCCAAAATGGTATGCCATGTGGGTATTTTTTGCTGTTCTGGCACCATAGGGGCTTCCTAAATGCGACATGCCCCCCGAGCAAAATTTGCTCTCAAAAAGCCAAATATGACTCCTTCTCTTCTGAGCATTGTAGTTCGCCCATAGTGCACTTCAGGTCAACTTATGGGGTACCTCCATACTCAGAAGAGAAGGGGTTACAAATATTGGGGGGTATTTCCTGCTATTAACCCTTGGAAAAATGTGAAATTTGGGGGGAAACACACATTTTTGTGAAAAAAAATAATTTTTTTTTACATATGCAAAAGTCGTGAAACACCTGTGGGGTATTAAGGCTCACTTTATTCCTTGTTATGTTCCTCAAGGGGTCTAGTTCCCAAAATGGTATGCCATGTGAGGGTTTTTTGCTGTTCTGGCACCATAGGGGCTTCCTAAATGCAACATGCCCCCCAAAAACCATTTCAGAAAAACGTACTCTCCAAAATCCCCTTATCGCTCTTTCCCTTCTGAGCCCTCTACTGCGCCCGCCGAACACTTAACATAGACATATGAGGTATGTGCTTACTCGAGAGAAATCAGGCTACAAATATAAGTATACATTTTCTCCTTTTACCCCTTGTAAAAATTTAAAAATTGGGTCTACAAGAACATGCGAGTGTAAAAAATGAAGATTGTGAATTTTCTCCTTCACTTTGCTTCTATTCCTGTGAAACACCTAAAGGGTTAAAATGATGACTGAATGTCATTTTGAATACTTTGGGGGGTGCAGTTTTTATAATGGGGTCATTTGTGGGGTATTTCTAATAAGAAGACCCTTCAAATCCACTTCAAACCTGAACTGGTCCCTGAAAAATAGTGAGTTTGAAAATTTTGTGAAAAATTGGAAAATTGCTGCTGAACTTTGAAGCCCTCTGGTGTCTTCCAAAAGTAAAAACTCGTCACTTTTATGATGCAAACATAAAGTAGACATATTGTATATGTGAATAAAAAATTTTTTTATTTGTAATATACATTTTCCTTACAAGCAGAGAGCTTCAAAGTTAGAAAAATGCAAAATTTTCAAATTTTTCATCAAATTTTAGGATTTTTCACAAGGAAAGGATGCAAGTTACCACAAAAATTTACCACCATGTTAATGTAGAATATGTCACGAAAAAACAATCTCGGAATCAGAATGATAACTAAAAGCATTCCAGAGTTATTAATGTTTAAAGTGACAGTGGTCAGATGTGCAAAAAACGCTCTGGTCCTTAAGGCCAAAATGGGCTTGGTCCTGAAGGGGTTAATGAAGACATATTGTAATATATCTTCATTAAAAAATATTAATATTTATACCAGTTTTTTCATTTTATACTTTTGGCCACTAGGGGTCTCTCTTCTATGCCTGGTCTGCAGGCAGCTTCCTATGCTTTTCATAGTAAGTGTACAGCTTTTAGGACTAATTCTGAAAGGGCTCTGGTCCTTCCACAGGAAGTTCAGTACTCTCAGCTCAGGACTCGCTCCCAGCCTGGAGCAGCACTGTGAGCTACAAGCCTGCACATGCCTCTCATATAAGAGAGGCCAGTCACCTCCCCCTCCCCCCCTGCTCTGTGTTCTCCCTGCCCCTCACCACACGTTATCTTATACATTGTATTATCTCACTGCACTCCCTGCTCTGCCCCCCCTGACATTACTGCCTCTGTAATTGCTCCCACCGCCCCTGGTTCTCAGCATTGACTTTTTAGTGCAGAGAGACACAGGAGAGAGAGACAGAGGCTGCAGTCCCTCCCCTGTACTTAGTCTGTATGCACACTGCAGAGCAGTGTTCCCCAAATGGTTGCCTCCAGCTGTTGCAAAACTACAACTCCCAGCATGCCCGGACAGCTGTTGGCTGTCTGGGCATGCTGGGAGTTGTAGTTTTGCAACAGCTGGAGGTACCATGGTTGGGAAACACTGCTGCAGAGGGAGAGCAGCATACAGGAAGACTGGCAGAAGCAGAGTTCCAGCCAGGCTTCATGTGACATCATGCCTGCTGGGAACTGCCTCCTTCCACCCCTCAGAAAGACAGTGCTCCTGAGCTAATGAAGAGGGATAAAAAAAGGTATTTCCACAGCGTTTTAAACCTCAATAAACACAGGGATAGGCATAGTTAGAGTAAGGGACAGATGTGGAGGGGGATCAGGGGAAGTTTAGTTGATGACAGGTACTCTTTAAGCTAAGTTCACACTGCATATAAATTGATAGCGTATTTTTTTTTACGCACTGATTTTTACATGAAATTGCCAAAAAAGGGCTACACTTTTTTGCTGCAATTTTTTGGGCGATTATTGATGAATATGTGAGGATAGAATAAAATATGTTAGAAATTTTTAAGCAGTTCACACTGTTGTCATGGCTTCTGTTCTGGTGCTACGCAAGGCATGATAGACACCTAGGTGCTGGGAGGCTACCTGTGTCCTGAATATGCTGGACCCAGTCCTGATTGCTCTGGCTGTGCCCCTGTAAGTTTATGTACAGAAATCTAGAAAAAATGGTGGCTGGCGTTTAACTGATGGGCAGATTTCCCTTTCCATCAAGTATCAACAATAAAATGTTTTGTCTTTAGCACCATCTAGTGGCAAAAATATATAATGACCTGAAAATAAAAAAATAAAAAAAAAACTCATGAAAAACCGTGCAAACTGTATCAGGGTCTTATTTCTCTTCAAGATATAAAGAGATCAACAATTTGTACAGGTCCTCTTGAGCCTCTGTGAGGTATGGTAAACAAAAAAAGCTTAAAATAGACAGACCTTTGAGGGGATTGGACATCATTTATGTAAACATGTCAAAAGAGCTTTTATCCTACACTAACAAAATAAGCCATTACATCCATATAATGTGTAAATGTAGAATACATATTTGTATGTTCTAGCCTAATAATCCAGCCTTTGATATAATAAATGACCTATAATACATTCTGCACCACTTGGCACTGTAACACCTCAATGCAAGCTTGTGATTTATAGTCCAAAAGTAAAAAGAATTGATGTGGCACTGCTAGAGTGATAAGACACAGTACACACTGTGGAAGATATTCAGGCAGTAGGTCAGTGTGTCAACAGACTTGTGCTCTGTTAACCCCTTAAAGACTCAGGGTTTTTCCGTTTTTGCACTTTCGTTTTTTCCTTCTTAACTTTTAAAAATCATAACCCTTTCAATTTTCCACCTAAAAATCCATATTATGGCTTATTTTTTGCATCACCAATGCTACTTTGCAGTGACATCAGTCATTTTACCCAAAAATTCACGACTAAACGGAAAAAAAAATCATTGTGCGACAAATTTGAAGAAAAAGCGCCATTTTGTACCTTTTGGGGGCTTCCGTTTCTACGCAGTGCATATTTCGGTAAAATGACACCTTATCATTATTCTGTAGGTCCATACGGTTAAAATGATACCCTACTTATATAGGTATGATTTTGTCGTACTTCTGGAAAAAATCATAACTACATGCAGGAAAATTTATACGTTTAAAAATGTCCTCTTCTGACCCCTATAACTTTTTTTATTTTTCCACGTACAGGGCGGTATGAGGGCTAATTTTTTGCGCCTGATCTGAAGTTTTTATCGGTATGATTTTTGTTTTGATTGGACTTTTTGATGACTTTTTATTCATTTTTTAATGGTATAAAAAGTGACCAAAATACGCTTTTTTGGACTTTTGAATTTTTTTGCGCGTACGCCATTGAACGTGTGGTTTAATTAATGATATATTTTTATAGTTTGGTAATTTACGCGCGCGGCTATACCACATATGTTTATTTTTATTTTTATTTACACTGTTTTATTTTTTTTATGGGAAAAGGGGGGTGATTCAAACTTTTCTTAGGGAAGGGGTTAAATGACCTTTATTAACACTTTATTTTTACTTTTTTTGCAGTGTTATAGGTCCCATAGGGACCTATAACACTGCACACACTGATCTCTCATCCTGATCACAGGTGTGTATTAACACGCCTGTGATCAGTGTTATCGGCGCTTGACTGCTCCTGCCTGGATCTCAGGCATGGAGCAGTCATTCGTCGATCGGACACAGAGGAGGCAGGTAAGGGCCCTCCCGGTTTCCTGCAAGCTGTTGGGGATGCCGCGATTTAACTGCGGCGGTCCCGAACAGCCCGACTGACTAGCCGGGATACTTTCACTTTCACTTTAGAAGCGGCGGTCAGCTTTGACCGCCGCTTCTAAAGGTTTAATACCGCATATCGCCGCGATCGGCGATGTGTGGTATTAGCCGCGGGTCCCGGCCGTTGATGAGCGCCGGAACAGACGCGATTTGATGCGGGGTCGCAGCGCGACCCCGCTTCATATCGCAGGAGCCGGCGCAGGACGTAAATATATGTCCTGCGTCGTTAAAGGGTTAAACAGTCACTCACAGTCACAATCTTACATATCAGGTGGTAGAAATGAATCAATGGCACTCACAATCTGTAGTCTTCAGAAAGTTGAATTCATCTTCAAAGTAGCACAATGGACGAACAGCTCTGAAACATTAGAGACAGAAAGGGGAGAGAGACGCCACAATTGTTTTGTACGCCAAGCATACTTCCTCAATCGTTGTACGGTTGGTGTATGTTGCGTCTCTCTCCCCTGTCTGTCTCTAATGTTTCCCTGCTGTACGTCCATTGTGCTACTTTGAAGATGAATTCAACTTTCTGAAGACTACAGATGGTGAGTGCCGTTGATTCATTTCTACCACCTTATATGTAAGATTGTAAGCTATACTGTCATATCTCTTGATTACCTTTCACTTGAGGAACACAATATTGAGGTTCACCAAACACCACCACAATGGAATAATTTGCAGTCCGTAGTCTTCAGGTATTTGACACCCTACAATTGCCCCCCCCCCCCCAATTTCTAACATGGTGGAGCGGGAGCTGTCAGCTCCCGCTCCACTATTCGCTCATTAGTTTAGTCGAAGCCTGAAGATCCCATCACTGCGGCTCACCGCTCGCCTGTCTGAACAGTCTGTGCAAGTAAGAGGAAGAGAGCTGCTCAGCGTGGGAACTTAATATAAGTGTATGTATATTTTTTAACTGCTTGGCACAACTATATGGCACTGGGGTCAGGGGGCAATTAAAAAACTTAATGGGCACAAAAAAGGATACATTTAATGTGAGCTGCCCATGACAGGGGGGTGTTATATGTGAAGAGCACATGACAGGGGGTCCCCTGTCATGTGCTCTTCACATATAATGCCCCCTGTGATGTGCCCCTCACATATAATGCCCCCATCATCATCATGTGCCCTTCAGATATAATGCTCCTGTCATGTGCCCCTCACATATGATGCCCCCTGTGGGGCAGGACAGGGGGCATTGTATGTGAGGGGCACGTCACAGGGGGCATTATATGTTAGGGGCACATGACAGGGGGCAGTGTATGTGAGGGGCACATGATGAGAGCACAGGTGGCATTAATTGTTAGGGGAGCATGACGGGGGCATTATATGTAAGGGGCACAGCACAGGGGGCATTATATGTGAGGGGCACAGGACAGAGGGCATTATATGTGAGTGGCACAGCATAGGGGGCATTATATGTTAGGTGCACAGGACAGAGGGCATTTTCATTATGTGGGGGGAACAGGACAGACATTATTAATATGTGGGGGGCGCAGGAAGGGCCATAATTTTTATATGTGGGGGCACAGGATGGGGCATAATTACTATGTGTGAAGGCACAGAGTGTTTTGCATTTTAGAGGTATGGTGTAAATTATAATGGAATTTCAGGGTTGGTACGATTTTTTTTATGGGCCACAATACATTACAGTATTGTATTCAGAGGGTGCACTGCACGACAAGGTTATATTCAGATGGTACAGTGTGTGGTAGTATTATATTCAGAGAGCGCAGTGTGTGGTAGTATTATATTCAGAGGGTGCAGTGTGTGGTAGTATTATATTCAGAGGGTACAATGTGTGGTAGTATTACATTTAGAGGGTACAGTGTGTGGTAGTATTATAGTCAGAGGGTACTGTGTGTGGTAGTATTATATTCAAAGAGCGCAGTGTGTGGTAGTATTATATTCAGAGAGCGCAGTGTGTGGTAGTTTTATATTCAGAGAGCGCAGTGTGTGGTAGTATTATATTCAGAGGGTGCAGTGTGGTGTCCCCCCGGTACAGGACCTGGTCCTGTCCCTTGTCTAAGGTCCCCGCAGCTAGAGTTCCTTAATGTCTATAGGGCTCTCCTGTAGGGCATACCCCTAGTTGCCTCATATAAATGTGTTATTTAATGTACATATTAATTTAATGTATAGGAAATATATGTATAGGACCTTAGTGGTCACGTGATACACCGTTGCAATGTATGATATGCTTAAAGGGGTACTACCGTGGAAAACTTTTTTTTTTTTTAAATCAACTGGTGAATTCGGGTAGAAAACAGACATGGTGCACATCTACAATCTTGTATAATGATCTCATTGCTTCTCAGCATAATATCAAAAACTAACAGGTTGTTAGTATACATTTTTGATCAAAAAGTGCAAGCCCACTCGCCACGTAAAGGCCACCTATTTAGAGTGGGTCCCTAACGTCCCTAGCATAAAAATGGCGTAGCACCGCCGCGACACCAGTGCCCACGGGGGGAACGACCCACTAGCAGAGCGGCCCCAATGCCACTCAAACCAGTCTATGGGCCGCAACCTCCCCGCAGACACGGCGCCATGGCAGCAACGGACGCCGCACAGCACCACACCAGTGTGAACAAGGTATAATGGCTCACTTACCATGCTCTCCCAGTCAGACTGGGAGGCTGCTAGGAAAGAAATGGCCCTTGTGTAGCTAACTACTACTTATATAGGGTTGGGTTGAGGGGGTGGGGAAGAGTGCAGCACATGTTCAAACAAAAAAAAGGAGGGGATAGAAAACACAGTGTGAATTCGGGTAGAAAACAGACCTGGTGCACATCTGCAATCTTGTATAATGATCTGATTGCTTCTCAGCATAACATCAAAAACTAACAGGTTGTTAGTATACATTTTTGATCAAAAAGTACAAGTCCACTCGCCACGTCAAGGCCACCTATTTAGAGTGGGTCCCTAACGTCCCTAGCATAAAAATGGCGTAGCACCGGGCAGCGACCACCACCGCCGCGACACCAGTGCCCACGGGGGGAACGACCCACTGGCAGAGCGGCCCCAATGCCACTCAAACCAGTCTATGGACCGCACCTCCCCGCAGACAGATTCAGATTTGTAAATCACTTCTATTAAAAAAATCTTAATCCTTCCAGTACTTTTTAGGGGCTGTATACTAAAGAGAAATCCAAAAAGAAATGCATTTCCTGTGATGTTCTGACGACAGTGCTCTCTGCTGACCTCTGCTGTTCATTTTAGGAACTGTCCAGAGAAGCATATGTTTACTGTGGGGATTCTCTCCAGTTCCTAAAATGGACAGCAGAGGTCAGCAGAGAGCACTGTGGTCAGGACATCACAGGAAATACATTTCTTTGTTAAATTTACAGACCCTTTTTTTTTTTGTATACAGCCCCTTAAAACTACTGGAAGGATTAAGATTTTTTAGTAGAAGTAATTTACAAATCTGTTTAACTTTCTGGCACCCGTTGATTTAAAAAAAAAAAGTTTTCCACGGTAATACCCATTTAAGGACCTTTAGAGGTCATGGGATGTACCCAGAGTTCACTGGGTTCATAGCTTACAGGTTTGCCAGCCAATGAGCTTTTGTCCAGCCCTTTTAATATATAAGGGGCTGCAGCCACTATCAAGCAAAGCAGATCTCATCATCTCATCAGCATTAATTCAATTCAAGCTTGGCCCAAAGCCTAAGAACCTGCAGCCACAAAACGTTAGTTACTACTATTAGCTCAAATATTCTAAAATAGTGGCACAGTGGCTAGCATAAAAAGCTCATTGCTTCCAAGTCACAGCAAACCAGTGAGGAACCTGTATCCCGGTTCACTCGTAAGAAACTGTTATGTTCAATACTGTTGCATAAAAGTTTCTTCAGTTTACTTAATAAAATCTGCTGTGGACATTCGGTTATTTCTCTCTGCCATTTGTGGGATGGTTGGCGGTAGGAACATTACTATTGAGGAAACCCCACCCTGGCATCACGACATTCAAGGGTTAATACCACCAGACCCTACACCATTATCGCAACACCCTAGACATCATTACTCTCTCCCGACACCACAACTCTTTTGGCGTCTTACAAACAGGATACAGGTGTGTGCCTTCAGAAATGTGCTATATGAACTGTCCGGAATTGTCGCATGTAGCGATTAAAATTAAGCCCAGAAGTGTACGGGACTTTGCTGTTGAGATTGTGCTTCACTGGGGCAAATGAAAAAGTAAGGGGGGAGGTGAAGATTGTCTTTCTGTGGCCATGTGTAAAATTTGCAGAGAAGCCATGCTGCGCTCTCCTCTGCAACAAGTACCTGAAAGGGTTAAAGATTTACCAGAGAAGCGCGTGAAAATGTCCCGCGCTGGTCTGCGACCCGCCCCTGGGCATGGACACCAAGTACACGTTGCAATGCCGAAGTGGAACTGTAATCTTTTGCTTGTGTTTGCTGGAGGACAGGGAGTCAGAGCTGCTGTGAAACTACAACTCCCAGCACAGCAAAGGCTTTCCGGGCATGCTGGGAGTTGTAGTTTCACAACAGCTGGAGGCACCCTGGTTTTTAGTATACAGTATTAGTTTTTAGCTGCTCTCGCCGGCCCCCGCCTGCAGCCACACACAGGAGCCGGCCCGGGCAGATAATCATAGGTATTCCTATGCCGGACATCCCTGTGTCCCGAAAAATCTTTTCGGGACATAAGGATGTCCGCCGGTCACTTACCATTCCCCGGTGGCTCGTGTCCTCCTGCGATCCTCCTTCGGTCCTCCTGCGGTCTGGTCCTCCGTCTCTATGGTTGTACGCATGGGACGTCAGTGACGTCACGTGCCTACAACCATAGAGGCAGAGGAGCGCAGGACCAGGAGGACCGCAGGAGGACGCGCGCCGACCGGGGCCTGGTAAGTGACCGGCCGTGCTATCTTAAGTGATCCGGTCACCGCTCCCTGGTCCCGGCACCTACTGCTATGGTCCATAGGCCATAGCAGTAGATGGCGACTCGGGCCGGAGGAGTGGTGATTGGAACACTGTGGGGGCCGACCAGTACAGACATACAGCCTGCAGCCATACACTGTATATGGCTCGAAGCTGTATGTCTGTTGGGGGGAGCTGCCAATCTAATGTGGGGGGAGCTTCCTACTATTGTGAGGGAACTGTTGACCTAATGTGGGGGGAGCTGCCTACAAATGTGGGGGGAGCTGCCTACAAATGTGGGGGGAGTTGCCTACAAATGTGGGGGGAGCTGCCTACTATTGTGGGGGGAGCTGCCTACAAATGTGGGGGGAGCTGCCTACTATTGTGAGGGAACTGCCTACTATTGTGGGGGAAATGCTGACCTAATGTGGGGGAATTGCCTATAAATGTGGGGGGAGCTGCCTACTTTTGTGGGGGAACTGCTGACCTAATGTGGGGGGAGCTGCCTACAAATGTGGGGGGAGCTGCCTACAAATGTGGGGGGAGCTGCCTACTATTGTGGGGGAACTGCCTACTATTGTGGGGGAAATGCTGACCTAATGTGGGGGAATTGCCTACAAATGTGGGGGGAGCTGCCTACTATTGTGGGGGAACTGCTACTAATGTGGGGGAGCTGCCTACTAATGTGGGGGAGCTGCCTACTAATGTGAGTTAACTGCTGACCTAATGTGGGGTAACTCCCGACCTATTGTGGCGGAGCTGCCTACGATTGTGGGGGAACTGCCGACCTAATGTGGGGGAACGGCCGACCTAATGTGGGGGAGCTGGCAATGTAATGTGGGGGAACTGGCAACCTAATGTAGGGGAACTGGCAACTTAATGTGGGGGAACTGCCAACTTAATGTGGGGGGAACTATATTGCCTACCTAATGTGGGGGGAACTATACTGCCTACCTAATGTGGGGGGAACTATACTGCCTACCTAATGTGGGGGAACATGATTCCTACCTAATGTGGGGGGAATTACAAGGTACCGTACATTGCGGTAGGAGGGGTAGTCTTATATGGCGAGTATATCCCAAACTCTATATTTTAACTGTAAAAGTTGGGGGTCGTCTTAAACGCCACGTTGTCTTATACGCCGGCATATACGGTACTTAAAGGTGCCCTCCCAGCTCCTTTGGGAGTAACAAGTACTGTCACCCCTCACTAACGCCTACAGGAAATATCCCCCATAGATACCAAGACTGACTCTATTCACTCAATACAATGTACACATAGTACATTATACAAAATTCATTAGTGTACATTCAGAATCCAGTACACATAACTTAGAAATATATATCTCACACACAACAACAAATTTCTTAGGAACTGTAACATGCTATATCTCAGTACTATACCACTGTTTATGCACTAATGTTTTCTTTTGTCTCATACGTGTTCAGGATGCTCCTCCTGGCCAGAAGGTGCTCCAGTAGCTCAATAAAAAATGCACGTATCCAGAAAGGTAACAGTATGTCATTGTTATTTAGTTGAGAGAGTTCTAGGGGTAAGTGTGTAATACCTATAGACCCTAGTAACCAAGACATTGGGCAGAAATCCTCAGGCAACCCAATCCGCAACCAGTGTATAACTCTAGAAAATAAATATGTGGTGTAATAAATATTTGGTCTAATATTTGCTATCTGTCAAAAGGAAAAAAAAATATAGTGAGATCTGTTAAAGTGTGTAGAAGCATTACTTTCATTATACATACTTTCAGTTCAGTATTTGTCAGTCAAGAAAAAGAAAAAAAATCAAATGTCAGTCAGATGTTAATTGTTATTAAATTTTTTTGCATAGTCAATAGGTTCATGATAAAGTAAAGTAGAATGGGAGATACCAAAAAGGATATCAATATCGATATTCGTGATCCAATTCCTAAAAATCCTGTTTATATGTTAATCTGGGAGCTTGTATGGACATTTCACTATGCACAAAGACTCTATACCATTATTCATCTACAGCCTGAATGTGGACTTTTGTATTAATGCTCAGGACTGCATCTGGCCCTATGGCCATTCTGTTCTTCTATCCACGGGGACGTACGTCAAGGACGACTTATGTCAAGTAAGGGGGTTTATGGTGTCCCAGTACAGGACCTGCACCTGTCAATTGTCTAAGGTCCCCGCAGCAAGAGTCCCTTCATGTCTATAGAGCTCTCCTGTAGGGCTTTCACCTAGTCGCCTCATATAAATGTGTTATTTAATGTACATTTAAGCGTTCGCGCTTGAAACATGTCTGACTAGTGTGCTTTTACTGCTTGCTCCTCACTTAATAAAGCTGCCTTCACTGCAGGGCTGGACTCCTTCTTCATTTCCCATAGGAAATATATGTATAGGACCTTAGTGGTCACGTGATACACCGTTGCAATGTATGATATGCTTAAGGACCTTTGGAGGTCTTGTGATGTACCCAGAGTTCACTGGGTTCATAACTTACAGGTTTGCCAGCCAATGAGCTTTTGCCCAGCCCTCTTAATATATAAGGGGCTGCAGCCACTAAATTCTAGGCTCTTAGTTCCAGATTATCAAGCAAAACACATCTCATCATCTCATCAGCATCAATTAAATTCAAGCTAGGCCCAAAGCCTAAGAACCTGCAGCCACAAAATGTGAGTTACTCAAAGCTCAAACTACTGAATCCTGTGTGACTACTATCAGCTCAAATATTCTAAAATAGTAGCACAGTGGCTAGCATCAAAAGCTCATTGCTTCCAAGTCACAGCAAACCTGTGAGGAACCTGTATCCCGATTCACTCGTAAGAGACTGTTATGTTCAATACTGTTGCATAAAAGCTGCAATTAAAGTTTCTTCACTTACTTCCGTAAAATCTGCTGTGAACATAATGTTATTTCTCCCTGCTGTTTGTGGGACGGTTGGCGGTAGGAACATTACTATTGAGGAAAACTTCACCCTGGCGTCACGACATTCAAGGGTTAAAACCAGGGATGTCCCGATACCATTTTTTTACAAACGAGTATGAGTACCGATACTTTAATTCTGGTACTCGCCGATACCAAGTACGAGTACTTTTATTTTAAAGGGAATCTGACACCAGGGTGACCTGGTCTCTGGCGCTGTTTACCGTATGATATGTGGGTCCTTGTTGTGTACAATGGCGGCGGCTGCTGTAGTATGAGCCAAGATTTCTCTCTTCTCCATTGGACAGAACAGGGAACTTGCATTGGCGGCAAAATCAATGTATGATATATACAGCATTATATATAGACAGCAGCCCCCCCTTATAGACAGCAGCTCCCCCCCTTATAGACAGCAGCTCCCCCCTTTATAGACAGCAGCTCCCCCCTTTATAGACAGCAGCTCCCTCCCTTTATAGACAGCAGACCCCCTTATAGACAGCAGACCCCCCTTATATAGACAGCAGCTCCCCCTTAATAGACAGCAGCTCCCCCTTATATACAGCAGCTCCCCCCTTTATAGACAGCAGCCCCCCCTCATAGACAGCAGCCCCCCTTATAGATAGCAGCCCCCCTTATAGACAGCAGCCCCCCTTATAGGCAGTAGCTCCCCCTTTATAGACAGCAGCCCCCCCTTATAGACAGCAGCCCCCCTTATAGACAGCAGCCCCCCTCCCTATATAGACAGCACTCACCTGCGGCTGTCCTCGGGTGTTGTCGCTCCGCTGTGCCGTTCTCCCGATCGTATCATTGCGTCCTACGGAGGAGCATGTGACATACACGTCACTCTGCTTCCTCCGTAGCGTTACGCTGGGCGCGGGGGAGGAGGAGTGATGTGTGTGTCACATGCTCCTCCATTGGACGCAATGATTGCGATCGGGAGAACGGGACAGCGGAGAACGGGACAGCGCCGCACAGCAGCAGATATCGGGCATGATATAGGGGACATTAAACGAGTCCCTGATACCATCCAAATGCCGAGTATCGACCCCGATACCGATACTAGTTTCGGTATCGGGACATCCCTAGTTAAAACCACCAGACCCTACACTATTACCGCAACACCCTAGACACCAGCAGTGTGTGGTAGTATTCTATTCAGAGGGTACAGTGTGTGGTAGTATTACTGTTATGCCGAGCGCTCCGGGTCCCTGCTCCTCCCCAGAGCGCTCGCAGCGCTCACCTTCTTGCAGTGCCCCAGTCAGACCCGCTGACCGGGAGCGCTGCATTAATGTTACCGGCGGGGATGCGACCCGCGTAGCGGGACGTGCCCGCTCGCGGCTCGCATCCTGGTCTCCTCACCCGTCCACTACCCCGACGGCTCAGTCCCGGCGCGCGCAACCCCGCTCCCTAGGACGCGCGCGTGCCGGCTCTCTGCGATTTAAAGGGCCAGTGCGCCACTGATTGGCGCCTGGCCCAATTAGTGCTCACACCTGTGACATGTCTTTATAACCTCACTTCCCCTTCCCAGCATTGCCGGATCTTGTTGCCTTGTGCCAGTGAAAGTGTTTCCTTGTATGTCCCAAGCCAGTGTTCCAGACCCTCTGCCGTTGCCCCTGACTACGATCCTTGCTGCCTGCCCTGACCTTCTGCTACGTCCGACCTTGCTCTTGCCTAATCCCTTGTACCGTCCTGTCTCAGCCGTCAGTTGGGGTTGAGTCGCTATCCGGTGGAACGACCTGGGGGTTACCTGCCGCTGCAAGTCCATCCCGCTTTGCGGCGGACTCTGGTGAAAACCAGTAACCCCTTAGACTCCGTTCCCCTGGTACGGCCCACGTCATCACCCCACTGACACAGAGGATCCACCACCAGTATCCTCACAGTATCCGGATCCTGACAATTAGAGGGTACAGTGAGTGGTAGTATTATATTCAGAGAGTGCAGTGTGTGGTAGTATTATATTCAGAGGGTACAGTGTGTGATAGTATTATATTCAGAGGGTGCAGTGTGTGGTAGTATTATATTCAGAGGGTGCAGTGTGGGGTATTCAGAGGATACGGTGTTTAGCAGTTTTATAATAATTATTGTTTTCATATAGAGGATCAGAATACGCTGACAAATTAAGGAGCGATCTGGGTGTCATTTTCTGCAGAGAGAAGATTTAGCTGACAAAGTCACAGTGGTATGTACCATCGAAGCTGTCACCTGTAGTCACTGATATCATTGTGTATTGGCCTCACTATGTCCCATCAGAGCTGTAGTAACTTGTAAGTTTTGCAGTTTTCATGGGTGAAACAACAGCTCCCAGCATAACCTTACCACTGCTTAGGTCATACTGGGAGCTGTAGTTTTAAATGGTAAAAACTACTTTCGCACTTTTCCATTCCGTGAAAATTGGTTTATTTGATTATTATACTGGAAATTATTTTCTGCAACCTGCTACACCGCAGGCATCACAACTATACTCACAACTATACTGCCAACCTAATGTTGGTGAACTACAACTTAAAGGGGTATTCCAGGATTTTTTTTTATTTGACTATGCTACAGGGGCTGTAAAGTTAGTGTAGTTCATAATATAGTGTCTGTACCTGTGTGTCACCGTTTTCTCACAATTCTTCTGTGATTTTCTCCCCACTGTTTATTTTTACCAGCATGCAAAATTAATGTTGTCTCTGAGTTTTCCCAGCTTGCAATGTGGCCTAAACCTGACTCACTAGTCAGCAGATGACAGGGAGCCTGTCTGCTTCAATGGGTGGAGGGATCGCTTGGTGGGAGAGAGATCAATCTGCAACTAATGCAACAGCTATAGGCACCCTGATTGAAAACCACAGGTCTTTTAATTCAATGGATGGGGTGGCTGATGTGTGAAAGGGAGGAAAATGGCATTGTGGGATTTGTAGTAAAAAAAAAAAAAAACATAAGTCAAACAGGAAATACACGTTCACAAAAAGCTAGCCACAGTGTTATGGTAATCTCATGACATAGCCATTTAGCCACAAGACAAGCGCATTCCATTACTGACTGCCAGGTACGCACTAAAATCACCTTATGGTGGATAACCCCTTTAATGTGGGCGAACTATACTGCCAACCTAATGTGGGGAAATTACAACCTAATTTGGGGGAACTACAACTTATGTGGGGGAACTATACTGCCAATCTAATGGGGGGGGGACTACATCCTAATGTGGGGGAACATACTGCCAACCTAATGTGGGGGAACTACAACCTAATGTGGGGGAACTATGCTGCCTACCTAGTGTGGGGGAACTGGCAACTATGCTGCCTACCTAGTGTGGGGGTACTATGCTGCATACTTAAAGGGGTACTTCACTGCCCCAGCATTCTGAACATTTTGTTCCAAACCCTGGGTGCAGGCTGCGGGGGTTGTGATGTCATAGCCACGGCCCTTGTGATGTCCAGTGGAGCTGGAAAACAAAAATACTATAGTAGCTTAAAAGGGTACTCCACTGGAAAACAACTTATGCCAGAATGTTAAACAAATTTGTAAATAACTTCTATTTAAAAAATCTTAATACTTCCAGTACTTATCAGTAAATAACTTCTATTTAAAAAATCTTAATACTTCCAGTACTTATCAACTGCTGTATGCTCCACAGAAAGTTATTTTCTTTTTGAATTTCCTTTCTGTCTGACCACAGTACACCTCTGTCCATTTTAGGAACTGTCCAGAGTAGGAGCAAATCCCCATCGCAAACCTCTCCTGCTCTGGACAGTTCCTGACATGGACAGAGGTAGCAGCAGAAAGCACTGTGGTCAGACAGAAAATAAATTCAATAACAAAAGAACTTCCTGTGGATCATCCAGCAGCTGATAAGTGCTGGAAGGATTAAGATTTTTTTATATAAGCAATTTACAAATCTGTTTAACTTTCTGGCACCAGTTGATTAAAAATAATGATGTTTTCCAGTGGAGTACCCCTTTAACCCTTTGAGGACACAGCCCATTTTGGTCTTGAGGACACAGCTAATTTTCATTTTTGCATTTTAATTTTTTCCTTCTTGCCTTTTAATAGTCATAACTCTTTTACTTTTTCATCTGCAGACCCATATGAAGGCTTGTTTTTTGTGCGACCAATTGTACTTTGTAATGACACCTTTTATTTTACGATAAAATGTACAGAGAGACAAAGAAATGAATTAATTATTGCGGGAAATCATTTTTAGTCAGTGCACTTCATGGTAAAAATTAAATGCTCTCTTTATTCTGTTGGTCAATTCAATTTATATACTTTTTAAAAAAAGTCACTTTTTGACACAATTAGTATGCTTAAAACTGCTCACTCTGACCACTATAACTTTTTTATTTTTCCATATATGGGGCTGTAGTTTTTACCAGTATTTTTTTTTTTTTGTTTTGATGGGATGCATTCTAATTAGGGATGAGGGAAGCTAATCTGACGAATCCGAATTTGTTACGAATTTCAGGAAAAATTTGATTCACAACGAATGCAAATATTGACGTGATTCGATATCGCAAATCGCATCATTAAACTCCATTTTGTGCGGTCCAGGCTCCAGGGCATCTAAAATGGTGGATCCACATGTGAGGACATGGGGCAAGGAATCCTGTGAATGCGGGAACAAGGGTAGGTGGGATGGCCCTGAATCACTTGCAGCATGAAGCCTTTCACCAGCCAGTCACCCCTGTGATGTCACAGCCCTATATAATCAGCAGCCATATTGCGGCCAGTCACTTCAGCCTTTCGTTGCAGAGATATAGATAGGGACAGACAGCGCTGTGTGTTGGCTTTTTTCCAGCAGTGATTCACCTCCTAGTCACATCAGCATTCGTTTGCACAGAGAGAGAGGGACAGAATACAGTGTGTTGCAGAGAAAAGGAGCTGTTCAGTACAAGCCCAAATCCTGCCTAGAAGCACCGATAGGGAGTGAGATTGAGAGAGAAAGTGCAATTTTGGGTGTAGTATACAGCGACTGTGTGCTGCAGCACTGGTGTGTACTACTGGAGAGCATTTTACTCCCCTCATCCAGGCCAGATTAAGGCTGCCTGGTAGATGGAGCACTTCATTATGATGCCCCCCCCCCCGACAGTTCCCCCACATTAGGTGCAGTATAGTTCCCCACATTAGGTACTGTATAATTCTCCACATTAGGTGGAGTACAGTTACCCCACATTAGGTGCAGTATAGTTTTACACATTAGGTGGAGTATAGTTCCCCCACATTAGGTGCAGTACAGTCCCCCACATTAGGTGCAGCATAGTTCCCCCACATTTGGTGCAGTATAGTTCCCCCACATTAGGTGCAGTATACAGTAGTCCCCCACATTAGGTGCAGTATGGTTCCCCACATTAGGTGCAGTATAGTTCTCCACATGAGGTGCAGTACAGTTCCCCCACATTAGGTGCAGTATAGTTCCCCACATTAGGTGCAGTATAGTTCCCCCACATTAGGTGCAGTATAGTTCCCGCACATTAGGTGCAGTATAGTTCCCCACATTAGGTGCAGTACAGTTCCCCACATTAGGTGCAGTACAGTTCCCCACATTAGATGCAGTATAGTTCCCCACATTAGGTGCAGTATAGTTCCCCACATAAGGTGCAGTATAGTTCTCCACATTAGGTGCAGTATAGTTCCCCCACATTAGGTGCAGTCTAGTTCCCCCCCATTAGGTGCAGTACAGTTCCCCACATTAGGTGCAATACAGATCCCCACATTAGGTGCAGTACAGTTCACCCACTTTAGGTGCAGTATAGTTCCCCCACATTAGGTGCAGTATAGTTCCCCCACATTAGGTGCAGTATAGTTCCCCACATTAGGTGCAGTATAGTTCCCCACATAAGGTGCAGTATAGTTCCCCATATTAGGTGCAGTATAGTTCCCCAAATAGGTGCAGTACAGTTCCCCCACATTAGGTGCAGTATATTCCACCACATTAGGTGCCGTACAGTCCCCCACATTAGGGGCAGTATAGTTCTCCCACATTAGGTGCAGTATAGTTCCCCACATTAGGTGCAGTACAGTTCTCCCACATTAGGTGCAGTATATTCCCCACATTACATGCCGTACAGTCCCCCACATTAGGGGCAGTATAGTTCCCCCACATTAGGTGCAGCATAGTTCCCCACATTAGGTGCAGTATAGTTCCCCACATTAGTTGCAGTATAGTTCCCCCACATTAGGGGCAGTATAGTTCCCCCACATTAGATGCTGTATAGTTCCCCACATTAGTTGCAGTATAGTCCCCCCCCCCCCCCATTAGATGCAGTATAGTTCCCCCACATTAGGTGCAGTATACTTCCCCCACTTTAGGTGCAGTATAGTTCCCACATTAGGTGCATTACAGTTCCCTCACAGACATACAGCCTTCAGCCATGTACAGTGTATGGCTGTAGGCTGTATGCCTGTTTCCTGCCCCACTTTAGTGTTCCGACCACCGCCCCACTGGTTCGAGGACTCAGGGGACCGGGATCACGATCTACTCCTATGGCCTATGGGCCATAGGAGTAGATCCCGGGACTGGAGGAGTGGAGGTCGGAACACTGAAGATGATGAGCCCCTGGCATCTTACCATGCGCACACGTCCTCCTTGATGCTCCGCTCCACTTTTCTCCTACGGGAGCATGCACGAAACGTCAGTGGTATCCCTGCATGCGCTACCTCCCGGCGGCCCCTGCATTTTTAAAGTTAACGAGGGGGCTGCCGCAGAGAGGTAACCGCCGGGACACCTTGTGTCCTGAAAAGATTTTTCGGGATACAGGGATGTCCCGAATGTGACGGGGCCCCCTGCGGGCCCTCCATGAGCGCCAATGATGATCCAGCCCTGCCCCTCATAAGTGCGTACCACATGCGTACATCTCAGTGGTGTACTATTTTGTTCCTGTTAAAGTTTCAAGTGCCTAGATACTGTGAAAGGCCAGGCAAAAGTACACACGGGCTGGTGTTGTACACAAATACTTTTTTAAGTGTAGTGGAGCGTATTGTACTCTCCTCATATACGCACTAAGTATGTCAGGTAGAGAAGTGCCAGGACGTGCACAGAGGAGTGGCAGAGGCCTAAATTCATCAGGCAGAGGTCGCAGCAGACTAGGGGCGAGTGGCATCAGGAGTTGCAACGAGAGGCCTTAGCTCCTGGTATCAGTAGACGGTCGTGTCTTGACCAGCAACCCATCTGCCGTCCTCAATTGGTTAACACGTTCATCCACTTCATCACAAGTGACATCTGACACCCCCAGTCAACAGTTGCTGGGTTCCTCAGACACAACCCTCAGTTGGCATAGCCCGGGAGCATTCCCTGTCCTCCCATTTCCTCTGTCTTATGCTGTTCCCTCCCCCACAGAAGTATCTTATGCTGTGGGTTAAGCTCCACTATTTAGTGAGGACGATCTAGAGGACAGTCAGCAGCTACTGCCCAGCCAAGAAGTTCAGGAGAAATCCGCTGCTTCCTCCGCTAGGCGGGCAAGTAGTGATGAGGAGAGTGGCGTGAGAGGTGGAGTTGCCAGCGTTCAGGCTCCTGAAGCAGACACTCTTGAGGAACCTGAGGAGGACATCAGTGACGTGCATGAGGAGAGTAGGAGAGAAAAGGCAGAGATGGCTCTCCAATAGTGCAGTTATATTAGGGGTTAAGGATTTGAGCTAAAGTTATATTAAAGATAGATAGACACTGATAGACACTTGAGTTAGTTGGCAGAATTGGGAGGAAGCCGGCCGTCGGTCCCGCTGTGCTTGCGGTGGAGAGCAGATGTGTGGATGCAGAACCTGGATAGCCCGGCAGAGCTGACCAGATGTCTGGAGGAAAAAATCTGACTAGTGGCTAGAGAGGAGCACACCCCAAAGTGGAAACAGTTGATAGTGTTTAAATTTTGCTCTTGCTGTTCTGCACCCAAATAAAGTGAAATTTCAACTATGTCTACTTTTGGGTGTGTGCCTATCTAGCCACAAGTCAGATTTTTTCCTCCAGACATTGGGTCTGCTCTGCCGGGCTATCAAGGTTCTGCATCCACACATCAGTGATGTGCAGACACAACTCGATGGTGATGAAGTCGATCGCATTTGGGAGCCAGGTGCAGAAGGGGCTTCATCATCATCAGGAGAAGAGGGTTGCAGGTTGCCCGTGAGGCAGCAGCTGAGCCAGCATGGTGGTAGCATGGTTGGCAGTCAGCATGGTGGCAGAAGTGGAAAGTCTGGAGCCAAACATGCACAGGAACTTTTCCCTATTTCCCCCTACAAACACTGCCATTTTCCAGGGTTTTTAGGTGGAAATAGAGAGTTTCCTGTATGGGGACGCCCTTTTTAGGGTGGGTAACACTTGCCAAGAAGGGAATTAATAGGGCGAGAGTAGGGCCTCACAGGGGAAGTTTTTCCCTCACTGGTTACAATGGACCATACGTTGTTCCCTTCCACCTTTTAGAGGTCTTTGCATCACATCAATATTTGGTGGTGTAGGTGGCACGTGGTGTTTTTTGCACACCTTTCCTTTTGTTTGATTTAAAAAAAAAAAATTGGTCCATATATTTTATCCTAAGCATATTATTAAAAGTTACGTTTTACGCAATGCATATCCTGAATACTTACATGTGCACACTGACTCTTTTACAAAAGAGACAGTTTTCTTCTGCCTACCTGCCTCAGCTACTTTTGTGATCTTGCCACTCGCCTGATGCCACACATCTGATGCCAAGTTCTCCTTTTTTCACCCACCTTTGTCACTGGGTACTGGTATTGCCACCCACCACATCACTCTGTCACCAGGTCACATTCAGGACTCCTGATACTGCTGCTGCCACCTCCAGGCTGTCTCATTCTGCAACCATATGTTCTCCTCATGCTGATGCCAGCTCAAGACTGTTTCATTCTGCCACCATATGTTCTTCTCATGCTGCCGCCAACTCCAGGCTGTGTCATTCAGCCATTTTATGCTGCCACCAATTTCAGGAACTAGATGGTCTCCTCATGCTGCCGCTACCTCCTTGCTGTGTAATTCAGGCACTATAGGGTCTCCACGCTGTGTCATTCAGCTCCAGGCTGTCTCATTCCAGCTCCATTCTGCCGCCAACTCCAGGCTGTGCCATTCAGCCATTATATGCTGCAGCCAACTCCACGCTGTGTCATTCAGGCACTATATGGTCTCCTCATGCTGCCGCCACTTCCACGCTGTGTCATTCAGCCACTATATGGTCTCTTCATGCTGCTGGGACATTACCAAAAAATTTGATGGTAACACTAGTTACCATAAATCTTCAAAAAAAATTGAAAATGTATCTTTTAATCTTAGGGATTGTGAGGCCCTATGGTCTCATCATGCTGCTGGGACATTACCTATACATCTTCATGGTAGCACCAGCTACCAAAAATCTTCAATTACATTTTGAAAATGTATCTTTTAATCTTAGAGAATGTGAGGCCCTATAGTCTCATCATGTTGCTGGGACATTACCTAAAAAAAATTATGGTAGCACTAGCTACCAAAAATCTTAAATTAAAATTTTAAAGTGTATGTTTTAATCTTAGAGATTGTGAGGCTCTATGGTCTCATCATGCTACTGCCACCTCCCGGCTGTATCATTGTGTCACCATATGGTCTCCTTATGCTGTTGGCACCTTAGATTAAACTTTAAAAATCTAAAATAATCATATCTTCAATTTAAACTTTACAAAATATCTTTAATCTTTTCTATTGTTAGGCCCTATGGGTCGTCGGGCTGCTGCCCCCTCTAGGCTCTGTCATTGTGCCACCATATGACTCCTTGTTAGATTGGGTTTTGTAGTCATACAGTATTAGTTCAAAGTGAATGCCAGGACATTAAACTTGGGAATCTAATATAAATCTTAAATTTAAAAAAATCAATGTCCTCTTTTCAAGACTGAGGCCCTATAGTCGTTGACATCATATATTGCCTGTGGAATTAACACAAAATCCAATGAAACAGCTTAGAGCGATAACAATGAACCATAACTGATTAAATGAAACATCCACACTTTCACAGTCAGGGGGGCGCTGAGAGGCTGGGGCTGGAACAGGTGGTATCTTGCAAGCTTGATGCTCACCAGAATGGGTACTCAAAAGATGTAATTAAATTCTAAATTAAATTAAACAAAAATTAGAAAAAAATCTCTTTATTCTCTTAAATTTTGACGCCATATGGTCTCCCTGCTGCCACATCCAAACGTTCTGCAGCAGTGATTCTAATAGCTATACCTATAATCTGCATGTTATACTGAATAACAGTATTATTTCACTACACAGCACACTCCCTATGCGTGTTAAGACAAGGCATCGTGTTCTACACCCCTATTGAGGCTATATGGTCAGCTCATGCTGCCTCTAACTCCAGGCTGTGTCATTCAGCCACTATGTGGTCTACTCATGCTGCCGCCACCTCCCCGCTGTGTCATTCAGCCACTATATGGTCTCCTCATGGTGCCGCCACTTCCACGCTGTATCATTCTGCCACTTTATGTTCTCCTCATGCTGCCGCCACCTCCACACTGTGTCATTCAGCCACTATATGGTCTCCTCATGCTACCGCAAACTCCAGGCTGTGTCATGCAGCCACTATATGCTGCCGCCAACTCCAGGCTGTGTCATTCAGCCACTATGTGGTCTCCTCATGCTGCCGCCACCTCCACGCTATGTCATTCAGTTACTATATTGTCTCCTCATGCTTCCACCACCTCCAGGCTGTGTCATTCAGCCACTAAATGGTCTCCTCATGCTGCCGCCACCTCCACGCTGTGTCATTCAGCCACTATATATTCTCCTCACACTGCCGCAAACCCCAGGCTGTGTCATTCAGCCAATATATGCTGCCGTCAACTCCAGGCTGTGTCATTCAGCCACTATGTAGTCTCCTCATGCTGCCGCCAACTCCAGGCTGTGTCATTCAGCCACCATATATTCTCCTCCTACTGCCGCCACCTCCACGCTGTGTCATTCAGCCACTATATGGTCTCCTCATACTGATGCCATATTGAATAACAGTATTATTTGCACACACTCTATGCATGTTACAGCAAGACAAGGTATTCTAAACCCCCTATTGAGGTTCTCTGTAGGCCAGAAATAGCAGTTTTTAATAGTGATTCCCCGTGAATAAATTCAGACCGAACATAATTTTTTCAGAAAATTCGTAGAATCGGCCAAACCAAATTTTTCAAAAAGTCACTCATCTCTAATTCTAATATATGATAAGATCAAAAATCTGCAGTATTTTTTTATGTTTTCACTGTTCTCTATGGGGGGCATTTATCATTGTTGCTTTGGTAGGCACGTTCTGTAGTCATGTTTATTTTTGTTGCTTTTGGTTTTGCTTATGTGTGACTGTTACGCCGAGCGCTCCGGGTCCCCGCTCCTCCCCGGAGCGCTCACAGCGTTCTCCTGTTCGCAGGGCCCCGGTCAGACCCGCTGACCGGGTGCGCTGCGATAATGCCCCCAGCCGGGATGCGATTCGCAATGCAGGACGCGCCCGCTCGCGGTGCGCATCCCAACCCGCTTACCAGACTCGCTCCCCGTCTGTGCTGCCCCGGCGTGCGTGGCCCCGCTCCCTTGGCGCATGGGTTTTAATTAGTGTCTTCACCTGTGCACTTCCCTATATCACCTCACTTCCCCTGCACTTCCTTGCTGGATCTTGTTGCCATTGTGCCAGTGAAAGCGTTTCCTTGTGTGTTCCTAGCCTGTGTTCCAAACCTCTTGCCGTAGCCCCTGACTACGATCCTTGCTGCCTGCCCTGACCTTCTGCTACGTCCGACCCAGCTCTTGTCTACTCCCTTGTACCGCGCCTATCTCAGCAGTCAGAGAGGTTGAGCCGTTGCCGGTGGATACGACCTGGTTGCTACCGCCGCTGCAAGTCCATCCCGCTTTGTGGCGGGCTCTGGTGAAAACCAGTAGCAACTTAGAACCGGTCCACCGACACGGTCCACGCCAATCCCTCTCTGACACAGAGGATCCACCTCCAGCCTGCTGAATCCTGACAGTAGATCCCGCCATGGATCCCGCTGAGGTCCCGCTGCCAGTTGTCGCTGACCTTACCACGGTGGTCGCCCAGCAGTCGCAACAGATAGCGCAACAAGGCCACCAGCTGTCTCAACTGACTGTGATGCTACAGCAGCTTCTACCACAGCTTCAGCAACCATCTCCTCCGCCAGCTCCTGCACCTCCTCCGCAGCGAGTGGCCGCATCCAGCCTCCGTTTATCATTGCCAGACAAGTTTGATGGGGACTCTAAATTTTGCCGTGGTTTTCTCTCGCAATGTTCCCTGCATTTGGAGATGATGTCGGACCAATTTCCAACTGAAAGGTCAAAGGTGGCTTTCGTGGCCTTCTGTCTGGGAAAGCTCTGTCATGGGCCACACCGCTCTGGGACCGCAATGATCCTGTCACTGCCTCTGTACACTCTTTCTTCATGGAGATTCGAAGTGTCTTCGAGGAACCAGCCCGAGCCTCTTCTGCCGAGACTGCCCTGCTGAACCTGGTCCAGGGTAATTCTTCTGTTGGCGAGTACGCCATCCAATTCCGTACTCTCGCCTCCGAAATTGTCCTGGAATAACGAGGCCCTCTGCGCGACCTTCAAAAAAGGCCTATCCAGTAACATCAAAGATGTGCTGGCCGCACGAGAAATCCCTGCTAACCTTCATGAACTTATTCATCTGGCCACCCGCATTGACATGCGTTTTTCTGAAAGGCGTCAGGAGCTCCGCCAGGATATGGACTTTGTTCGCACGAGGCGGTTTCTCTCCCCGGCTCCTCTCTTCTCTGGTCCGCTGCAATCTGTTCCTGTGCCTTCCGCCGTGGAGGCTATGCAAGTAGACCGGTCTCGCCTAACACCTCAAGAGAGGACACGCCGCCGCATTGAGAACCTATGCCTGTACTGTGCCAGTACCGAACACTTCTTGAAGGATTGTCCTATCCGACCTCCACGTCAGGAAAGACGCACTCCGACTCCGCACAAGGGTGAGACAGCTCTAGGTGTGAACTCTGCTTCTCCACGTCTTACTGTGCCTGTGCGGATTTCTTCTTCTCCTTCTCAGCTGTGGCCTTCCTGGATTCCGGATCTGCAGGAAATTTTATTTTGGACTCTTTCGTTAACAGGTTCAACATCCCAGTGACCAGTCTCGCCAGACCCCTCTACATCGCCTCTGTTAATGGTGAAAGATTGGACTGTACTGTGCGTTACCGCACGGAACCCCTCTTAATGTGCATTGGACCCCATCATGAAAAGATTGAATTTCTGGTCCTCTCTAACTGCACTTCTGAAATTCTTCTTGGACTACCTTGGCTTCAACGCCATTCCCCTACCCTCGATTGGACCACCGGGGAAATCAAGAATTGGGGTACTACTTGCCACAAAAAGTGTCTTATGTCTGCTCCCACTCCTGTCAGTTAAAACCCTATGGCTCCTCCGATACCTGGTCTCCCCAAGGCCTATCTGGACTATGCTGATGTTTTTTGCAAAAAACAAGCAGAGACTTTGCCTCCTCACAGGCCTTATGACTGTCCTATTGATCTCCTACCTGGTACTACTCCACCCCGGGGCAGAATCTATCCCCTGTCTGCTCCGGAAACACAAGCTATGACGGAGTACATCCAAGAAAATTTAAAAAGGGGATTTATCCGCAAGTCTTCCTCCCCTGATGGAGCTGGATTGTTCTTCGTCTCCAAAAAAGACGGCTCCTTATGACCATGCATTGATTACCGCGGTCTTAATAAAATCACTATAAAAAAAACGCTATCCCCTACCTCTTATCTCGGAATTCTTTGACCGCCTACGTGGCGCCAACATCTTTACCAAATTGGATCTAAGAGGTGCATATAATCTCATCCGCATCAGGGAGGGGGACGAGTGGAAGACTGCGTTTAACACCAGAGATGGACACTTTGAATATTTGGTTATGCCTTTTGGGCTTTGCAACGCCCCTGCCATCTTCCAGGAATTTGTAAATGAAATTTTTCATGATCTATTATATACCTGTGTTGTGGTCTACCTGGACGATATTTAGATTTTTTCTTCCAACCTAGAAGAACACCGCCGGCATGTCCGCATGGTTCTTCAGAGACTTCGGGACAATCAGTTATATGCCAAAATAGAAAAAAAGTCTCTTTGAATGTCAATCTCTTCCCTTCCTAGGATATTTAGTCTCTGGCAAGGGACTCCAAATGGACCCGGACAAACTATCTGCCGTATTGGATTGGCCACGCCCCTCCGGACTCTGAGCTATCCAATGTTTCTTGGGGTTCGCCAATTACTACAGACAGTTTATTCCACATTTTTCCACTATTGTGGCCCCAATTGTGGCCCTAACCAAGAAAAACGCCAACCCTAAGTCCTGGCCTCCTCAAGCGGAAGAGGCGTTCAACCGTCTCAAAACTGCCTTTTCTTCTGCTCCCGTACTCTCCAGACCTGATCCATCTAAACCCTTCTCACTGGAGGTAGACGCCTCCTCGGTGGGAGCTGGAGCTGTACTCCTACAGAAAAATTCTTCCGGACATGCTGTTACTTGTGGTTTCTTTTCTAGGACCTTCTCTCCGGCTGAGAAAAACTACTCCATTGGTGATCGAGAACTACTGGCCATAAAACTGGCTCTCGAGGAATGGAGGCACCTGCTGGAGGGGTCCAAATACCCAGTTATTATATACACCGATCACAAGAATCTCTCTTATCTTCAGTCTGCCCAACGGCTGAACCCTCGCCAGGCTAGGTGGTCGTTGTTATTTGCCCGTTTTAACTTTGAGATTCATTTTCGCCACGCTGACAAGAACATTAGGGCTGACGCTCTCTCTCGTTCCTCGGATGCCTCTGAAATGGAAGATTTTTTTTTTTCTTCTCCTTTCAGATCCGTGTATGCAGAGGACTACTTCAGATTTGGTGGACTAAGATGACCAGCTTTTTTTTTTTTTTTTTGCTTACTATTAATAAAATGGTTAAGAAAGGCTTGTGGGGGAGTGTTTTTTTAATAAAAGTTTCATAAACGTGTTGGGGGTTATTGCTAGCTGTTTTTGGGGCAAGCGCTAAGCCCCGGTAGCATTAGCTCCAAAAACAGCTAGCGATAACCCCCAATTATTAATCCAGTACCAACCGCCACATGGGTGTAGGGAAGAGCTGGTACCAACAGGTCTGGAGCTTCAAAAATGTCACTTCTGGCCCTAGACGATAACAAGTTGGCGATATTTAGGCTGGGGAGGGCAAGTAGCAATGGTCCTCGCCCACCTGGTAATGTCAGGCTTTTGCTGTTTGGTTGGTATGTGGTTGTGAATGAAAATAGGGGCAACTCCAAAGTTTTTTGAATAAATAATTTATATCCAATAAACAAGAAACAAACAAAAAAGCAAAGGGTTCCCCCTATTTTTATTCTCAGCCAAATACCAACCCAGCAGCAGCAGCCTGACACTACCGGGGTGGGCAAGGACCATTGTTACTGGCCATGCCCAGCCTAAATAATGCCAGCCAGCCTGTTACCTCCTAGACCCAGGAACTCCATTTTTGAGGCTCCGGACCTGTTTGTATCAGCTCTTCCTGACACCGCTGTGGCAGTGGTTACTGGGGTAATAACTGTGAGGTTAGCGCTAGCTGTTTTTGGGGCTAACACTAAGCTCCGGATTATTAATGGACTCCGTCAATAAGACGGCTTCCACTACTAAGCCTGTCAAGTAAATAAACAAAAAAACACAACACATTTAAAAAACTTTTATTCCAAAAAACACTCCCCAACAAGCCCTCGTTTACCATTTTATTAACATTAAACAAAAAAAATGCTGGTCATCGATTTAGTCCACCAAATCCAAAGTAGTCCACAGGGTACATGTATCTGAAATGGGAAAAAAAATTATACATTATAAAAATAGGTTAGTACATTTATTGTCACCCGCCCACACATCTCCTGTCTGCCGCCACACGACTACAACTCCCAGTATGTAAGGGCATGCTGGGAGTTGTAGTCATGCGATGGCGGGCTCACGGGAGAAATGCAGGCTGGTGACAAGCACATCTCCTGCCACACATGCTGCACGACTACAACTCCCAACATGCCCTTACTGTAAGGGCATGCTGGGAGTTGTAGTCGTGTTGTGGGAGGGAGCAGATGACACGCCTGTCACCCACCCATGCCGCACGTCGTAGTCGTGCTGCACAGGCGGAGGATGTGGGGGCTGGTGACAAGCTTGTCACCCGCCCCTGTGGCATGACTAGAACTCCCAGCATGCCTTTATTGTAAGGGCATGCTGGAAGTTGTAGTAGTGCTGTGCAGTGGGAGAAGTGCGGGTGGGTGACAAGCTTGTAACCCGCCTGCACATCTTCCACTGGGTGGCGCCACATGACTACAACTCCCAACAAGTCCTTACTGTAAGAACATGCTGAGAGTTGTAGTTGTGCTGTGCGTGCAGAAGATGTATCTTCCGCCTGCACATCTTCCGCCTGCCCGCACCGCACGACTACAACTCCCAGCATGTCCTTACTGCAAGGGCATGCTGAGCGTTGTAGTCATGCTGCGCGGGTGGGTGACAAGGAAGCCAGGGAAGTGGGCAGCATTATGCCCAGTCATGGCACTGTAACTTCATATTTCCCTCTGGCAGCTGTGATTGGCCAGAAGGTCCGGGCCAATCACAGGTCTATCCAGGAAATATGAAATTACAGTACTGTAATTTCATATACCTGTCGGCCAGCCACCCTCCCGCAAGCTGTTGGGACTACAACTCCCAGCATGTCCTTACAGTGAGGGCGAGTGGTAGATGTGAGCGGGGATCGGGGAGCAGATCGGTTTGAACTTTATGAAACTGCTGTCAAAAGCAAGTTTGTAAGCCAGGCCTGACCTGGTTTACACTTTACTTTTTCAAGGGAGTTTTCGACTTTTCTTTGGTTTGCTTGAAAACTGAAAATTGCTTAGGTGGGGCTGATTGTTATTTTTTGCTTACCCACAAAAGTTGCACAAAATATTAATAAGGCACATGTGCGACTAAATCCCTTGATAAATCTCCCCCTATACAATCATATCATATTTTAATAGTTCAGACAATTCCACACATGGCGATACTAAATATGTTTATGTTTTTATTTAGGGGAGGGCTGTTATAACATTTTTTATTTTATTTGCAATCATTTAATTGCATTCACTGTTCAGGCTATGCAATTACCTTTAAAATTAGCACATAGCGCTGAAGTTGGCGCATAGCTCTTGTGCCGAGCCGAGGTGGAGAGTCCAAAGCCATCATTTCTTTTCTAAAAAGGCAGTACCAGCCCTGCACAATTTTGTGGAACAGAAGGTGGGCCAGTCCTTGAGCCTGTTGGTGTGTACCAAAGTGCACGGCAGCACTGATGTGTGGAGCTGTAACTATGGTCAGGGACAATACATGTCCTTTACGGCCCACTGGGTGAATGTGGTTCCTGCACAGCCACAACAGCAACTTGGACAGGTGACACCACTTTTGCCTCCGCGCTCTCATGCCGTTGATCCTGCGAAAATGTACAACTCCGCCTCCTCATCCTCCGCCATGTCCTCAGCCTCCACTGCACAGACAAGTCTCAGTGCCCCTCCAGCATACCTTGTGTGCAGGGCACGGCGGTGTCACGCTGTTCTTCACATGGTTTGCCTTGGCGAACGGAGTCACACAGGGGAGGAACTGCTGAAAGTGATTTGTCAATAAATTTTATCATGGCTTACTCTAGGAAAACTGGAAATGGGAACCATGGTGACCGACAATGGGAAGAACATCTTGTCTGCGCTGCGTCAAAGAAGGCTGAGCCCTGGTGCACGGCACACATTTTCAATCTGGTTTTCAAACATTTCCTAAAGTCTTTCACCCAATTGCAAGACATCCTAAGAATAGCAAGGAAACTTTGCATGCCCTTCAGCCACTCGTTCACCGCAAAGCACACCCTCCTTGAGCTGCAGCATCAGAACCGCATCCCACAACATAGTTTGATATGCGACGTTTCCACCCGTTGGAATTCCACCCTCCATATGTTGGACCGACTATACAAACAGAGGAAGGCCAACAACGATTTCTTGATGATCCAAGCGGATAGGGGGACTCCCCTGCGTAACTTCAATGTCAACCAGTGGCAGCTCATATGGGACACCTGCTGTTTCCTCGTGCCCTTTGAGGAAGCCTCATTGATAGTCAGTAACCAGGATTACGGGATGAATGATGTCATTTCACAGCCTCATTTCTTACAATAGATGGTGGAAACTATAGACGTGACGTGGCGACGTGGACTAGAGACGTGGCGCCTTTATCTCACGGCCACATGAGCCCTGTGGGGGCTGAACTGAAAGAGGAGGAGGAGAAGAGGGACAGTGGAGCACAGGCAATGTTTTGTGAAATGGGTGGTTTTTATAATCATCTGACAGGAGAGGAGGAGCAGAAGCAACCAGAGGAGCTAGAGGGTTATGAGGAAGACGAGACAGAGGACCCAGACACACCATGGAAGTATGCAGTGTAGATGGAGGCAGGGAGTACCTCCGAGTCACTTGCACAAATGGCATGATGCATGCTCACTTTCTTGCGTGGTGACTGCCGAATTGTCCCCATTCGGCAGCGGGATGACTTCTGGCTCTCCACCTTATTGGACCCTCGCTACGACACAAAATGGGGGCCTTTTTTACACCCACTGAGTGGGAGGACAAACTGACCTACTACAGAGACATCCTACGTAGTCAGTTGGCTGATGTCTACAGTGGGGATCAAAAGTTGGGGCACCCCACGTAAAAATTTGTTTTAATGTGCATAAAGAAGCCAAGGAAAGATGGAAAAATCTCAAAAAAAGGCATCAAATTACAGATTAGGTATTCTTATAATATGTCAACAAAAGATTTTATTTCCATCATTGACACTTTCAAAATAATAGAAAACAAAAAAATTGTGTCTGCAAAAGTTTGGGCACCCTGCAGAATTTATAGCATGTACTGCCTCCTTTGCAAAGCTGAGACCTGCCAGTGTCATGGATTGTTCTCAATCATCATCTGGGAAGACAAGGTGATGTCAATCTCAAAGGTTTTAAATGCCCAGACTCATCTGACCTTGCCCTAAGCAGTTGTCTAAAATTCTGAAACTGAAAATAGTTGATGCTCACAAAACTGGAGAAGGCTATAAGAAGATAGCAAAATTCAGATGTCAATATCCTCTGTTCAGAATGTAATTAAGAAATGGCAGTCATCAGGAACAGTGGAAGATAAAGCAAGATCTGGAAGACCAAGAAAAATAACAGACAGAACAGCTCACAGGATTGTGAGAAAAACAATTCAAAACCCACGTTTGACTGCACAATCCCTCCAGAAAGATCTGGCAGACACTGGAGTTGTGGTACACTATTCCACTATAAAGAGATACTTGTACAAATACGGTCTTCATGGAAGTGTCATCAGAAGAAAACCTCTTCTACGTCCTCACCACAAAAATCAGCGTTTGCACTTTGCAAATGAACATATAGACAAGCCTGATGCATTTTGGAAACAAGTTCTGTGCACCGAAGAGGTTAAAATTTAACTTTTTGGCTGGAATGAGCAAAGGTATGTTTGGAGAAGAAGGGGAACATAATTTAATGAAAATAACCTCTGTCCAACTGTTAAGCATGGGGGTGGATCAATCATGCTTTGGTGTTGTATTACATCCAGTGGCAAAGGGAACATCTCACAAGTAGAAGGAAAAATGGATTCAATAAAATTTCAGCAAATTTTGTATGCTAACTTGATGCCATCTGTGAAAAAGCTGAAATTAAAGAGAGGATGGCTTCTACAAATGGATAATGATCCTAAACACACCTCGAAATCCACGGAGGATTACATCCAGAGGTGTAAACTGAAGGTTTTGCCATGGCCTTCACAATCTCCTGACCTCAACATAATTGAAAATCTATGGATAGACCTTAAAAGATCAGTACGTGACAGACAGCCCAGAAATCTCAAAGAACTGGAAGACTTTTGTAAGGAAAAATGGGCAAAGATACCTCAAACAAGACTTGAAAGACTCTTGGCTGGCTACAAAAAGCATTTACAAGCTGTGATACTTGCCAAAGGGGGCAGTACAAGATATTAACTCTGCAGGGTGCCTAAACTTTTGCAGATGCCATTTTTTTGTTTTCTGTTATTTTGAAAGTGTAAATGATGGAAATAAAATCTAACTTTTGTAGACATATTATAAGAATGTCTAAACTTTAATTTGATGCCTTTTGGAGATTTTTCCATCTTTCCTTGGCTTCTTTATGCACATTAATACAAATTTTTTACCTGGGGTGCCCAAACTTTTGATCCCCACTGTATCTGCGCCATCGTCCATCCTCTCCCAGGTCTCTCGGGGGGCCCTCTGCGCTCCCGTTCCACTGCAATGGATGCTGAGGAGGGGTGTAGTGGCATGAACAGTACCATTTCCTTCAGCAGCAGCCTGAGTCTATAGTTGCTGATGAGTAGCTTTCTTCACCCGCATAGTGAAGCAACTCATCAGCAACAGCTAGACCTTGAGCAAGACCTGAAACAACAGGTGGTGGCATACCTTGAGATGACCCTGCCAACACACCTTGAAGATCAGCTGGACTTCTGGGAAGCCAAACTGGATTTGTGGCCAAAATTAGCAGAGTTTGCCCTGGAAAAGCTGTGGAGAGACTGACCTTTGTCAAGAGAAATCAGGCGTGGATCAGCCAGGATTTCCACCCACCAATGCCTCATGCATCACAGTATATTAACGATGGTGCCACACCAACACTTTACAAATATGGATACAGCTAAAAATATTTAAGGTGCTGCTCCCCAATTACATAAATTCCTGCGCATCAGACCACAAGTAAGTATTGAGGATATGCATTAGCTAAAACTTAACTTCTATATATTTTTTTGGAATCAAACAAAAGAAAAGGTGTGCAAAAAACACCATGTGCCACCTACACCACCAAGTATTTATGTGATGCAAAAACCTCTAAAAGGGGGAAGGGAACAACGTATGGTCCATAGTAACAGGTGGGGGTTAGAACTTCCCCTGTAAGGCCCTACTCTCACCCTATTAATTCCCTTCTTGGCAAGTGTTACTCGTCCTAAAAAGGGCGGCCCACATAGGAACCTCTCCCTATTTTCACCTAAAAACCCTGCCATTTCCCAGGGTTTTTACGTGGAAATAGGGAGAGGTTCCTGTGTGGGTCCACCTTTTTAAGGACGAGTAACACTTGCCAAGAAGGGTATTAATAGGGCGACAGTAGGGACTTACAGGGGAAGTTGTTACCTCCACCCGTTACAATGGACCATACGTTGTTCCCTTCCACCTTTTATAGGTTTTTTTCATCACATCAATACTTGGTGGTGTAGGTGGCACATGGTGTTTTTTGCACACCTTTCCTTTTGTTTCATTTAAAAAAACATATTTGGGTTCATATATTGTATCCTAAGCATATTATTAAAACTTAAGTTTTAGCTAATGCATATCCTCAATACTTTCTTGTGCACACCAACACCAACAGACAAAAGAGACTGTTTTCTTAAGCCTACTTGCCTTAGCTACTATTCTGATCCTGCCACCCGCCTGATGCCACACATCTGATGCCAAGTGCTACTTCGTTCACCCACTTTCGTCAGTGGGTACTGGTATTGCCACCCACCGCCCCACTCTGTCACTGGGTCACTTTCAGGACTCCTGATGCTGCTGATGCCACCTCCAGGCTGTGTCATTCTGCCACCAAATGTTCTCCTCTTGCTGTGGCCCACCGCCCGGCTGTGTCATTCTGCCACCATTTGTTTTCCTCATGCTGATGCCACCTCGAGGCTGTGTCATTCTGCCACCATATGTCCTCCTCATGCTGATGCCACCTCCAGGTTTTGTCATTCTGCCACTATATGTTCTCCTCATCCTGATCTCACCCCCATGCTGTGTCATTCTGCCACCATATGTTCTCCTCATGCTAATGCCAACTCCAGGCTTTGTCATTATGCCACTATATGGTCTCCTCATGCTGCCGCCACCTCCAGGCTGTGTCATTCTGCCACCATATGTTCTCCTCAAGCTGATGCCACCTCCAGGCTATGTCATTCTGCCACTTTATGGTCTCCTCATGCTGCTGCCACCTCCAGACTGTGTCATTGTGCCGCCATATGATCTCATGTTGCTGGTGGCACATTATATATGTTATTCTCTTTTAACTGTTCAATTGACATCTCAACAATCTCTTTAATCTCTTCAATTGTGATGCCATATGGTCTCCCAACCCTGCTGCCACATCCAGACACTCTGCGGTAGTGATTCTAATAGTGACGCCTGTAATCTGCATGTTATACTAAATAACAGTATTATATCACTACCCCCGGACACTCCCTATGCTTGTTACGGCAAAGTGTTCTACACCCCTATTGGGGCTCTCTGTAACCCAGAATAAGCCATTTTTAAAAGCGATTCCCCACTAATTAATTCAGATGAAACCAAATTTTTTCTGAAAATTCGGTGAACTGGCCAAATCGAATTTTTCAAATATTCGCTCATCTCTAATCATGGTAAAAGTCTGGAGCGTTCAAAGTTGGTGACAGTTGCGCTTTATTTAAACTGCATGGTCAATGGCGTAAATGTTAAAATATACAGTTACTTTCACATAGAAAATTAACCTGCTGGGTGCAATAATTTACCCATCTGGAGGTTACAAAATCCCACTTTCGAAAGCGGTGCTCACTGGCAAATCAGCAACAGTCCACAAAGCACTCACCCTTCCCTTGTTTCAATCTTATGGGTGGAAGGAAAAATATACAAAATTCCAGAATTAATGATTTTGGTCATTTCATTTACCAGCAAAAAATTCATAAAAAACAATCAAAAAGTTGCATTAAAATAAAAATGGTGCCAATATTAACTACAGATCACATCGCAAAAAAAAGAGCTAATTTTCATACAAAAAGTTATCATTTTTTTAAAGTAAAAAAATAACACTAATCCTTTTTCAAATTTGTTTCATTTTAATGGTATTGAACTACAAAATAATGATAATGGGGAGATTCATCAAAACCTATGTAGAGAAAAAGTTAAGCAGTTGCCCATAGCAACCAATCAGATCGCTTCTTTCATTTTTCAGTGGGCTTATCTAAAATGAAAAAAAGCAATCTGACTGGTAGAAATGGGCAACTGCATCACTTTTCTTCTGCAAATGTGTAATTTTTACCAAAAAGTGCACTTCCTGGAAACAAAAGCCAAGTTGAAAAATTATACAATGGTGATGTCATTACAAAGTACAATTGGTGATGCACAAAACAAGTCCTCAGTTGGGTCTTAAGTTGGAAAATGGAATTGTTATTATGACTATTAGGAGGGGAGGAGGAAACAAAAAAAGTGCAAAAAAAAAAATAGTATCCTTAATGGGAATCTGTCATCAGTGTCACCTGCACTAACCTGTTGGTACAGGCTGGTAGTGAGGATGACAAGGCATTTGCCGATGATAATGATACTTACCTATTTCTGACCCATGGCCCGGTTTGCTCATTATCCTTGTTAGCTTATTGTGACAGACACCACTGTTGTAGCGCATTGTGAGAAATTCCAGTATAATAATCAGATATACCAGCTGCCACAGAATAGGAAAGTGTTAAATAAGTTTTCACCATTTAAATATACAGCTCCCAGAATTATTTAAAGGGGTACTCCACTGGAAAACATTTACTTTTATATCAACTGGTGCCAGAAAGTTAAACAGATTTTTAAATTACTTCTATTTAAAATCTTAATCCTTACAGTACTTATATAAGCTGTTGTATTCTCCACAGGAAGTTGTGTAGTTCTTTCCAGTCTGTCCACAGTGCTCTGTCTGTCCATGTTAGGAACTGTCCAGAGCAGGAGAGGTTTGAAATGGGGATTTGCTCCTACTATGGACAGTTCTTGACATGGACAGAGGTGTCAGCACAGAGCACTGTGGTCAGACAGAAAATAAATTAAAAAAGAAAAGAACTTCCTGTGAATCACTTATACAGCATCTAATAAGTACTGGACGGATTAAGATTTTTAAGTAGAAGTAATTTATAAATCTGTTTAACTTTGTAGCACCAGTTGATTAAATTTTTTTTTTTCCAGTAGAGTACCCCTTTATGCACTGGTGAGGTTATGCTGGGAGTTGTAGTTTCACTCATCATAACTGTAGAACTGACAAGTGACTACAGCTCTGATAGGACATAGAGAGGAGAATACACGATATCAGTGACTACAGGTGACGTCTTCTCTATAGTCTTCCCTTATCTAATTCAGATGGTACATATCACTGGGTCCAGCTAAATCTTCTCTCTGCAGAATGTGACGCCCAGACGTCTCCTCACTATGTCAGCGCATTCTCATCCTCTATATGAAAACAATAATTATTATAAACCTGTCAGACACTGTATCCTCTAAATATAACACTACTATACACTATACTCTTTGATTATAAACCTTCCATACACCATACCCACTGAATATAATACTACCACACACTGTACATTCTGAATACCAACACATACTGTACACTCTGAATATAAATCTGCCACATACTGTACCCTCTGAATATACCGCCACACACTGTACCCTCTGAATATATATCTGCCACATACTGTACCCTCTGAATATAAATCTGGTGGTGTTGCTAGTTGATGATGGGGGTGCTAGTACTGGGGAGGTGTTGCTGAAGGATGATGAGGGTGCTACTGGCCATCCACCCTGGCAGTATCACCCCCATCGTCCATCGGCAGGATCATCCTCCTGGCAGGAGCACCCCCATCATCCACCATCAGGATCTGCTGATGGAGGTGCTGCTGCTGGGGGGGGGGGGGGTTGCTGGTGGATGATGATGGTGCTACTGCCAGGGGGGGGGGAGCATTAGGTAGGCAGCAGTTCCCCCACTTAAGGTAGGTAGCAGTTCCCCCACATTAGGTAGGTAGCAGTTCTCCACATTAGGTAGGCAGCAGTTCCCCCACATTAGGTAGGTAGCAGTTTCCCCACATTAGGTAGCATAGATTCCCCACATTTGGTACCAGTTACCCCACATTAGGTAGTAATTTCCCCACATTAAGTAGCACAGATTCCACACATTAGGTAGCACAAATTCCACACATTAGGTAGCACAGATTCCACACATTAGGTAGAAGTTTCCCCACATTAGGTAGCACAGAATCCCCACATTAGGTAGCAGTTTTCCCACATTATGTAGCAGCCTTCACACATTAGGTAGCAATTTTCCAACATTAGGTAGCAGTTTCCCCACATTAGGTAGCATAGATTCCCCACATTTGGTAGTAGTTTCCCCCCATTAGGCTGCAGGTTCCCTTGCATGTTCCCCACAATAGGTCAAAGTCTTCCCACATTAGATCGCTGGTTCAAACAAACCCCCCCTCCCCCCACACAAAAAAAAAACACACACACACAACACAGAGACACACACACAGAGAGATAGATAGAGACACACACACACACACAGTCAGAGAGACACACACTCACAGAGAGACACACACAGAGTCACACACACACAGAGTCACACAAAGACAGAGAGTCACACACAGAGATTGCGACAGACACACACAGTCACACACACAGAGAGACACACACTCACAGACACACACACACACAGTCACACACACACACAGTCACACACACACACACACACACAGTCACACACAGTCACACACACACACACACACACACAGTCACACACAGACAGAGACACACAAACAGAGAGAGACGGACACTCACCCATCCAGCGCAGCGCTCCTTCTCTCCGGTCGCTCTGCGAGTGACGTCACGTCCTCCTGCGCCGGCCCTGCGGAGGGACGTCAGACCGGCGCAACAGAAGACGTGGGGGCGCAGGCCGGTTCACTGTGCAGGTGACGGGGGGGGGATTGGGTGCTAGTACGGAGACGCAACAAGTGAGGACCAGGGGGGGGGGGATGCTCTTACAGAGGCAGCGCAAGTGGGGGCCGTGGGGGGCTGCTAGTATGGAGACAGGCAGCGCAGCTGAGGACCGGCGGCGTACCTGGTGTCACCCCATCAGGATGGTGTCACCCGGTGCGGGCCGCACCCCCCGCACCCCGGTCACAACGCCACTGGATGGGACCGGAGCACTGGAAGTAAGTAAAGGTTTATTTTTTCATATAAAGTAGTATAGGCATGCATCTAAAAAAAACAAAAAAAAACAACCTTTAACTACTATATAGGGCACAAAAAGGTTCTAAATGCTTTATGGGGGCACTCTAACTATGTGAGACATTGATGGGAAGTTTGTATAGAGATAAGGATGGTGCTGAAGCAAGGAGCTTAAAGGGGTACTCCGGTGCAAACCTTTTTTTTTTTTTTTTAAATCAACTGGTGCCAGAACGTTAAACAGATTTGTAAATGACTTCTATTAAAAAAAAACCTTAATCCTTCCAGTACTTATTAGCTGCTGAATACAACAGACGACATTATTTTCTTTTTGGAACACATGGCTCTCTGCTGACATCACGAGCACAGTGCTCCCTGCTGACATCTCTGTCCGTTTTAAGAAAATCCCCATAGCAAACATATGCTGCTCTGGAAAGTTCCTAAAATGGACAAATATGCCAGCAGAGAGCACTGTGCTCCTGACATCAGCAGAGAGCACTGTGTTCCAAAAAGAAAATCATTTCCTCTGTAGTATTCAGCAGCTAATAAGTACTGGAAGGATTACGATTTTTTTATAGAAGTAATTTTCTGTTTAACTTTCTGGACCAGTTGATTTAAAAAAAAAAAAGTTTTCCACTGGAGTACCCCTTTAAAATGTTTGTCTGATAGATTCTGCAGAAACAAGTCTTAGCTAGGACAAGTCTTTCTAATGCCCAGGACAGATGGGGAAGAAAAGCAAAAGTAAACGACTCTGATCAAAGAAGACTTGAGCTGTGATTCATCTTAAGGGTGCGTTCCCACATGACGTATACGCAGCGTATTTCACGCTGCACAAAATTTACGGCAGCAGCGGGAAATACGCTGCGTATTCCTTGCTCACTATACACATAGGGCTTTCCAGCGGCAGCCCTATGTGTGCAGTGAGTTTTGGAGGTGGAGCCTCACGTCACAGTCACGCCAGCACACGGCCCGCCTCTAAAACTCACTACACGCATAGGGCTGCCCCCGGAAAGCCCTGTGTGTATAGTGAGCAAGGAATACGCAGCGTATTTCCCATTGCTGCCGTAAATTTTGCGCAGCGTGAAATACGCTGCGTATACGCCGTGTGGGAATGCACCCTAAAGAAGTCAAGTTGATAATATTCCTCCTATTAGTAATATTGGTCTCAGTATACAAGATTTGGTCAGTAACTGCACAATGGTAATGATTTTCCTCCTTGTATACTGGCACTATTTGTAATATTAATCTCAGAATACAGGATTTGGTCAGTAACAGCAGGTATGGTGATAATATTTCTCCTTGTATACTGGTATTATTGGTGATATTGGTCTGAGTATACAGGATTTGGTCAGTTACGGTATGATGGTAATATTTTCTTTCCTCCTTATATATTACTGTTACTTAACTGCATGACTAATTTAAAGGTACAGTATACAGTATTATTATGCATGGAAAATTGACACATAGATATAAAAATAAAATGGCTGCAATATAGAGAAATACAGTGGCAATGTATTTCTTTTATAGTCACATGCAATCCTTTAGTTCCTTCATAGAACCTTTTAAAAGCATTGCCACCATTTTTTACTGTTTTTTGTGGACTATTATTGGGCCTTAAATGCCAGCACCATTTCAATGAACATTTGGCAAAGTAGTGCTGTATTCCTTCTGTTATATACAGTATCAGAGAAAAAAAGGCAATGTCTCATGGCTTATTTTCAGGGCTGGTTTTTATCCCCAGTCCAGCCCCAAATGTGAATATAGACAACCCTGAACTGGAACTGCATTTTGAAATACAAAGATGAAGTTGAAATACACTAGTTTCACCAGAAGGTGGTAACATTGCACACATAGAAGTTAGTCAATAAACACATTTGCAAACACAGTTACCTACATAGTGTAAACCAGGGAGTGCTTCTAGGATGTAAACATATTGGGGAATGCCCCCCCCCCCCATAATAAAACAATAATAAATTAATAAATTAAAATGTGTATATATATATATATATATATATATATATATATTTATGTATATATATATATATATATATATATATATATATATATATTATCATTGTTTCTCCTAATATTGGATGCCCTTCTCTTCTGGAAACCACTACACTGGTGCTCTTCAGGGTACAATCCCACTGTAGACCTGTGATTACAGATTCATGATTTACAGATGACATCTTCTATAATCTGGGTCATCTTGTCTTCTCCACCCAGACCACCACAACACATCTTTGCAACGTTTGTTGGTCACATGATAATAGTGCCCTCTTTAGTGTCCCTTTCAGTAATAGTTTACAAAAATAGCCCAAAAGGATTCATATTACCTTCTATTACACATGTAACAACTAAAATATAACTTTTATTACTGATCCCATAATAGCATCAATCAACAGTGAGGTGAGTATTATTGTGAATTAATACCACAGGCTCTGTGTCTCATTGCATATGAACTTCATCTAGTCTACATTGCCCTGGCACAACGTCACACGACTTATGCCCCTTTGATCTCACTCTTGTCAATAGGATACATAAATTCTATTGTGGTGAGACCCCCCTATATCACACCTTCTACAGCTCTGCTGATACAGAAGCTATAGGGTAGCACTGTCTCCTGAATGCAGGTTTATATTGCACCCTGATAATTAAAAATGCAGATCTCTGTGTCTCCTGTATAATCTAATAATGTATTAGCCAGGGTCGAAGCATTAAGAGGTGGCAGATTAGCCACCGCAGCGGCACCTGTGGTGCACCACAGTGTTATGCCAGAACTGGATACAAAAGTATCAGCAGTAGACCCCAGTCAATACATAATAACCCCTCTCCCCTCCCTATTAAAGTTGTGTGGAGTAATTTTATATTAGGCTCCTTTCACGCTATACTGTTGCTCCGTTACAAAGATCCTTTAACCCCTTAAGGACCAGGGAGTTTTCCGTTTTTGCGCTTTCATTTTTTCCTCCTTACCTTAAAAAAATCATAACTCTTTTAATTTTGCACCTAAAAATCCATATGATGGCTTATTTTTTCTGCCACCAATTCTACTTTGTAATGACATCAGTCATTTTATCCAAATATCTACGGCGAAATGGAAAAAAATCATTGTGAGACAAAATTGAAAAATAAAACGCCATTTTGTAAATTTTGGGGGTGTCTGTTTCTACGCAGTACATTTTTCGGTAAAAATGACACATTTTCTTTATTCTGTAGGTCCATACGATTAAAATTATACCCTATATAGGTTTGGTTTTTGTCGTACTTCATAACTACATGCAGGAAAATGTATACGTTTAAAATTGTCATCTTCTGACCCCTATAACTTTTTTATTTTTCTGCATATGGGGCAGTATGAGGGCTGATTTTTTGCGCCGTGATCTGAAGTTTTTAACGGTACCATTTTTTAATTGATCGGACTTGTTGATCGCTTTTTATTCATTTTTTCATGATATAAAAAGTGACCAAAAATACACTATTTTGGACTTTGGAATTTTTTGGCGCGTACGCCATTGATTGTGTGATTTAATTAATTATATATTTTTATAATTCAGAAATTTCTGCACGTGGCGATACCATATATGTTTATTTTTATTTGCACTTTTTTTTATGGGAAAAGGGGGGTGATTCAAACTTTTATTAGGGTGTTAAATGATCTTTATTCACTTTTTTATTCCACTTTTTTTTGCAATGTTATAGTTCCCATAGGGGGCTATAACACTGCACACACTGATCTTTTACATTGATCACTGGTTTCTCATAGGAAACCAATGATCAATGATTCTGCCGCTTGACTGCTCATGCCTGGATTTCAGGCACTGAGCAGTCATTTGGCGATCGGACACCAGGAGGCAAGGTAGGAGATTCTCCTCGTTTCCCACAGCTGTTCGGGATGCCGCGATTTCGCCGCGGACATCCCGAACAGCCCCCTGAGCTAACCGGCAGTGATTTACTTTCGCTTTAGACGCGGCGTTCAACTTTGAACGCGCATCTAAAGGGTTAATAGCGCACAGCACCGCGATCATTGCCGCGCGCTATTAGCCACGGGTCCCGGCTGTTGTTAGACCCGCATTATAGAAAGGGAAAGGACTCAGGACATACCGGTACGTCCTTGGTCCTTAAGTGGTCCTTAAGTGGTTAAAATATCCCGTTAAGAAAACCTAAGAAAACCCTTAAAAACGGGCGTTAAAAAATCCTGTTCATGTCTATGGGATTTTTTGATTATCCGTTCTCATCCGTTATAGCCCGTTATGACTAACGGACGTTATTTGTGATGGGAAAAAAAATGTCACATGCGCAAATTTTTCTACCATCACAAATAACGTCCGTTGGTCATAACAGGCTATAATGGGTGAGATCGGATAATCAAAAAATCCCATAAACATGAATTGGATTTTTTAATGGCCGTTTTTAAGGGTTTTCTTAACGGGACATTGTAACTGGTCTTTGTAACGGAGCAACAGTATAGTGTGAAAGGAGCCTTAGCAGGGTGCAATATAAACCTGCATTCAGGAGACAGTGCTACCCTATAGCTTCTGTATCAGCAGAGCTGTAGAAGGTGTGATATAGGGGGGTCTCAACACAATAGAATTTATGTATCCTATTGACAGGAGTGAGATGCAAAGGGGCATGTCGTGTTACGTTATGCTATGGCAATGAAGACTAGATGAAGTTCATATGCAATGAGACCCAGAGCCTGTGGTTTTAATTCACCATTATGCTCACCTCACTGTTGATTGATGATCTTTTAAAATACTATTAAACCATTTGGGCTATTTGTTGTATAGTAGCATAAACTCCTCATGTGTTGTTGACAATTCAGTAATAGTGGCTCCTCACTGATTCCAACTTGCGTCATCCACTTACCTCAGAAACAGGGACTGATTAATTCCCCCAATCCATAATAATAGTTAAAGGGGTATTCCAGGCAAAAACTTTTTTTATATATATCAACTGGCTCCGGAAAGATAAACAGATTTGTAAATGACTTCTATTAAAAAATCTTAATCCTTCCAATAGTTAATAGCTTCTGAAGTTTTCTGTCTAACTGCTCAATGATGATGTCACGTCACGGGAGCTGTGCATGATGGGAGAATATCCCCATAGGAACTGCACAGCTCCCGGGACGTGAGTCATCAGAAAGCAGTTAGACAGAAAACAGCAACTCAACTTCAGAAGCTAATAACTATTGGAAGGATTATGATTTTTTAATAGAAGTAATTTACAAATCTGTTTAACTTTCCGGAGCCAGTTGATATATATATATATATATATATATATATATATATATATATATATATATAAAAAGTTTTTGCCTGGAATACCCCTTTAAAGGGGTAGTCTAGTGGTGAAAAACTTATCCCCTATCCTAAGGATAGGGGATAAGTTTGAGATCTCGGGGTTTCCGACCGCTGGGGCCCCCTGCGATCTATCTGTACGGGGGCCAGGCTCTCCGGCCAGATAGCGGGTGTCGACCACCGCATGAAGCGGTGGCCGACACGCCCCCTCAATACATCGCTATGGCAGAGCCGGAGATTGCCAAAGGCCGCTTCGTGCGGAGCTCGACACGCTCCCTTTCCGCGGGCTGTAGGGGCCCCGTACAGGAGATCGCGGGGGGCCCCAGCGGTCGGACCCCCCGCGATCTGCAACTTATGCCCTATCCTTAGGATAGGGGATAAGTTGTTCACCACTGGACTAATCCTTTAAAATGCCCTTTAGTATCCTCACTGAGTACTGATGGCCCCCTTAGTGTGGTCTCCTGGTACAGGACCTAGTCAGGAAGAGGCAGGGCTCACCCCTTGCCCACTGTTCAATGTCTTATCTGAATGCACTGTATATCTATATTGTGTGTATATATTGTTCTTTGTATAAAGTTGGACAGTTTGTAAAAAATGTATAGGACCTTCCTTGGTCATGTGATCTACTGTTATGTGATATACTCAGAGTTCCATGGGCACAGGAACCCCAGGCAATAGCAACCAATGGGCTTTAGTCCAGCCCCCTAGTATATAAGGGGCTGTAGTCTCTCAGTTAGCTCTCTTGCTCTTATCTCCTGGACCTAAAGAAAGCATAAAGTCCTGTATACTGCAAATTCATCTCATCTAGGCCACAGCCTAAAGAAACGCAGCCACTTCAAAAGTGAGTTACAATTCTCTCTACAAACTCAGTGTCTACTACTCAGATAAGGAATATATTTATAGCACAGTGGCCTGCCTAAATATCTTAATAACTACAAGTCCAAGCAAGCCTGCGAGGTAACCTGTGTCCCGGTTGCCTCTGAAGGAACTGCATAATTGTAAAGACTGTTCCTTAAGCACTTCAAGTAAAAGTTCCAGTTTATTCAGAATCCTTGCTGTGGACATTCCTTTATTACAAACCGTTTTTGGGTTGGTTGATGGCGGTTACCATCCTGGCATCACAAACACTAAGGGGTTAACAACATATTGCTGCCCAGGGTTAATACCACCAGACCCTGCTACCTTCTGCAACATCCAGTCACCACATTAGTGCTTAGCCCTAAGGTCTCATCATAGTTGTGCGCACAGGGTGTACCGGGTGTGCATGGGCACACCCTAACTCCTCAGAGCGCAACACTGAAAGCACCCTGTCCACACTGTATTTATTTAATGTATGGGGGTAGAGAGAAACTACCTATATGAGGACCTATATACAGGGGGGGATTACCAATAGGGCTTGGAAACTACCTATATGGGGACTTATATATATACAGTGAGGTACTACCTATATGGTGACCAATAAACAGGGGAGAACTACCTATGGGGGAACTACCTATACGGGGACGTATTTATAGGTGGAACCTATCGGGGGGACTACCAATAGGGGGACTATATACAGGGGGAACTACCAACAGTGAAGGAGGAAAAGACTTACATGTGGGGACCTATATACAGGGGGAATACCTAAGGAGGATGACTACCAATAGGTGGACCTATATGCAGGAGGAAACTACCTACAGGGGGAACTACCTATAGGGAGGCCTATCTTTAGTGGGCACAATGCCTAAGGGGGTCCTACATCTGGAGGGTATACTACTTACAGGGGGGTCCTTTGTACAAGGGTCAAACTACCTACAGGGTGTCCTATATAGAGGGGCAAACTACCTACAGAAGGCAAACTACCTACAAGGGGCAACTATCTCCAGGGGTTTATCCACAGTAAACAACGATCTCCGGGGCTCTACCTACAAGGGACAAATATCTACAAGAAAAATGACCTATAGAGGCAGCTCCCTAATAAGGGGGACCTACCTACTATTCCCCAGCCAACTTAACTACCCACTCTACTGTGTGGAACACCAGAGGGTCATTTTTGGGGGCACTGTAGGTGCTGGATAAAGCTTAAGGTGTCTGACAGGTTCTGCAAAGACAAGTTGTGGTTGGCAGAAATTGTAATGACAGTCTGGGCTGGATGGAGAAGAAAAAAGAAAATTAACGCCTCCGATCAGAGAAAATGTTACCTGTGAATCATCAGATGTAACTGCACTATAAATACTTATATGGTCTATAGTGGTACTGATAGCAGTTATGGTATAGTGGCTTGTAGAGGAATCAATAAGTATATCTGCACTGTAATCACTTATATGGTCTGTAGTGGTAATGATAGTGGTTATGGTGTAACAGTAATATTTAGGTATATACGGGCATCGCTGAATATAAATGCATTGTAATCACTTAAATGGTCTGTCGTGGTAATGATAGCTGTTAGTATACTGAATGAATGCAAAAATAGTAAGTAAACTTTATTCAAGTGCATTATAAAAAAACATCATACATAAAATACAGGGTACTATACAGATGAAAGCTACAGAAAGAAGGTAGTGATACTAAATCCACAATGCGTTTCGCGTATGGGCTTCGTGAAAACTTTTGATGTCTCTGTGACATGTCAATTTTTTATTTATTTTTTTATGACAGGGACACTTTAAATATGTGGACACTGTAAACTGGACATATTTTTTTCACATGTGTGGTTTCAAAGACCATTCGTAGTTCTGATGATGAAAAGTAGCTTGTTTATATTGTAATAGGAGGATTTCATAAGGAAATAGATGGGCATGCTGGACTATTCAAGCATGGCTTGGTTGGGATTGTTTAGCTTTTTTCCAGAACCTGCCCCATGTCTGTCCATAAAATATGTTACGTAATGCAGCTCATGTCCCATCAATAGAATATTGATGAACTTCAATTCCAGATTTATAGTCAGGAAGGATTTTTTCCCCTCAAATGAGAAAATTGGCTTCTACCTCATGGGAAATTGACATCTGCCAAAAAGTTGTTGTTTTTTTTCCCTTCCTCTGGATAAACACAACAGGGTTATAGGCTGAACCAGATGGACATATGTCTTTTTTCAGCCTTCAAACTATGTTACCAGACAAAGCCTAATGGACAGAAGTGGGTCTGTTTCCGGAATTCTTTTTTTTATAATCTTTTATAATAATGAATAATCTATAAAACAAAGGTAGCAAATGTTTTATAGTGAGTAGTTCACCTTATAGTTACATAATTACATTTTTACATTGGTAATAAGGTTAAATAAGGACAAGAGTCCATCAAGTCCAACCTAAAACCCTATTATAAACTTGTTTACGGAGTCAGTCACTAAAACATCATGTGGCAGAAAGTTCCATTGACTCACTGCTCTTACAGTAAAGAATCCTCATCTGTGATGATGGTGAAACCTTCTTCCCTCTAGATGTAGAAGATTCCCCCTTGTCATGGTTACATTAGATATGGTACATGTTACATGTTAGGTATAAAAAGATCACTAGAAATATCTTTGTACTTTCCATTCATATATTTGCACATTGTGGTCAGATTGCCCTTAAAGGAAATCTGTCACCAGTGTCACCTTCACTAACCTGTCGGTACTGACAGGTAGTGCAGGTGACACTGTTGACAATGGTACTTACCTTGTCCCATTTTGTGCAGTTGTTCTTCAGTAATCTTCTCTGGTAACTTCAGCTCTGGGCCCGGCTTGGAGCATGGGTGGAGCTTAGTGACTGCTGTTCTCTAGCAGCGGGACCCAGCAGAGAAGCGTTGACGTCACTAAGCTCTGCCCATGCTCCAAGCTACCGGAGAAGATTACCGAAGAACAACTACGCGGAACGGGACAAGGTAAGTACTGTTGTCATCAGTGTCACCTGCACTACCTGTGGTACCGACAGGTTAATGCAGGTGACACTGGTGACAGATTTCCTTTAAGATTACTTTTTTTCCCAAACTAAGTAGTCTCCTAAGGGAAAAATCCAATTTGACTATCTCACTGAATCCGCTTGTAAATCTACCTCCCTAATATATAGTATAACTTTATTTTGCATTTCTATGCATTGGATATATTTCCTGCATTTGAAGTGTGAAGAATCCAAGACGATAACCTGCTGCTACCTATTACCTTATCAGAATGGCTAATTTACCTCATTTACATACCACATTATGTATGCAAATTATGCCTCTGATCTTGATTAGAGCCTATTTATGTAATGTTAGGTGAAACTTTAATGAGTTCATACCCTGGGATCGGCAGTTAGTAATCACCTTTTATTTCTCAGATCTGTCCTAAGGGACCCCCAACAAGGATCTGATGAGATGCAATCATCCTGATTACTGTGCCTATATTTGTGCAGTAATATGCATAAAGCCTAAACATTCATTGGAGGAGAAGCATCCTTCTTCATCTTTTCAGTATTTACAGTTAGTGAGTAAAAAAAAAAAAGTGAAGACTGAGTTTTTTGAGTTTAACAATGCTTATACATTGGGGTTGACACTGTATTAATGCCACATGGTTATAAGATCTCTGCTTCCTGCATTTCACTGGATACCTTTTATTATTTAATTCCAGGGGATAAAAATCATGTGATAATTGCAGAAATGTAAGGCTTATTACAAGACAGGAGTCTAATAACTTTTCTAAGAGGGTAACTGACATATGAGCTGCAGACACTGTCAGGTAGTTGACAGGAAAACAATACCAAATATACTTTTGTTAGCGTTAATAGATTTGACACAATTCATAAAAAGATGATTTTCCCCCTGGGCTCAAGAGTCAAGGAGGCGGAGTTGGGCTGCTTAAGTTACACAGTATGGCACAGGATTTGGAGACAGGGATCGGCTCTCTGTACGTGAATTAACCAGGTTAGGAGGGGGGGGGGGGTGTTTGTCTAATTGCGCTGTCATCTGATGGCGTCTCCAGCTAATATCACTTATATGAGGTGACAGATTTCCTTTTAGGAAATCAGCAAAGTAGGGCTACTTACCATTTAAGTCAGCTTTTTGTCTCAGTTTCAGTCTAAATTGTAGCAATATATAGTGCAAAGACAATACCGCCATATACAAGTAACATAATACCTAAAAAATGTGCACCATTCCAATAACATACTGTTAAAGTGCCTGCGTAATACTGCCATATGGTTCCCACATAATACTGCACATTCAATGTCCAGATAATACTAACATAAGTAATAAACAATAGTGATTTTTGTTTTCTCCCTGCTGAAACAACATTACCAACCTTTAAACGGGTACTCCACCCCTAGACATCTGGATAGGGGATAAGATGTCTGATCGCGGGGGTCCCGCCTCTGGGGACCCCCGCAATATAGCATGCGGCACCCACCTGTTTCTGGTCCGGAAGCGCTGGAGGTTCTGGGTCCCGACCACTGGAACGGAAGTCCGTGACATCACGACTCCGCCCCCATGTGACGTCAAGCCCCGTCCCCTCAATGCAAGTCTGCCGCATGCTATATTGCGGGAGTCCCCAGCAGAGGGATAGGGGATAAGATGTCTAGGGGTGGAGTACCCCTTTAACATCATCACTTTTCATCACGAAAAACCCAGAAATGATTTACTCAAACTGTAATACTCCTTTAACAATAGAACAGTATCATGTAGTATAGCCGATTTTGCAAGGTATTTTGAGAGGTGTCAGTGATATTCACTTTCTCATACTGGGAAGTGCTGTAGATCTCCAGCACCTGTGACCAAAGCCTTTAGTGAAATTTGCTTAAAGACAATCTCTTTGCCAAACGTGTTTACCGTTTAAAGCCTTAAGATGTACAGAATATTAAATATTTGCAGTCCATAGAAACATTTCTCCACAGCTTCCAGGTGTTTAATTGGAAAGGCCCTTGTGCTTTCACGCTTGTTTGTAAAGAGGTTAAAGTGCTAAGTTACCACCGGCCGCTGAGATTTCTGAAAGAAGGATTGTTACTCAGAAAGTAATTTCTGAATAAATAGATGCAGATGCGAAGGAGAATGAATTAAATTATACAGGGTATAAATTTTGTCTAGATGGATTTCGCTGAACTCAGCAAAAAATATATTGCAATGAGCCAGGCGCCAAGAACGAGGGGCAGATGGTAAAACAGCGATTTAGAACCAGCAATCTTGAGTTAGCATATTTTTATTGCGAAGTATATTTTTTTTATAGCAACACATATTACAAAGTGTAAAATGCTCAGGAAAAAAAGGGGAAGTTTTATGGAGTTAAGCTGCTTGTTATTTTAAACTGTTGAGAAGGGGGCTATAGGCTCCAAAGCAGAGATACAAGCTCTAACCTCTAGGACACTGATAACTGAAAGATGCAAGGAATGGAAGCGGCAGAAGAAGCATTTAGCCTCCAGGAGACTGATGATTGCTAATTGGAATATGAGCAGAATAATGTGCAAACCACAGGCCACTCGGAAGCCAGAACAATCATGTTAATGAGATTATTTATAAGGAACTGGTAGAGCGGGCATATTAAACTAAAGGCCCTACAGCCAAGTGTGTTCTTCATCAAAGTAAACTAAAACTCTGAACTTGGAAACTCATATTCACTATTCTACTCGAAATACACAATTTAAAGGGGTATTCCGGCCTTAGACATCTTTTCCCCTATCCAAAGGATAGGGGATAAGATGTCTGATCATGGGGGTCCCATCGCTGGGACCCCTGCGATCTCCGTGCAGCACCCAGAATTCTGTGCCAGGGCACTGCTCCAGAGACGGAGATGTGAAGGGACATCATGCCACGCCCCCTCCATTCATGTCTATGGGAAGTGGTGCGATGGCCGTCACTCCCCCTCCCAAAGACATGAATGGAGGGGGAGTGGTGGGATGTCCCGTCACATCTCCATCTCTGGAGCAGTGCCCTGGCAAATAATTCTGGCTGCTGCATGGAGATCGCAGGGGTCCCAGCAACAGTTGACAAAAAAAGCACCTAAAGGACTGCGAGAAACATGATTCTCTGGGCTGATAAAACCAAGATTAAATGTCTTGACCTTAGGCTCATGTCTGGAAAAAAAACTGTTTATCACCTACCCAATACCATCCCTACAGTAAGGGATGTTTTAAAACAGCTGGGAAAGGGAGAATGGTTTGGCTGTGCCAGTCCTCCCTGTTTAGTGTTGGAACAACACTGGTGGGGGATAGACAGCTGGTGATTAGATTGCTGAGGGCAGAACATGTAACAACGGCAAAGCAAAAAGAAAATAAAAAAATCCCACCTCTAATTTAGCTTAAAAATGCACAGAAATGGACATGATGAATGAAAGTTTAGATTTCTGGAAATATTTATTACTGGTAGGTGATTTATGGCTTATTTTAATTTTATTCCCATGGTCAACAATATATGTGAGCTTCTTTTTTTTTGATTGGTGATTATAGGTAGGATTTAAGGGTCCTTTTTCTAAACAAAAAACAAACCCTCAAATGGCTTTGTAGACATAAATATAAAGAAGTTAGAGCACTTGAATTATAGCGATGGAAAACAAAAGACAGTGTAATGACATGACCTGGTTAACCAAAGGGTTAAGTGTTTGGCTGGTGTTTGGCTGAAGTATGTTGCAAAGGTGAAGCAACCTCTGGTCCTATCAGGGGGCTTGGACTTAGAACTGTCATTGCTTATGTTTGTTTGTATCCACACCAGCTCTTCTTTTACTCCTGGCTTGATCTTCTGTGTATTTTTGACTTGTGGCTATTGTGACCTGACAATTCTCTCTGTTTTGGTCCTGCGAACTATCCTGATTTGATCCGGCCTGTCTGACATTGCTTTTTGCTTTGATATAATACATACAATGAAACCAAAACAAACAAGCTCAGAAATTAAATTAACACTGTATTTGCTTGGGTTGAATTCACATGACACAGAAAAGCTGCCTATTTTGCCTGCAGATTTATTCAAGTACATTCTAAAGCAGATTACAGTTGCAGGCAAGGGAAGGAGATTTTATTGATCTCTTCCACAACCTGAATACATTTACTTTACACAAATTATGTTGCATATTTGTTGCATATTTTTATCATGGGTTTCTCACTTTTCAGTGTAGCAAGGGTGTAATTTGTGGAGTATCTGCAGCAAAATTGAAATGATGTGTACTTTGGTGTGGATTCACTGCCGATTTGTGGCAAGAACCACAACAGTAAAGCTATGTTCTCATCATGCAATTTCCACACGAAAAATCTCTGTGCGTACACTGCTGCTGGCACTAGGACTGCACAGGAATGTGCGCCATCTCATAAACAGCTATGTATTCCATGCAGAGTCCACAGAAAAGTGGACAGGTTCAATCTTTTTCTGGCACGAAAAATCCGTCTTGTGCCCAGTTCAGCAGAATCTCGTTGAATTCAATGGGACTCTTCATGCAGAATTCTAACCTGTGGAATTCGGACCTGTGAACATAGCCTAACTTTCCAGTGTGTGTGGATTTTTGGGGGACATTTATCAAAACCTGTATAAAGAAAGAGGTGCAGCTGCCTATAGCAACCAATCAGATTGTCTCTTTTATTTTTTAGAGGCCTTAGAAATGAAAGAAGCAATCTGATTGGTTCCTATGGGAAACTGGTCAACTTTTCCTCTTTTGATAAATCTCCCCCTTATACTTTAGTGAGTAATAGATAAAAAGTAGCTCCACACCAAATGCAGCAATTCTTCTGTTTAATTCCAACATTCATACTCAGAGAAAAAGCCTGACTATATCACTTTCTTGCTTGCAACACCTGAGGCTCCTGAGATACCATTTTAGATTCAATAAACTGTATCCAAATCACATAGTTGTCAACATTATTGGCTCTTCAATAATGCTAAATGAAAGGTTGCTATTGCTCTTTACACCTTTATTTACTAATGTATTACTAAATGGTTTATGTGTTCCACCATGTCACATAATTCCAAATATGAATATCATTACTGCTATTAAATGCTTGTTTATAGCACTCTCATAAAATGAAAACATGGGATGACTAAAACCTAGATGAATTACAAATGATAAGGTCACAACCATCTAAAAACACCAATTACAATATGTTCTTACAATAACATTTACTGTATAATTACATCCCTTTAAATCCATAGCATGATGTACTGTCTCTCTCTCTGTATATTTCTGGAAAAAGGTAAATAGAATGAATATTGAATACTGAATATTTTCTTCCCCATCATGTGTTTGTATTACCTGCCTTCTAAACTGGATACTGGCTATAAACATATTTTGGTTATTCATTAACAACTTATATGTCATGCTGAGCAGGGAAGAGTGCAAACTATCAGTCCCACACCTCTGTAGTTGCCTATTTGACAATTCACCTTAAATGACAAATAAGTCCCAACTGGGCGACAATCCCTGTACTAAGTGCAAGGTGTAACACAGTCAAAACCCACAAGTCAAATGATCAGGGAACAAACTCAAACTAACAATAGGGAAAAAGCAACAGCAGACCAAACATGACAATAAGAACGAACTAAAGGTAAACAAACACAAAGACAGGTCAGGCAAGCAGGGCGTCAAATCCAGGAAAAGCAAAGATGTTTGCAATTAGCAGGCTAAAGAATGGTCACAAAACAGGCAGGAGGTCAGAGAATCTAATGCAGACAATATAGACTTGAATGGTAAGGGAGTGAACCACAATCACGAGTAAAGGAAATGCTTACAGCCAGGTTGAAATACCCAGCACAGCAGGGTGGGTGCATCGGTTCCAGACCTAATTGGCTGAAGGGAATAGGAAGCTGAAGCTGTCACTTACCAGCATAAAGACCTATGGTGGGCAGAGAAGAAAATGCGGACTGGATCATTACATTATATCCCCTATATGGGATAAATGTATGATCGCTGGGTGTCCAACCACTGGAACCCTTTAAGATCATTTTGGACAGCATGGTATAACAGAGAAGGAGCTGAGCAGAGTGTTATGTCAGTTTTGAGTAAAAGTTCCAGGATTATTAGGTATTTCTTTTTGTAAATCTCTACTCACTCTGGGCTAAGCAGTCAAATTGGTGATTCTAAGTGTAACTGTGCATATGAAGAGGGCTGTCAGTTACTGAGTGGGACTGCCCACATGACTACTAAGCCCAGAACGAGCAGATATTTCCATGAATAAATGACAAGTTATTCTGGGTCTGTTTTGGGTCACGATGGCCTGTCTGGTCACTAGATTTAGGCAAATATATATTTATTGGAATTTTTTATATAGAAAACATAACAACAAGTAAGAACAGTGGTAGAAGGGGAGAAGGAGTGAGGGGGGGGCGGCGGCGACGATGCCCGAGTCCGTGAGCACTTGCCGTAGAATGAATGAATACAACGGGGTTCAGCATACTGAAAAATAACTAAATAGGGGAGTCAAGGGTCCCGGTCTACCAGACAAGTTCCAAGGCATCATGGCGGAGTCCCAAATGGGAAGCAGAACCCTGGAGAGATAGGGGAGGTCCGGGCCAGGTGGACGGCTCTCCAGGGGGATTCAGGGCAAAGCCGCAGGATGGAGAGGTGACAAATGTGTCTCCAGGGCAAGCCACTGTTTGGTAGTAGCATGATGGCAGAAATCAAGAATCCTGGTGCAGACCGTGGCCATGTAATAGAGACGAAAGTCGGGGAGTCTGACCCCACCCTTCTCTTTGCGCCGAATCAGGATACCATGAGCCAGTCTCGGGCCCCCAGGGAACCACAGAAACCTGGAGCTGGGACAAGAAAGCTACAGGTATGCGGACTGGCAAGGTCTGCATCAGGTACAATATTCTAGGGAGCACATCCATTTTCAAGGCAGCCATCATCCCCAACCATGACAGGGTAAGGAGGCGCCATTGTTTCAAATCCCGGTCAATAACAGATAACAGAGGATGGAAGTTAAGGGCGAATAGGGCATTCAAGTCAGCCACCAGGTGGATCCCAAGATAGTGGAGGGAACGATGTTGCAGTTTGAAGGGGAATTGAGAAGTGAGCCAGGAGAGCGTTTCAAGGGAGAGGGAAACATTGAGAAGTTCTGATTTATGGGTGTTAACCTTAAAGTTGGTGAGGGAGCTAAAGTTGAAGAATTCACAGAGAACAGCCAGGATGGACGTGTGGGGAGAAGTTATGTATAAAAGGACGTCGTCAGCATAGAAGGACAATTTGTAAGAGGACCCCCGAAGCAAGAGCCCCGGTATGGAAGGATTCTTTCTCATTGCCACCGCCAGATACTCCATGGTGAGAATATATAACAGAGGGGAAAGAGAGCACCCCTGTCTGGTTCCATTGAGGATGGAGAAAGGGGAGGAGAGCGTGCCGTTGACACGGACCTGAGCCGTCACCCTAGTATAGAGTGCCATGATGGAGCGAAGGAAGACAGGCCACATGCCAAAGGCTTCCAATGCCAGATGCAAAAAATCCCCACTAACACGATTGAACGCTTTTTTAGCGTCAACTGAAAGTAAACACATGCGGGCATTATGGGATCTGGCGGCAGCAATGAGAGAGATTGATTTAAGGGTGTTATCCCTCGCGTCCCTACCCGCAACAAAACCAACCTGGTCAGTGTGCACACACGAGGGGAGGATGGGGCATAAGTGAGATGCTATTAATTTGGCATAGAACTTAAGGTCAACATTAAGTAAAGAAATAGGGCGATAATTACCGCAATGGCCAGCATCTTTGTTGGGTTTAGGGATCACCACAATGTGCGCCATCAAGCACTGAGGAGGGAACTGGGCACCATCAGCAATGGCATGATAAGAGGCCAACATAGGTCCCACCAGTAATTCGGCATGGGTCTTGTAGAAGCGGGCTGTAAGCCCATCAGGACCCGGGCTCCTACCATTCTTCAGCCCCGAGATAGCCGAGAGGAGCTCCTCAGTCCTCCATGGCGCCTCCAAAGCCGACCAAGAATCATGGGGTAGGGCAGGCAGTTTATGAGCAGTGAGGTAGGACCTAATCTTGTCATGGAGAAGAACGGGGTGGGGGGGGGGGGTAGGTCATCGTAGTGGCCCCTGATATTGTAAAGGGATTTGTAATAAGTGCGAAACTCCTCGACAATATGGGTAGTAGTGTGAACTTTACCGCGGAATGCAGAATTTAAAGTAAGAACGTAGGGGGAGGCTAGCTTGGGATGGAGAGCTCTAGACAGCCACGAAACCACAGCGATCCGCATACTCGTAGTAGCCCCTATGTGCCTTCTCTGATGAGCACAGCAACTTTTTATCGAGGCAAGACAACAGTTTCTGCCTCGTGGTTGATATGTGTGCCTGAGTTTCAACAGTAAAAGATCTCTTATTAAGCGCCTCAAGAGAGGCAAGTTCAGTGAAGAGATCCGCCAGAGTGCGCGAGGCCACCTTTTTAAGCCATGCACCATGAGCAAGGAACACCCCTCGAAGCATGTATTTTAATGCTTCCCATTTCACAGGTGCAGGGGTAGTATCAGAGTGATGATTATCAGAGAATTCAATGATTGTCTGACGAATTTCTGCACTGCACAGGGCGTCATCAAGGAGGTGGTCATTAAGTCGCCAGGTAAAGGGCCGGGGAGTAGGAGGGGCAAAATGAAGTTTGGCAAGGACCGGGGCGTGGTCGGACCATACCATGGTGTCAATGGAGGCCCTCAGAGAAAGGGAAAGGAGGGGGTGGCTAACAAAGATCATATCCAACCTACTATAAGAGCAGTGTGTGGGGGAGTAATAAGTATAGTCCTTCTCATCAGGGTGTAAGACCCTCCATACATCTGTCAGTTTACGGGAGAGAAACTCCCTGCGTAACCTATGGAGCACTGCTAAAGAGAGGGAAGACTTACCAGAGGAAGAGTCAATCGTCGGATCCCACACCCAGTTAAAGTCACCACCACCCATGATGATTTGGGAGGAACCGGCAAAGGCATCCAGGCTGGACAGAAGATCCAATGCAAAGGCAACCTGACCCTCGTTAGGAAAATACACAGAGAACAAAGTAAACAGGTGGGAAGCAAGGGAAAATTGCAAGAACAAAAAACGACCCTTAGGGTCCTCTAGGGATTTGGTAATTGTGGGCTGGAAAGTCCTGTGGAAAGCTATAGAAACCCCTTTGGATTTAGTGGAGGGGTTCATCGAGTGATACCAGACAGGGTAATTACGATCTCTAAGGGATGGGGCAGAAGAGGAGTGAAAATGAGTTTCCTGAAAAAGGGCCACAGACACCCCTTTTTGTGAATGCAATGCAGAATCTGTTGCCGCTTTTCAGGAAAATGTAATCCTCTCACATTAAAAGAACAAACCGCTAGGGAATCCATGGCATATGAGGACAGGGAGAAGCGGGGGGGGGAGACACAAAAGGGAGGGGGGGGCACAGAAGAAAGGGAGGAAGACAGACAAGAATGGGAACCAAGGAAAGAAAGAGGAACAGACATCAGAGAGAAAGAAAAAAACAGTAAAGAAAAACAAAAAACCTAATCAAAAGGTCTAGACAGTGAGCAAACAGGCAGATGATCAGCCCGCTGAGCATCAACCTTAGGGAAGAGAAAAGCCTACTAGGAACAAAACCCCAAGCTCCCCCCGCCCCACCCCCCCAACCCCCTACCATTAAAGATAAATAAAAATAGCAAGAGCCCCCACCCGCAACAGGAGAACATTGTACTATAAAAGAAAACCATATAAACGGTGCATCCCAGAGGAACACATGGCTGGACACTTAAGGCATCATGAATAATAGTCCAGCATCAAGGCACCCCAAAGGCACTAGTGCCCCCATCAGAAACATAGAGAGATAAAGACCCTCCATGAGGTCGGCCCAAGGTAGCGTCTCATGGAGGAAGGTATGGTGGGGACCCCTTGGCCGCTGAGGGCGACTTGCGGGACACAGACTGACACTTCTCAGATCTAGGAGGCAATACAGAGCACAGCGGGTCGGCCATTCTGGAAGGGAGACCATAGGAAGTTCCAGGCAAGGAACTTGGGGAGGTCCAGTAGCTGGCGGAACACGGCAGTCTTGCCCCCGTGGGGAGAAATGAGCTGGAAAGGAAACCCCCAACGGTAGGTGATGGTTCTGGAATGGATTAAGTCCAACAGGGGCCTCAGGGCCCTCCTCAGCTGCAGGGTGCGCCTAGCGAGATAAGGAAACAGCGCCACTTGAGCACCCTCAAAGTCCACCGGGCCATGGTCACTGGCTGCAAGCATGATCTTGTCCTTCTCCTTGAAGAAATGCACCCGACAGATAACATCCGGGTGAGGTGCGTTGTCCGGTGGTTTCTGACCTAGGGAGCGATGAATGCGATCCAGCTCCACATGGCCCTGATAATCAGAGGTTAGCAAGGAGGAAAAAATCCTCTGGGCTGCAGAGTGCAGGTCAGGGGAGGAAACCGCCTCCGGAATACCTCTCAGCCGGATATTATTTCAGCGTTGCCGATTTTCCAGGTCTTCCTGATGAGAAAAGAGCTCCGCAATCTGGAGCGAGTGTTCCTGTAAAACATTTGAGTGAGAGTCCATGCAATCCTACAAGGCTTCATGCTGTTGATCAAGGTCAGGCCCCACTCGCCCTGCATCGCTGACTGCGGACCGGAATCTCGTGGTGGCAGCCATCTTGGCTGCAGGAGTGCTGAGATCAGGAGCGGTTTGGCTGCCGAAAAAGCGGGCAATACCACCGGGGTCCAGGTGCAAAGGGTCCACGGAGTCTCTAGGCTTCTTAGAGCGGGGCATCAGTGCGGGTGTTCGGGGTTCAGCAGATTATATAGAGGGGAAGGAGCAGGCGGGTGAGCGGAGTGGAGCAAAGCCCGTCCTCACTCCTCCATAGGCAAGCCATGCCCCCTGGTCACTAGATTTATAAGTAGGCATTTATGGTGACCTAGCTTAATCAACCTATGAATATGCTACATGCCCAGCTGCAACATCAGTGGAAAAATGTGCCACAGGATGCAATATAGAACCTGTGTGCCTCCATGACAAACTGTATCTCATCTTGTATCCAGGCTAAAGGTGACCTATAAGGTATTAGAGCCTCTTTTCTATTGTACACATTTCTCCAATATACTTATCCTTTAACCACTTACATATATCAACATTTCATTCACATATATAAAGTTTAAAGGAATACCAATGTGCACTTTTTTTCATCCTATTGTGCCCAGGCTGCAAAAAACAAACAAACATTAACTCACCTTCCTCCGTTCCCCCATTGCACCACTATAGCTCTTCAGTCCTCCGGTCCCAGTCTCATTCCTTCTTCCGAATGACCGGATCGTCACACTGCAGTCAGTGTATGGCCAGCTGCAGTGATGTCCTGCCCGGCCGGTGATACGCTGAGCACAGTGTCATGTAAGGAGCCCGGGCAGCAGGAAAAAGGTGGGGCCCAGGTTGTAGAGGCGCAACGAGGGACCGGAGGAAGGTGAGTTAATGTTTGTTTTGTTGGGGTTTTTTTTTTTGCAGCCCAGGCACAATGGGATGAAAAAAATGTTCACAATAATACTTCTATAATTTAATTCCAACAAATTCCCGGTGTTTTTTTTTTTTTTTTGGCAATGAGTATATTTAGGCTTATAATAGCAGCCACAGTCCAAAGGATTGTACTTATACCTGAAAATCCATGTTGTGTGGGCTGTTAATAGGGGGACATCCTGTTCATTCATACACAAGCCTCATTGTGTACCACAAAGCCCAGCAAGCCTTTTTGCAGGCTGATACAAAAGACAAAACACAAGCAGTGGCCTGCAGGCAAGAGTCCCGGGCCAGATGGCTACACAGCTAAAATTTTCAGGGTCCTCAGGGAGGAACTGACTGCCCCCCTACTGTCCGCCTTTAATGAGGTCTCTGATACCTCCCCCATCCCCCAATCCTTCCTCAGGGCCTTTATTACGGTAATCCCTAAGGAAAGGAAAGACCCCCTCCTGTGCCCCAGTTACAGGCCCATCTCTTTGCTGAACTTGGACGCCAAGCTCTTTGCAAAGCTAATAGCTAATAGACTGGCCTGCCATATGGAGTTCCTGATCCACCCAGACCAGGTCGGGTTCATTCGTAGTAGAGAAGCGAAAGATAACACTTTCCGGGCCTTCGCTGCCATACATCATGCGCGCCATAGCAAAATACTTCTATTTCTGTTCTCACTTGATGCGGAGAAGGCCTTCGACCGGGTGGATTGGGAATTCCTAGTGGCCACCCTGTCTCAAATTGGTTTGGGTTCCTTAATGACACAACGTATCATGGCCCTATATAGATCCCCCTAGCTCAAATTCGTATTAATGGCCAACTGTCCAAACCCTTTGAGATTTGTAATGGCACGAGACAGGGGTGCCCCCTCACCGCGCTCCTCTACGTACTCTGTATGGAGCACCTGCTCATAGCCATCCGTAATAACCCGGACATCAAGGGATTGCCCGTGTCTCGTGACCATTGTAAATGCTCGGCATTTGCTGACGATGTACTATTATTCTTGTCCTCCCCGCTCACCCCTCTACCGTCCCTGCTCTCTACTATCTCTACATTCTCCAACTACAGTAATTATAAGTTGAATCCCTCTAAGAGTGAAGCCCTGAACATCTCCCTCGAGCCTCGTTTGGTCCAATCCCTTAAGTCTCTATATCCCTTTAGGTGGCAACCGGTGTCTCCTAAGTACCTCGGCGTTCACGTCCCAGCTAATCTAACAGCCACGTTCCGAGTCAACTTCCCTCCCCTGTTACAAACGTTGCGCTCGGACCTGGCCAGATGGGAGCGCAGGGACTTCTCCTTGCTGGGCCGTATTAATGTCTTCAAGATGAACGTGCTCCCACGCCTGTTATATGTCTTTGCCTGTGTCCCCACATGTATGCCTCGCACCTTCTTCCGGGAGGTGGCTGCACTCCAGTCGGGCTTTGTCTGGGCCAACAGCCGTCCGAGAATAGCTAGAAAATTTTTATATAGACGTAAGATGGAGGGGGGGGGGGGGTGGCAATGCCAGATTGCCTCTCTTACTATCTAGCGACAATCTTGGTCCGTGTCCTGGATAGCTTTCGAATCCAAAAAGGAAAGCAGTGGGTGACATTGGAAGGCCAGTCCTGTGGCCTGGCCCCCAGAAACCTACTATGGCTGCTGGATACCCTCTCCGCCATGCATACTTCCACTGCCCTACCCCCCGTTATAGGCTCGATAGCCCAAACGTACTCAACATACCTAGCAAGATTACCTTTGCTCTCTCCGGATGGCTCTCTGGTACCCCTGTTTGGCAATAAATCGTTCCCCCCTGCACTCTCTGCCCCAACATTTCTTACCCTGAAACGGATGGATAGCCCCACATTCCACTCACTGCTACTAGCCAATAACTTGAAACCACTCCCCGACATTTTGAGAGATTCCCCTCACTCCATAATGCATTCGTTCTAATACAACCAGCTACGCCACTTTTATACCACCCACAAGGATTCCCTCCTCCTTCACCGCCCACTCACCCGGTTTGAAACCCTGTGTGTAACAGACGCGGTGGTTCCGCACGCGGTCAAAGTCTTATACTCCTTACTACTAGACGTGAACTACTCTACCCCACTCCCCTTCCGCTCTGCCTGGGAGAGGGAGTTGGGCCGTACACTATCGGACGGGGAGTGGACGCTAGCCTTTAGGTTCTGTCACAAATTCTCGATTTCTTCTCGCGCACAAGAAACCAATTATAAAATCATATCAGGGTGGTACAGAGTACCTGCTCTTCTTTCACGCATGTATCCTTCGGTCCCAGACGTATGCTGGAGATGCGGACACACAGGGGGGACCATGACACACATCTGGCTGACATGCCCGGGTCTTGTTGGTTACTGGGCCTCGATTCTCCACACAATACGTTCTCTCACTTCCCTCTCACTCCCGAAATGCTCATCTACATTACTGCTTTCCATCCTCCTGCAATACCCACTCCAACTGCGAAATTAACCCACTTCCTCCTGTTGTCCGCGAGGGTGGTCATACCACGATTATGGAAATCCTCTACTTCCCCAACGTATTCGGCCTGGCTCAAGGAAGTTTCTCAGGTGTGTCGTATGGAAGAACTGCTATCGGACTCACAGAGCCAGCTTCTTAAATTCCAATCGGTCTGGTCTCCTTGGCTACGATTCTTGTCCTCCCCGGAGTTTCAGACTAGAGGTATACCGGAGTGATTCACCACAGAGGTTGGGGTGGATGTCCAGGCTCGAGAGGTATGTGCACTACCGCAATCATTCTGTTTTCTGCCCTACCTGTTTTTCTCTCCCTTCTATCCTCCTTTTTGTTTTTCCCTCTCCCTCCCCCCCCCGTCCCATTACTGTTTCTCCACCTCCTCTCTGACCTCCTTTCTCCACCCTTATCCCTTACCATACAGCCCTTTATCTCTCGCCCCCCCCCCCCAAACATGGATGTTACACTTTTACTACCCTTTCACATCATTGCTTAATGTTACATGTGACCTCTGTTTCTATTTCCCCCCTACTGATAATGATATATGGTGATGTGGACCTTTTCCCAACCCCATACCCTTCAACTCTCCCTACATTCTACTGAAAGTGTACCCGCTCCACCTTGATATCACCAACACCAGAGAGTTGCCTTTATCTTCATAGCTCCCCATTATGATACATTGGGGGTGTATTGTATTGTATTGTATTGTATTTTACTATTCCCGCTGTTACTTGTACATGACATACATATATTCGTGTTATTACAAAACTTTAATAAACTTTACTTTGAAAAAAAAAAAAAACACAAGCAGTGAAATGAGCAAAGCTGTGCTGCAGCAGACCTGTATGATAAGTGTCAAGCCTATTGGCTGAATTTGTGCGAGGGTTGGGAGTATTCTCCGCTGGGCGTACGTGACGTTTGCGGATGGGCGTGAGGTTTGTGGCTTGGCGGGAGATTCGCTGACACTTACTGGCTGTGCGTGAGATTTGTGGCTTGGCGGGAGATTCCCTGACACTTATTGGATGGGCGTACGTGACGTTTGCGGACGGGCGTGAGGTTTGTGGCTTGGCGGGAGATTCGCTTCAGCATCAGCGTATGAAGGGGGTAAGCACTGATCTCTATGGGATTGGCTAATATTGGCCACGCTGATTGTGTTTGACGGGGCAGCGAGGCTCCGACACGGCAGCGGAGGTAAGCGTTGCCTCGAACGCTGAAATACAGCACAATACTGGGCTCCCAGCTGATTCACTCTGGCTGCTGCATGACGCGGTCGTAGTGCTTGTGGAATGGTCGGGGTCAGCGTTACGGGGTGGGTGAGTTTTCTGCTAGTTCAGCGCAGTAGCTGGCATCGGTAGCGGGTTGCACGGCTGTGTCCGTGTCATGTCCGGCCCTGCGCCCGGCCGCAGTACGGTGTGCACCAGTACTCAGTGTTTTTTCTGTACGGCTCTCTGTTTTGTCATTTCCTATCACTAAGGGCACAGATAGAATCTCGAGGTAATTGTGCTGCATGGTGTACAGGTTATGTGTGCATAGCATTTAGTTTGTGTATGTGGTTTGTACGTTATAGCGTCACTCTATTTGCGCATAGCATTTATACTATTATAAGTTCATAGCATGTATAAGGTGTGTATTCACCTTCATGACATTATGAGGTTTATGTTCATTGCATTATAATGTGATAGTTCATAGCATTGATAAGGCGTATACGTTCATTAGCGTTCACAAGGTGTAGGTGGTCATAGCATTTATAATGTTACATGTCAGCATTACAATGTGTATACGTTTTCATGCCATTAGAAGGGTATACGTTCATAGCTTTAGTATATACATTCTTGGTATTTACATGATGTATACGTTGTATAAGTTCATTGTATTTAGTTTTTTGATACGTTATAGCATTTACAGTGCGTTTGCCTTCATTGATACATTACAGTGTTTGCAGTGCGTATACGTTCATTGTATTAGGTAATCATACGTCTATTGCAGGTAGGGCATATACGTCTTTGGCATATATATTGCATATACGTTTCATAGCATTTATAGTGTGTTAACTTGATAGTGTTTTTAGTACGTACACATGATAGCGGTTCATAGTGTGTAGGTGATATGATTTGTTTCTTAGCTTTTCACGGAATTATGTCATAGCATTCATGACATTTATACTGTTCATACTCGATACTGTTTATACGCCCATGGTATTCATATTGTGCACACACTCATGGCAGTTATACTGTTCATACACTAAAGGCATTTATACTGTTTGCACGCTGTCAATATAATACTGTTCATATGCTTATGGCTTTATACGGTTCATACGCTCATAGTATTTATACTGTTCATATGCTCATAGCATTGATTTTCATACGCCAATGACTGTTTTCAGACTGTTCATATGCTCGTAGTATTTATACTGTTCATACTCTTATAGTATTTATGCTGTTCATAGGCTCACGGCATTTATACTATTCATACGCTCCTAGTATCTATACTGTTCATAGACACATAGCATTTATACTATTCATACACTCCTGGCCTCTATACTGGACACACGCTCGTAGATTTATTTTTTATTTTTTTACTTTCATGGCATTTCTACTGTTCACAAACTCATGGCATTTATATTGTCATGAGCTCATGGCATTCATAAGGTCATCCGCTCATGGCATTTATATGGTTCTTACATTTATAGCATTCATACTGGTCATACCCTCATGACATGTATATTGTTCATATGCCCATGACGTTTATTCTGTTCTTACACTCATAGCATTCATAGTGTTCACACGAGCATGGTTTCACACGGTCCATACGCTCCCGTTTGTTCATACATTCATAGCATGCATGCGGTATGGGCACTCATGGTGTTTTGTGCTGCACACGCGCTTGTGCATTAAGTGCAGGCACTCAGAGCATTTATATTGTGCATGGCATTATACAGTTTTATATGCTTATAGTATTGCGGTTGTTTTCCCATCATTCCTGACACGACGGCAAGGGGTTGCACTGTGTAGTTGTTGTTACTGACACTCATTCAGAGCACAGCGTCATGACAAGTAGGTGGTTTTATACCCCTCATATCTGCCACATCTGCAGGGGGATACGCGGCATAGTTGTTGTTACTGACACGTTTTTAGAACAACAACATCACGACACATAGGCGGTTATATATCCGCTATACCTGCCATGTTGCAGGGGGATACACTGCATAGTTGTTGTTACTGACATGTTTCAGAGCAACAATATCAAGACACGTAGGTGATTGTATACCTACCATACCTCCCACGTCTGCAGGGGTATACACTGCGCAGTTGTTGTCACTGACACATCTTCAGAGACATCACAACATATAGGTGGCTGTAAAGCCTTTATACCTAACACGGCTGTAGGAGGATGCTCTGCGGAGTTGTTGTTACTGACACGATTTCAGAGCAACAACATCATGGCATATAGGGGACGCATTCTCTTCATACCTACCACACCCGAAGTAGGATGCATGGCGTAATTATTGTTACTGACACACTTTCAGGGTTATAGTTTCATGACATATAGTTGGTTATAAAAAAAGAAATGGTTACGCAAGACCGGTCACGTCTACAGGCACGATGCTTATGAAAAGACCTGTCACGTCTACAGGAACGATACTTATGTAAAGACCTGTCACGTCTACAAGCATGATGGTTACGAAAAGACCTGGTGAATTCTCAGGCTCGGTGGTTCTCGAGTAGACGGAGGGTTACAAAAGGATCTGTCATGTCTATATGCACAATGGCAATGAAGGTATCTGTCACTCGCGGTAGGATGTCATGTAGTTTGTTATTGTGTGTAATGTTGATAACAGTTTATTTTTTCCTCTTAATAGCAAGGACTTTGATGTCTTCACGTTATTTGACAGGTATCTATAGGTTCACTCTTGCCATGACATCACAACTAAGTATGTTAAGATGCATATTCGGCTAGTATGTCAACCTGGTCCTGTTTTCAATGCCAGCTCGTTTCTTTCAGAATAGGCGGGGCTATCATGGCTCCTTGGTTTTAAGCATCGCCTACTAAGACTGCAGATCCTACTTTTTTTGCCTTTTGAGTTAAAGTCAAAAATGGGTTTTATGTTAGTTATTGGGGTATTGGTTTATGATTAAGAATGCTGCTATTTATCCTACCAGGTTTACTTTTTGTCCTCTAAAGGCGTGCCCTCTGTCGCGGTTATGGGCACAAATCTGACCGCTTTGTTAAGTCTACATTTTGCATACAGGTAGGTATGTATCGTTGTAATCACAAGCATGAGAGTGAAGCCCTGAGCACAAGTGTTAAGCCTATTGGCTGTATTTGTGCGAGGGGTGGGAGTATTCTCCGCCCCCCCGCACTTCTAGGCGTGGTGTTGGGAGTTGTGTAATAGGGGGTATATAACGCCCTGACACTTACTGGCTGGGCGTACGTGACGTTTGCGGACCCTCGCAACCCTCCCTTTTCTCAATTCATTCATTACAGGGCATGCCCTCTAAAGGCGTGCCCTCTTTCACGGTTATGGGCACAAATCTGACCACTTTGTTAAGTCTACATTTTGCATACAGGTAGGTATGTATGCATTGTTGTAATCACAAGCAGGAGAGTGAAGCCCCGAGCACAACTATACATATAAAAAGTACCCTAAACACAGCATAGCACTTTACTCTGCAAACACTGTTAACATCTGTTTGTTTGGGATATATTAGCACCTTACAAGGGGGTGCATTCCACAGGGATCAGCCCTGCTAATACATTGTTTGTGAATATAATATTGGTTTCAGCAAACACCGGTTAGATCTGTCTGTTTGGGACATAGCAGCACACTAAAAAGCATCTGGATCCCATTAGCCTTCTCAAGCAGCTGTACATTTATATGTTTTTGAGAAAATCAACATGTGTTATACCTACCTGCTTGTAAGAAAACAAACCTACAAATCCAAACTATCCTACAAAACTATGTTTGGTAAAGGAAATGTTGGATGGGGTAGAGGTCAGAGACCCCAGCCATGTCTTCTTGCAGTAAGACATTGGTGCCAGTACCAGCACCATTACAGGAAGTGGCAACAGCAGCAATGTGCCTGTTGGTAGTAACAGCAGCCACATCAGCCATCCCAAGATCTCCCTGCCAGAGGCTATGCTGTTTCAGTGGATGATCAGGCTGTCAGTTGATTCCTTTGTGTCTACAGTCACATGGCACGGTGGAACTGTTCGTCTAATATTAATAACTCTTTATAAAGCACACACAGATTCCACAGCGCTGTACACTCAAATTGGTCCCTGTTCCCATTGAGGCCTACAATCTCAACCTATCAGTATGTTTTGGTCAGATAAGCTGTGTTTCCTTATCTCTGTCTTTGCCTCCCACTACTACTGCTACGCTGGAAGATAGCACTAGCCACAGAGAGGAGTTGTGTGAGGAGCAGAGTCAAGCTTTGGAGTGTGTTGCCAAGGTGGTGGAGGTTGAATCAGAGGCTGAACGTAGCAAAGCGGGACTGGTGGGAGTAGGCGTGGTTATGCAGAGGGGAATAAGAAGGCCATGATCAAACATCAAAGGTTCTTATCAAGGGGAGTGGTGGGGATGATCAAGAAGAGCTTAAAGAGGAGGACGTCAGCGGGCCTTTAGTTCTGAGCAGCTCAGGCGCAAGTGACGGTGACACTTGTGCTGGATCTGAAGGTTTGAGAAAAATTTTTTCTAGTACAGTGGCACAGTTGGGTGGTGATATACCTAGCTAAATACTGTATCCTGCTGTGTCGAAATTCTTTACTATTTTACCACATGCAGGAAAGCAGGCACAGTGCCATATTTGCAGAGACAAAGTAAGGTACAGACAGAATCCGAATTTAGGAATTCAGCTTCTACGTCAGCACATGGAGAGCCATCACAAAGCCTTGCTAGAAGTATGCCTAGTCCACCAATGCCTGGTGTCTGGTGGCTACAGCTAACTGTGAAGAAAAGAAAAAAACGATCCAGCACTGAAGAAATTCATAGCTTTATTAGATCCTCTTAAAACCAGTGTGGTGTCCCGGTACCGCATCCTATACGGTAACTGTTTATAGGTCCCCATAGCCAGAGTCCCTAGGACGTCAGGGTCCTTTTGTTTAGTCCACCATTAGTCACCTCCCACCCCTATAGTTATTGCTCTAATCATATGCTCTTTATTTGTGGAAGTCTAACTGTATAAAATGTATATAAATAGTTAATTACCTGTGAGAAGCGTAGAAGGACCTGCGGGTCACGTGATCAGGTAAACGCTATGGTATTTTTGCATGAGGACCTTTGGAGGTCCTTGTGACGTAATGCACTCATTTCCTTTGTGACGGTGAGTGACAGATGGCTGGACCAATCAAAACGGCCCCGCCCCTGCCCATATAAGGGCGTGGCAGTCATTAATCTCTCTCTTGTTCCTGTGCAGCCAAGCAGTAAGCATCTCTCTTGGTTCCTGGCTGTTGACGAGAAAGGATCTGCGCTGCTGTCATCAGTGAGTCTAGGCCTTAGCCTTGCTGCGACGGCTGTTCTATTCCTAATTGTGAGTGTATCAATCCCTAAACACTCTGCACCGGACCTTATCTATCCCCTAAATCTGGACGGATCTTCGCAATATACGCTGAATTCAGAGACTATTGTCCAAAGTCAAGGTCTGCAACATCTGTCAGTCATTGAAGTATATAGAGACTGTTTAATTGAGACTGTTACTACTCTGTGGATGTACGACAAGCCGTTAAGTAAAGTTTATGCAAGTTCAAATTCAACTACCTTGTGGACCTTCAGTCTTTATTCCTATGCACCTATTGTTACTGGGAAGGGCGGCGATAGGCCGGAGAATCATCTCAGCATACTAGCCTTCAGCCTGGCGTCACGAACTATAGGGTTAACATTAACCCCTGATATACCAAAGCAAATCCCTGACTGTACTACCCCTACCCCTGAGGCTTACCACACCAGCATGGCAACACACACTTCACATGGTCTGAACAATCTTGACGCGTTTCAAGCGCATGCACTCTTTGTCAAAAGATACGTTCTATAGTAACCAGCACAAAGAATTAGGTAGTGCTCCAGATGTATTCAATTAGTTAAAATTACTCTGATAACAGAGTTGAAATAGTTACAACATGGGGTTAAAACCAAAAATAGAACTTTCAATCCTATTCAAGCAACCTGGTTTCATTGGACAAATGTAAACACATTTTGTACAAAAATGTTTGAACAACAAATAACCATATCATGCCAAAAATGTAGTATGTTCATGTAAGAAGATATGTATGAACGTAACAACAAAGAAAAAAAATAGTTATTCTAACATTAATTATAATTGTTGATTTGTAACGTATTCTTGTATTCATGTTGTGGTTCATTCTTTATATTCAAACTACTAAATTTAGTAATGAAAAATAAATTCTCTCCTTAGACTGAGACCGTGTGACATTCTGGAATTCTGTGAACTGCCAAAATGCCTCACGGTCAATGAGTTTTCGTTGTATATCTCCACCTCTGATGTTCATATGTACTTTTTCTATGGCAAACACTCAAATCAAATTTATGTTCCTGTTATGTTCTTGTATGAAATGTAATGAGGCGCTGGAGCGATTTCTGATGGTTGTGTTGGGGATGTAATTTACATGTTCCAAAAATCGGGTTTTTAGTTTGCGTGTAGTGCAACCAACATATTTCTTGGAACACGCTTGACATTCAATAACATAAACACAGTTGGTGGTATTGCTATTCAAATAAGATGTGATTGCATAAGATATAGTCTTGTCAGCATTGTGAAAATTCTTACACACTTTAACAAATTTACAAGTGCGGCATACAGTGGAGCCGCAATGATAAAAACCTGTGGTGCATAACCAATTAGAAGTTCCCTGGGATTGGGAAGTAACTATGCTGGGAGACAGTAAGTCACCTAAAGTAGTCTTTTTGAAACAATACGACATCCCTTTTTGAGCATCTCCAACATGCAGCAGATGTAAATTGAAGATGTAAATTGTTCTGAATAATGCGTTAAACTTCTTTGAATTGAGGCGTGTAAGTGACACTAAAAAACGGGAATGGACATGTGACAAGAATTACAGTTTTTTCTGCGGTTATGGTTTGGATTTCTACCTAGTAAATCGTTTCTGTCTTTCCTGATAACACATTGGTATGCAGTTTGTAAATGTTTAGTTGTGTAACCGTGTAAATGTAATCTGGAAGCTAGTTGTATAGATTCCTGTTTGAATTCTTTAATATCAGAGCAATTGCGTCTAAGTCTAGTCATTTCTCCCATTGGAATGGCTTTTATTGTGTGTGGGGGATGATTGGAATTCGCACATAATATAGTGTTGTCTGAGAGAGGTTTGCAGTAAGTGGAAGAAACGATGGGGTGGCCGACACTACCCCTCAAACGCAATTCCAAGAAAGCCACACTGTCAGAATGGAGCTCAAATGTCAATTTGAGATTGAATGGATTTGAATTGAGATAGTCGACAAAAAGTGATACGGGAGAGACGTCCCCCCCTCCAAATTAGGAGCAGGTCATCTATGTACCTCCCGTACCACTTTATGTGACTAGAAAACAGGTTAGAAACTGTGTAAATATAAAACTCCTCCCAGTGCGACATTGTTAGATTTGCAAATGAAGGGGAGTGTCAGGCCCCCATTGAAACTCTAGATTGTAAGAAGAATGTAGAATCAAATGTGAAGAAATTGTGTGTAATCAAAAACCAGGTTACTTTCAGGATAGAACAAATCAGATCTGAAGTATAATGACTGTACTTGCCTAAATGAAATTGGAGGGCATCCATGGCAACCTCCCATGGAATACTCGTGTATAACGATGTGACGTCACAAGTAAGCTAACTGTACCTCACCACTGCCTGTTGTCCGCTGGAAACAGTTAACATTAGTCCCAACTGTCCACAATCATGCGGTACAGAAAGCAAGCCACTTCATGCATGAAGTACAAAATTTGACAAAAGTAAATTCTATAAACTCCTGCTGTCCGCTGCCTACTACCAGTCCTTGTAGTCTGCCATCACCCTTCCTGATGCTTATTCCAACGAGCACATCTCTGAGACCTGCACAAGTACTCCAGGAATGTCTGACGGCATGATCTATCAAAATTTGCTTTTTTATTTTATTTTGCCCCACCCAGGCCTGGCTGGAGGTTGCACCATTAAAAGTTATAGTGGTTTACTATGGTGAGTTGTAGTAGACTGTGTACAGCAGAATTTAAAGAAGATAATTTTTAAAAATTTTGCCCCAGCCAGCTGGAGGTTGCACCAACAACCGTCATGGCATAGTGGCTTACTGGAGGAAGTTGTAGTAGCCTGTGTACAGCAGGGTTAAGAAACCTGTTTTATTGACAAATTTTGCCAGCCAGGCGGCCAAGGCCTGGATGGCTGGAGGTTGCACTAGCAAGGGTGATGTATAGTTGTTTACTAGTGTGAGTTGTAGTAGCCTATGTACAGCAGGAGATTAAGAAACTTTTTATTTTTTTCCTGAAGATTTCCAGCCAGGCAGAATAAAAAAATTTAGAAGGTTGGCTGAATTAAATATTAAATTCTGCAGATGTCAATCATGGGAAATCACAACACTAATGGTAAAGACAGTTTCCATTAAGTAGAGAAATAACTGTGCAAATTCCTATGCAGTGAACTTTTCTACATGTGGCTTCAGGCTACCACAGTTAAATACAATTTATAGGGGTTGTCTGGAGGAAAAATTCGACAAGGCGGCTTGGGGTGGTGTAAAAATAATTATACTGTACTCCCCTCCTCTGGTCCCCCGCAGATGACATACCAATGCTACTTGTTCCCCACTAGTCACTGCCTCATTCTGGTTCCTGATGATGTGACAACTCCATAAGAGTTCAGTGATTGGCTGAGCAGGGCAGTCCCTTTGGGGTAGGCACATCACAAGAATCAGGAAGAAGCAGTGAGTATGAATGTTGGCGCAAAAACGGCTCAGAGCCATAGGAGGTTAGTATGACTTGTTATTTTTACACCACCCAGCCTTTTTCCATGGACATCCCCTTTCAGTCTATGGCAAGTAAAGGAAAATAGGGTTCCAACATATCACACATTTACAGGTGAAAGATAGCGTAGATAATATCCCCATAATGTAACAAGCAATGTTGTCCCAATAAGTAAGTCAGTCAATGTTTTTAAGGGGCAGCTACAGTACTGCTGAAAGATAGTCACATAGAGTCCCTATAAGAGTGACAACTATATAGTGTGTTATGAATAGCAGAAATGCTCTGTTCAATTGTTTCTATTAGAGTTGATCGAGCCGAGCCCCCGAACCCGGATTCAATCAAAACCTCAGGGGGCTTGCAGCGTGCCGAAAGTCGGACATTATTAGGTTCAGCTCTCACGGACCTGATAATGTCAGGGCTGAGCTGTGCTTGCAGCTATGGTGGTGGTGGGGGTGTATACATTATACAGGCATCTATATGGCTGTATAATGTACACAGTGAAGATAGTGACATTGACCATGACATCATCACTAGATGGGGGGGGGGGGACCAGCGACAAGATGGTAAGTATCACACTCTTCACTCTATACATTATACAGCCATATAGATGGTTGTATAATGTATGCACCCCCCCGAGGAGTTAACTAGGGCTGATCAGCAGTGTTAATTAACTTGTTCCTTGTTGTACATAGCACTCAGCCCAACAAGATGTTACTGTAAACCAGCGGATTTGCTGGTTTGCTGTGGTATAAGGGTTAAGTTGCACTGCCGATTCAAGTTCGCGAACCAAACACTTTCAGAAAGTATGACAAGAAATTATAATTATATTATTTACAGATAATGCCCCTTGTAAAAGGGACCATTTTCACATATGCAGGTGTTGGAAGCTGAAGAGCTGTGCCTTTCTTTACAATTTTGGGGGTACAAAGAAAGAAAAGTATCCAACATGACAATATTACACACTAAATATTCAAACAGAATGTGAGGATCCTGCCAGTCTATATTTTAACACCTTTAGGAAAAATGTTATCTCATATATTTTTGGACCCACTCACTTTTGTATGTACAGTATTAAAGAAGACATAATAAAGAATAAAAAATTTATTTTTTTCCACTTTTTAGGGTTGGGTCTTTATAGAGGCTTAGACGAGCCTTTTTTAATTATATTTTCCTAGCAACAGGTTAGATGTATGTCCTCCTGGAATATTTGATATTATTTGTACAGTTTTTTAGTCGGTTCTTAGTTTATTATTGTTTAGTCCTTGTGTTTGTATTTTGAATTTACGTCTAGTTACAGTTACACAAAGGTGCACCCTATCAGTCAGATTAGATTAGACAACTAAGAGAAAAGGAAGAAGACTTAATATAGTTCCCCATAGCCAGTCCTGTCCAGCCCCACATATGCCCCAACAGAGAGGCACCTTTGGTTATTGAGGCCGGAATATTCCACACAGACATTCCACTACAGCAGAGTACCATTCATTTCAATGGGATTCTACTGCACTGTGCACATGGGGGTACTTGGAAATGCATTGCCTTCTATGAGAGGGCGCATTGCCAAGCAGTCTTAGTATCTGCCAGATTGTGAAAATGTGTGGAATGTAAACATACCCTCAAGGTGAAAGTTGTGATGAAATTCCCAGTGAACTTGGTGGCTGGGAGTGACATTCTGCAGGATAAAAAATTTAAAGGGGTATTCCAGGCAAAAACTTTTTTTTATATATATCAACTGGCTCCGGAAAGTTAAACAGATTTGTAAATTACTTCTATCAAAAAATCTTAATCCTTCCAATAGTTATTAGCTTCTGAAGTTTTCTGTCTAACTGCTCAATGATGATGTCACTTCCCGGGAGCTGTGCATGATGGGAAAATATCCCTTGCATGATGGGAAAATATCCCCATAGGAGCTGGACAGCTCCCGGGACGTGAGTCATCAGAAAGCAGTTAGACAGAAAACAGCAACTCAACTTCAGAAGCTAATAACTATTGGAAGGATTAAGATTTTTTAATAGAAGTAATTAACAAATCTAAAAAAAGTAGCCAACCCCTCTAGGCTAGCATCAGTTGCCTGATACAGTGATGTAATGGTAAAAATGATGACTGGATCGTGCTTCAATTATAATATAAAAGTGCAAATTTATTACCCAATATAAAATACATATAAAATATAATGTAAACAATAACTCCTCGAAACATAAGGGCCCTTGTGCCGAGGAAAATTACAATATAAAACTTATACACACACCAATAGCTAGCATTGAGAATTTTTTTAACAATGCAATATGACTTTAAATCCGGCCTCCGATATTTCAAAATGGGTTAAATGTCCCTTAAAAGGTATGGATTCCAATTATTATACGTAAGGTATGTCAAGTCCCATATAGGATATAGATTCCAAATTTTAAACGTAGAATAGGTAAATTATAGTTACCAGTCTGCAATACATCCCGATAGAAAGTCACCTTGAGTTGAAAATGTGGAGTCTGCACGATTAGGTGGTACCAGACGCTGGCATGCGTCCTCGCGGCGGTCTGCCTGCCACAGACCAGCTGTAATAATAACCGCTTGCTGATGTTTCGCTGCAGATGGTAACCACACGATGTATCACAACACAAGGTGTAGGTATACAGCCCTCTTACCTTGGCTAGTTAATTGTGAGCTGCACATCCCCAGTATTTTACCTAATTTACAAATCAGTTTAACTTTCCGGACCCAGTTGATATATAAAAAAAAGTTTTTGCCTGGAATACCCCTTTAAAAGGATGTAGCACTAAAGCAGCATCATGGCCCCTTCATGTCTTAGTATCTCTTTTTTGCTGTCTATGGATTCATTTTTATAGCTTTACAACTGCCGCCCTACTATAGTACAATGTAAGGGGAATATACACTATAGTACCTGTTGAGTAACTGTGTAGTTGTCATAACATCCACTAGATGGCAAACTTCCACCAAGTACATATCCTACAATAATCTATATGTGAAACATTCAGAATAGTTTTTTAGTGATGTTCATATATTACAGCTTGTGTTGTAATATCTAAAGAAGCCATTTTTATTTTGTTATATAATAATCATAACAATGTGATAATCTAATGTAGTAGGTTTTTGGGAGCACCCCCTAGTGTCTCTGGGGTCCCTTATCCTAGCTACCTCATTACACCTGACAGGCGGATCCTGAGCCTCCGCTATCTGGGAGCTGGGGTACATGTCTGCGGCAGTGCCTCCACCCAGTGGAGCAACCGGGGTAGGGATGAAGGGTCCCACTGGGAACATACTTGGTACTATGAGATTGACACAGCCTAATGTGAACTAACTTTATATAGTAAGTAGCAAATGAACAACATACATAAGATAATAAAATAGTGTAACACAGATAGGAATGCAATGTGGATTTTCCTCACCCACCAACTAGCACACCAGCGGCCCACCCCCTTATCTTCGCCCTAATGGCTGTTGGTGCACATAGGAGTGTTGGGGCCCTTATAAGTCATGCTCCACCGAGTCACTGAAGCAGCCTGAACTGTGTAATATCCGCCACTGGACCTCAGAGTCTTTACTTTGAGTGAGGAGACTGACGCCCTGTAGTGGAACAGGGAAGAGGCTTCATCTTACCCTCAAAACACCATTAACCAGATCAGTCCAGCAGCAGTCTCCTGTAACTGTATTCACCAGACATCTGGACTCAGTGCTTGTCTCTGCCAGCAGGTCTATCTCTCATCTAGTGTGGTCCTGTGTGAAGCAAGTTCTCAGCTAGGTGCTGTCTCTGTTGTGCAGTCTCTCACAGCTAGAAGCACGTCTTTTCTCTAGCTAAGCTTGTAATCATCTGTGCAAATCCTCAGGGCACAGAACCTGTGTGATGTCACAATCATGTGACCAAAGTCTCCACCAATCAGCATTTTCTCTCATGAAATGGCTGCTAATCATGTGATCACAGCACCAGTCACATTAGCAGCATGCTAGTTAATTTGTGGTCCCCATCCGCCATCTACTGGGCATTTCAGATAATGCAGCTAACTCCACAGGTTACACTAATAATAATAATAATAATAATAATAGTAAAAATAATAATATAAATAAATAAATTGAGTTTATTCAGGCCCTATACCTGTTAAGGTTCTGTACCGCAGTTTCACCCCATGCTAAATTGTTCAAGAGAAAAACCATCAAACAATTACAGACAGTAAGACTATCTGTAAAATCTGAATGGATCAGAGCAGTTTTTGAGATATGCAACATAGAAGATATAATTAACATTGCATATCCTTGCAGATTGCCCTGTTCTTTATCCAAATTTCCCAAAAAGATATATATTAAACCATTTCTGATTACACAATCCCTTACTGCAGTGTTTTCCAAACAGTGTGCCTCCAGCTGTTGCAAAACTACAATTCCCAGCTTGCCCGACTCTCTATTTTTGCAATAGCTTGAGGCACACTGTTTGGAAAACACTGCCTTAATGTAAGTAAAAACTGATATATAAATCTAGGTGGGACCCTAAGGGGCTCTGTGCTATGTCCAACAATTACCAGACAGTATTTTGCTTTAAAGGTGTCCTCCACTCCCTAGCATTCTGAACATTTATTTCCGAATGCTGGGTGTGGGCTCCGGGGGTCACCATGTCCTAAACTAAATGTTCTGAATGCTGGGGAGTGGAGTATCCCTTTGAAGGATCCTTTTGTTTTAAGGCGGGAGGTGACTTATTTCTCTCCCCCACATCGGTCGTCCCACTCATTGCAGCACAGCACAACCTGACACACAAGCTATGGATCTGCATCATGGCAAATGCCTGCACATGTGCACCAGTAACATCATTAGGGGGCTGGCTTTATATACTGTAGACGAAGCAGCCAAGACCCCTTTCAGCACCTGACTTGTGATGTATTGTCTTGGGCTGCACACCAAGCTTGGAAAGGCCATAGGCAACACTCATTTTGTAGACTCCAAAAAACTTTCAGAAGAACTTCTGGGAAAAAGAAAGACAAAGAAATTTGATGCCAGCCACCAAACATGGTAAGTGAAGTATATTAGTAACTAAAATAACTTTGCTGCCCCTGTCTTTCATTTGAAGAACCAAAAATCCCAGAATACCCCTTTAATTGATTTGATCTGCCATGAATTCTGCACCCCCATGGTTGTTATATGCCAAGGCAGTTCTGTCAAGCAGAGGTATTATATACTGAACATGTGCATCATAGAAACGAGTCAAGTCTAGTAGGTAACTGAGTACCACAAATCCTATCAAGACTAAAATATTTGTTTTTAGCACATTTGTCCATTAAATCAATATGAATTAGGTAGCACCCTGCTGGCTCTGCAGTCTCTCAGTACATCATGCTGGGGATATAATTATTGCTCAGTAGGATTTCCTTTTTAGTTTTTGTAATTAATTTGACAAAACAAAGACTTCACTCAAGTTATTCGCTGCTTAAAAGGATAATGGGGGAGATTTATCAAAACCTGTGCAGATGAAAAATAGAGCAGTTGCCATAGAAACCAATCAGATCACATCTTTAATTTTTAAAATGGCCTCTGAAAAATAAAAAAAGCGATCTAACATGTTGCTGTGGGCAACTGCTCCACCCTTCCTTTGCACGGGTTTCGATAAATCCCCCCCCAAATTATTTTTTAAATATTTGAAGTTTTGATTAGTGGTCTGGGTGCTGACTCCCATTTTTCTTCCATAAGTCTTTCAATTACCCATCTACAGGGCTATACAAGGACCAATTGCACTTTGTTAGAATATCACTCATTTTACCATGAAATCTATGGTGAAACCCCCCAAAATTATTTATGGGGTGAAATTGAAAAAAAGGGATAAAGCGATCTTAGCTCCTGAGCTCGCTTCATATTCCCTGATGATACATCCACCATATATATGCTGCATGTGTCATCTATGGGTTAAATGGGCATTGTCAGATCTAAAAAAAAATTGTATTTGTTGTACATCTTGGTAGAACATTAATTTTTCTGATATACATGTAGAATAGAAAATTTCATAGAATTTTTTTTTTTTTAGAAATCATGGCTTATAAAAAAAGACCAATAGGGGTCCTCATACCATCCAGAACATGATCCTGTACAGCTGCAGCATCATCTTTGTCCAAGCTGAAGGACAGGGATGAAGAAACTCCTGTAAGTGAGGGAAGGACTAGAATTCCTCTGTTCTCACTCTTGTCTGACTGCATCATAAAAACAGAGAGTAGGGGGCTAGAGAGCAGCCTACAGTGATTGGATGAAGAGATCCAGTACTGCACAGCAGAGTCAGGTGGGAAGATGAGTTGTGCAGAGTAAGGACACGACAGAATGACCAACCAAGTGTGCAACAAATATATATATATATATATATATATATATATATATATATATATATATATACAGTATATATAAATGATATGTGTATGATCATGATTAAATCCTGAGTAACGTGTAACATTTTTTGTGGGCTATGACAGGTACTCTTTAAATAAAGGGATAGAAGCTGCAAGCTGAGCATGGTGCCTATTTTAGCTCTCCTTTGCTTTCCTCAGAGAGCCAAGCATGCCATGTACAAATTCCTAGAAAATCTTTCTATGAATCTGTGTGACAGCCCAAAGAGAAAACAGAAAGAACCAAAAGAGGAAACCAATGAGTTGCCTGAGACTTGTAGTCCTTGCGTTGGTCATGGTCTGAATCAATTCAAAACAATCACAGAGGACAGAGGGCTTCCTCAGGACACTCCTGGAGCTTGCATAGTGACAAGGACATAGCACTGAAGATGGTGGTATCTGTAGTTCCCTGTGTATGTCACCTGGGTGATGGTGTCATGTGGGGGCCTTTTGTGGTCATGTGCAATAAGGATGGTCAGACACTGGTGTCAGACACACACGTTTTACCTTCCATTTATTGTTTTTGGGAGAAACAGGAATGGTCCCCTAAAAAAGGTTAAAAAAAATCTGTATTAGAAACTTTTTTATTTTGTTTTATTGTCTGCGATCCATTGATGTTATTTGTAATCAAAAATGATTGGTTGGAATTCAGAGAAAAAGCTAATCTGACTTGGCTGGTGGCATACACTTAACCCTGACTTTTAACAACACTCACTTATGTCTATGTTATTTTTATTAAGTATCTCAAGTAGAAATGAATTATTGATATTTTTTTTAACACGACTTAAGTCGTTTCAGTTTAATGGAATGGAAAATAACAGTGACATAAAAAGATTAATATAAAGAGTATTGAATGCAGCATGCTGGGACCCTAATGTGTGAGGGTCATTTCTGGTCACAAAGCACTTCCACTAAAAGGTTTTACAAGATGGATATTTCTCAGTGAATTGAACACATAAGAAAGAGTCTTGTGTGAGTTTTATGTACCAGATCAAATCATAACCTTACAACCCCTATCCATGCTCAAATGTGTTCACAGATATGAGATCAGCCCAAGCCCAAGAAGTGCTGAAACACAAGGGGGGGGGGGTCCATTCTCGACTAGGAGGCTATTAGGAGCACTAGGTGCAATTACAACGCCAACTAGTGACTTGAGATATTCATTTCCATACAGCATGCGCTGCAATGAAAGTTCAATACCAGGAGAGATGATATTCACACAGCCCTAGCAAAAGTTTCTAATGTATTTTAACCCATTTAGAACCCAGCCAATTTTTATTTTTGAGGATCTGTTTTTTTTTCTTCCTGGCCTTCTAATAGACATAACTCATATTTTTCCATCTAAAGACCCATATGAGGGCTAGTTTTTGCGTCACCAATTATACTTTGCAATGACATGAAAGAGGAAAGGAGTTCACTAGGCACTGCTAGCCATCACTAGGCACTGCTAGCCATCACTAGGAGCCATCAGTCAAATACAAAGTCCAATGCAAATCCAAGTCAAGGAATAGAAGAATGCACTCACCACCCAATAATGCTGTTCATCTGCGTCGATCTATATCGTTAAACTTGATCGCGTACTATATAGCTAGATCAGCAGGATAACAGCAGGGTGATCGGGTGCTCATGCAGGGGAGGAGAAAACAGATGACAGACTGATTCACGCCATTTGGACGTTTCTTCCGGTCTAGTTTTGCTACAGGTGAGTAGTAGAGATGAGCGAATTTTTGGAAAATCCAATTCGGCCGATTAGCGAATTTTCGGAGAAAAATTGGTTCGATCCAAATTTATTCGCAGAGAATCGCTAGTAAAAACGGCTATTTCCGTGCTACAGTGAGCCTCAATACGGGTGTAGAACACTTTTCCTTGTCTGGATGTGGCGGCAGGGTTGGGAGACCATATGGGGTCACAATTGAAGTGAATTAACCTCTTTACTCAACAGCCTGTTTTGACCTTAATGACCAAGGTAAATTTACAAAATCTGACATGCGTCCACTTATTTGGTAATAACTTTGAAACGCTTTTACTTATGAAAGCGATTCTGAGATTGTTTTTTCGTGACACATTGTACTTTAAATTAGTGGTAAATTTTGATTGATATATTTAGTGGTTTTTGTAAAAGAAAACATTTTGCGAAAAAAATAAAAAATTTGCATTTTTCTAGATTTGATATTTTCTGCTCGTACGATAAATAGCCATGCCACATCAAATTAATGATTAATTCACATCTACAATATGTCTACTTTATGATCCCATCATTTGATAAACATTCTTTTACTTTTTTAGAATGTTAGAGGGTTTATAAGTTTAGTAGCAATTTTCCAGATTTTCAAGAAAATAGCAAAATCTGATTTTATGGCGATACCAAATTTATATACTTTTTTAAATATTTTAGTTCATTTATGGCATAAAAACTATTTTTTGTTAAAAAAAATCATGTTTATATGTCGCCGCATTCTGTGAGCTGTACCTTTTTTATTTTTTCACCTACGCAATTGTGTGAGTACTCTTTTTTTGTGGGACATGTTGATGTATTTGGGGGACTATTTTTGGGCATGTATTATACACATATAAAATTTATTTTATTATTTTTTATATATTTTTTCAATTTTTTTTCACATTTTTCACATTTTTTCTTTTATTCTTATTCACATTTTTTCACCTTTTTTTTATTGTTTCCACTTTTTTACACTTACACATCTGTACTCCATTGAATTATGCCTATGTCTATGTCTGTCAGTACTGACAGGCATAGGATAGATCAGTCTCTGCCTTAGATATGGACTGAGCACTCATGTTGCCATAAGCACCGCCCATCACTCTTTACTATTCATGAATCATTGTGCGGCTGTAGCAGGATGTTTGAGGTCCGGGACCTCCATTTCCGGTCCGGTGACCTCCACTTCCTGTCTGCGGACTGGCCCACGAACGGAGCACATTGGTGTGCACTCACAAGCGTGTATATGATTTCAGGATAGTTATGGAGGTATGTCCAGCCTCTTATATTTCGCTCCTACCCACACATTAAGGTAATTAAATGCGCTGTCCGTGATTGACCATTCGCCAACATTTATACTGCTCCTCACACCCTGATAGACACACCCCCTGACGAAGCCATTGTATAAGAAAACGCGTTTGGGGTAAGAGGTGAGAGGTACTCCATAGGTGCTCTGGTCATGTACTTGTATGGTTCACATATGTTTTATATATACTTTTGTACTGTATTTCCTTGCACCTTCTCATTGTAGCCATTAGTATTGATTCAGGCATATGCTTGAGACTACACAACATGTCTCCTGCGTATGCCTGTAGAACATGGCAGTTCCTCAGTGATTTGCTAGCTTAGTCTGCCATTATTGGAGGTACCGTATATCTTTCCCAGACATTGGACTTCGCATTTTTTCTATATGTTTACATGAGTCTTTAACTTTGTATGCGTACTCTCATTTTCTTCTCTTCTACTTGAGTCTTTGTGGTACATTTACATATATGTGATTTTTATATGTTTTTATAAGTATTTGTTGTACCCTAATAAAATGTGTCTACATTTCTTCTAATACTGTTGTTGTATGGTCTCTCTTTTGGTGTATATAGCTTATGTTGGCCATATGATATTGGTTATATAATTTTCTCTTTGGTGACATGACTTAACATTGCAACATCATAGTTCACTCACAACATTCTGTATCCTACAGGTGCCTAAACACCTTACATTAAAATTGGGTGAAATTTAACAACAAACCATAACTATAGATGACCAACGACAAACTGTTATCATCCGAACAGAAATCGTCTGTATGTATAATTTTCAGGTGACTATGAGACGAAAGATCCTCCTAGAAGAAAAGATCTTTTTTTCATTGACTAAAATCTGTATGTCTGTGAAACAACTGTTCATCAGCTGATCATTTTTCAACAATTGTTCAATCATCAACCTATGTGTACGGCCACTTTAAGCCTATCGAAAGGCCAGATTTATAGAGCAGCCAATAGAGAGAGCTGTTGGTTGAACCTGAATGAGCCATTAGCTGACAGTTATCTAAAGAGTATAAACACAGCTGAAGAATAAACACTGTTGCAGTTGGAATACTGTAGCCATGCATTGTTAATGTGATCAAGTATGTAAAATAATAATGTACTTAGGAACTAAAACCAAGGTTATAAGAAGACCTAAAATAGATAACTCTCTAAATGAGGATGTTGATGTTGTGTTCACTTCTCCAAACTGTAGCGACAATAATGAACTGTCTTAAAACCAGTGGTCACTACCCAGTTGTGGCTTCTATTTCCCATCTTTCACAACATAATCATGAATCATAGGCATGTAATGGAAAACATCCTGATTGCTTTTATTACTTTTCATCATTTTTTTCTTACATGATTGCAATGTCCCCTTTTCAATGTATCAGGTGTCTGAGGGCAAAATAAAGGACAATGTGAATGAGTCATGTAACGTTTGATTCTCAATGGAATAAAAAAAAGTGTATTTTCCCCACTTACACTGATATACGTCTACTTATTGCTTCATTTGGTTATGTATGTCACAGCTTCTGTGCTCATAAACTTCATATTATATCTTCGTATAGGTCAAAACCCTGACCCTGTTTTTTTCATTACAGAGCTTCAAATCCATACATGAATGATAGTGAAGAGTGGATCTCACAAAATTCTGTTGTCAGATTTGGATTCAACCTCCTATTCGGATAAGTACAGGAGCAGTGACTCCTGCTTAAAGACAAGAGTCCCTGCTTCTGCACACTAAAAGACTAGTTGAAGAATTCCCCCAACAAATGTAGTGAGTATAGTGTAGTGAGGCAATGCAAAATGTGAAAACTTAATTTTTAAAATTTTGGAAAATTGTTTTAAAAAAGTATAAACTAAAATGGACACATTGACAGAAGTATTCATACCCTTTGCTATTACACTTGAACTGAGCTCTTGGGGTCTCCCATTTTTTCTTCATCATCTCTGAGATGTTTCTACCCCTTAACTGGAGTCACCTGTGGTAAATTCAGCTGATTGGACATGATTTGGAAAGACACCCCCTAGACTATATAAGGTCTCGCAGCTGACAATGCATATCAGATTAAAAACCAAGCGGAAAGGAGGGCAAAACTGCCTATAGAGCTCAGAGACAGGATTGTGTGGAGGCACAGATCTGCAAATTCTGCTGCAGTGAAAGTTCTCATGAGCACAGGGGGTTTTCATAATTCTTAAATAAAAGATGTTTGAAACAACCAGTACTCATCTTGAAGCTGGCTATGAAATCAAACTAAGATAGGGTGCATTCACACTACGTTTTCTTCATTTGGTCACCGGACCCAGCAAGGAAATGTAAAAACCGGCTGCTACCATATCCCCGCTGGACCCAGCCCACATCTCATTAATTTGAATGAGCTGACCGGAGTCAGATAGCACCATATGCGGGTTTGTTGTCGGACTGAAAACCGCAGCATACCACGTCACTATCTGACTCCGGTCGGCTCATTCAAATGAATAAGATGTGGGCTTGGTTCGATGGGGATATGATAGTGGCCGGTTTTGACATTTCTCTGCTGGGTCCGGTGACATTATGAAGAAAACGTCGTGTAAATGCTCCCTTATCAGGGGGAGAAGGGCCTTGGTAAGGGAGGTGATCGAAAACAGGAGCTCCAAAAATCCAGTGTGCAGATGAAAGAAACTCCCAAATGGTCAATCATTATTGTGGTACTTACATGGGCACTGCTCACCACCTGTCTAATACCATATATAAAGTAAAGCATGGTAGTATCATGCTGTGGGCATGTTTTTTAAGTGAATGGGACAGAGAAACTGGTCAGGGTTAAGGGTAAGCTGAGCAAAGCAGAGATATTCTAATCCAGAGTGCTTTAGACCTCAAACTAGGGTAAAGGTTCACCTTTCCACAATACAATGACCATACGCACACAGCCAAGACACTGCAGGAGAGGCTTAGGGACAGCTCTGTGAATGTCATTGAGTGGCCTAGCCAGAGCCCTAACTTGAACCCAATTGAACATCCCTGGATAGACCTGAAAATGGCTTCCACTAATGGTCCCATTCCAACCTGACAATACTTAAGAGGATCTGCAGAGAAGAATGGCAGAAAATACCCAAATCCATGTGTAAAACCCTAGTGGAATCATACCCGGGGAGATTAGAGGCTGTAATCGCTGCCAGAGGTGCTTCAACTAAGCCTACACACTAAAGGTGGCCATACACCTTAGATTAAATTTGATGGCAGTGAACAATTTCAACCAAAATGATTATTTGTTTAGTGAATATTAGTAACGAACAGTCAACTGCTGTGGAATGTTCCTAAACTTCCCTTAACCCCTTAAGGACCAAGGACGTACCGGTACGTCCTTGGTCCTGCTCTCCTGATATAACGCAGGGTTACACAGTAACCCTGCGTCATATCACGGCGGGCCCGGCGTCATAGTGAAGCCGGGACCCGCCTCTAATAGCGGGCAGCGCCGATCGCGGCGCCGCGTGCTATTAACCCTTTAGCCGCGCGCTCAGAGCTGAGCCGCGCGGCTAAAAGCGAAAGTGAAAGTTGCCGGCTAGCTCAGTCGGGCTGTTCGGGATAGCCACGGCTAATCGCGGCATCCCAAACAGCTTACAGGACAGCGGGAGGGCCCCTTCCTGCCTCCTCGCTGTCCGATCGCCGAATGACTGCTCAGTGCCTGAGATCCAAGCAGTTCTGAGCAGTCAAGCGGCAGAATCGTTGATCACTGGTTTCCTATGAGAAACCAGTGATCAACATAGAAGATCAGTGTGTGCAGTGTTATAGGTCCCTATGGGAGCTATAACACTGCAAAAAAAAAAAAAGTGAAAAAAAAAAGTGAATAAAGATCATTTAACTCCTCCCCTATTAAAAGTTTGAATCACCCCCCTTTTCCAATAAAAAAAAAACACAGTGTAAATAAAATAAAAATAAACATATATGGTATCACCGCGTGCAGAAATGTCTGAATTATAAAAATATATCATTAATTAAACCGCTCGGTCAATGGCGTGCGCGCAAAAAAATTCCAAAGTCCAAAATAGTGCATTTTTGGTCACTTTTTATATCATTTAAAAATGATCAATAAGTCCTATCAATGTAGTGAAGTTTTTAGTCCTACCGTTAAAAACTTCATATCACGGCGCAAAAAATGAGCCCTCATACCGCCCCATACACAGAAAAATAAAAAAGTTATAGGGTCAGAAGATGACAATTTTAAACGTATTAATTTTCCTGCATGTAGTTATGATTTTTTCCAGAAGTCCGACAAAATCAAACCAATATAAGTTGGGTATCATTTTAATTGTATGGCCCTACAGAATAAAGATAAGGTGTCATTTTTACCGAAAAATGTACTACCTAGAAATGGAAGCCCCCAAAAGTTACAAAACAGCGTTTTTTTTTTCAATTTTGTCGCACAATTATTTTTTTTCCGTTTCACCGTAGATTTTTGGGCAAAATGACTGACGTCATTACAAAGTAGAATTGGTGCCGCAAAAAATAAGCCATCATATGGATTTTTAGGTGCAAAATTGAAAGAGCTATGATTTTTTAAAGGCAAGGAGCAAAAAACGAAAATGCAAAAACAGAAAAAACCCCAGTCCTTAAGGGGTTAAATACAAGCATAGGGGTCCCAGGAGGCATACATTCACCTTCCCTGATGGCACTAAAGTGGAATTCCCCTTAAATATCTATTATAGTGACAAAATAATGAATTTGCCAGTATGATTTGTTGCTTTTATTAGCCATAGCTTCCAGAAGTCTCGTGTTTATTACACAACATTTCCTGTATGTGTTAACTTCAAGAAGGCAACTACTGTACATAACAAAATTCCCATATTGTTACATATTGTTCTTTGTGATCATTGACCCAAGCATGAACCTACGAAAGAATAACCTGGTTAACTAGTGTGCTTTTGGGTCAGACATTAGCATAATGCAGGAGGCATGTTCATAATTGGATACACTCCCTGGGGGTTATTTATCAATAATGGTCTTGGATTGATCATTTTTGTTGTTTTTCTAGATGCGTTTTTTTTTATTAATTTGTTTTGCCGTTCCTGCTCCAAATTAATCATATTGTCGCAGTGGCAATGATAAATTTCACGCAGATCTGCACCCATATCATTTTCTACTGACGCTTTCAGATCATGTCTACCCTGCTTCTGAGGATCTTGTTTGTCTGTGTGTTTGGCTTTATTTGTTTTAGTTTTAATTTTAAGGCAAATTAATGTTTAAAAGAAGGTCTGCAAAGAGAGTCTCCCTCACATTTGAGTAGTGGTTTACTGAAGGCCAGGAAAAAAAAGACTTTATTGTTCAAGAGATGGAGGTTTTAGTTGAAGAGGTATTTTTTTTATTTTGTTATCATCACTTTGTGGGATATTTTTTTTTAAACTTGGGCACATGAAATTGTGAGATGTTGGCCATTGCTAACAATCTTGTTGTTTCTTACATCTTTACCATTCCTTTTTTGTACCTTAAAGGGGTACCTTTTTATTTTTAATTTTTTTTTAAATCAACTGGTGCCAAAAAGTGAAACAGATTTGTAAATTACTTCTATTAAAAGAATCTCAATCCTTCCAGTACTTATTATCTGCTGAACACTACAGAGGAAATTATTTTCTTTTTGGAACACAGAGTTCTCTGCTGACATCACAAGCACAGTGCTCTCTGCTGACATCTCTGTCCATTTTAGGAACTGTCCAGAGCAGCATATGGGGCTTGCTATGGGGATTTTCTCCTACTCTGGACAGTTCCTAAAATGGACAGGGAGGAGGAAAAAACTAAAATGCAAAAATAAAATTGGCCTGGTCATTAAAGGAGTATTCCGGTGGAAAACTTTTTTTTTTCAACTGGTGCCAGAAACTTAAACAGATTTGTAAATTACTTTGATTAAAAAATCTTAATCCTTCCAGTACTTATTAACAGCTTTATACTACACAGGAAATAATTTTCTTTTTTGTCCAGAGCAGGAGAAAATCTCCATATCAAACATATGCTGCTCTGGACAGTTCCTAAAATGAACAGAGGTGTCAGCAGAGAGCACTGTGGTCATGACAGAAAATAAATCCCAAAATAAAAGAATTTCCTCTGTAGTATACAGCCCCTCATAAGCACTGGAAGGATTAAGAATTTTTTTTATAGAAGTAAATATTTTTATAGAAGTAAAGTTTTCCACCAGAGTACCCCTTTAAAGCGTACCTGTCAGATCACCCAAAAAAAAAAAAAAAAATGTTATATGTTGCTCCGTATCTCATCCTGATCATGTAAATATCTTATAATCTTATAATATTTTTATGTTTCTATGACCTATATTTCTCTTAGAATTAGCTTTATTTCTGAATTTCCTTAAATGGGTATCCCAGGCTAAAGCTTTTTTTTTATATATCAACTGGCTCCGGAAAGTTAAACAGATTTGGAAATTAGAAAAAACTATGTAGGTGTGTGGAGCTCACAACTATTACGCACCGAGGTCAAACTGGGCAAGCAACTATACCTTAATTGCTAGAAAAGGAAAAACCAAAAAATACAATGTAGCCCGGACCTTCTAGGTGAGTAAATAAAAATGGATATACGTGGATCTTGCTTCAATAATAATTATCATTTATTATAAAATATAGATAAGATTTCGACACTTCTCACAGGGCCCTTGTGAGAAGAACATACATATTAAAAGGCAACCTAACAATGTATTTAGGCAATAGTAATTAAAACTATAAACCTGGCATAGGATAATAAAATAAAATAGCAGAGTAAGATCTGTACCATACAAAAATATTAAAGAGTTGCTCTTCTAGATATTTAGGGTAGATATGTCCCTTTTAGATACAGTAGTAAACAGTCTGTAATATTAGAAATTGTTACCGGTCTGTAAATGGTAACTCAGGCGATGGGTATTGCTCCCGCAATGGCTGAGTGTCCGTGGTGTGCACAGTTCTCTGTGCGGTGCTTCCAATTGTGAGCCTGGTCCAGTAGGATCTGAGCGCGGTGGCAGTCGCTGTCGGCTGAGGCGCTGGCAGGCGCCGAAGATCGCAGTGGTGTCCGGGGACTGCTGGCGCTGGCGTGCGCTGGAGTTGGTATTCCTCACCGCTTTGCTAGTTGGTAGACAGGACCATGTACTGGAGGGCTGGAAGTTCACCTCGTGGTGCCGGCGTCTGACGTCAGAGCCGGGATGGCTGCACCAGGATGGTTACACCGGAATGGATCTGAACTGCTGAACCGGGTAGGTAGCAGAGTAAGAGCGCTAATGATGGTACAGTTCATAAAAGGTAACTGGCCATAAAATTTAGGCACAGTTTGAGTACTACTATGCCAGTAGATAACGACTAGACGCGTTTCAGGGTTGTATAATGTAACCCTTTCCTCAGTAGTCATGATAGTTGCCATAAATCATCAGTTGTTTTATATAGGCACAAATCCCACCCCTTAACACATTAATAGATAATAATAAAAAGCATAAATGGATTCAATGGATCGGTTCACCTAGAGAGCAGTACTAAGTGTAAAGTGGTGTGTGAATTCTGTTGGAAAAGTATAACGATGCGTTTTCCCAAACAAATGAATTTTTTATAATAAAGAGAGATAAGAAATAGCATTAAATCACAAACAGTGTATTGGAAATAAATAGATAAATAAGGGAATAGAATAAAATAAAACAAAAATGAAACAAAAATGAAAATAAAATAAAATAAAAATAATAAAAATAAAAATAATGATAAATATAAATAACCATAAACATAAAATGAAGTGAAATAAAATAAAAATAGTTATACTAATAAAAATAAAATGAAATGAAAATAGAAATGGAAATAGAATTAAATATAAAATGAAAATAAAAATAAGAATTAAATTTAAAAATTTAAAAATAAAAATAAGAATAAAGATAAAAAATAAAAATAAATATAAATAATAATAAAATGAAATAAAATAAAACATGATAAATAAATATAAAAATAAAAATAAGAATAAAAATAAAAATAGAGATAAAATAAAATGAAATGCAAGGAAAGGACTAAAAATGAATAAATAATTGAATAGAAAAATAAGGGTAACATGAAATAATAATAATAATAAAAAAACTTGAATAACATTGTTGTAGATGAATTCATAGGGGATGAGGTCAGCCCATGGGACAACCCCTTAATAACCAAATAGGGGTGTTCCAATGGGCCGAGTGCATCCCCTATAAGAATCCAAAGAGTTCGAAGTTGGAGTTGAGTCCGCCAGGTTCTAATGTTGCAAATTCAAATATTTTCTTACTTTCCGCTTTGGACATTTTCAGTAAGAAGCTACCCCCTCGCCAATCTTTTTTGACTAGCTGGAGACCGGTGAAGGAGAGAGAGGACATGTCACTATTATGAACTGTAGAGAAATGTGCAGACAGTGGATGTTTCAGGTTTTTATTTTTGATATTATTAAGATGTTCGGCTATCCTCATTCTGAGGGCCCTTTTGGTTCGGCCAATATATTGCTTCTTACATCCACATTCTATAATGTATAAGACACCCTTTGAATTGCAAGTTATTAGATCTTCAATTTTCCATTTGAAAGTATTAGTTTGAGAGCAGATTTCTACAACTTTTTTGGGGCCCTTTATTTTTGTGCAATTGGCGCATGTTCCACACCTAATAAATCCTTTAGTGGTTAGCCAAGAGTTATTCTGTTTCTTTGCGGGTGGTTTTATAGATGGTGCTATAGTCAAGCCTAAATTTGGGGCTCGGGTATAGACTATTGGGGGACGTGACGGTAGTAGTGAGCCCACCTCTCGATCTTGTTGTAATAGATGCCAATGTTTTTTAATTATTCCTTCAATTTTTTATATGATCTATTAAAAGGAATCACCAGTTTACCTCCAAAACTATCAGCATTATTGATTTTTTCTCTTTTTGTGAAAAAGGTGGTCCTATCTAGTGTTCTCACATGGTCCAGAGACTGTTGGAGTAGCTGGTCGGGATAATCTTTCTCTTTTAACTGATTAGTGAGTTGTTGTGCCTCTTCCAAAAATTGTTCGTCTGAGGTACAATTTCTTTTTAACCTCCGGTATTGTCCTTTTGGGACATTGGTCAACCATCTAGGTAGATGGCAACTGGAGTAGCCTATGAAGCAGTTCTTAGCTGTTGGTTTGTGATATGTCTTACATATAAGGTTATCCCGATCAACACTTACAACAATATCTAGAAAACTGATACTGATTTTACTGATAGTGGATGTGAAGTGAAGATTGCGATCATTAGTGTTCAAATTGGTTATAAAGTGTTCTAAATCAACTGTGTCCCCCTCCCAAATTAAAATAATGTCGTCAATGTACCGCTTCCAGAGCACCAGGCCTGCCCCAAGCCGAGGTAAGATGGTACTCTCTTCCCATTTTGCCATAAATAAATTGGCGTAGCTTGGCGCAAACCTGGTGCCCATCGCGGTACCAATTAACTGTAAATAAAAATCCCCTTCAAAATAAAAATAATTGTGAGTTAAAATGAAACGAATAGCTGAAGTGATGAAATTAATCTGAGGTGATTTAATGTGACCTTGTTGAAGGAAGTGTGTAACTGCTGCTATTCCTAAATCGTGCTTAATAATAGTGTGCAATGATGATACATCTAGAGTGGCTAATATGTGTTTATCAGTCCATTTGAATTTTTCCAAGATTTCTATGATCTGAGTGGTATCCTTTAAATATGTATGAGTTTTTTGAACAAATGGCTGGAGAAACCTATCCACGTACTGGGACAAGTTCGAAGTAATCGAACCTATCCCAGACACGATAGGTCTCCCCGGGGGGTTGATTAATGATTTGTGTGTCTTTGGGAGACAGTAAAAAACTGGAATTTGATCTGGAGTCCCAAGTATAAAAAGATGTTCCCTTTCATTTAGGATTTCCTCTACCGCTGCCTCTTTGCACAATTGTTGTAATGTTTGAGAGTATTCATGGGTAGGGTCTGATTTTAACTTCTGATAAATAGTTATGTCTCCCAACTGTCTGTTGCATTCTTGTATGTAATTGGCAGTATTTAATACAACAACTCCACCCCCTTTATCAGCAGGGCGAATAGTAATACCCACCAATGTTTGGAGTTCTTTTATTGTCAATTTTTCTTTGTGAGAAATATTATCTTTAAAATGCTTAGTATCTTGGATACCCCTCAGATCATTTTCTACCAATTTTTTAAAAGTGGTAACATCAGGCCCCATTAGGTGTTTTGGGTAAAACCATGACTTTGGTTTACATTCAGTGTGAATATATTCTGTTTCACTCATTATACGTTCAAATGGAGTTTTCTGAAAGTGTTTTTTTAAACAAATATTACGGATATACTTTTCTAAACCTACATATGTCTGAAATGTATCTAGTGAATGTGATGGGGCATATTTTAAACCTTTATTTAACAGTTTTTCTTGTGCTGGTGTCAAAATGTGATTACCTAAATTTATAATGGATGTGTTCCCTGGTGAGGTTTGACTATTTTTTGTGGGGGTTGTGTTGTGTGGTCGAACTCGATATCTTCTACGTAGCCTCTTTTTTTGTTTGGTGTTCCTAATAGCTGTTGGGGAGGGGGGGCCGAGTGTATCTCTGCTGATATCATGTGGGTTTTTAGTGGGACTTTGGATGATAGGACTTCTCTGTATGTTGGCTGGTTGTGTTGGTATTTTGGTTGAGATTTGTTTTGATAAGATTGGTTTTTGTAATAATTTGGGCGAAAGTGATACGGACTGTTCCTGTATCCTGTAAATGGTCTGTAATTGTTTCTTTGGGGAGAATTTTTGTATTGGGTGTCTTCCCCCGCATAGTGAGGTCTTTTGTAATTGTGACTTATCTCTAAAAAATCCCCATTTTCTGGAGGGGGGGCAAAACGGTTCTGAGTTGGTACATTATACTGATTATGATTCTCCTGTGTACTAACAGTTTGTTTCTGTTTTTGTGACTGCCACAGTAATTTCTTTTTTTTTTCTATTAATTATCTCCATCTCTAATCTATCCAATTAATTACATATGTCTTCTTGATGTTTTAAGTACTCAGAGTTTTGGTCGAACTTGTCCATTTTAAGTTTTAATTGATTGATTTGTGAATCACAGGTGTTTAACAATTCCTGTCTTCTGTCTATGACAAGTTGTACCAAACCTCTCGAGTATTCTTTTACTGTTTTATTCCACTTGTTATTAAATATCTCTCCTTCAAGGTCTGCAGCAGGAGTTTTTGATAAGCTTAAACCTTTGGGGATGATATCTATCTCCATTAAATGGGATAAGCTTTTAATTTCCCACTGATTCCTTAACCTTTTGGACATTACCACCTCCAACTTTTTAAATGTCTGAATTACTGCTAGATTATTTTGCTCTATAGGTAAATCATACTGTGAATTGTTACATTTATATTTCTCAATGGATTGTTTTTTGCTCTCTAGGTGTGAGCAAATATTCATTGTATAAATATATTATAATTGGAGCAAGTTCACACTAGGTATAATAAGTCAAAAAAGAAAAAACTATGTAGGTGTGTGCAGCTCACAACTATTACGCACCGAGGTCAAACTGGGCAAGCAACTATACCTTAATTGCTAGAAAAGGAAAAACCAAAAAATACAATGTAGCCCGGACCTTCTAGGTGAGTAAATAAAAAATGGATATACGTGGATCGTGCTTCAATAATAATTATCATTTATTATAAAATATAGATAAGATTTCAACACTTCTCACAGGGCCCTTGTGGGAATAACATACATATTAAAAGGCAACCTAACAATGTATTTAGGCAATAGTAATTAAAACTATAAACCTGGCATAGGATAATAAAATAAAATAGCAGAGTAAGATCTATACCATACAAAAATATTAAAGAGTTGCTCTTCTAGATATTTAGGGTAGATATGTCCCTTTTAGATACAGTAGCAAACAGTCTGTAATATTAGAAATTGTTATCGGTCTGTAAATGGTAACTCAGGCGATGGGTATTGCTCCCGCAATGGCTGAGTGTCCGTGGTGTGCACAGTTCTCTGTGCGGTGCTTCCAATTGTGAGCCTGGTCCAGTAGGATCTGAGCGCGGTGGCAGTCGCTGTCAGCTGAGGCGCTGGAAGGCGCCGAAGATCGCAGTGGTGTCCGGGGACTGCTGGCGCTGGCGTGCGCTGGAGTTGGTATTCCTCACCGCTTTGCTAGTTGGTAGACAGGACCATGTACTGGAGGGCTGGAAGTTCACCTCGTGGTGCCGGCGTCTGACGTCAGAGCCGGGATGGCTGCACCAGGATGGTTACACCGGAATGGATCTGAACTGCTGAACCGGGTAGGTAGCAGAGTAAGAGCGCTAATGATGGTACAGTTCATAAAAGGTAACTGGCCATAAAATTTAGGCACAGTTTGAGTACTACTATGCCAGTAGATAACGACTAGACGCGTTTCAGGGTTGTATAATGTAACCCTTTCCTCAGTAGTCATGATAGTTGCCATAAATCATCAGTTGTTTTATATAGGCACAAATCCCACCCCTTAACACATTGATAGATAATAATAAAAAGCATAAATGGATTCAATGGATCGGTTCACCTAGAGAGCAGTACTAAGTGTAAAGTGGTGTGTGAATTCTGTTGGAAAAGTATAACGATGCGGTTTCCCAAACAAATGAATTTTTTATAATAAAGAGAGATAAGAAATAGCATTAAATCACAAACAGTTTATTGGAAATAAATAGATAAATAAGGGAATAGAATAAAATAAAACAAAAATGAAACAAAAATGAAAATAAAATAAAATAAAAATAATAAAAATAAAAATAATGATAAATATAAATAACCATAAACATAAAATGAAGTGAAATAAAATAAAAATAGTTATACTAATAAAAATAAAATGAAATGAAAATAGAAATAGAATTAAATATAAAATGAAAATAAAAATAAAAATAAGAATTAAATTTAAAAATTTAAAAATAAAAATAAGAATAAAGATAAAAAATAAAAATGAATATAAATTATAATAAAATGAAATAAAATAAAACATGATAAATAAAAATAAAAATAAGAATAAAAATAAAAATAAGAATAAAAATAAAAATAGAGATAAAATAAAATGAAATGCAAGGAAAGGACTAAAAATGAATAAATAATTGAATAGAAAAATAAGGGTAACATGAAATAATAATAATAATAAAAAAACTTGAACAACGATGTTATTCAAGTTTTTTTATTATTATTATTATTTCATGTTACCCTTATTTTTCTATTCAATTATTTATTCATTTTTAGTCCTTTCCTTGCATTTCATTTTATTTTATCTCTATTTTTATTTTTATTTTTATTCTTATTTTTATTTTTATTTTTATTTATCATGTTTTATTTTATTTCATTTTATTATAATTTATATTCATTTTTATTTTTTATCTTTATTCTTATTTTTATTTTTATTTTTACATTTTTACCGTATATACTCGAGTATAAGCCGACCCGAGTATAAGCCGAGACCCCTAATTTCAACCCAAAATCCCAGGAAAAGTTATTGACTCGAGTATAAGCCTAGGGTGGGAAATACCTCATCCCCCCCTGTCATCATCCAGACCCGTCATTAACATCCTCATCATCCCCTTGTCATCATCCCACACATCCCCCCTTCATCATCCCCTTGTCATCATCCCACACATCCCCTTATCATCCCACACATCCCCCCTTCATCATCCCCTTGTCATCATCCCACACATCCCCTTGTCATCATCCCACACATCCCCCCTTCATCATCCCCTTGTCATCATCCCACACATCCCCTTATCCCACACATCCCCCCTTCATCATCCCCTTGTCATCATCCCACACATCCCCTTATCCCACACATCCCCCCTTCATCATCCCCTTGTCATCATCCCACACATCCCACACATCCCCCCTTCATCATCCCCTTGTAATCATCCCACACCCCCCCCCCTTCATCATCCCCACCCCCCTTCATCATCCCCACACCCCCCCCCCTTCATCATCCTCTTCTCATCATTCGCCCTCAGTGGTCTTCAACCTGCGGACCTCCAGAGGTTTCAAAACTACAACTCCCAGCAAGCCCGGGCAGCCATCGGCTGTCCGGGCTTGCTGGGAGTTGTAGTTTTGAAACCTCCGGAGGTCCGCAGGTTGAAGACCACTGCGGCCTTCAACATGCGGACCTCCAGAGGTTTCAAAACTACAACTCCCAGCAAGCCCGGGCAGCCATCGGCTGTCCGGGCTTGCTGGGAGTTGTAGTTTTGAAACCTCCGGAGGTCCGCAGGTTGAAGACCACTGCGGCCTTCAACATGCGGACCTCCAGAGGTTTCAAAACTACAACTCCCAGCAAGCCCGGGCAGCCATCGGCTGTCCGGGCTTGCTGGGAGTTGTAGTTTTGAAACCTCCGGAGGTCCGCAGGTTGAAGACCACTGCGGCCTTCAACATGCGGACCTCCAGAGGTTTCAAAACTACAACTCCCAGCAAGCCCGGGCAGCCATCGGCTGTCCGGGCTTGCTGGGAGTTGTAGTTTTGAAACCTCCGGAGGTCCGCAGGTTGAAGACCACTGCGGCCTTCAACATCATCCAGCCCCCTCTCACCCCCTTTAGTTCTGAGTACTCACCTCCGCTCGGCGCTGGTCCGGTCCTGCAGGGCTGTCCGGTAAGGAGGTGGTCCGGTGAGGAGGTGGTCCGGGCTGCTATCTTCACCGGGGGCGCCTCTTCTCCGCGCTTCCGGCCCGGAATAGAGCCGTTGCCTTAACAACGACGCATCTGCGTCGTTGTCAAGGCAACGTGACTATTCTGAGGCCGGGCCCGAAGCGCTTAGAAGAGGCCTCCCCGGTGAAGATAGCAGCCCGGACCACCTCCTCACCGGACCACCTCCTTACCGGACAGCCCTGCAGGACCGGACCAGCGCCGAGCGGAGGTGAGTACTCAGAACTAAAGGGGGTGAGAGGGGGCTGGATGATGTTGAAGGCCGCAGTGGTCTTCAACCTGCGGACCTCCGGAGGTTTCAAAACTACAACTCCCAGCAAGCCCGGACAGCCGATGGCTGCCCTGGCTTGCTGGGAGTTGTAGTTTTGAAACCTCTGGAAGTCCGCAGATTGAAGACCACTGCGGGTGGGGGAGTTCACTCGAGTATAAGCCGAGGGGGGTGTTTTCAGCACGAAAAATCGTGCTGAAAAACTCGGCTTATACTTGAGTATATACGGTAAATTTAATTCTTATTTTTATTTTCATTTTATATTTAATTCTATTTCTATTTTCATTTCATTTTATTTTTATTAGTATAACTATTTTTATTTTATTTCACTTCATTTTATGTTTATGGTTATTTATATTTATCATTATTTTTATTTTTATTATTTTTATTTTATTTTATTTTCATTTTTGTTTCATTTTTGTTTTATTTTATTCTATTCCCTTATTTATCTATTTATTTCCAATAAACTGTTTGTGATTTAATGCTATTTCTTATCTCTCTAAAAACAACTGATGATTTATGGCAACTATCATGACTACTGAGGAAAGGGTTACATTATACAACCCTGAAACGCGTCTAGTCGTTATCTACTGGCATAGTAGTACTCGAACTGTGCCTAAATTTTATGGCCAGTTACCTTTTATGAACTGTACCATCATTAGCGCTCTTACTCTGCTACCTACCCGGTTCAGCAGTTCAGATCCATTCCGGTGTAACCATCCTGGTGCAGCCATCCCGGCTCTGACGTCAGACGCCGGCACCACGAGGTGAACTTCCAGCCCTCCAGTACATGGTCCTGTCTACCAACTAGCAAAGTGGTGAGGAATACCAACTCCAGCGCACGCCAGCGCCAGCAGTCCCCGGACACCACTGCGATCTTCGGCGCCTGCCAGCGCCTCAGCCGACAGCGACTGCAACCGCGCTCAGATCCTACTGGACCAGGCTCACAATTGGAAGCACCGCACAGAGAACTGTGCACACCACGGACACTCAGTTACCATTTACAGACCGGTAACAATTTCTAAAATTACAGACTGTTTGCTACTGTATCTAAAAGGGACATATCTACCCTAAATATCTAGAAGAGCAACTCTTTAATATATTTGTATGGTACAGATCTTACTCTGCTATTTTATTTTATTATCCTATGCCAGGTTTATAGTTTTAATTACTATTGCCTAAATACATTGTTAGGTTACCTTTTAATATGTATGTTCTTCTCACAAGGGCCCTGTGAGAAGTGTCGAAATCTTATCTATATTTTATAATAAATGATAATTATTATTGAAGCACGATCCACATATATCCATTTTTATTTACTCACCTAGAAGGTCCGGGCTACATTGTATTTTTTAGATTTGTAAATTACTTGTATTAAAAAATCTTAATCCTTCCAATAGTTATTAGCTTCTGAAGTTGAGTTGTTGTTTTCTGTCTAACTGCTCTCTGATGACTCACGTGCCAGGAGCTGTGCAGTTCCTATGGGGATATTCTCCCATCATGCACAGCTCCCGGGACGTGACATAATCATTGAGCAGTTAGACAGAAAACTTCAGAAGCTAATAATTATTGGAAGGATTAAGATTTTTTAATAGAAGTAATTTACAAATCTCTTTAACATTCCGGAGCCAGTTGATATATATAAAAAAAGGTTTTGCCTGGAATACCCCTTTAACCCCTTAAGGACTCAGGGTTTTTCCGTTTTTGCACTTTCGTTTTTTCCTCCTTACCTTTTAAAAATCATAACCCTTTTAATTTTCCACCTAAAAATCCATATTATGGCTTATTTTTTGCATAACAAATTCTACTTCTGCAGTGACATCAGTCATTTTACCCAAAAATCCATGGCAAAACGGAAAAAAAATTAATTGTGCGACAAAATCGAAGAAAAAATGCCATTCTGTAACTTTTGTGGGCTTCCGTTTCTACGCAGTGCATATTTCGGTAAAAATTACACCTTATTATTATTCTGTAGGTCCATACGGTTAAAATGATACCCTACTTATATAGGTTTAATGTTTTCATACTTCTGGAAAAAATCATAACTACATGCAGGAAAATGTATACGTTTAAAAATGTCCTCTTCTGACCCCTATAACTTTTTTATTTTTCCACGTACAGGGAGATATGAGGGCTAATTTTTTGCGCCATGATCTGAAGTTTTTATCGGTACAATGTTTGTTTTGATCGGACTTTTTGATCACTTTTTATTCATTTTTTAATGGTATAAAAAGTGACCAAAATATGCTTTTTTGGACTTTGGAATTTTTTTGGCGCGTACGCCATTGACCATGCGGTTTAATTAATGATATATTTTTATAGTTTGGACATTTACGCACGCGGCGATACCACATATGTTTATTTTTATTTTTATTTACACTGTTTTATTTTTTTTTATGGGAAAAGGGAGGTGATTCGAACTTTTATTAGGGAAGGGGTTAAATGACCTTTATTAACACTTTTTTTTTAACTTTTTTTTGCAGTGTTATAGGTCCCATAGGGAACTATAACACTGCACACACTGATCTCTCATCCTGATCACAGGCGTGTATTAACACGCCTGTGATCAGCGTTATCGGCGCTTGACTGCTCCTGCCTGGATCTCAGGAACGGAGCAGTAATTCGTCGATCGGACACTGAGGAGGCAGGTAAGGGCCCTCCCGGTGTCCTGCAAGCTGTTCAGGACGCCGCAGTCCCAAACAGCCCAACTGACTAGCCGGGATACTTTCACTTTCGCTTTAGAAGCGGCGGTCAGCTTTGACCGCCGCTTCTAAAGGGTTAATACCGCACATCGCCGTGATCGGCGATGTGTGATATTAGCCGCGGGTCCCGGCCGTTGATGAGCGCCTGGACCGACGTCCTGCGTCCTTAAAGGGTTAATGTTGTCTGTAACCCTTTCCTTTCTGGTTTTATGCTATACACACACACTGTGGCCCACATTTATGATTGTAGGTGTAAGTGAAGCATTTTTTTACACCTTTTTTTTGTGTGCTGATAATCAAATTGATTAACCCCTTAAGGATCGGGGGGTTTTCCATTTTTGCATTTTCGTTTTTTGCTCCTTGCCTTTAAAAAATCATAACTCTTTAAATTTTGAACCTAAAAATCCATATGATTGCTTATTTTTTGCGCCACCAATTCTACTTTGTAATGACGTCAGTCATTTTGCCCAAAAATCTACGGTGAAATGGAAAAAAAATCATTGTGCGACAAAATTGAAACAAAAACGCAGTTTTGTAAATTTTGGGGGCTTCCTTTTCTACGTAGTACATTTTTCGGTAAAAATGACACCTGATATTTATTCTGTAGGTCCATACGATTAAAATGATACCCTACCTATAATATAGATTTGATTTTGTCGTACTTCTGGAAAAAAATCATAACTACATGCAGGAAAATTAATATGTTTAAAATTGTCATCTTCTGACCCCTATAACTTTTTTATTTTTCCGTGTATGGGGCGGTATGAGGGCTCATTTTTTGCGCCGTGATCTGAAGTTTTTAACGGTACCATTTTTGCATTGATAGGACTTATTGATTGCTTTTTATTCATTTTTAAATGATATAAAAAGTGACCAAAAATGCACTATTTTGGACTTTGGAATTTTTTTGCGCGCACGCCATTGACCGAGCGGTTTAATTAATGATATATTTTTATAATTCGGACATTTCCGCACGCGGTGATACCATATATGTTTATTTTTATTTACACTGTGTTTTTTTTATGGGAAAAGAGGGGTGATTCAAACTTTTAATAGGGGAGGGGTTAAATGATATTCATTCACTTTTTTTTTCACTTTTTTTTTTTGCAGTGTTATAGCTCCCATAGGGACCTATAACACTGCACACACTGATCTTTATCATTGATCACTGGTTTCTCATAGGAAACCAGTGATCGATAATTCTGCCGCATGACTGCTCATGCCTGGATCTCAGGCACTGAGCAGTCATTCGGCGATTGGACAGTGAGGAGGCAGGTAGTCCTGTCCAGTAAGCTGTTCGGGATGACACGATTTCGCCGCGGCTATCCCGAACAGCCCACTGAGTTAACCGGCAGCTTTCACTTTCGCTTTTAGCCGCGCGGCTCAGCTCTAAAGGGTTAATAGCGCGCAACGCCGCAATCGGCACTGCGCGCTATTAGCGGCAGGTCACGGCTTCAATATGACGCCAGGCCCGCCGTGATATGATGCGGGGTTACCGTGTAACCCCGCGTTATATCACAGGAGCAGGACCAAGGACGTACCAGTACGTCCTTGGTCCTTAAGGGGTTAAATGTTCACCGAGCATTTGATAAATTTTGTGCAGGTAAACATTTTCTAAAATTTCTCTCTTCACATACACTAAAAAGCTACACCAGGTCTGACATGGTGTAGTTTTAGACACTTTTCAGTGGCTTTGCGCCTTTTTACAAAAGGCGCAGTTCATAATTCCCTTCTATATCATGTGTATTGCCAAAATCAGTGGATCGCAACTCAAAATCAGTGGATTGCAACTCAAAATCAGCAGAAATGTGTAAACAAAAAGGCGCAAAAAGGTGCAAATAAACCCTGCTTGCGCCTTTTTGCTCCTCTTGTAGACACAAAAACAGTCTAAAGACAGTAATAAATGTCGGCCTGTGTGCTTACAGCTTTTGCAAAACTTCAGCTCCCAGCATGCTCACACGTCCTTTGAGTTTTAGTTTTGCAACAGCTGGAGGCATATGATTGGTAAAACTAAGATTTACAGCAGTTTTGCTGCAGGCTGTGTTCCTCCTACTGTTGCAAAACTACAACTTCCAGCATGCCCGCACATCATTTGGCTGGAACTGTTTTGCAACAGCTGGAGGCATATGATTGTAGTCCCCCTGTCTTAGATATACACACACACACAGACACACACATTGGGGGAGATTTATCAATGATTCTACCTCTTTTTGATGATTATTTTTTGATGCATTATATTGAGCAATGCCACTCATTGTGTCTTTTTTGTGCGTCTTTTTTGGTGGAACATTTTCAGATGTTTTCTATTGTTCGTGCACCGTGGAGTGAAAAATGCAGTAGACCCACATTTATTACCTGCGCAAGGTTTGTTTACACTGCCAAACTTTGCGCATTGCAAATATAGAACATCAAAGTGTCAGATTATCTCTGGGATACTTATAACCTTTTCCATGTACCTTTTAAAAAACAATGCAATGTTTATGGACCACTTGTGATCACCCTTCACTCGCAGTCTAACCCCATACACCGGGATAATACACTGGGATAATACACCGGAATAATACACAGGGATAAAGTGTTATACACCCGGTTATAGTGCGGGCACAGTTTATACTTCAAACTATGTAAAATTCAAACTCCCTGATGTTCTTGATGAGAGCAGGAGATTGCACCTGTGTAGAGTAACCATGGTGACAGCTAAGAATATACCACTGTATGTGCAGGGAGGGAGAAGGAGGTAGAGCTGTTAGGTCTATGTATATGTGTGAATGTGTGTATGTAGAAGGGTTGAGTGTGTGAATGTGTATATGTAGCAGAGCTGAGTGTGTGTATGTAGCAGAGCTGAGTGTGTGTGTATATGTAGCAGAGCTGAGTGTGTGAGTGTTTGTATGTAGCAGAGCTGAGTATGTGAATGTGTGTATGTAGCAGAGCTGAGTGTGATCATGTATATGTAGCAGAGCTGAGTGTGTGTGTTTGTATGTAGCAGAGCTGAGTGTGTGAATGTGTGTATGCAGCAGAGCTGAGTGTGTGAGTGTGTATATGTAGTAGAGCTGAGTGTATATATGTAGCAGAGTTGAGTGTTTGTATGTAGCAGAGTGTAGCAGTGTTGAGCGTGTGAGTGTGTGTATGCAGCAGAGCTGAGTGCGTGAATGTGTGTATGCAGCAGTGCTGAGTGTGTGAGTGTGTATATGTAGCAGAGCTGAGTGTGTGAGTGTGTATATGCATCAAAGCTGAGTGTGTGAGTGTGTAAGTAGCAGAATTGATTGTGTGAGTGTTTGTATGTAGCAGTTGAGTGTGTGAATGTGTGTATGTAGCAGAGCTGAGTGCGTGAATGTGTGTATGCAGCAGTGCTCAGTGTGTGAGTGTGTATATGTAGCAGAGCTGAGTGTGTGAGTGTGTATATGTAGCAGAGCTGAGTGTGTGAGTGTGTATATGTAGCAGAGTTGAGTGTGTGAGTGTTTGTATGTAGCAGAGTTGAGTGTGTGAATGTGTGTATGCAGCAGAGCTGAGTGTGTGAGTGTGTGTATGTAGCAGAGCTGAGTGAGTGAATGTGTGTATGCAGCAGAGCTGAGTGTGTGAGTGTGTATATGTAGTAGAGCTAAGTGTGTATATGTAGCAGAGTTGAGTGTGTGAGTGTTTGTATGTAGCAGAGTTAAATGTGTGTATGTAGCAGAGCTGATTGTGTGTGTATGTAGCAGGGCTGAGTGTGTGAATGTGTGCATGTAGCAGAGCTTAGTGTGTGAATGTGTGTATGTAGCAGGGCTGAGTGTGTGAGTGTGTATATGTAGCAGAGATGAGTGTGTGGATGTAGCAGAGCTGAGTGTGTGATTATGTGTATGCAGCAGAGCTGAGTGTGTGATTGTGTAAATGTGGCAAAGCTGAGTTTGTGTGTATCTAGCATAGCTGATTATGTGATCATGTGTATGCATCAGAGTTGAGTGAGTGATTGCGTGCATGCAGCACAGCTGAGTATGTGATCATGTATATGTAGCAGAGCTGAGTGTGTGAGTGTTTGTATGTAGCAGAGCTGAGTGTGTGCTTGTGTGTATGCAGCAGAGCTGTATGTGTATATATGTAGCAGAGTTGAGTGTGTGACTTTGTATATGTAGCAGAGCTGAGTGTGTGAGTGTGTATATGCATCAGAGCTGAGTGTGTGAGTGTGAATATGTAGCAGATTTGAGTGTGTGAGTGTGTATTTATGTAGCAGAGTTGAGTGTGTGAGTGTTTGTATGTAGCAGAGTTGAGTGTGTGAATGTGTGTATGTAGCAGAGCTGATTGTGTGAGTGTGTGTATGTAGCAGAGCTGAGTGTGTGAGTGTGTGTTTATATAGCAGTGCTGGGTGTGCGAGTTTGTGTATGTAGCAGAACTAAGTGTGTGAGTGTTTATATGTACAGAGCTGAGTGTGTGAATGTAGCAGTGTTGAGCGTGTGAGTGTGTGTATGTAGCAGAGCTGAGTGTGTAAGTTTGTGTATGTAGCAGAGCTGAGTGTGTGAAAGTGTATATAGCAGAGCTGAGTGTGTGAATGTGTGTATGTAGCAGAGCTGAGTGTGTGATTGTGTATCTAGCAGAGCTGTGTGTGTGATCATGTGTATGCAGCAGAGTTGATTCAGTGATTGTGTGCATGCAGCACAGCTGAGTGTGTGATCATGTGTATGCAGCAGAGCTGTGTGAGTGTGTATATCTAGCAGAGTTCAGTGTGTGAGTGTGTGCATGTAGCAGAGTTGAGTGTGTGAGTGTGTGTATGTAGCAGAGCTGAGTGTGCAAGTTTGTGGATGTAGCAGAGCTGAGTGTGTGAGTGTGTTTGTAGCAGAGCAGAGTGTGTGAATGTGTGTATGTAGCAGTTGAGTATGTGATTGTGTGTATGTAGCAGAGCTGTGTGTGTATATATGTAGCAGAGTTGAGTGTGTGAGTGTGTATATGTATGAGAGCTGAGTGTGAATGTGTGTATGTAGCAGAGCTGAGTGTATGAGTGTGTATATGCATCAAAGCTGAGTGTGTGAGTGTGTAAGTAGCAGAATTGATTGTGTGAGTGTTTGTATGTAGCAGTTGAGTGTGTGAGTGTGTGTATGTAGCAGAGCTGAGTGCGTGAATGTGTGTATGCAGCAGTGCTGAGTGTGTGAGTGTGTATATGTAGCAGAGCTGAGTGTGTGAGTGTGTATATATAGCAGAGTTGAGTGTGTGAGTGTTTGTATGTAGCAGAGTTGAGTGTGTGAATGTGTGTATGCAGCAGAGCTGATTGTGTGTGTGTATGTAGCAGAGCTGAGTGAGTGAATGTGTGTATGCAGCAGAGCTGAGTGTGTGAGTGTGTATATGTAGTAGAGCTGAGTGTGTATATGTAGCAGAGTTGAGTGTGTGAGTGTTTGTATGTAGCAGAGTTAAATGTGTGTATGTAGCAGAGCTGATTGTGTGTGTATGTAGCAGGGCTGAGTGTGTGAATGTGTGTATGTAGCAGAGCTGAGTGTGTGAATGTGTGTATGTTGCAGGGCTGAGTGTGTGAGTGTGTATATGTAGCAGAGATGAGTGTGTGGATGTAGCAGAGCTGAGTGTGTGATTATGTGTATGCAGCAAAGCTGAGTGTGTGATTGTGTAAATGCGGCAAAGCTGAGTTTGTGTGTATCTAGCAGAGCTGATTATGTGATCATGTGTATGCATTAGAGTTGAGTGAGTGATTGCGTGCATGCAGCACAGCTGAGTATGTGATCATGTGTATGCCGCAGAGCTGGGTGTGCGAGTGTGTATGCAGCAGAGCTGAGTGTGTGTGTGTGTGTATGTAGCAAAGCTGAGTGTGTGATCAGGTGTATGTAGCAGAGCTGAGTGTGCGATCAGGTGTTTGTAGCAGAGTTGAGTGCGTGCGTGGTCATGCTTACACATCATCACACATTCAGCTCTGCTGCATACCCATGTCTCACACTAATTTCTGCTATCAGGGTGCCTCCAGCTTTTGCATAAGCTACTGTAATTTCTGTTCCAGCGATATTAATCACACCTTTTTTTCTCACATTTTCAAAGGTCTCTTTTGCTGCTTTGAAAATATGTGAAAATTCATTTTTGCACCACCTTTTTTTTTTTGCACCAAATTTTTTTTTTGCAGCCATGTTGGATTTTTTTGGGGACCAAAATTGCTGAGTTTGGTGCTAAAATTGGCATATTTTGTGCCAAAATTTTCCATTTTTGTGCCAAATTTGACATCCCAGAAAATTCTGGTGGAAACATCTCACGAGTGCAGGTGCAGTGACCAAGAAAAAAAAAAAAAAATATATATATATATATATATATATATATATATATATATATATTTGTAATAAAATTTTTCAATAATAATAATTTCTTTTTTTAATAATTACTTACATAACACCTTTTCCCCCCCAAAAAACAATGAAAAAAAAATCCCCAAACAATAAAACTACAACCATTTCTGTGATTCAAAAAGCTGGTGTGAAATTTTTGATGTAAACTGGACTCTCACCTCTTTTAAAATATCATGTAAAGCAGACAATATATGTGGATACGCCCACTTTTACAAAACTGACGTGAACAGTGTAAACCATGACACAAAGCTCTTTGAAAATGTGGTTGATACTTTTCGCACAAAAATACTTTTTTTTTGCCCCAAAATTCTTTGAGAATCTCCCCCTCTGTGTACTTTATAAAGATTTATGATTTTACTATTGTGCAGAGTTTTGTTCGGCGCACACTGCTGCTCCAGCACTTCTAGCTATGTGAGCAGTGTACCGGGGAAAATGCCACAGCTCTGTGAAGTGTGAGGTAGAGAAAGGGGGGGAGCTTTCTATATTTGCACAAAATTTATCAAAGAACGTGCACAACTTTAGTAAATCTTGAGCAAGAGTGTAAATTAGACAAGCAGTGTAAAGGGGTAGATCTGTGTCTACAATAGACACCTAATGATACATGTCCCCCATTGACTTCATTTGTTCATACACATTACCTAGACAACACAGATTTACACACATACAGATATATCCACACACACATATACACATGAAGGTACACTTACTTTTTAAACAAAAAATCCTCCATTCAGTCCCTATCTACAGTCACCAGCTTCTTTCATCATCTGCTCACAGGCAGCAGTGTACTCCCGCCCCTCCCCCCTTCTCCTCACACAAGGAGACTGTGAAGGAAACACAGACAGTGAGAGAGTTGATCACAGCAGCTTTAGATCTGCAGACCTGTCAATCATGAAGTGGGTCCATGATGTAGCTGATGACAAGTGGACACAACCAGGCTTGTATGTATCCCAGGAGGCAGAGAAGCTGTTTTTTGACTGGCTTTTTTTATAGTATGAAATACTGAAATTTTTTTAATGAAAGCAACAGCAAAACCTATTGGTTTTGCATGCTTTACAACATATCAAAGTTTATTTTTTTTTATATATCTGACAGTGCCCATTTAAGGCCAAAATGGGTTTTTGTCCATAAGGGGTTAAATGTTAAGTGTGACAGTTGTTTTTTATTTTATATATATATTTTTTATGTTTTATTTTTTTTTATAATTGTGAAAAAGCAGCATAATAGAGGGTTTTGTGTCACTTTTGTGCACTTTCCAGTACTGTTGCTACTCCCCAAAATAAAGATCATTTTTCACAGTAATTGTAAACAGCAATTGGTTCTTCACTCTCCTGGAACAAAATCACGTTTTTGGGTATAGTACTGATTATGACAAAACTAGTTCAGTCAGAACCAGAATTTTTTGCTAGAGATCGGCGTACTATTAACACAGAATAGATTAATAAATTACAACTAGCGGTCAAATGCCTATTATAATATTATATTATAACGGCAGATCAGTTATGGATCCCATACACAGACATTATGATTCTTATATATAACTACATAGAAAATCAAGAAAAAAGGTAGATCTATACATGGAAATTCAATGATTGTCTGGTACAAACATCTGAGTCTAGACCGTGTAAAGCTTTCACTGCCTCTAGTAAATGACAAATGTTTTGAAGAATCTACATTGCTCACTCTTCACAGCGACACAGTATGTGCTGCAGCCAATCTCATAAACTATTAGTCATGACTGCGCAATTCAATTCATAAAGTGCACTTTAATTCCTTTTTTGGACTCTTGTGTGTTGTTTTGGCAGAAGCCATCGCTTTTCTTCTATCTTCATTCATTATCAATGCGCTAGAACCTGGAGATTAATGTTCTGAAAAAGGAAACTAAATGAATAGACTATATATTACCTACAAAGCCCAAAAGGCTAATAATATTCAAACAACCTACAAAATTAGCCCAAAATTATGTTCAAAAATGTAATCTTTATTATGTATACAAAACAGGTAGAAAAAACACCCATAAAATGACCCACCCTTAAAAAATCCCCAACAAAAAGCTGAGCAGGATAACTCTGGGATAAGTACAAATATCACAATATTGCCAATAACACAATCCTACAATATAGGTTTAGTCAGCGTATAATAGAACAATATCTCAAAACACTTTACCTAATTGTGACATGCTGACAGCCTCCCAGTGATAGTCCTGCGACCTCGACACGTGTTTCGGATGATTCCTTTCTCAAGAGGCGCCTCTTGAGAAAGGAATCATCCGAAACACGTGTCGAGGTCGCAGGACTATCACTGGGAGGCTGTCAGCATGTCACAATTAGGTAAAGTGTTTTGAGATATTGTTCTATTATACGCTGACTAAACCTATATTGTAGGATTGTGTTATTGGCAATATTGTGATATTTGTACTTATCCCAGAGTTATCCTGCTCAGCTAAATGAATAGACTTCTTAATGTAAATCATGTCCCTTTAGTGTCTGGTAAGAAAAGGATTCACGCTACCTGTACTCAAGAAGAAAGCAAATTTGTTCACTTAAAGGGGTACTCCGGTGTAGAAATTTGTTTAAACATCATCCACAGGCTGCCAGCATATCAAAGAAATATCTGGACTAAACTGCTAATGCTCCACGTTGCCCCGGTAAAGCTGTTCTTATGCTATGCTGTAGTTCTCTTCCTGGTCGCCGGTGGTACACAAGTCATACTGTCTCTGAGGTAATTGCCTGCCACTCGGCCTGCATTAGGCTGAGTGACAAAGTGACGTATTGGGCCCCGGCACTGGTCTACTTCCCGATGCAAGGGGGCTCAAAATGTCACATTGCCAAGTGACTCAATATCATCACTGGCCAAGGTTATAGGTTAGTAATAGGTTATTTAAAAATAATAAATAAAAAAACAAAAAAACATATTAGTTCTGTAGCATTATGTGTCACAGTACATGGACTGGATTTGTCTATAGCAATAATTGAGATTGAGATTTTTAAGGTATGAGCTTCCTTAATTTATGTAAAAACACAAGACATCATGATAATTCTGTTCTGATCTTATTTAAATAAAGAGGAGCTATGGTATCTTTTTTTAAAAAACAGATAGTAGCATCTATAAACAGGCGGGGGGCTGATCACATACCTGCTTATAGGCTGGTGAGCGGCCCTAACATTGCAGAGATATGGGGCTTATATCACAGTTTAGCTACTAGGTCAGATGTGTGGGAAAGGCATTATAATTTGTGCGCTGTTCTAAGATAATGGCGGGGATCAGTGAAGTTGGTCTGTATGTGCATACTATAGGGCCATTAATGGCCAGGGTAGGTATTCAGCTCTGGTCAGCGGGCAAATGATCCTGTTCACTGAGCACTGTTCGGGGTTAAATACACACCCTGACCATTAGGTATGCATGCTCCCTGTCCTAGTACTGCACACATGCACCACACTGTATAATGCTGCCCCCACCCATTTGACGAAGTATCTGTGGATAAGGAGGAAAAAAGAGACCGAATCAGCACCTTGTGTATTACCCTTGAGGATATGAAGTAGGGAGGATCTCTACGGCGCTTATAAATGGCCGCTTACCTCACTATAAGCAATATGAGCATGCAACCCCAATGATAATGAGGTACCATCAATTGAAAGTCGCTGCCAAGCCACTGGTTTGCAGGAGAGGACCTAGGTCATCCTGGATTGCAAATGAAGCAGGAAGAAGAAAAAAAAAACCTTGAGATGTAGACTCTTATTGATGGAGCAGACAAAATCCGGAAAAAAAGTCCTCAGTAGGACCGTTAATTAAAAGTAACAATAAAGAAAACAAAAACAAGCCCTCCCTTCCTCAGATCAGTGCACAGTATCAGTGGTACAGTCTGGAATAATGTGAACCAAAGGCCTGGGACACATAAAAGGAGGACTGGGTTCCGGGCGCTTCCCCTCCTAGTAGAGTACTGAATCTTAGGCAGGCAGATCCATAGAATAAAAAGGGAGTTTATTCGCAACAATAGTTTCGAGTCTTGTGCCAGACTCTTCTTCAGGCATATGACAAGGGGTTCAAACACATACACTTAAAATACCCGGGACCCAAAATGGTTCCGGGTGAAAGGTCACAATGACATTACTCTTAAATTACAAAATATAACATGCAAAATAAAAGGTGATAAAAGCATAAGAATATATACATATATAAAAGTTAAGATTAGATGGAGTTTGGTATAAAATTTATATGTTTGCCCATTTGGCAGCACTGGAGACTCCCGATCAGCGGAGGTTAATCACGGCATCAGAGGCTGATGCATGACGCTCGCCATAACGAGTGATGGGGGTGGATAAAATGTAGCGCATAGTAGACAAAAACTTTTGTGAATGAAGAAAATCAAAATGAGGCTGAGTGGTGGGGGTGGATACAATGTAGCGCATAGTAAGCAAAAAGGAGCAAGATAACATAACCTTTGTGAATGAAGGAAATCAAAACGAGGCTATTCACCGGGGACCTGCAGGGAAAAGCAGGGCTTGCTGACAATCCACTATTCCATATTAGGAACGTAATCCTGATGCACGGGAACATTCTAAGTATACCGATCTCAGTATAGGGTGTGCCCCTGAAGACAATAGGAGTGTATAAAAAGAAGACATTACCCTGATGGTAGTGAAGGTGTTTATCCAAGGTGCTGTTGTGGGAGTAAGAGCATCTGATCCTGTATGGGCTCCGCTGTATAGGGTCATGACTAAAAAAGTCTCAATGAGTAAAAAGGGGGGACTTGAACATGGTGGCAATTGATGAATATTGTCTGTAATAGCAACCAGTCCCACAGTGCAGGTTATATATATGTAAAATATAATAACCAATTGTCACGCTACAGGGAACCGTATGCACCAGTCCACAGTGGACTAATAAGTGATAGTAAACAGGGCAACTGTCCTGGAAGTTGGTGATAATGACGATATGGGAAAATGTTGTTATAATAAAGAAAATATATATAAAGGAATATAAATAGACCGGTATAGATACAGAGATGGAAATTACTAAATTGGACGGCCGCCGGGGTTTGGATGACAGAGGTGAATGATCGACATCCGAAATCATAGGACTGTTTCAACTATCTCATTTAACCCCTTGGGTGCAACCGTTGACAATTTGTACATCCAATAGATTTCTTTTTTCTTTAAAGTCTCAAAACGGTTAGCACATTCCACTGGAATGTGGTCAATTGGAGTGACCGTGTAAACGTCCTGTTCATCTGGGTGAGTCAGGGCACAGTGTCTTGAGACCCCATGGAGCAGAAACTTTTTCTTGACGTTCTGTCTATGTTTGTTGAAACGGTTTCTGAGAGGTTGTATAGTCCGACCCACATATTGCAAATGGCACTTACATTCCAGGAGATATATAACATAAGAGGAATCACATGTAAGTCTGTATTTGATGTTAAATCTTTATTGAGTGGTATTGGATACAAAATCCGTCCGCTTGTTTTGAATCTCTCTGCAGCACAGACATCTCTTGGCATTGCACCTATACGACCCCATTGACAAAATGGGTTTTCTAGTGATGAATTTGTGCTGCTTTATAATACTGGGTGCCAATATATTTTTTTAGGGTGAGTGCCCTTCGATAGGTAATGGGTGGTTTAGTAGGAAGAATTGCACTGAGAGTGGCGTCATTTTGCAAAATGTGCCAATGTTTATTTAGAGTTTTCTTAATCATACTTGCGGAATCACAGAACGTGGTGATAAAATTAAGCCTCTGTGTATCACTCATATTCTTGGTATTTCTTGGTTTAATCCTTGTGTCTGATCCTTTACTCTATTATAGGCATCACGAACAATAGATTTGGGATACTTCTTCTCTGTGAATCTTTTAGACAAAATCTTTGCTTGTGTGGCAAAGGTGTTATCTTCCGTACAGTTTTTCCTAATTCTCTTGTACTGTCCATATGGCACATTATTCAGCCATTGTTTTTGGTGAGCACTGTTGTATTCCAGGTAACTATTGACGTCTACCTTCTTAAAGTAGGTAGACGTAATATAGTTAGTACCTTTGTGTGCGATATTCAAATCCAAAAAATTGATGTTGTCCTCGCTGTACTCAATAGTAAATTTGATCCCCCAATCATTGGAATTTAGGTAGGCCAAAAATGCCCCTATAGATTCCTCCGGACCCTTCCATAGGAAGAAGAGATCATCGATATAGCGGCGAAAGAGTTGTATATGCGTAGAAAATTCCGGTGATCTCGTAATTAATTTTTTCTCGAATGCCCCCATGAAAAGGTTGGCATAGGCCGGGGCAACCTTTGACCCCATAGCCGTACCGTTACATTGATGATAAACCTGTTTGTTGTATATAAAGTAATTATTCTCCAATATGAACTTAAGGCCTTTAATGATGAAATTCCTATGATATTCAGTAATGTCAGGATCATTCTCCAAGAATTCTTCCACACATTGGACCCCAATCTCATGGCCAATGTTGGTGTATAACGACGTGACGTCACAGGTTATCAGGTAAACCCCTGGTTCCCATCTGATGGTAAGCAGCTGTTCTATGAGCTGGGTCGAGTCACGGAGATAACTAGGTAGTGATATAACATGTTCTTGTAGATATAAATCAATGTAATGTGACAAATTACTGGTCAAACAATTAGTGTTAGATATTATCGGACGACCCGGTGGTCTGGTGATGGACTTACGGATCTTTGGCAAGAAGTAGAAATAAGGTTTATTATCATTGTTGTACTGTAAGAATTTGTGTTCATGTTTATTTAAAATGCCATCTGAGAGGCCACTGTTTATAAGTTTATTGTATTCTTCTAAGATTCTTTTGTATGGATCTTTTCCAATCTGCTTGTAAAAGTTTTTATCCGACAATATATGGAGGGACTCCTCCTCATAATATTCCAGACTCATGATGACCACCCCACCCCCTTTGTCCGCCGGGCGGATCACCAGGTTATTGTTCTTCTTCAAGCTCACCAAGGCTTCTCTCTCCTTGAAGGACAAGTTATTTTTCTTTCTTGACTTAGTTTTCCCCATTAATTTGAATTCCTCAAAGACCAGATCTTGAAAGACCCGTATATGTGGCCCTTGTGCATATATCGGGTAAAAATTGGAAGGGGCTTTCACATCTTGATGTTTCACTTCATCTATCGGAGGTCCCGGAGTATGGTGGGTATCCAAATGTTCATTTGTTTCTGTTTTTAAAGCGAAGAAACGTTGGAGGGTTAATTTCCTTATGAAACGATTAAAGTCCAGGAAAAGCTGGAAATCATCGCCTTTTGATGTTGGGCAGAAGGAGAGGCCTTTGTGGAGTAGGGACATCTCATGAGAATTTAGTGTGTGTTCAGAGATGTTAAAAATTTTAGTAGTGGTGGTTTTGCTATTTGTTAGTTCCTTATTAGATACTAGTTCTGTTGTAGATGCTGACAAACTTGTTTGTCTTTTCCTTTTCTTTCCTCCTCCTCTCCTCCCTCTACTTCTTCTATTTTTCTTTTGTTCCTGTTGTTCGCAAACATGCCCGGTATTTTTGTAGTTCTCTGTGGGCGTGCAACACAAAAATCCGGGGAGGGCATGGTGGAATTGAGAGGTGGGTTTTTGGAATTGGCCAGGCCATGTTGCTCCTCAATTTCTTGGAGGAGCAATGAAATGGGAGACTTGTGGGTGTCATCAAAGGGATCACCTGGGCACTCCTCATTGCAGATAAGTCCTATCGTGTCCTCTTCCTGGCAACTGAGGTTGCTGCATCAGTGTTGGATCCCTACACCTGACTTATTTGGTCTTCATATACGAGAAATGGAATACTATACCAACCGGAAATCACAGAGAGAGGATTTAATCCTCAAACTAACCACAGGTACTGTTAATAATGTATGTGATGACGATGATGAGACTGATTCTAAAGCGCCCCCCAGCAAACAAGAACTGAAAGAAATGATGGGGTTATTTAATGCCTTAGAAAATGAACTTAAGGAAGAACTCCAACATCAAGTTGATATCAATTTCTTAAACATCTATTTGAAAGAAAAAATCACCCCTAGGGGGCTCAGAATCATATTCGGGTCCACTTTTAAGAATGACAATGTCTACACCAGTGATTGGTATGATTTAATTGACTCATGTACTTTTAAGATGTTGGTTTTTTTTTATGTAAGAAACGTAATGCATTGTGTAATGATTTAAACAAGGGTATAAGTTACATGTTACAACAGTTAATTAAGTTTGATCACTTTGAGGAATATCAAAAAGTTAATAACAACATTAATAACCGTCTAATCAAGATGGAAAGAGAGATCATTCAGAAAAAGGCTAATAAGCTTTATAGGGATCGGTTGGATTATGTACAAGGGAATCCATGGGCGTGGAATACGCTTAATAAAAATACAATATCTCATGAGAATAAAACTAACGCCAAGGCCACTAATAAAACTAAGAAGGACACCCGGGGTCAATCCAAACCCGTCGCAACCAACAGTGATGATGGGGTCCAGGGTTACAACACAAAATATTATACCAACACCAAATACAGGAACCATCCAAAGAACAGACCAGCAGGCACACCAAAAACCCTGGTAACACCAAAAATGCAGGGGAAGGGAACCCCTGGGGAAAATATAGAAACTAAAACAAAGACCAAAACAGAAATTACAATAACAAATATAAAAACCACAGAGGAAACCACCGAAAAAGGTACAGGGACTGGAACCCTGGGCAATTGCAACAATCCCCTGGGGGAACCTCCGATGCGAATAGAAACACTAAGACCAAACAGGAGGCTACTACTACAGGTACTGAGAGCGTGCCTGGAGACGGTATTGGGTCTCAAACAGGATTCAGCACCCCAGTGAGATCCTCTGATCTGTATGGAAGGGCTAATGCCAACAAACCAAACTCTCTATTCCTACAAGCCAGTAGAAGTCTTACTAAAAAATATAGTGATCTCAATGACAAACTCAAGCAGAGGAGTTACCCTTTGGGTACACAACTTAGAACTACCCTGCCCTCTCAGGATCCAGTTGCACAGCTAATAGATTTGAACTATCTTTACATGAGGCAATCTCACCCTCTGGGAAAATTGCTACCGACATAGAGGATTCCTCTGATGGGAACATTATCATCATTGACAATACGAACAACAAGGGATGTCTAGTTCCTTTTCTGAAGAACAGAAAACTACACCAGGAAGAGGACACAATAGGACTTATCTGCAATGAGGAGTGCCCAGGTGATCCCTTTGATGACACCCACAAGTCTCCCATTTCATTGCTCCTCCAAGAAATTGAGGAGCAACATGGCCTGGCCAATTCCAAAAACCCACCTCTCAATTCCACCATGCCCTCCCCGGATTTTTGTGTTGCACGCCCACAGAGAACTACGAAAATACCGGGCATGTTTACGAACAACAGGAACAAAAGAAAAATAGAAGAAGTAGAGGGAGGAGAGGAGGAGGAAAGAAAAGGAAAAGACAAACAAGTTTGTCAGCATCTACAACAGAACTAGTATCTAATAAGGAACTAACAAATAGCAAAACCACCACTACTAAAATTTTTAACATCTCTGAACACACACTAAATTCTCATGAGATGTCCCTACTCCACAAAGGCCTCTCCTTCTGCCCAACATCAAAAGGCGATGATTTCCAGCTTTTCCTGGACTTTAATCGTTTCATAAGGAAATTAACCCTCCAACGTTTCTTCGCTTTAAAAACATAAACAAATGAACATTTGGATACCCACCATACTCCGGGACCTCCTATAGATGAAGTGAAACATCAAGATGTGAAAGCCCCTTCCAATTTTTACCCGATATATGCACAAGGGCCACATATACGGGTCTTTCAAGATCTGGTCTTTGAGGAATTCAAATTAATGGGGAAAACTAAGTCAAGAAAGAAAAATAACTTGTCCTTCAAGGAGAGAGAAGCCTTGGTGAGCTTGAAGAAGAACAATAACCTGGTGATCCGCCCGGCGGACAAAGGGGGTGGGGTGGTCATCATGAGTCTGGAATATTATGAGGAGGAGTCCCTCCATATATTGTCGGATAAAAACTTTTACAAGCAGATTGGAAAAGATCCATACAAAAGAATCTTAGAAGAATACAATAAACTTATAAACAGTGGCCTCTCAGATGGCATTTTAAATAAACATGAACACAAATTCTTACAGTACAACAATGATAATAAACCTTATTTCTACTTCTTGCCAAAGATCCGTAAGTCCATCACCAGACCACCGGGTCGTCCGATAATATCTAACACTAATTGTTTGACCAGTAATTTGTCACTTTACATTGATTTATATCTACAAGAACATGTTATATCACTACCTAGTTATCTCCGTGACTCGACCCAGCTCATAGAACAGCTGCTTACCATCAGATGGGAACCAGGGGTTTACCTGATAACCTGTGACGTCACGTCGTTATACACCAACATTGGCCATGAGATTGGGGTCCAATGTGTGGAAGAATTCTTGGAGAATGATCCTGACATTACTGAATATCATAGGAATTTCATCATTAAAGGCCTTAAGTTCATATTGGAGAATAATTACTTTATATACAACAAACAGGTTTATCATCAATGTAACGGTACGGCTATGGGGTCAAAGGTTGCCCCGGCCTATGCCAACCTTTTCATGGGGGCATTCGAGAAAAAATTCATTACGAGATCACCGTAATTTTCTACGCATATACAACTCTTTCGCCGCTATATCGACGATCTCTTCTTCCTATGGAAGGGTCCGGAGGAATCTATAAGGGCATTTTTGGCCTACCTAAATTCCAATGATTGGGGGATCAAATTTACTATTGAGTACAGCGAGGACAACATCAATTTTTTGGATTTGAATATCGCACACAAAGGTACTAACTATATTACGTCTACCTACTTTAAGAAGGTAGACGTCAATAGTTACCTGGAATACAACAGTGCTCACCAAAAACAATGGCTGAATAATGTGCCATATGGACAGTACAAGAGAATTAGGAAAAACTGTACGGAAGATAACACCTTTGCCACACAAGCAAAGATTTTGTCTAAAAGATTCACAGAGAAGAAGTATCCCAAATCTATTGTTCGTGATGCCTATAATAGAGTAAAGGATCAGACACAAGGAGACTGTATTAAACCAAGAAATACCAAGAATATGAGTGATACACAGAGGCTTAATTTTATCACCACGTTCTGTGATTCCGCAAGTATGATTAAGAAAACTCTAAATAAACATTGGCACATTTTGCAAAATGACGCCACTCTCAGTGCAATTCTTCCTACTAAACCACCCATTACCTATCGAAGGGCACTCACCCTAAAAAATATATTGGCACCCAGTATTATAAAGCAGCACAAATTCATCACTAGAAAACCCATTTTGTCAATGGGGTCGTATAGGTGCAATGCCAAGAGATGTCTGTGCTGCAGAGAGATTCAAAACAAGCGGACGGATTTTGTATCCAATACCACTCAATAAAGATTTAACATCAAATACAGACTTACATGTGATTCCTCTTATGTTATATATCTCCTGGAATGTAAGTGCCATTTGCAATATGTGGGTCGGACTATACAACCTCTCAGAAACCGTTTCAACAAACATAGACAGAACGTCAAGAAAAAGTTTCTGCTCCATGGGGTCTCAAGACACTGTGCCCTGACTCACCCAGATGAACAGGACGTTTACACGGTCACTCCAATTGACCACATTCCAGTGGAATGTGCTAACCGTTTTGAGACTTTAAAGAAAAAAGAAATCTATTGGATGTACAAATTGTCAACGGTTGCACCCAAGGGGTTAAATGAGATAGTTGAAACAGTCCTATAATTTCGGATGTCGATCATTCACCTCTGTCATCCAAACCCCGGCGGCCGTCCAATTTAGTAATTTCCATCTCTGTATCTATACCGGTCTATTTATATTCCTTTATATATATTTTCTTTATTATAACAACATTTTCCCATATCGTCATTATCACCAACTTCCAGGACAGTTGCCCTGTTTACTATCACTTATTAGTCCACTGTGGACTGGTGCATACGGTTCCCTGTAGCGTGACAATTGGTTATTATATTTTACATATATATAACCTGCACTGTGGGACTGGTTGCTATTACAGACAATATTCATCAATTGCCACCATGTTCAAGTCCCCCCTTTTTACTCATTGAGACTTTTTTAGTCATGACCCTATACAGCGGAGCCCATACAGGATCAGATGCTCTTACTCCCACAACAGCACCTTGGATAAACACCTTCACTACCATCATGGTAATGTCTTCTTTTTATACACTCCTATTGTCTTCAGGGGCACACCCTATACTGAGATCGGTATACTTAGAATGTTCCCGTGCATCAGGATTACGTTCCTAATATGGAATAGTGGATTGTCAGCAAGCCCTGCTTTTCCCTGCAGGTCCCCGGTGAATAGCCTCGTTTTGATTTCCTTCATTCACAAAGGTTATGTTATCTTGTTCCTTTTTGCTTACTATGCGCTACATTGTATCCACCCCCACCACTCAGCCTCATTTTGATTTTCTTCATTCACAAAAGTTTTTGTCTACTATGCGCTACATTTTATCCACCCCCATCACTCGTTATGGCGAGCGTCACGCATCAGCCTCTGATGCCGTGATTAACCTCCGCTGATCGGGAGTCTCCAGCGCTGCCAAATGGGCAAACATATAAATTTTATACCAAACTCCATCTAATCTTAACTTTTATATATGTATATATTCTTATGCTTTTATCACCTTTTATGTTGCATGTTATATTTTGTAATTTAAGAGTAATGTCATTGTGACCTTTCACCCGGAACCATTTTGGGTCCCGGGTATTTTAAGTGTATGTGTTTGAACCCCTTGTCATATGCGTGAAGAAGAGTCTGGCACAAGACTCGAAACTATTGTTGCGAATAAACTCCCTTTTTATTCTATGGATCTGCCTGCCTAAGATTCAGTACTCTACTAGGAAGGGAAGCGCCCGGAACCCAGTCCTCCTTTTATGTGTCCCAGGCCTTTGGTTCACATTATTCCAGACTGTATCAGAAATGCTGAGTGACTAGCTCACTCAGAGAGGACTTCAGGAGCTGCTGACCTCATCTTCACCGAGCGATACTACATGCAGATATAGGTGTTGTGCCCTGAGCATGACCACTTCTGGTAAGCCTACCTAATTATCCTAAGGGGCTCACCTGTCTGAACCATCCGCACTAGGAGCGCACCTCTCTTTTTGTCTTTTTCTCTACAGTATCAGTGGTAAGCATGGTTATATAGGTGGAGATTTATTAAAACCTGTGGAGAGGCAAAGTTGCCCATTTGGCCATAGCAACCAATCAGATTGCTTCTTTCATTCTTAACAAGGCCTGTGAAAAATGAAAGAAGCAATCTGATTGGTTGTATGGACAACTGGCAAACTTTGCCTCTCCACAGGTTTTGATAAATCTCCCCCAGATAGCCCAGAAATGGGTGCCAAAAACAAGGGGGAATGGTATTCAGACAATCTGAGAAAGTACATTTCCAGTGAATAAAATAAATATTCATATATGCATTCATAATATTGTAAAACATATCCACAGAGTAAGTTAGGCAAATACTTCTAAAATCTTAACATTCATTAATGTGATGCTGTATTCCAAACTGCTGGAGTACCACAGTGGGCCAGAAGTGGGCTGCTGTGGTAATTTAGTAAACAGTAGGCGCTGGACGCCTGTAGCACTGTAATACAGCGATCGCTGTTAACCAAGCTGGTAACTAAGGATGCGTTGCTACGCGCACTGGTCACGTGAGCGTGAGTCAACCAATGTGCATCCTGTCTTCTTCACTGACTGCTTTCAGTGCGGGGGTGAAGTGACAACTGCTGGCACCTGTGATATCTAGAGTGGCAGCAGACAGAAACGATGGAAACAGGGTAGAAGGTAGCGATGGTCCAAAGTGGTACATGTATAATCGAATGAGCTATGTTGAGATTGCACCCTATAGTAGAGGCATAACAGAGGAGGCATGAATAGAGAACTGTGGTGAATGTATGGGTAGCACAGTATAAGGGATGGCATCATGAGAGGGGCAGCAATTACTGTGGTGAATGTGTGGGAAGCACAGAATAAGGGGTGGAATCAAGAGAGGAACAGCATATAGGGAGAGGCAAATAGAGAGTACCGAGATGCATATAAAAGTGGCACAGTATCATGGGACAGCCCAGTATTAAAGAATAACACAGTATATATAGACATATTGGAGGAGACAAATGGCAGAACCATGATGCATATACTGTAGGAGACCACAACAATCTATCAGATGGTGTCCTGGATATAAACCATATGGTGTAAAGAGACTGTGTTGTCCCAGTACCGAATTTCATACGGTACTTATTTGTCTGTGGGTCCCCGTAGCCAGAGTCCCTAGGACTTAGTAATATCTGTTAGTCAGTCCGCCCCTAGTCGCCTCTATTATTGTCCATAGAATAACGTAAATAGTATTATTTCTGTATATAAATGGTTAATTACTGGTTTCCATGGTATCGCAGGGCCTTCGGGTCATGTGATGCGTTCCAAGCCTCGTTCTGGATCCATTCCAGGCCTCACTTTGGCATCTCTAGCCTCATTTTGGGTTTTGCAATGTATATAGATCCTGTGATGTAAGCAATCCCATGATACCATGTGAAGTGAGTGGCAGACATTCGGACCAATCGAAATCGCCTCGCCCCCTGCCCATATAAGGGAGCGGCGGCCATCTTATAGCTCTCTTTCTCCTGGCTCTTGATGAGAGAAGACCTATATCTCAGTAATCGCAGTGTGTTAGGCCTGAGCCTTGCGGCAACGGCTGAATGATCTAAATTATAGAGTGCATCATCCTCTAAGCACTCTGCAGTATCACCAGACTCAATATTTCCCCTAAATCCGGACGGATCTGCACATCATTCCCTAAATTCAGAGACTATAAGTTTCATGCAAGGTCCGCATCTTCTGCCAGTCGCTAAGCAACCTAAGAACTGTTATATGAGACTGTTACTACGTATTGGACATTGCAAGCACTGCAGTAAAGTTATTCAAGTTCAAGTTAAATCTACTTGTGGACCTTCAGTCATTTCATTGCACCTATCGCTTCTGGAAAGGGCGGCGATAGGCCGGAACATAGATTCAGCATACCAGCCCTCACCCTGGCGTCACGAGTGACTGTGTTAATACTAACTCCTCATACACCAACATCCTACCATCCCTACCATACACCCCCAAAGGGCTACCACAAGACTATACACCAGGGGAAGGGCTGCTATTAGTTACTAACCCAGTATGTAGATAGGGTTAAAAAAAAGGAGTTAAATATGAAAAGCCCACAGGTATAATACAGGTGGGGCTGAGATATCTAGTATGAGTGACACTAGGCTGAGTTCAAAAGTAGCAATTTTGGTACTTGCATATAGATAGCTGTGTGGTTTCTCTATATGAGTCAACTGGATCCTGAAATTACAATAAAAGATAGAGGAAGTGCATGAAAGACACATATATGATGATGAGTAGTAAGGGATTTCATTGTGATGCTGAGAGCTTAGAGTATATCTATAAAGAGCATTCAATCATTTCATTTAGGCTGGACGGGACTAACGTCTGAAGTTTGTATAGCCAGTAATTTTCCCTCCTACGGTGGGTGTTGAATCTCTGTGGGTTGTCTTTAGGTGTACTCTCAATTGGGGTGACACTAATATAGTTGAAGTCTTTATTGTGATGTTGAGTGATATGTCTGGAGACACTCTGTAGAATAAAACCATTGTTGGAATTTTTCCTGTGTATAGTGATCCTTTCCCAGAGGCATCTAATAATCCTGCCCACGTATTGGGTCATTTTTTATAGTGTGAACTAGTTTGACGGAGTAGCTAGACTGTCAGACAGGCTAACAAGTTCTAAATCCCCAGAATAGGGGGGAAGAGGACGATCACCATACCATAAACAGGTATATGTTGAGACCCCCCCCCCCCCCCCAAACCCCCTCTGTCTGTCTATAGATGCCACTATCTTGTTTTTGCAAAGAGATCACAGGTCTTCTTTAAGGAAATACACTTGTTTTTATAGAAATACATTGGTATGCAATCACAATTAAGGAAATCTTGATTAACTAATAATAATAATAAAGTAATGTAACTTTAAATGACACCTGGTTAAGACTTCAAAACAAAGAATTATACTAAACTGTTCCCTGACTAAAATGTTCCCTGACATTTAGACCAATTGGCTATATACACACACACACACACACACATTATATATATATATATATATATATATATATATATATATATATATACTAACTGTGTATACAGGAAATATAGCAAACCACAAGCTAGATAGCAAGCTAAGCACAACCACCTAAGGCTGCAATAGCCTGCTTGTGCTGGAAATACAAAATTAAACTTACGACTTATATTTAGGCACAATGATTTTGATCGCGGTGAGCAAAGCAACACTTATCTTTTATCTGTAATAATTATAAACCCTTGATAACATCACAATATTTTGTACTTTAAAGTCATTTAAAAAACTTTTGGGGTCTCAGTACCGGGACCTCCACCAATCAGGAGAACGAGTGGGGAGGTGTGCAAGGTAGCAGACATTGCTCTACAGCTCACAGCTTTCTCTATCCTGCAACTTCATTATAAGTCTAGGGGGCTGTCCAGAAAAGCTGGATGGAGATTGTAAAAAGCCAGAGGGAAGAATGCTACTTTATGCATCTCCCATTTTGTTCTTCTGATTGGTGGGGGTCTCAGGACTGATTGAAACGTTTGATGTGTCTCTATGACATATAAAACATTTTTTAAATGGCAGGTCCAGACTCCACACATCAGACATACCACCAATTTCAGTGGGAATGACTGGCCATCTTATGCGGTGGCCTCCAATCTCTCCCTCTGACAGATGATGTCAGAAGGATTACAACTGCCTGATCCTTTTGTACCAGGTGATATGTCATCACTTGAAGTGTCTAGAAGGAGATTTCTCCCCATTTAGAACACAAGCATGAGCCAATAAGAGTGCATGTATATTGGGGATCAGAGAGACAGCTGAACACACATGTGTTTGGCCAACTTTAGGGCTTAGGTTATGTTCATAATAACACCATACATCTGAATACTAATGCTTTTGTTAGTGATTATCACATTTGTGCAGTAAGGACTATTGCATAAATAAAATACATGGGCACTGGAGACTAGGTAGAGAAAGAATAAAATAAAACATGTTAAAGGGGTACTTAGGTGGAAAAAATTTCTCTGATATCAACTGGTCCTAGAAAGTTAAACCGTAAATTACTTCTATTAAAAAATCTTAATCCTTCTAGTACATATCAGCTGCTGTATGCTATAGAGGAAGTTGATTTGTTGTTTTCTGTCTGACCACTGCTGACACCCCTGTCCATGTCAGGAACTGTCCAGAGTAGGGGCAAATCCCCATAGTAAACCTCTCCTCCTCTGGACAGTTCCTGAAACAGACAGAGAGCACTGTGTTCAGACAGAAAAGAAATTAAAAAAGAAAAACATTTCTCCTTTAATATACAGCAACTGATAAGTACTGGAAGGATTAAGATTTTTAAATAGAAGTAATTTACAAATCTGTTGAACTTTCTGGCACCAGTTGTTTAAAAAATATTTTTTTCGACTGGAGTACCCCTTTAACCCCTTAACGACGCAGGACGTATATTTACGTCCTGCGCCGGCTCCCGCGATATGAAGCGGGATCGCGCCGCGATCCTGCATCATATTGCGTCGGTCCCGGCGCTCATCAAAGGCCGGGACCCGCGGCTAATACCACACATCGCCGATCGCGGCGATGTGCAGTATTAACCCTTTAGAAGCGGTGGTCAAAGCTGACCGCCGCTTCTAAAGTGAAACTGAAAGTGACCCGGCTGCTCAGTCGGGCTGTTCGGGACCGCCGCGGTGAAATCGCGGCGTCCCGAACAGCTGACCGGACACCGGGAGGGCCCTTACCTGCCTCCTCGGTGTCCGATCGACGAATGACTGCTCCGTGCCTGAGATCCAGGCAGGAGCAGTCAAGCACCGATAACACTGATCACAGGCGTGTTAATACACGCCAGTGATCAGCATAGGAGATCAGTGTGTGCAGTGTTATAGGTCCCTATGGGACCTATAACACTGCAAAAAAATGTAAAAAAAAAGTGTTAATAAAGGTCATTTAACCCCTTCCCTAATAAAAGTTTGAATCACCCCCCTTTTCCCATAAAAAAAAGTAAAACAGTGTAAAAAAAAAATATTGTCGCGTGCGTAAATGTCCGAACTATAAAAATATATCATTAATTAAACCGCACGGTCAATGGCGTACGCGCAAAAAAATTCCAAAGTCCAAAAAAGCGTATTTTGGTCACTTTTTATACCATTAAAAAAATGAATAAAAAGTGATCAAAAAGTCTGATCAAAACAAAAATCATACCGATAAAAACTTCAGATTGCGGTGCAAAACATGAGTCCTCATACCGCCCTGTACGTGGAAAAATAAAAAAGTTATAGGGGTCAGAATATGGCATTTTTAAACGTATAAATTTTCCTGCATGTAGTTATGATTTTTTCCAGAAGTGCGACAAAATCAAACATATAAGTAGGGTATCATTTTAACCGTATGGACCTACAAAATAACGATAAGGTGTAATTTTTACCGAAATATGCACTGCGTAGAAACGGAAGCCCCCAAAAGTTACAAAATTGCGTTTTTGTTTCGATTTTGTCGCACAATGATTTTTTTCCCGTTTCGCCGTGCATTTTTGGGTAAAATGACTAATGTCACTGCAAAGTAGAATTGGCGACGCAAAAAATAAGCCAGAATATGGATTTTTAGGTGGAAAATTGAAAGGGTTATGATTTTTAAAAGGAAGAAGGAAGGAGGAAAAAACGAAAGTGCAAAAACGGAAAAACCCTGAGTCCTTAAGGGGTTAAGAGTACCCCTTTAAGGGTCAATTCTACTGATGGACCCATCATGTATATTTTTCTATAGTTATACAAGACACAAAACAAAAAGGAAACATGAAACTAAGATAGGGTATAGTTGGCATTGCAAACTTGTAGTTTTTGAAAGGACAAACAGACTTTTAATTTTTTTCCTTACTTGACTGTATATGTGTAATTGTATCATTTAGCTCCTTGGAAACATATGCCTCAATAAATGTGGTGCCGTAGTAAAGATCTTGTCAGTGTTTGTAATTGTAAACACTGCCAAATGTGCAGGGAAATAAAGACGTAAAATATAGCGTTTTCACTGTGTAGAACTAATTAAATATTTACTAAACAATTGAGACAAGAATCAAGAAAATTCTAGGAGGATTCGCCCACTAAACGACCAACACTGATGGGTTTTTGTACAAATGTAGCACTCAATACTCCCTGACATTTTGAACACATTGCATATGGCTCTATAAACATAAACCAGCCCAATTTCCATTCGTGGAACTTTTAAAAGGATTTGTAAAATGGAAATACAGTAATGTGAGAATTTTCCTGGACTAATTACACTGCCAAGCACGATGTGTAAAATGCATAATGAGTGTAATAACATACCTTAGATGTCTCTTTAATGCGATGGTAGCAATTGAAACACTTACATTTTAATGTAACTGGTCTTAATTACTGTATAATGGACTGTTAACAGGAATTGATAAGGGTTCATAAACATGTAAGTGTTCTTTTATGTTGGATCATATAGGGTAAATACAAGTGTTTTCTTTTTTATTTAGAAGACTTTTATACCTTTCTTGGGAAAAACTTATTTTTAAAAAGTAGGCTAAATCTTAACCAGAAAATTACCATATTTATCGGGGTATAACACCCACCCGAATTTTTCCAAGGAAATTTGGGTAAAAAATTTTTTTTTACCCAAATATTCAAGTTATAATGAGGGTGTGTTTAAATGCATGTTGTACCCCGATAAATATTTCTGTCCCCGCAGAAGCTGCTGTGGTTCAATGATTTAAAGCGGCTGCTGTTGCTGCGCACTGACGAGTGACGTCACATTAAGGACATCACTTGTCAGTGCAAAGCGTACATCGGCAGTGCAGGACGCCTCTGGAGCCTGCAGGAGCATGCCAACAGGCATATATAAAAGCCAGGGATGGGGAGGGACATGGGAATTGGGCAGCGCGGGACTCTGGTCCTGCAGAAGCCACTGCAGTTGCATGATTTAAAGTGGACACTTTAAATCATTGAACCCCGAGGCTTCTGCAGGGCCAGAAAGAGTTTATCGGCATATAACACGCAGATTAAAATTTACGTTTCAAATATGTGTGTTATATGCCGATAGATACGGTACTACCTGACCTATGAATGGTACTGTAAGTTCATTTCAGAAATACAGATGGGGGTCTCTGTGTAAAATCCTGAATATAGATAGTTAAACCTAGCTTAATACAATTAACAAAGTCTAAAAAAGTCAATCTGAAAAATAGCACAACAACCAGGTGCACTGTAATCAAAAAGGAGAGCTGAGCAGGAAAAAGACATAATGTAAATAGCAAAAACATCAGGACACCAAAATGTCCTGTGTGAACCCTGCCTTTGGCTAAAGTTATAAAGAATAACAGATTATTATTTTTATAACAGATTATTTATTTTGTATCTATTGATTACATTGGGTTAGAGGTCATACTGTTTAAGACTTTCTTTCACACTTACACACTTTTACTGTATATTCACTTGCACTCGTCATCACAGCCTCCACCAGATCAGGGGAGAAAGAAGGTGGTCTGAATGCTGCTTTGTGTAGAAGAGGAGGTAAGTGTTTTTTGTTCTACAGTCATGGCCGTAAATGTTGGCACCCCTGAAATTTTTCTAGCAAATGAAGTATTTCTCACAGATAAGGATTGCAGTAATACATGTTTTGCTATACACATGTTTATTCCCTTTGTGTGCATTGGAACTAAACCAAAAAAGTGAGGAAAAAAGCAAATTGGACATAATGTCACACCAAACTCCAAAAATGGGTTGGACAAAATTATTGGCACCCTTTCAAAATTGTGGAAAATACATTTTTTTGTGTTTCAAGCATGTGATGCTCCTTTAAACTCACATGGGACAAGTAAAAGTTGTGGACAATATAAAAATCACACCTTGAAGCAGATAAAAAGGAGAGAAGTTCACTTAGTCTTTGCATTGTGTGTCTGTGTGCCACACTAAGCATGGACAACAGAAAGAGGAGAAGAGAACTGTCTGTGGACTTGAGAACCAAAATTGTGGAAAAATATCAATCTCAAGGTTACAAGTCCATCTCCAGAGATCTAGATTTGCCTTTGTCCACAGTGCACAGCATTATCAAAAAGTTTGCAACACATGGCACTGTAGCTAATTTCCCTGGGCGTGGACAGAAGAGAAAAATTGATGAAAGGTGTAAACGCAGGATAATCTGGATGGTGGATAAGCAGCCTCAAACAAGTTCCAAAGATATTCAAGCTGTCCTGCAGGCTCAGGGAGCATCAGCGTCAGCGCAAACTATCCATCGACATTTAAATGAAATGAAACACTAAGGCAGGAGACTCAGGAGGACACCACTGCTGACACAGAGACATAAAAAAGCAAGACTACATTTTGCCAAAATGAACTTGAGTAAGCCAAAATCCTTCTGGGAAAATGTCTTGTGAATAGATGAGACCAAGATAGAGCTTTTGGTAAAGCACATCATTCTACTTTTAACAAAAACGGAATGAGGCCTACAAAGAAAAGAACACAGTACCTACAGTGAAATTTGGTGGAGGTTTAATGATGTTTTGGGAGTGTTTTGCTGCCTCTGGCACTGGGTGCCTTGAATGTGTGCAAGGCATCATGAAATCTGAGGATTACCAATGGAATTTGGGTTGCACTGTACAGCCCAGTGTCAGAAAGCTGGGTTTTACGTCTGAGATCCTGGGGCTTCCAGCAGGACAATGACCCCAAACATACGTCAAAAAGCACCCAGAAATGGATGGCAACAAAGCGCTGGAGAGTTATGAAGTGGCCAGCAATGAGTCCAGATCTAAATCCCATTGAACACCTGTGGAAAGATCTTAAAATTGCTGTGGGGAAAAGGCGCCTTCTAATAAGAGAGACCTGGAGCAGTTTGCAAAGGAAGAGTGGTCCAACATTCCGGCTGAGAGGTGTAAGAAGCTTATTGATGGTTATAGGAAGTGACTGATTTCAGTTATTTTTTTCCAAAGGGTGTGCAACCAAATTTTAAGTTAAGGGTGCCAATAATTTTGTACAGCCCATTTTTGGAGTTTGGTGTGACATTATGTCTAATTTGCTTTTCTTCCTCCCTTTTTCATTTAGTTCCAATACGCAAAAAGGGAATAAAAATGTGTATAGCAAAACATGTGTTACTGCAATCCTTTTCTGTGAGAAATACGTCATTGGCTAGTTCCTGTTGCTCTTTCTGGCATGTTGCTCTGTCTTATGTGTTTTATTTTTGCATGATGGAATCTTCTCCATCTGGGCTTATTCTGTGTAATATGTGTGATGTCCCAGTACAGGAGATGGTCCTGCACTACACTTAGGCCCTGTCAGGTTGAGTCCCTCAGTGACCTGGGGCTCTCCAGCAGTGTCTCCCCTGCTGTTACTATACTGTCATTTATTGTCATAGGATTGTAGTCAGTGTATGAATGTATAGCTAGTCACAGCAGGAAAAATTAACAGCTTTAAAGCAGGATTAGATACATTCCTGGAACAAAATAACATTAATGCTTATGAAGAAATATAAAATCCCGTCCCTTCCCCAATATTGCGCCACACCCCTACCCTTCAATTCCCTGTTTGAACTTGATGGACATATGTCTTTTTTCGACCGTACTAACTATATAAGTATGTAAAGGACCTGTGAAATGTCACATGTTATGTTTATGTCATCACATGATGTTACCCAGAGGGCACCAGTTTAACACATGACCTGCAGCTTGACCAATGGGCTTTGGCTCAGCTCCCCTCTATATAAGGGGACGGCCATTACAATTTTCTTTCTTTCTGTTGAGGACAGCAAAGCACAGACATCGCTGATCCTGTGTCCTGTACACCTGGAGGCCACAAAGCCTGCACACCAGCCACATTATCAGTAGGTCATCTCATCTATGTCTCCTGTCTGTACTAAAGTCAAGACACTGATCAAGTCTATTCTAGTCTGCGTGACTGAACTAAAGTCTATTACAATAACTACAAGTCCCAGCAAGCTGCAGGGCCCTTTCCTTGTTACTGGTCTATTCTCTGGGGTTCTGGTGGAGCTGTAGAGACTATAACAACTGTCTGACCTCAGTAAAGCCTCCGTTAAACTATAACCTGGTTGTGGACTCTCATTTCGCTGCCTAGCCATTTGGATAGCGGAGATACCGTTTGGTTGGTTCCGGTACCCAAAAACCACTCTGGCGTCACGAACATTAGGGGTTAACAGCACCTTGCCCCTGGGGTTAATACCATCTTGCCCCATCCACCTTCACCACTACACCCCGTGGTCCCGCCATCACCGTGGAGTGATAATCCTTTTCTACAAATAAGGGGCTATGCTTGTTGATTCTGCTTCCTCACGATTTATTGATTTACCAATATGTGATTGTTTGTGGTTCTTCTTTTTGATTCTTCAATAAAAACTAATTTTCCATAAGGAGGTTAAATAATCAAATTACAATAAATGTTGCACATGGATACGCAAACATTGCAAGTTATTACAAGATCACTCCTTCATATACTATACTACACTATACTAATAAAATTATGTGCATTTGCATTTTCACCTTTCATTTCCAGGTTAAATTTATGGCAAAGTTGGGTTTACACTACATGTTTCTGTCTGTTTTACTGTTTTTATTACAATACATTTAGTTTTGTTGTATGCTGAAAGAAAAGAAAAACTATACTATTGTGTACGGCCCAAAAAATGTACACATTATTAATGGTTTACTGACAGGGATTATATGGTTATGAGGTTGTAATGAGAGAGAGGAGTGAATTTATATACTTACACACACAGATCACAGATATATAGGTGCGTTCATGAATATCTGTGATGTGGTGAGGATCTTATCTGTGCATGCAGTTGTATATTATTTTACCCTGCAGAAATGCAGAACACAGACACCATAAACACTGCTCCTGCTGGCAGCGGCTACAGTGAGAATGTGCAGTGTGCAAACAAAGTCAGGTATATGCAGATATAATTCCAATAATCTCTTCACCCTTAGTGCATATTTACACATAGCAGATTTGTTGTGGAAATTTCTTAATTTAAATTTTTTTTGTGTGTGTGCAAAATAACCATATTTAGATCAATTAACCCCTTAAGGACGCAGCCCTTTTTCACCTTAAGGACTGAGCCCTTTTTCGCAATTCTGACCACCGTCATTTTACGAATTAATAACGCAAAAACACTTTTACCGAATATTCTGATTCTGAGATAGTTTTTTTTGTGACATATTCTTCTTTATTTTGGTGGTAAATTTTCGGCGTTAATTGCATCCTTTTTTGGGGAAAAATCCCCAAATTTCATAAAAATTTTGAAAATTTTGCATTTTTCTAACTTTGAAGCTCTCTAATTGTAAGGAAAATGGATATTCCAAATACATTTTATTTTTCTTCACAAATACAATATGTCCACTTCATGTTGGCATCATAAAATGGACATACTTTTAGTGTTGCTCGCGAATATTCGCAATTCGAATATTATTCGCGAATATCGCATATTCGCGAATTCGCGAATTTCGCGAATATAGCGCTATATATTCGTAATTACGAATATTCGTTTTTTTTTTTTTTTTTTTTCACAGTACACATCACAGTGATCACCCTCTCTGCTTCCAGCTTGTGTGGTGTAAAGAAGGCTGTAATACTACTGTGTGAGACTGGCGTGCGAAAATTCGCATATGCGAAAATTAGCATATGCTAATTTTCGCATATGCGAATTTCCACATATGCAAATTTTCGCATGCGCGTATTTTCGCATACGCGAAAATAAAACGCGTATATAACGAATATGCGAATATTCGCGAATATATGACGAATATTCGTCCATATATTCGCGAATATTCGCGAATTCGAATATGGCCTATGCCGCTCAACACTACATACTTTTGCTTTTTGAAAAAATTAGAGGGCTTCAAAGTAGAGCAGCAATTTCCAAAAATGTCATGAAAATTGCTAAATCTGAAGGGACAGATGTTACAGAACTACAACTCCCAGCATGCCTGGGCAGTCAAGGCATGTTGAGAGTTGTAGTTTGGCAACATCTGGAGGGCTACTGTTTGGGCACCACTGTAACAGTGGTCTCCAAACTGTGACCCTCCAGATGTTGCAAAACTACAACTCCCAGCATGCCCAGACAGCCTTTGGCTCTCTGGGCATGCTGGGAGTTGCAGTTTGGCCCCCCTAGTGGTTGCCACAGTAAAGATCGATTTACTTTCACTTTCAATCCCCCCCCCCCCACTGTCGATTCCCTACCTGATCAGGATCCTGCAGGCTCCAGCGAAAATCCCAGGTCCCCAGGCATCTTCTCCTGCAGGTACGGCTTCCATCTTCTTTCCAGAGCCCCTTGACATCCAGGGGCGGGCAGAACGGGGGGTTGCCATGGCAACCCCCTGTCCTGCGCTGCCATTGGTCAGAACTCAGTTCTGAGTAATGGCAGGGGATAGGAGTAGATCGCAGCTTTGCGACCTCACTCCTATCCTTTAGGCTGATCGGGGGTGTTGCTGACAACTCCGATCAGCCCTATTTTCCGGGTGATCGGGTCACCAGAGACCCGATCAGCCCGGAATTGGAGAAAATCGCATGTCTGAATTGACATGCGATTTTCTCCGATCGCCGACATGGGGGGTCTCAGGACCCCCCTGGGCGATATGCCGGGATGCCTGCTGAATGATTTCAGCAGGCATCTGGCTCCGGTCCCCAACCGGCTAGCGGTGGGGACCGGAATTCCCACGGGCGTGTGGATACGCCCTGCGTCCTTAAGGACTCGGAATGCAGGGCGTATCCATACGTCCTGCGTCCTTAAGAGGTTAAACTGATTTTCAGTCATAGATTTTTATGCAAGAACGCTGCTGGTGTGAATTTTCCATATTCCATATTTTATAGGACTAGTAATATTATTGGGAGATATTTATCAAAACCTGTGCAGAGGAAGAGTGGTGCAGTTGCCCATAGCAACCAATCAGATTGCTTCTTTCATTTTCCACAGGCCTCTAAAGAGGCCTGTGGAAAATGAAAGAAGCAATCTGATTGGTTGCTATGGGCAACTGCACCACTCTTCCTCTGCACAGGTTTTGATAAATCTCCCCTATTGTGCTTAAACCATGTTTATTTACTTTATTTTAACTTATATTTACACATTTTAGCAAAATGAATAGCAGATGTACAGTCATAGTTCCCTTCCTGTGTCTGGTGTTTATAAGGTATGGTATAGCTAGTGTAACCATTTGCTGTACTGTAACCAGAATCAATATACTGTACAGCTCTATAAATAAATAGAGATCAGAAATTATTTTTAAAAAATCATGCAATGTTCCAAATGTATTTCAGTTATCAGTCAATATTTTACTTGATGTTTACTTTTAACTGCTCAATTTCTAGGTATTTTATCATTATTATTTATGTTTAAAAAAAACCTGCAAACAGTTCACATATTTCATGTCTAGTTAAACAGATTTGTAAATTACTTCTATTTAAAAATCTTAATCCTTCCAGTACTTATCATCTGCTGTATACTACAGAGGAAGTTATATAGTTTTTTCAGTCTGAGTGCTCTCTGCTGACACCTCTGTCCATGTCAGGAACTGCCCAGAGCAGAAGCAAATCCCCATCATAGCAAACCTATCCTGCTCTGAACAGTTCCTGATATAGACATAGGTGTCAGCAGAGAGCACTGTGGTCAGACAGAACAGACATTTTAAAAGAAAGGAACTTCTTGTGGAGCATACAGCAGCTGATAAGTACTGGAAGGATTAAGATTTTTAAATAGAAGTAATTTACAAATCTGTTTAACTTTCTGGTTTCAAACCCAGGCCATGGCAGGACAAATAAAAAAAAAAAAAAAAATACAGCATTTATTCAGCTCTCCACTCTCTCTTCATTATTCTGGACTTCCTGGCAGAAGTTGACGTTTTTTGTGACTACTGAATCCAGTGATTGACTGCAGTATCCTGTGATGAGTATACAGGGACATCATCTGATCACTTCACCAGGCAATCCACAGTGGCAGCAGCCCTGGACAAGCAGTGAAGGGGATTTTTTTCATTCATTCTGCCTGAGCAATTTTGTCAAGGAGGCTGAAAAATATATTTTAAAATATCATCATTGAATCCAGTGGAGAATAACTTCTTGAAGCACCATAAATGATGATGGTACCCACCTAAGTCTGAACAATACCTAAGTGTTTCCTTTTATATACTGTAGTAAGGTTGGTGTCTTTGTATAGTTGCCAAAGAAGATTTACAAAATATAATCTCAAATATTTATGGATGTCAATTTCCCTGCCATAAATAACACACACTCTGTACTGTACACTGGGTGGAGGAATTATTCACTATGTTTATGTTATTAGTCAATGAACAATATAATTATAACCATTGTAGGTTGCATGCTAATGTGAACCCCTGGGCGATAGACTCACTCTGGGCCCCATTATGTTTCAACTTCCTAAGGAATGTGTGCACTGATGGACGCTTTTCCATGGACTTTTTCATATAACACTTTACTAGTTCCACAAACTCTCCACAAGCTCTCCTGTAGGTCTATGCTTTACTACTAAGGGCTCATTCACACTAAGGAATCTCCACCCAAGACAAATTATTCCCAGATATTCCCAGACAAATTCCATCTGTAGCCATACGGCTGCCGTAGAAATTCCATTGTGTGAATGGTGCAGCAGAATGCCATTGCAAATGCTGGGATTCTGCTGCGCCATATTTCTCACAGCAGAACTCTAGAGAGGAAAATGTGAAGTATGAATGGGCCCTAAGGCAATCAAATTCTTATCTGCCATATGCCTAGGATCCTGGATCCTTTTTGATATGCTAAATGACCCACAACAGTAAAGAGACTCTTGCATTCAAGGGCATATGCCAAAAAAATCATGAATAATAACTCACAGATTAATAATCAATCATCCTTTTTAAATCGGAAAATCATAACCTACAGGAAGAGTACAAACATGGCTAGACTACCATTATCCATGCAGGAGGAACTGCGAAGTCCTTGATACTAAGTCATAAGTAGGGAGTGGGACATGACTGTGGATCTGATAAATTATGAAGGAAATATATGTAAGAAGAGAGAACATACAATCAATATAAGACTCAAGGAGTATCACTTATTGTTCTATAAGAAGACCTTATATCTGCCTCTTCAACCCATAGGTCGGCTTGAAAACTGGAGATAAACTCTGTGGTTCACACTTTGGAATGTCTGCACGGAACATTCCCGCTTTTAAGGTGATGTCCCGTCATCCCGGAATGGTCCCCATATCTGCCGCATTTAACTGTATGTGCCTAATGCAGCACATACAGTTAAATGCACAATTCAGTGGGAAGTTTGACAGGGTGAAGAGCCATTGGCTCCTCACCCTGTCAGTCACTCTTGTGCCTGTGGCTTCCGTTAACCAGCAAACGCAAGAGGCTGGACCCTTCCTCTGCGCTTCGGCACGCGAGTTACGTCATCAGACAGAGCACAGAGGAAGAAGGAAGAACAGAAAAAGAGGCAGCTCTGAGCTTCAGGAGCCGACAGATGAAGTGGACTGAAGATAACAGCAGCAGGAGCTGACGATGAAGAACCAGGAGAAAGTAAGTATGCCAGTGGGAAGGGACTATGGGGGACCCTGCTGCTGCTACCTACTGTGAGGTGGACCTACTATGGGGGACCCTGCTGCTGCTGCCTACTGTGAGGGGGACCTACTATAGGGGGACCCTGCTGCTGCTGCCTGGTGTGGGGGGACCTACTATGGGGGACCCTTCTGCCTACTGTGAGGGGGACCTACTATGGGTGACCCTGCTGCTGCCTACTGTGGGGGGGGGGCTACTATGGGGGACCCTGCTGCTGCCTACTGTGGGGGGGACCTACTATGGGGATACTGCTGCTGTTGCCTACTGTGGGGAGGACCCTGTTGCTGCTTCCTACTGTAAGCGGAAACTACTATGGGAGACCCTGTGGCCTTCTGTGAGGGGGGACCTACTATGGGTGACCCTGCTGCTGCCTACTGTGGGGGGGGGGGGCTACTATGGGGGACCCTGCTGCTGCCTACAGTGGGGGGGGCCTACTATGGGGGACCCTGCTGCTGCCTATTGTCAGGGGGACCTACTATAGGGGACCCTGCTGCTGCCTAATGTGGGGGAACCTACTATGGGGGACCCGCTGCTGCCTACTTTGGGGGGGACCTACTATAGGGGACCTTGCTGCTGCCTAATGTGGGGGAACCTACTATGGGGGACCGCACTGCTGCCTACTTTGGGGGGACCTACTATGGGGGACCCTGCTTCTGCCTACTGTGGGGGGGACCTACTATGGGGATACTGCTGCTGTTGCCTACTGTGGGGAGGACCCTGTTGCTGCTTCCTACTGTAAGCAGAAACTACTATGGGGGACCCTGCTGCCTTCTGTGAGGGGGACCTACTATGGGTGACCCTGCTGCTGCTTACTATGGCGGGGGGGGGGGCACTATGGGGGACCCTGCTGCTGCCTACAGTGGGGGGGACCTACTATGGGGGACCCTGCTGCTGCCTATTGTCAGGGGGACCTACTATAGAGGACCTTGCTGCTGCCGAATGTGGGGGAACCTACTATGGGGGACCCCGCTGCTGCCTACTTTGGGGGGACCTACTATGGGGGACCCTGCTGCTGCTTCCTACTGTGGGGGGGACCTACTATGGGGGACCCTGCTGCTGCCTACTGTGGGGGGGACCTACTATGGGGATACTGCTGCTGTTGCCTACTGTGGGAAGGACCCTTTTGCTGCTTCCTACTGTAAGCGGAAACTACTATTGGGGACCCTGCTGCTGCTGCATACTGTGGGGGGGGACATACTATGGGGGACCTTGCAGCTGCTTCCTCCTATTATGGGGGGGGGCTACTATGGGGGACCCTGCTGTTGCCTACTGTGGTACGGTATCATTAACATTTTATTTTAATAGTTCATTTATTTATTCATGCGGCGATACCAAATATGTATATAAAATATTTTTTTAACACTTTTTGGGGGTTAAATAGGGAAAATGGGACAATTTACGTTTTTATTGGGGGAGGGTTTTTTTTTACTTTTATTTTTACACTTTAATAGTTCATTCGATTGCTAATACTGTTCACTGCTATGTATAGGACATAGCTGATCAGTGTTATCGGTCATCCTCTGCTCTGGTCAGCGGGAAGGCAGATCAGAGCAGAAGATGCCGGGAAGGCAGCGGAGGCAGGTGAGGGGACCTCCATCTGCCGTGCTGGATGATCGGATCGCTGCACCGCGGGCAATCCTCCATTTTAGTGACCGCGATGCTTCAGATGCAGTGATCTGTATTGATCACAGCATCTGAGGGGTTAATGGCGGACATCCACGGGATCGCGGTTATGCTTAGGACGTAAATGTACGTCCTGGTGCGTTAAGTACCACCTCACCAAGATATACATTTACGTCCTGCATCGTTAAGGGGTTAATGAGGGATTTTTTACCCTTATTTATGGTCTAGTGCAGACAAATAGTCATTTCGATATCACCATATCACATACAGTACGGCACAGGCTTGCTCAAAGGACCCAGAACCACCAATGGCCAATGTGTTCAAGACTCAGCTACCTCTTCATGTTTAAAGTTACTATGTCAAATACAACATTTTATCCCCTTAAGGACCAAGCCCATTTTCACCTTAAGGACCAGGCCAATTTTAATTTTTAGTTTTTTCCTCCTCTCCTTCTAAAAATTATACTGCTTTCAATTATGCACCTACAGACCCATACAAGGGATGGTTTTTTGCGCCACCAATTGTACTTTGTAATGACATCAGTCATTTAATTACAAAACCAAAAAATATATATTTGTGGGGTGAAAGTGGAAAAAAAAACAAAAAAAAAACATTTTGTAAGTTTTGGGGGCTTTTGTTTCTACACAGTGCAATTTTCCGTAAAAATGACACCTGATCTTTATTCTGTATGTCCATAAGGTTACAAGGATACCCAATTTATGTAGGTATTATTTTTTTTTTACAACTTAAAAAAAAATCCTAACTACATGCACCAAAATCTGTATGTTTAAAATTGTGATCTTCCGAACCCTATAACTTTTCTATTTTTCCACATACAGGGGTATATGAGGTCTCATTTTTTGTGGCATGGTCTGTAGTTTTTATCAGTACCATTTTTTGTTTTGATGGGACTTTAACGCTTTGCATTAGTTTTTTATAGTACATGAAGTGACATAAAATTCACAATATTGGACTTCGGTTTTTTATTAGGTGTACGCCATCGACCGTGCAGTTTAGCTAACCTTATATTTTAACCCCTTAAGGACTCAGGGTTTTTCCATATTTGCACTTTTGTTTTTCCTCCTTACCTTTTAAAAATCATAACCCTTTCAATTTTCCACCAAAAAATCCATATTATGGCTTATTTTTTGCGTCACCAATTCTACTTTGCAGTGACATCAGTCATGTTACCCAAAAATTCATGACGAAATGGGAAAAAAATCATTGTGCGACAAAATCGAAGAAAAAACGCAATTTTGTAATTTTGGGGGCTTCCGTTTCTATGCAGTGCATATTTTGGTAGAAATGACACCTTATCATTATTCTGTAGGTCCATACGGTTAAAATGATACCCTACTTATATAGGTTTGATTTTGTCATACTTCTGGAAAAAATCATAACTACATGCAGGAAAATGTATACGTTTAAAAATGTCCTCTTCTGACCCCTATAACTTTTTTATTTTTCCACATACAGGGCAGTATGAGGCCTCAGTTTTTGCACCGTGATCTGAAATCTTTATCGGTACGATTTTTGTTTTGATCGGACTTTTTGATCACTTTTTATTCATTTTTTAATGGTATAAAAAGTGACCAAAATACACTTTTTTGGACTTTGGAATTTTTTTGTGCGTACCCCATTGACCGTGCGGTTTAATTAATTATATATTTTTATAGTTCGGACATTTACGCATGCGGCGATACCACATATTTTTTTATTTATTTTTATTTACACAGTTTTTTTTTTTTTTATGGGATCAATGATATCGCATAGCATAGTATTGATCAGTTTTCTCTGCGCCGAACGGACAACAAAGAGGCAGGTGAGGACCCTCTCATCGTCCGGTAAGCTGATTGGGACATCGCAATTTTGTCGCAATAGTCCCAATCAACTCCGCTGAGCTGCCGGGACAGTTTCACTTTAATTTTAAATGCTGCAATCAACTTTGATTGCGGTGTCTAAAGGGTTAATGCCAGTCATCGGCCCAATCGGCGGTACCCAGCATTAGCCGTGGGTCCTGGTTGCCTGTAGCAACTGGGACCCACTGGGTTTAACTCGTTCTCCACTGGTAAGAATGGTTTAAACCCTGTAAAACGGACCAGGGAGTACATGTACGCCATTGGTCCTTAAGTACCAGTGCTCGAGGGCATACCTTTACGCCCTTGGTCCTGGACAGGTTAAAGGTGTAATCAGCAGGTCATGTAATGCAACAACCATCACAAGATCACAACCAGCTAAAACACTTAGGCTATGTTCACACACCAGAATTTCTGCATTTCTGATAGAAATGTATAGATGTGTAGAATGTATACTAGGACTAGGAGCAGTTTATATTATGAATGTTAATCATAATCACAAACCTAGACCCTCTGGAATATGAAATACTTACCTATAACCATACTAGACCACCATTTATGATTAATATCTATATGAACCCTTTCATCACCCTAGACCACTGGGCATTAAAAATTTAAGTGTTACTGTTAATTCAATAAACTTTTGACATGAGGCACAGACATGTCAGAATTTTATAACAGTCAGGGTCTCAGAGCTGAATTGTAACTGACTGAGTAGATTCCATTGCAAGTCTTTAGAGCCTGACTCCTGGTATCAGTCGGACTAAGCACGGATGTGGTGCATGTCTGTATGTCATGTCTGTATGGCAGGATGATCACAGGATGATCACATCATTATAGGATGTGATCACATAATGTAAACAAATAGGTCAAAATGAAACAAACACTACTTCTGCACTACTGTCCTGTAGAAATAAATTGACTCATGTTATGATTTACAATCACTTTCATTCTTGCTTCTGGCTCTTACTTGGGGACATGATGAATTCTTGCTTCTGGCTCTTTAGGGGACATGACGGAGACACATAGGTCTACCTAAGAAACCCAAGAGAATACAGAAGGGGCTTTCACTAAGGTTCAATAGACTGAATAATGGTCAATCTAATAGCTATACTGCAGGGCTCAAGTCCTGCAGGAACGGCGTTCCTTTTCTTTTTCCAGAGGAGGAACGCCGTGCCGTCCCTGTTACATTAGTCCTGCAGGACTGACCTCTCTGTTTTTACCCTCCTTCAGTCTCCTCCCCTGGCCCGACTGCTAGATGCTGGAGATGTGGGACCTGTGATGATGTCACCATGACATGTTGGGGCGGAGCTTAGCTGTGGAGGAGAGGAATGATCGTGTCTGAAGGACCTGTGTGATGCTGTGGAGGAGGCGGGGCTGAGCTGGAGGAGACATGTCACATGTCACTTGGGTTTGTTACAGTGTGTCACCACAGTAGTAAGCTAATTACATAAGGAGGTTTGTTACATTGTGTCACCCAAGTAGTAATGACATTACATGAGGAGGAGGTTTGTGATAGTGTCTCACCCCATTAATAAGGAGATTACATGAGGACAAAGGCATAGGAACCCTCAGAAACCTCGGGGGATAGCATTCTAACCAGGTGTGGCTTTGCAAGGGCGGAGTCAAAAAGGGAGTGGGGCCACAAAAGGGGAGGAACCATTCAATGTTGCATGATGCTACAAAATCAGGCTCCTCAGCACAGATACCTTCAAGGAGCAGTGAATTCAGATGACAGGGATCTATGAGGACTATGGGAGGTAGGCTGTGTGTGAAGTCAGGGCGAGAGGGGAGGCTGTTTCTCTACAGCCTGTGTAGGCACCTTAACACCTTAAAGGGGTACTCCAGTGGAAAACTTTTTTTTTTTTTTTTTTTATCTATTGGTGGCAGAAAGTTAAACAGACTTGTAAATTTAAGTATAGAAAAGTTATAGCATCGGCGCACTGGGACAGCTAACTGAGCAGCCTAGATACAACTAGGTGGATCCCTGTAGTTCCACTCAGGAAGGGGTTAACAGTAATAGAAATCTGTGTATCGGCGCTTAAGAATAATGGTATAAGACAAAAAAAAACTATAGTTTGTCTGATATAACGTAAATAAAACACTTACTTCATTTGATGGCATATATTCAAAATAGTGTCGGGGAGTAAAAAGATGCAGCACTCAATATTCACTGTAAAAAAGAAGTGTAACCAGTGAATAATCAGTGAAAAATTCACCAAGGTTGTTATATACACAGTCTAAGGCTGCATTCACACCACGTTTTTTACATACGTTTGCCGGATCCGGCGGGGGCAGTTTTGACCCATATGCGGTTTTGGACCGGACCTAAAACCGTAGTATACAACGGTTTTAGGTCTGGTCCAAAACCGCATACGGGTCAAAACTGAACCGACCGGAGTCACCGTATGACTCCGGTCGGCTCATTAAAGTAAATGGAGTCACGGGCTGATTCGGCTGGGGTATGGGAGTGCCCGATTTGCCCCTCCCCCCACCGGATGCGGCACCTGTATGTAAAAAACGTGTGAATGCAGCCTTACTAATTGACAAAGAGGCAAGCTGGTAAAAACAACACTATAGTATTGCAGCAGAGAGCACTGTGGTCAGACAGAGGATCTGGAGCATTCAGAAGAGGATATGTACTGGAAGGATTAGGAGTTATTAATAGAAGTAATTTACAAATCTGTTTAACTTTCTGGAGCCAGTTGAAAAAATAGTTTTCCTCTGGAATACTCCTTTAACTCCTTCATGACCCAGCTAGTTTTGGCCTTCATGACCCAGTCCAATTTTTTTATTCTGACATGTCTCTTTAAGTGGTAATAACTTTGAACTGCTTTTACCTGGCAAAGTGATTCAGAGATAGTTTTTTCGAGACATATTGTACTTCATATTAGTAGTAAATTTTTGTTGATACATCAAGCGATTTTTGTGGAAAAGTCCAAAATATTGCGAACATTTAAAATGTATTTATCTATGTTTGAAACTCTCTACTTGTAAGAGAAATAGTCATGCCAAATAAATATAGTTATTAATTCACATCCACAGCATGTCTACTTTATGCTGTCATCATTTGTTAAACATTCTTTTACGTTTTTTACAACATTAGAAGGCTTATATTATTATGAGCATTTTTTTACATTTTCAACAAAAGTTCAAAATAAACTTTTTTGGGGGGAACAATAACATTTTGAATATATATATATGTGTGTGTGTGTGTGTGTATATATATATATATATATATATATATATATATATATATATATATATATATATATATACATACATATAAACATAGATAGAATATATACATATACAGTGGTCCCTCAACATATGATATTAATTGGTTCCAGGAGAACCATCATATGTTGAAACCATCATATGTCGAGTACATATGTCTATGTAAAAATAGTAATTGGTTCTGGGGCCTCGGAACCATTGTATGTTGAATACATATCTCTATGGGAAACTGCCAATTAGTTCTGGGATGACCATTGTATGTGGAGTGTATGGGGAGTGTTTAACAAACCAGGGTGCCGCCAGCTGTTGCACAACTACAACTCCCAGCATGCATGTACAGCCATTGACTGTCTGGGCATGCTGGGAGTTATAGTTTTGCAACAGCTGGTGGCACACTGATAGGGAAACATTGATGTATGGGGTGTATAGTGTGTCTATGTATTGTATGTGATGTGTGACATCGCATACAGTACTGTACAGTTCTTTAAATACCTTCAGGGGGGACAGAATGTCCTCCATTACCATCCTGCCGACTACAGCTCTATAGGAAAGGAAGGGGAGCAGCTCATTGGATGCCTGCAGCAAGATGCTGCAGGCTATTGGCTATAGCTGCACTGGGGGGGCGGGGCTTACACAAAGCTCACAGTGGAAGCCTGTATGAGTTAGCAGGACAGCATGTGAGTAACAGGAGGCAGAACGGGGCACACGGGGCACATTAAACAACTATTTGTCAGTTGCTGAAGTTATCAGCGCTGTCAGATAGCTGTTTGTACGATGGACCCGACACACAGCAGCATCATATGTCGAGGCTGCCTTCAACATACGATGGGCTCTGAGAGGCCATCATATGTTGAAATGATCATATGTCGGGGCCATCATAAGTCGTGGGATCACTGTATATACACACATGTATGTATATAAAAATATATGTATATATATATATATATATATATATATATATATATATATATATGAATTCTGGTGTGGTGCTGTGCGGTGTCCGTTGCTGCCGTGGCGCCGTGTCTGCGGGAGGGTGCGGCCCATAGACTGGTTTGAGTGGCATTGGGGCTGCTCTGCCAGTGGGTTGTTCCCCCCTGTGGGCATTGGCGTCGCAGCGGTGGTGGTTGCCGCCCAGTGCTGCGCCATTTTATGCTAGGGACGTTAGGGACCCACTCTGGATAGGTGGCCTTGACGTGGCGAGTGGGCTTGTACTTTTTGATCAAAAATGTATACTAACAACCTGTTAGTTTTTGATATTATGCTGAGAAGCAATCAGATCATTATACAAGATTGTAGATGTGCACCATGTCTGTTTTTCTACCCGAATTCATATATATATATATATTGAAATGATCATATGTCGGGGCCATCATAAGTCGTGGGATCACTGTATATACACACATGTATGTATATAAAAATATATGTATATATATATATATATATATGTGTGTATATACACTATTCACATAATGGGTGAATAAACCACCACTTTTTTCTACCTATTTTGGAGTGCCGCTTCTCTCTTTTGTTGACTATATATACTTTAGTTGATACCAAACTATTATATGGACCTGGCCTACAGGTGCACGCTACTAGGCTAGATATACAGCAACAGAAGAATGCAGCAGCACACTGCCAGCACAAGGATATAGGTGAAACATGAAAATGCAGTTAAAACATGGAGAGCTATACAGCTATGGTGTAATAGATGCAAATGTGAAACTATGAAATAGTGAGGCACTTAGCTCGCAAATTTGTCTCTGCGGCGGTCAAATAGCTTGGACCGTCCTACCGCAATAAGGTGGCCTCATTGGGACGGACCCTACACTGTGAATATGCCTCTGTGTGAACAATTCAGTAAGCATGGTAGGGTCTGGAACATCCAAGACACCTTATATACACACTTGATAGAGGTGGGTGGGGTTCAAGGCCAACATGGAGGTAGCCACTCCCCCGTATGTGCAATACAGACAAAGAATAAGTCAGCCAGCACTTTAGTTGATACCAAACTATTATATGGACCTGGCCTACAGGTGCACGCTACTAGGCTAGATATACAGCAACAGAAGAATGCAGCGGTGGGACGGTCCAAGCTATTTGACCGCCGGCGGAGACAAATTTGCGAGCTAAGTGCCTCACTATTTCATAGTTTCACATTTGCATCTATTACACCATAGCTGTATAGCTCTCCATGTTTTAACTGCATTTTCATGTTTCACCTATATCCTTGTGCTGGCAGTGTGCTGCTGCATTCTTCTGTTGCTATATAAATTATATATATATATATATATATATATATATATATATATATTTATTTAATACATTTTTTTACTTCTGTACAACAGCTCCCTCCTAGTGTCTAGTGCACAAAACATACAGTAACAGGTTTAGGACACTAGGAGGAGCTGTTGTACAACTAAACACCTCCTTTACAAAAAAAAAAAAGTGAAAGTGAAATTAAAGCATGTCGGCGGGCACGTGTTATAAGGGGGGTTGAAGAGGGGAGACGTGTTATAAGGGGGGGCTGAAGAGGGGAGACGTGTTATAAGGGGGGGGCTGAAGAGGGGAGACGTGTTATAAGAGGGGGCTGAAGAGGGGAGACGTGTTATAGGGGGGTCTGAAGAGGGGAGAAGTGTTATAAGGGGGGGATGAAGAGGCGAGACATGTTATAAGGGGGGGCATGAAACATGCTGTAGGAAAATCACCACACTAAAGACTGATCCAACTTTGATGTAATGTCCTTAAAATGAGACTCAGTAGTGTGTGTGGCCTCCACTTGCCCGGATGATCTCCCTACAATGCCTGGGCATGCTCCTGATGAGGTGGAAGGTGGTCTGCTGAGGGATGTCCTCCCAGACCTAGACTAAAGCATCAGCCAACTCCTGGACAGTCTGTGGTGCAACGTGGCATTGGTGGATGGAACGAGACATGAGGTCCCAGATGTGCTCAATCGGATTCAGGTCTGGGGAACGGGTGGGCCAGTCCATGGAATCAAAGCTTTCCTCCTTTCCTCTTGCAGGAACTGCTGACATACTCCAGCCACATGAGGTCTAGCATTGTCTTGCATTAGGAGGAACCTAGGTCCAACCACAACAGCATATGGTCTCACAAGGTCTGAGGATCTCATCTCGGTACCTAATGGCAGTCAGGCTACCGCTAGCAAGCACATAGAGGGCTGTGCGGCCCCCCAAAGAAATGCCACCCCACACCATTACTGACCCACCGCCAAACCGATCATGCTGTTGGATGTTGCAGGCATCAGAATGTTCTCCACGGCGTCTCCAGACTCTGTCACATCTGTCACATGTACTCAGTATGAACCTACTTTCATCTGCAAAGACCACAGGGCGTCAGTGGCGAATTTGCCGATCTGTTGTCTGGAAGATGACAAACATCCTGCATGGTGTTGGTCTGTAAGCACAACCCCCACCTGTGGACGTCCGGTCCTCATACCACCCTCATGGAGTCTGTTTCTGACTGTTTGAGTGTATAGCATAAGCGAAAGATCACCAATAAGGTTTAGATATCAAATCTTAATTTATTTAGTTGATAAAATTGTTATCAAAAAGTGTTAACTAATAATTGGAAGGGGGTGAGGGTACAGGTGAGTGCCTACACTCAGAGCCCTACCTATCTAGGGGGGGGCTCCTAAACTAAGTGTGGATAGGAATAGGGGACATAGAGACAATACATACAGATAAGTTAGCCTCTTCTACCAACGCGTTTCGCCTAATGTAGATACATAGGCTCATCAGGGGACAAGAGGACAACAAATATATACAACGATAATAAGATATTGGTACATTAAAGCATTAGTGGGTTAACACTTAGATACTAAACGATTAACATAGGACAGATACATTCAGATAGGTAAAGATAGGTAAAAATTGGTCTCAGTGGTCAGGGACAGTCAAACTTGAATATATGTCGTCAGTATCTAAATGTCAAGATATAGATGAATAGATACATTTAGAAATGGGATATAGGATAAAGTATCAGACATAAATGATGTATAACAATGTACTATACAGGTTAAAGTGATAGTAGAGAAATAATCTTCAGAGTATTTCTAGGTTCACTCCATGTAATATTTCATGCTGCAAGAAACAAATTACAGGACATGAGACATCCAATCTCAAAGGATATTCATAGAGATTCCAAATCGTATAACAATTTATCTTACCACAGATGTTAATGTGTGGTGGGCGCCATGATCAATAGAAAATGGTGATAGACCAAAGAGTAACGTTAGGTCTAGACAAAAAAGATAAACGCAAAAATTGTAGTATACAACCACAGTATAACACCAAAGAATAAAAACATAGACCAGATTCGATTGGTTCCAGATCTAAATTGATGACTGTGAACCCAAAATTGAGATCAGAATCAATTCATATTTTCCATGTGTTTCAATAGAAATATATATAATGATAAAGTAATATGATAAGATAAAAATGGGAGCCAGTTACACTGACCTGTCCACAGCCAATAGATAGAGTCAGGCCCCTCAGCCCGAGGTGAATCCCAGGTAGCTGAAGAAAAATGAGGCCAAATCAAAATAGAAGGAAGCTGTATGGACAATCAATAAGTAAGGTGCATAGTATAACTCCTTAAAATACCTTATTAGATGGAGGTATGATGTCTGCTACCGAGGATGGTGAGCACCAGCACGCCGCTGGATACCGTGGCTCACCCGGCGTTTAAATAGAGTTCCCGGGCGTCTTTGATGATGCTGCTTCCTGTATGTGGAACGCAGCAAAGACGTCATATCCGGTGAAATGACCCGCAGGGAAGACAGAGCTAATAGCGGCGCTACTTACAATATGTGGAGCGCAACCGGAAGTGCACTGTGGTTCAATGGACCGCAGAACAAAACAGCTCCTAATGCCTGGAACGCAACGGGACGTAACTTCCGGTCCCCGTGGACCGCAAGAAAGGCGCAGTTAGAGTTAGGTAATAACCGCCAATAGCCCAGATGCTGACATAAATCAACACCATAACATGTCACATCACATCGGATTGCGATGTATAGACCGGCGTGACAGTCCCAAGTAACATGGAAAAAGAAATAGATAATAAATAAAATTAAAATAAACAGGATAAGAAAAGCACAATAGGGGCAACAAGAGCCTTACTGAAAAAACACATGGAAAATTATTGATAGTTTGTCTGTTCAAGCACCACTGGGGCCCAACGATATAGATGGCATGCAATTAATATAATGAGGGATAATGGGGGGGGGGGAGCACAATGAACTATCCCATGACCTCTTAGGGTAATCGACGATACTTTAGATGAATGATGCAAATGAAATTGCATCATTGAGTCCGAAGGGGACATAAGTCCTCAACTGATAAATCCATTTGGTCTCTATTTGTAGAAGTTTTTTGTCTAAATCCCCACCCCTACTATCTAGTTGGACCGTAGTAACACTCTGGAACATTAGATTTCAAGGAGAGTCTGGGTGGATAACGTATTCTTCAACACATAGGGGACATAAAAAACAAAAGGGATAAAACCCTATCTAATCATATGCATCTTTTCCACCCAGACTCTCCTTGCAATCTAATGTTCCAGAGTGTTACTACGGTCCAACTAGATAGTAGGGGTGGGGATTTAGACAAAAAACTTCTACAAATAGAGACCAAATGGATTTATCAGTTGAGGACTTATGTCCCCTTCGGACTCAATGATGCAATTTCATTTGCATCATTCATCTAAAGTATCGTCGATTACCCTAAGAGGTCATGGGATTGTTCATTGTGCTCCCCCCCCCCATTATCCCTCATTATATTAATTGCATGCCATCTATATCGTTGGGCCCCAGTGGTGCTTGAACAGACAAACTATCAATAATTTTCCATGTGTTTTTTCAGTAAGGCTCTTGTTGCCCCTATTGTGCTTTTCTTATCCTGTTGATTTTAATTTTATTTATTATCTATTTCTTTTTCCATATTACTTGGGACTGTCACGCCGGTCTATACATCGCAATCTGATGTGATGTGACATGTTATGGTGTGGATTTATGTCAGCATCTGGGCTATTGGCGGTTATTACCTAACTCTAACTGCGCCTTTCTTGCGGTCCACGGGGACCGGAAGTTACGTCCCGTTGCGTTCCAGGCATTAGGAGCTGTTTTGTTCTGCGGTCCATTGAACCACAGTGCACTTCCGGTTGCGCTCCACATATTGTAAGTAGCGCCGCTATTAGCTCTGTCTTCCCTGCGGGTCATTTCACCGGATATGACGTCTTTGCTGCGTTCCACATACAGGAAGCAGCATCATCAAAGACGCCCGGGAACTCTATTTAAACGTCGGGTGAGCCACGGTATCCAGCGGCGTGCTGGTGCTCACCATCCTCGGTAGCAGACATCATACCTCCATCTAATAAGGTATTTTAAGGAGTTATACTATGCACCTTACTTATTGATTGTCCATACAGCTTCCTTCTATTTTGATTTGGCCTCATTTTTCTTCAGCTACCTGGGATTCACCTCGGGCTGATGGGCCTGACTTTATCTATGTACACGCTGACTCTATCTATTGGCTGTGGACAGGTCAGTGTAACTGGCTCCCATTTTTATCTTATCATATTACTTTATCATTATATATATTTCTATTGAAACACATGGAAAATATGAATTGATTCTGATCTCAATTTTGGGTTCACAGTCATCAATTTAGATCTGGAACCAATCGAATCTGGTCTATATGGGATATCTAACATGTACAGGTCTCCGTATCAGGGTATGCGATGGCTCCAATGTCTTTATTCTTTGGTGTTATACTGTGGTTGTATACTACAATTTTTGCGTTTATCTTTTTTGTCTAGACCTAACGTTACTCTTTGGTCTATCACCATTTTCTATTGATCATGGCGCCCACCACACATTAACATCTGTGGTAAGATAAATTGTTATACGATTTGGAATCTCTATGAATATCCTTTGAGATTGGATGTCTCATGTCCTGTAATTTGTTTCTTGCAGCATGAAATATTACATGGAGTGAACCTAGAAATTCTCTGAAGATTATTTCTCTACTATCACTTTAACCTGTATAGTACATTGTTATACATCATTTATGTCTGATACTTTATCCTATAACCCATTTCTAAATGTCTCTATTCATCTATATCTTGACATTTAGATACTGACGACATATATTCAAGTTTGACTGTCCCTGACCACTGAGACCAATTTTTACCTATCTTTACCTATCTGAATGTATCTGTCCTATGTTAATCGTTTAGTATCTAAGTGTTAACCCACTAATGCTTTAATGTACCAGTATCTTATTATCGTTGTATATATTTGTTGTCCTCTTGTCCCCTGATGAGCCTATGTATTTACATTAGGCGAAACGCGATGGTAGAAGAGGCTAACTTATCTGTATGTATTGTCTCTATGTCCCCTATTCCTATCCACACTTAGTTTAGGAGCCCCCCCCCCCTAGATAGGTAGGGCTCTGAGTGTAGGCACTCACCTGTACCCTCACCCCCTTCCCATTATTAGTTAACACTTTTTGATAACAATTTTATCAACTAAATAAATTAAGATTTGATATCAAAACCTTATTGGTGATCTTTCGCTTATGCTATATACTATTTACTCTCACCAAGGGATATATTTATCATTTTTTGGATTGAGAAAACCAATTATCTATATTTTCTCTTGAGTTTTTGACTGTTTGAGTGGACACATGCACATTTGTGGCCTGCTGGAGGTCATTTTGCAGGGCTCTGGCAGTGCTCCTCCTGCTCCTCTTTGCACAAAGGCGAAGGTAGCGGTCCTGCTACTGGGTTGTTGCCATCCTACAGCCATCTCCACGTCTCCTGATGTACTGGCCTGTCTCCTCGTAGCGTCTCTATGCTCTCGACACTACATTGACAGACACAGCAAACCTTCATGCCACAGCTCGCATTGATGTGATTGACTTGGAGTTAAATTGTGTTGTTTAAGTGTTTCCTTTATTTTTTTGAGCAGTGTATATTCAGGGAATTGAATACACACCCTGGATAGGAACATTAATTCTATTTTTGGCACTTTATATTCATATTTTTTAAATATATATAATGCACTAATCTATGAATAGTATTTAACTATTCTAACAGTCTGATTCACTGTACATAACACCTTGGAGTATTATTCACTATTATAGTCTGGAAATAGACGATTTTAATATCGATTTGCCGCAAATTTATTCAGATCGAAACAAATTTATTCAAAAAATTTGGCGAATCGTCCGAATCAAATTTTTCTAAAATTTGCTCATCTCTAATGTAAACCTCCATCCTTGTAAATGTGAAGGGTGTAATGATAGAAACTGTGAATAAACAGTTAAATAAAGTGTAGTCAGGGGAACAAGGTTTATGTGATTCAAAGTCTCCCATAGAATAGTGCCAAGTAAACATTCAAAGCAATTTTAACAGCTTTGTCCTTATAAGAAGTACATTCTAATAAAGAGATTAATGTGTACCTGTAGGTGAGAAGCTCTTAGCAGGGCTCCACTATGTCCCAGCTGGAGAATAAGAAAGATAAACAGAAAGCTTTATTCATTTATTGTTTAATTAGTAGGCAATATTGTCATTGACAGAAATAGTAAAGATGAAGGTAGGTAAACACAATTATATGTAACTGGTGGTAATAACACATCTATTATAGGTCACTCACTGGCTCTGAATGCTTTCTAGCTATTCAAATAATGCCATAAAGCTATATAGATGCAGAATATTAAAATAGGGATAATAACCACAGTGATATCTCAGGACAGGGGTAATAACCACAGATATGATATACAGTATTCTTCTTATATTTTGGAGCTGAGGTACGGGTGCCGAGACACTGCGCAGGGATAACCTCTTCAGTGACATCACACTGCAGAAATAATGGCCACAGTGATATCACAGTACAAAAAGGTTGCTGTACAAAGATAACAATGGCAGTCATGTCACAGTACAGGGAACACAATGTTGTTAGTATAAACTCAGTGATGTCTCCATACATGGATAACTGTTATATTGCAGAATTATAGAGGGGTGTTGGTGGTCATTGGGCCCTCTCAAGCTCTAGGTCTTAAAGTATACACGTCAGATCCAACAAAAAAAAAAAATGTTTTTTATATATCACTCAGTACTTAATCCTGATTATGTACATCTAATTTTTATGTGTCTAGCACTTTTTTTTTATTACACTTTTAATTTAGCTCACTAGTCTGAATTCCTCTCAAACAGAGGGGGCGTGGCCTCACTGTGAAGGTCTCTGCCCCCTCCCACAGTATTCTGTGTGCTCACATCTCCCCTAGCTTTAGCAAAACTACACGGTGGGCCATTTATATGGATACACCTTAATAAAATGGGAATGGTTGGTGATATTAACTTCCTGTTTGTGGCACATTAGTATATGTAAGGGGGGAAACTTTTCAAGATGGGTGGTGACCATGGCGGCCATTTTGAAGTTGGCCATTTTGAATCCAAATATAGTTTTTTCAATAGGAAGAGGGTCATGTGACACATCAAACTTATTGGGAATTTCACAACAAAAACAATGATGTGCTTGGTTTTAACGTAACTTTATTCTTTCATGAGTTATTTACAAGTTTCTGACCACTTATAAAATGAGTTCAATGTGCTACCCATTGTGTTGGATTGTCATTGCAACCCTCTTCACACACTCTTCACACACTGATAGCGACACCGCAGGAGAAATGCTAGCACAGGCTTACAGTATCCGTAGTTTCAGGTGCTGCACATGTCATATCTTCACAGCATAGACAATTGCCTTCAGATGACCCCAAAGATAAAAGTCTAAGGGGGTCAGATCGGGAGACCTTGGGGGCCATTCAACTGGCCCACGACGACCAATCCACTTTCCAGGAAACTGTTCATCTAGGAATGCTCGGACCGGACACCCATAATGTGGTGGTGCACCATCTTGCTGGAAAAACTCAGGGAACGTGCCAGATTCAGTGCATAAAGAGGGAAACACATCATCATGTAGCAATTTCTCATATCCAATGGCCTTGAGGTTTCCATTGATGAAGAATGGCCCCACTATCTTTGTACCCCATATACCACATCATACCATAATTTTTTGTGTTCCAACAGTCTTGGAGGGATCTATCCAATGTGGGTTAGTGTCAGACCAATAGCGGTGGTTTTGTTTGTTAACTTCACCATTCACATAAAAGTTTGCCTCTTCACTGAACAAAGTCTTCTGCGTAAACTGAGGGTCCTGTTCCAATTTTTGTTTTGCCCATTCTGCAGCACCTGAAACTATAGATACTGGAAGCCTGTGCTAGCATTTCTCCAGCAGTGTTGCTATCAGTGTGTGAAGAGTGGGAGAAGAGGGTTGCATTGACAATCCAACACAATGTGCAGCACATTGAGCACATTTTATAAGTGGTCAGAAACTTGTAAATAACTCATGAAAGAATAAAGTTACGTTAAAACAAAGCACATAATTGTTTTTCTTGTGAAATTCCCAATAAGTTTGATATTACACATTACCCTCTTCCTATTGAAAAAACAAAAGTTGGCTTCAAAATGGCCGACTTCAAAATGGCCACCATGGTCACCACCCATCTTGAAAAGTTTCCCCCCTCACATATACTAATGTGCCACAAAAAGAAAGTTAATATCACCAACCATTCCCATTTTATTAAGGTGCATCCATATTAATGGCCCACCCTTCACAACTCCCAGCTTGGCCTCACTGACAGTAGCAGGACACAACCTGACAGTGGGAGGATTTTTCCTCCAGCTGTGAGCCCTGTGCTCACAGCTGTCAATCAAGGAAGTGTGTCCATGACATAGTTTCACATCATGTGACGCATCGTCAGGGCATAATGGGAGGAGACAGATATTTCTTTTAAACACCCTACATCACCCAGAATGCAATGTTGCAATAGAATTAATACAAAACATTTAAAACATACCAAATTATCATCACATAGAGTATTTGAACTAATAGATTAAGATAAAGTTTCATTTAATGTGCGAGCAACATGAGGAGACGAAGTGGCCAAGGAGTGTCTGGGTCCTCTGTCTCGTCTTCCTCATCACCCTGTAACTCCACAGCCTTCTACTCCCCTCCTCTCCTGCCAGATGACTATAAAAATCACCAATTTCGCAAAACCTTGCCTGTGCTCCACTGTCTCCCTCCTCCTCCAGTCAGCCCCCACTCACGTGGCCTTGAGATGTAGGTGCCACGTCTCCAGTGCCCTGACCAGCCATTGTTTCCAACATGTGTTGTACGAAATGAAGCAGCGGATTGACGTTGTTCATCCTGTAATTCTGGCAACTGACTAATAATGTGGCTTCCTCAAAGGGCCTGAGCAAATGGCAGGTGTCACGTATGAGCTGCTACTGGTTCACATTGAAGTTACACAGGGGAGTACCCCTATCCGCTTGGATCATCAAGAAATCGGGGATGGCTTTTCTCTGTTCGTATAGTTGGTCTAACGCATGGAGGGTGGAATTCCAACGTGTGGAAACGCCGCAAATAAGACTATGTTAGGGGATTCCGTTCTGAAGCTGCAGCTCAAGGAAGTGGTGCTTTGCAGTGTATATGTGCTGAAGTGCATGCAAAATTTCTTTCCCATTGTTAGGATGTCTTGCAGATGGGGGGAACACTTCAGGAATCACTTGACAACCAGATTGAACATGTGTCCCATGCAGGGCGCATGGCTCAGACTTCCTTGACGCAGCACAGACAAAATGTTTTTCCCGTTATCGGTCACCATGGTTCCCATTTCGAGTTTTCGTGGAGTAAGCTATGATTTGATTTCTTGATGAATGACACAGCCTGAAAGAGACGGAAGTATGAGGAGACTATATAATGTCAGAATGACCAAGCCTGGAGGTAGCAGCAGCCTGACAAGACCATAGGACCTCACAATTGAAAAGATTAAATATATATTTCAACATTTTAATTGAAGATTTTAAATAGATTAACATAAAAATGTTTGTGTAATGTGCCAGCAGCATGAGGAGACCACATGGTGGCACCATGACACAGCCTGAAGGTGGCAGCAGCATGAGGAGACCAAAATGTGGCAGAATGACCAAGCCTGGAGGTGGCAGCAGCAAAAGGAGACCCTATGGTGAAAGAATGACACAGCCTGGAGGTGGCGGCAGCCTGACGAAACCATAGGGCCTCACAATTGAAAATATTAAAAATATTTTTTTAAATTGCATGTGGCCATGTTAACATCCACCGGATCCACCGAAACTGCCACACCTGATTTCCCCCCCAACAGTTCGCACTGAATGACTGTTACTGCCGCCAACTCCAGGGACCCCTGTTTCACTACCTCCTAGGCAGGTAGGCTGCCGCGAAGCAGGTGGTCTACCACGGGCACATTTGGCTCAAGACTTCCCACTGCGGCCACCATGCTAACTCTCAACCATGCTACCACCTTGCTTGCTCAACTGCTACCTCATGGGCGTAGCGTATACGTGGCAGAGAAATAAAAGACCTATTCCTCGATCTATTCTAAGAAATCCCAATTGTTAAATAACTCAACACACTGTTAAAAATGTCACCTTCAGTTCCTCGGACAATGATAGCACAGATAACTGAACGGATTTCTCTGATAATGAAGCATACTTGGTACCCGACACACGTGGACATCATGTGCCGAAGTCATATCAGTCCTTCAATCCAAATGTACTCCCAAATATGCCGTTATCTGCTCCGTTTCCTTCCTCCTCTCCTTTTTTAGAGGCAGGTTCGCAAAGGAAGAAGGGAAAAGAAAAAGAAACAAAAAACATGGGGCCACTAGGAGAGCAGGGCGCAAACACAAAAACCAGTACAAGGAACAAACGAAGACATTGAATTACAATCTACATGGTGATTTTTCTGTTGTAAATCTGTCAGCAACTACTCTCTCTACAACACAAATAGATGTCCTCTCAAAAGGACTTACATTTGTTCCCACTAAGAGAGGTGATCTATATCAGACAATCAAAGATATTAATCGGTTTGTGAGGGCTCTCACTGTTAAGAAACACTTTTTTCAAGCTGACACACCTGATAATTTGGATACAGTAAACAACATTTCTGATAATGTTACTTCTCGACAGAAGGAGTTTCTAAATACCGCTGGCACCTCTATGCTACCTCTCTCGTCCTCTTTCAAGGACCAGAGTACTTTCTTGGATCTTATAGATTTGCAATATATGTCATCACATAGCGACATGGAACCAGGTATTAGTCAAACCAGACTTACCTTCTCTACCAGTAACCCTTCATTGTATCCAGTGCAATCAAGAACAGAGTCCATGGACGTCTTTCAGATAAAAGTAGAAAAAGATCTCAAAAACATTATTTCATACGTCCAATACCACTACCCCCAATTTGAATCGAAAACAAACTGCTGCACTCCAACAATTAGTCAAAAACGACAAGATTGTGATAAGACAGGCGGACAAAGGGGGCTCAGTGGTAGTTATGGATAAAGAATTGTATAAAAAAACTTGTCTTCCAACAACTAGAAGACACTTCCACATACAGAAAAGTTACGTCTAATCCAACTGCCACAGTAAAAATTAAAATGGAAAAACTACTTGATGAAAGAGTACAGTTGGGCATCATTACCGAAAAACAAAAGGACTATCTTTTACCTGATTTTCCAACATGCCCTATCTTCCATGGGTTTCCTAAAACCCACAAAAGTACGTTTCCTCCCCCACTTCGCCCCATAGTGGCGGGCATTGGCTCGCTTCAGGAACATCTGGGTGAATGGTTGGACCACCTCCTTCAACCACTAGTATCTAGAACCCTGGGTTTCATCCGTGACACCAAAACACTACTATTAGCTGTACAATCCTTTTCTTGGACTACACAAGACAAATGTTTATCGTGTGATGTCACGGCATTATACACTTGTATCCCGCATGAATCTGCTGTATCCGCATTAGGTTTTCATCTCAACAAATACTCAAATTACAATAACACACTTAAACAGTTTATGTTGGATGTACTCCTATTTGTGTTGAAACATAACTTTTTTTCTTTTGATGGCCAGTATTTTTTTCAAATTACAGGATGCCCCATGGGGGCCAAATTTTCCCCGTCTCTAGCCAATCTATACATGTCCCACTGGGAGGAGGTACATCTATATTCGTCCAATAACATCTTCCGCCCCCTTGTGGGGTGGTATGGACGCTATATAGATGACCTCCTCCTAGTGTGGAGGGGGAGTGAAGAACAGGCCAACCTGTTTGTTAATTATATCAATGACAACTGCCATAATCTAAAATTCACCGATCAATTTGATTGCAATGAAAATCCTTTTTTGGATCTTACTCTTACGGGAGACTCTCTGAACAATGTGGTACATACCAAACAATTTCGTAAACCCACTGCTGGTAATAACATCTTACATGCAAAAAGCAGTCATCCTGTCCATACAACACGTAATCTCCCAGTTGGAGAATTTATACGTGCTAAACGAGCATCGTCCGACAGTCAAGTGTATCAGACAACATGTCGCAGCATTGCGAACCGCCTCAAGAAACGAGGCTACACATCAGCCACATTAAACAGAGCTCAACGCATAGCAGATTCCAAAGAAAGGGAAGCGTATTTACAAGAACCTATACCCAGTCCTGCACATTCAACAAGTACGTATGTGCCTACATTTTCTACACCGTTCTCAAGTGACTTTCAGAGCATATGCAATATCATACGGCGACACCTACCTATCTTATATCAAGATGAAGATATCGCTGCTCTATTACAAAATGGCACTCGCTGTGTGGCCAAAAAAGGCCAATCTTTAAGAGATATTCTTTCACCCAGTGAATTCTCCTCATCTAAAAATACAGCTACAAATTGGCTGGCAACTAAAGGCTGCTACAGGTGCAATGCGGCTAGATGCATATGTTGCAGCCTCATTCAGAATTGTCACGATTCGGCTGGCTAGAGGTGGATCCTCTGTGTCAGAGAGGGATTGGCATGGACCGTGTCGGTGGACCGGTTCTAAGTTGCTACTGGTATTCACCAGAGCCCGCCGCAAAGCGGGATGGTCTTGCAGCGGCGGTAGCAACCAGGTCGTATCCACCGGCAACGGCTCAACCTCTCTGACTGCTGAGATAAGCGCGGTACAAGGGAGTAGACAAGAGGAAGGTCGGACGAAGCAGAAGGTCAGGGCAGGCAGCAAGGATCGTAGTCAGGGGCAACGGCAGGAGGTCTGGAACACAGGCTAGGAACACAAAAGGAAACGCTTTCACTGGCACAATGGCAACAAGATCCGGCAAGGGATTGCAGGGGAAGTGAGGTATAAGTAGGGAAGTGCAGAGGTGAAGGTACTGATTAAAACCTCATGCGCCAATCAGTGGCGCACCGGCCCTTTAAATCGCAAAGACCCGGCGCGCGCGCGCCCTAAGGAGCGGGGCCGCGCGCGCCGGGACAGCACAGACGGGGAACGGGTCTGGTAAGCGAGTCGGGATGCGCATCGCGAGCGGGCGCGTCCCGCATCGCGAATCGCATCCCGGCTGGGAACATTATCGCAGCGCACCCGGTCGGCAGGTCTGACCGGGGCGCTGCGAATAGGAGAACGCTGTGAGCGCTCCGGGGAGGAGCGGGGACCCGGAGCGCTCGGCGTAACAAGAATACTCCCAGTTTTTCATCTATGGTCACTAAAAGGAGTTACACCATACATAGCTTGATAAACTGCAATTCCACACACATATTATATCTGGTAACATGCAAAACATGTCAGTTACAGTATATAGGCAGTACTGCGAGAAAGCTCAAAACAAGAATTGCTGAGCATTTTCGCTGCACTGCTAATACCCTTATGAGCAATCGCTCAATATCAGGATTAACTAGACATCTCCGTGACCAACATCATAATGATTCATCCAGTTTTGAAGTGGTGGCCATTGAAAAAGTTTTCTGATGCCGTAGGGGGGGGGGGGGGGGGGGTAATTGGATTGCTAAATTGAGGTCTCGAGAAGCCTTTTGGATTCTCACTCTCGATACACGCTTCCCCAATGGTATGAACACCAAACATGATCTCATGTACATTTATTGAATATTGTCTACATCTATATCTAAGGAATCTTAATAAGCTAAATGCGCCTCTATTCATACCATGCGGTTATTGCGCAAATCTACAAGCACATGCGCTTATTATTATTATTATTTTTATTATTAATTTCCTTCTTTTTTCTTCAGAGGTTGACACATATTTACTGATTTATTGTATAGTAGATAAGCATACTTGCATATATCATTATATCCTCATATGATTCTATACATATTGAATGAGGTCATACTGTATACAAACCGTCAAGTTTATACTTATACTTTTTCATCGGTTGTATTATACAGAGTAACTTGCGTGTATATATACTATGGTCTTTTTTATAGACTTGTAGATTCAGCTTGCCATCTCTCTACTAATTCTAGGGTCTTATCCGTGTACGCCGCACCAATGTGTAATATAGTATTTAATCAACACTGCTAAGGTGTGTGTGAATGTGCCCCTTGGACTAGGTTTTGTTACTTTATTTGGTTTACTCATTCACTCTTGTTCATGAGGCCGTGTACACACTAGGTGCGGCATATGCTATGCTTAGTTGCCTATGCACAATTGACCTACGAATATCCAGTCCGGATTTTGTGGCTTTTTTCAGTAGAAGCACGGACTGGATACGTCATTCATTTTCCGGTTTCATGTCTCTTGGTAGGTTGGGCTCATTTAGTATACACACTATATAAGGGGCACATGCCCATATATTTTTGTGCCACGACTAAGAGCCAGATTAGGCTCGAAACGCGTCGGTTTCTTTCTTTTTGTGTGTCGTATGTCCATGGATATCCCATGTTTTTAACCTAATGGATTAAAAGTCAAGTTTTACACATTTTTTCACTTCGCAAGTGGAGCAGCTGGAGGCCCGTACTTTCTTGCCCCTTTCTCGTCCATTCCATTCCGGGACCCGGCCCGCTGTTTGCCTGCCCTGCTCTCCGCATGTTACAGGACTTCTGATCTTCCAGCACTGCAGAGTGGTGAGCTGAAAATATTTTTTCTTACCTCATGGGCAACCTGCAACCCTCTTCTCCTGATTATGATGAAGCCCCTTCTACACCCGGCTCCCAAGTGCGATCGGCTTCATCATCATCGAGTTGTGTCTGCACGTCACTGATGTCCTCCTTAGGTTCCTCAACAGTATGTGCTTCAGGAGCCTGAACGTTCCCAACATCACCTACCACGCCACTCTCCTCATCACTACTTGCCCGCCTAGCGAAGGACGTGGAGGATGTCTCCTCCACTCCTTGACTGGGCAGTAGCTGCTGACTGTCCTCTAGTAGATCGTCCTGACTAAAAGTGGAGCTGAACCCACAGCATAGGATACTTCTATGGGGGAGGGATCAGCAGAGGACAGAGGCAATTGGAGGACAGGGACTGCTCCCAGGCCATGCCAACTGAGGGTTGTGTCTGAGGAACCCACCAACTGTTGACTGGGGGCGTCAGATGTTAACCAGTCAATGATGGCAGATGGGTTGCTGGTCGAGACACGACCGCTAGCTGATACCGTGAGCTCAGGCCTCTTGCTGCGACTCCTGCTGCCACCCATAGTCTTCTGTGACCTCTGCCCTCTGCCTATGCCTGATAAATTTAGGCCTCTGCCTCTCCTCTGTGCATGTCCTGGCACTTCTCTGCCTGACTTCACTTATGATTGAAGTACAATACCCTCCACTACATTTAAAACGGTATTTTTCAAGAACTTCCGGTTCTGGCGCGAGTGATGGCGGCAGCACAGTAAGGAGGCTCCTGCTCCCCTCAGATTTCCCCGTCAATTTTACCAACCCATAGCTGCTGAAACCTTCTCCATTTACCTCTCTGACATCACAGTGGTCCCCACCATGGATCACTTTGTGCAGTGGTGAGGACCGCAGTCTCCTGCAGCACCACAGCTCCCAGCATTACAGCGCAGCGCTGTTAAAATGGCACCTCCAGGCTCTGCATCCACTGTAGCTCTCGCTGTTCCTGAGGCCGCACCTCCCTCCTGATGCCGGTGCTGAAATGATGGAAGCCGCTCCAAGCCTTTCCTCAGCCCCAGCACTCTCTTCTACCTCAGGTGGGGGCTTTCACATACAGGGGCAGATGACCCTCCCCAACACTCAGGGTCAACTCTAGCCAGGGTCACCAGACAAACTACACACTACTGGCAGCTGAAGTAGCACCAAGACTCTCCCCCAGTGTGCAGCGCATTGTGGAGGAAGCTCTCAGATCTGTGCTCCAGAATCTGCAATTATAAGTGGCTGACCATTCCAGCGTCTTGGTGAGGCGGAACATCGTATTTCATCATTGGAAGATGGCTATATCATGCTGCAGAGGCGCATACAGTCTGCTGAATATGATCTTTCCCGGATGAGTGAGAAACTGGAAGACCTAGAAAATAGGTCGAGGAGAAATAATTTGTGCATTGTGGGCGTTAAGGAGTCACTGAATTCAGTGGACCTGCAAAGTTTCTGTGAGCGTGCAGAGCCTTCAGTTCTATCTTCACCTCCCTCTATAAATCCAATTGTCATTTCCAGCTCCAATATCCAGCGCTCCTCAGGGTGTTCCATGCTGATGGGTCTATCTCGGTCTACAAGACTCCGGAGACCACTGCCGCAGCCCTAGTCTGTGGTCCAGTGTCTTCTTCTCCATGGCGCTCAAGATGAACAACGAGTAGATCCCACTCTCCACATGAGGACCGTCGCTCTAGGTCTGCCACCAAGGATGGTTCCCGCTCACCAACAACACTGGACCGTCATAGACGTCCCCGCTCATCACGGAGCCAACACGACAATAACAGGCGCTACTCACCTGGCTGAACTTCCGTCCTTTCAGTTATTTCAATGTCAAGTTTACAGGACTGCACCACGTTCTACTGCTGATCCTCTCAGTTTCTTTTGTTTTTTTTGCCTGGGTGCCCCTTGTTTTTCTTGGTCGGTCTGCCCCCTTCTCCATTTTATTCATTATAGGACTGGGGACTAGTGCCTTATTACCATACTGACTTGGGGGAAGGGGGAGAGTAGATGCAACTTTGTTCATCTGGATTGATGTTTCTCCTCTATCACCCCAAAAAAAGGGAGTTATACCCAGATTGCTCACACTCTGCGGTTTGCTAAGGCATGTCCTGGGTCCCCGAGATGTTAAATTTTTGTTTTTTATGTTCCTTTTGTAGGTGACATTATTTTACTATGTGCCTATTTTCTCTCTTTTTCTGCCATTTTTGTGACCCATACATGCTACACTATGTTTCATACAATGCACAATGCTCTGCTGCTGCTCCGGTGCTACCTCTCTATTTGTTTATCTGACTGGTCCCTTTTTATAACGTGGAATGTCAAAGGTCTCTGCTCCTCTCATAAACTCAGGCTCTTGCTTCGCTACTTGAAAAAATCTCACCCTGTTTTAGTCCTATTGCAAGAGACCCCTTTGTCCGGCGAGAATTTATTTTGGATGCAGCAGCAGTGGGTCGGGCATGTTTATGGTGCACCAACTGTGGAGAGTAAGGCGGGAGTTCTAACTTTCATACACAAATCTTTCCCATTTACGTTACTCTCTCATGTAGCAGATTCAGAGGGGAGGGTGTCCCACCTTCAGTTGGAACACAATGGAGAGGTATTTATAAAGTTAATGAGCCTAACATTGAAAACTGCTCTTTTTTTGGGGGAATCTAGCCGACCAGATACAGTCTGACAGCTCCCCCTGGAAAGTTATAGGGGACGGTGACGCGGACGCCTAGACCCCGTGACTGTGTGCTTCCCCCTTTGGTGGTTGGAATTTGATTGCAAACACACTACATCGTTCGAACCCACTTCTCTATTGGGAAACGGGCAAGGCAAATGTGAGGCAAACTGATGTCCTACCTCAACTCCCTTAAACGTATCTCTCATTCCAATTTTATAGCTGCTAGCACTCGACTGCATCAGGCGTTTACCCTCTTTCTCCACTCTCTGTCTAGATAGGCTCCTATTTCGAAGTGAAACTTTTCCACCAGTGAAATAAAGCAGGCCGCTTATTGGCGATCCTGGCGAAGGGCCACTGTCAACCGGCCCATGTCTCTAAACTAAAGGGCGAAGATGGGATGCTACATACTGACCCTCAATCCATTAATAAATCTCTGGACACCAATTATGCTAAATTATACCAAGACACCCCTCTGATGCCTCTGAAGGGGCAGACTTTCTGAAGGGTCTCGATTTACCCTGTTTGACATCGGACCAGAGTCTTAAATGCCCCAGTGACCGAGGAGGAAATCCAGTCAGCTATCTGTTCTCTCCATAATGGCAAAGCCCCAGGTCCTGTTGGCTACTCGGCGGAATCTTATAAAGCCTTTTTTCCCCAATTGTCCCCTGTACTCCGTGATGTTTTTTTCTGTCTTTATGACCATGGGAAGGGTGTCCAGAGAGGCATCGATGGCCTATATCAAGGTTTTGCCCAAACCCAACAAGGATGCTAGTGACCCTGGATCCTACCGGCCCATATCCCTGATAAATCAGTATATTAAATTACTTTCTAAAATTCTAGTGGATAGGTTATCTCGATTGATGCAGACTTTGGTGGGGCAGCATCAGGTGGGCTTTATTAGAAATCCTTCAGCCACCAGGAACATTCGGGCGGTGATGACAGATCTGGACAGATTACAGCATCAGCCCCAGCTGGATTGCTTTGGAATCAGGGGGTGCCTTTAGAGACTATGTCTAGGGGCGTGTACCAGAAGCCGATGGCGAGAATAAGTACCCCGGGGATTCTCTCTGCCCCCTTTTCACTCTGCAAGGGTACTAGGCAAGGGTGCCCGCTCTCACCTTTCAGTTGTTGTACACACCAGTTGTACACAACAGACTTCATGAGGGTGGTATGAGGGCCCAACGTCCAAAGGTGGGAGTTGTGCTTACAGCCGAACACCGTGCAGGACGTTTGGCATTTGCCAGAGAACCCCAAGATTGGCAAATTCACCACTGGTGACCTGTGCTCTTCACAGATGAAAGCAGGTTCACCCTGAGCACATGTGACAGACGTAACAGAGTCTGGAGACGCCGTGGAGAATGTTCTGCTGCCTTCAACATCCTCCAGCATGACCCGTTTGGTGGTGGGTCAGTAATGGTGTGGGGTGGCATTTCTTTGGGAGGGGCCACACAGCCCTCCATGTGTTTGCCAGAGGTAGCCTGACTGCCATTAGGTACCTAGATGAGATCCTCAGACCCCTTGTGAGACCATATGCTGGTGCGGTTGGCCCTGGGTTGCTCCTAATGCAAGACAATGCTAGACCTCATGTGGCTGTAGTGTGTCAGCAGTTACTGCAAGATGCATTGATGCTATGGACTGGCCCGCCCCTTCCCCAGGCCTGAATCCGATTGAGCACATCTGGGACATCAAGTCTCATTCCATCCATCAATGCCATGTTGCACCACAGACTGTCCAGGAGTTGGCGGATGCTTCGGTCCAGGTCCTGGAGGACATCCCTCAGGAGACCATCCGCCTCATCAGGAGCATGCCCAGGTATTGTACGGAGGTCACATGGGCACGTGGAGGCCACACACACTACTGAGCCTCATTTTGACTTGTTTTAAGGACATTACATCAAAGTTGGATCAGCCTGTAGTGTGGTTTTCCACTTTGATTTTGAGTGTGACTCCATATCCAGACCTCCATGGGTTGATAAATTTGATTTCCATTGATAATTTTTGTGTGATTTTGTTGTCAGCACATTCAACTATGTAAAGTTGAAAGTATTTAATACGATTAGTTTATTTATTCAGATCTAGGATGTGTTATCTTAGTGTTCCCTTTAGTTTTTTTGAGCAGAGTATATTGCTTCCATCAATGCATGTCTATGCACCTTAACTACATAATATTTTTAACACAACTACATACCATACCCAGGGTGATTGGCAGACCTGAATACAAGGTGCCAGGGGTCACCATAAGGTCAATTTGTGTTGGTCAGGGTATTTACAGTGCCACTGGTGAAGGAAAGCTTAGCTATAACTATGAGTAACTAATATTTTGCCATAATAGAGCAAATACAGTTCCAGCTTGCTGAATGTGATATTATATGTTCTCATTCTGTAACATATCCAGGATCTTACAATCATTATACATGGCTTAACTGTTACTTTTATTTACATTTGTAGCAAAATTAGATACAAATTATTTTCTGTTTGAGATCCCGGAGGTTTTTATTTCATGAATATGGAAATCAGACTTGAGATTTAGCAGGGAATTGGCGTCAAAATGTTTTCTTCTTATAAACCGCCAGGGAACTCCATCTCATTTCAAGGGGAAAATGACTGCTCATTGTGATATGGAAGAATCTAGAAAGATGGAGACAATTCATTTTTGATTAATATTATTGATAAAAGGCATAAATCTGTTTATCATTGGGACAGGGCAAACACACAGTAAACAAAACAATACTGGGGAAACATTAAACACAAGAAATGGGGGTGAATGAACCACTGGACATAATGATTTGTAACAATTATTTGGCCCTGGAGACTGGCTGACTAAACTGCGTGACATAGGAAATTGAAGCACTAAACTGCAAACAAGGATATTAGGAGCTGTGTACTAGTTTACCACAAGCTTGAACCATTTATACATTACACTACCAGACCCCAGGCACTGAAGCTCATACAGGTGCAGTCAAAGGAAAGAAATAGAAAAAAACTGAAAAAAGAAGGAGACAATAAGCAATCATATCACCAGAAACTGTTATATGACCATGAATGGTTGTTGTCTAAATACATTAAAACAAATACACATAACAATCCCTGATAAATCAGATACATTTACATAGAGCAATAAACTATATATGACCAGAACATGGAATTGTCTAAAAGTCTATACATTGGCTCCTCAGCATATTACACTTACATGATCCACATATATCAGCAATGGCACTGAATATAAGGTAAGAGCCATTCAGCAATGTTCCAAAAGTTAGAGCCATAATTGTATATAAAATAGATACAACTAGAAAAAACCATATAACATCCTACAATACTATTCATTGATAGTAGCAGTAATTGTAATGTCCATTTTTGTGTTTAGCATTTTTCCGTTTTAGGCCCTGTTCAGACTTTGTTTTTATGTGTTATCTGTTTTCTTTGATATTCTCTCTCGCTAGGGAATAGTGAATGGTATTAGGCAATGAGATCTCGGGTGGGTATTTAAACCCGAGCTCTGCTACACTCTGTGCTAGTTATTAGATCTACTCTGACTATGTTATTAGTGTTACCTTTGCTATGTTTGTTTGTCCGAGTTTTAACCATGGTAATTATGCCGGTTTATTATAGATTTTAGTCTGCTAGGTTTTTAGTGCATCTGTCGGTTTTTAGGATTATGTATATCCGTTCTGTTTTAGCCTTGTTATCTTACTCTGTGTTCACACTGTGAGTCTTACTTGTACCCATCATGCTCAGTATTTAGTATTCCTGATTGGTATCCTGACCTGTATTCCTCCATGTTTTGGAGTTTGTTTGTTTTTTTGGAGTCTGTTCAGACTCATCTGTTTCTCAGTCCAGTGTTCCGTGTATTTTATTTCTGTTTCCTTCTAGGCCAGTATCCTGATCACACGGTGGAATGTGCCCCCTGGCTAGTAGTCTATTTTGATTTAGTATTGATGTCACTCCATGTTTGGAAATAGTAGTCTAGTTTGTTCTTTGTTAGGTGTCCAGTGTGATCTGTGTTCTATGTTTCCTGACCTGCTCAGAAGTAAAAATGGATCAAAAAACGGATTGAAAAAACGGATGCAAATAGATGACCTTAAAGTTTATACGTTTTCCATAGACTTGTTAAATTTACTGTATCCGTTTTTTTCTTCTGTTTTTTAATGGGAGAAAAAATACTGCATGCACCATCTTTTCTCCTGTAAAAAAACAGAAATGAGAACAGACAGGAGCCAGCGGATGTGAAAGGTTTGTAAAAAAAATACCATTGACATCAATGGGATTATTTTACAACCCTTTGTAATCCATTTACAAGCAGCAACAACGGAACTTAAATGGGGGGGAAAAAACGGGGACAGATGGCCATGTGAACGCACCCTTACTCGTGATAGATCTGTGGGTACAAGCTTTTAACAACTTTGCTTTGTGGGAAATCCCTTTAAATAAATGGCAAATGAGGGCAAAAAAAGTCTTTAAGATAGTACAGTAAAATCTCCCTTAGCGGACACCTCCCAATAGCGGACAATTTTTTATTCCCCGGCAAAGTCCTATAAGACTAAATGTATTTGCACCCTTCGAAGAGGGGACATTCCCAATAGCAGATGTGGACACACACAAAAGGAGACAAAACACTCTCATTAGGGGACAAAACACTCCCAATAGGGGAAAACCGGGCTTATGTGCCGGCCCTACCTTGCACACAGGGCCACCCTCAGGGGATACAGCCAATACTCCAGTAAGAGGCCCAGGCTCCCCAGGCCACCGCTGCACCCCCCTGCAGAAGTCCCAGCACAGAAGCAGAAGACCGCTGTTGAAACAGTAGTCTCCTGCTTCTTTATGTCCGCTGACCACATCATTCGTCCCCCTCCTTCACTGATTCCCCCTGCCACTTTATTTCCCCTGGCCAAAACATCCCCCCCCATTTATTACCCCCCAGTGCCACATCATTTCCTCTTGAATTCCTCCCCCCTATGCTATTTCATTCCCCCTATATTACCCTCTGTGCAAATTCATCACTTCCTCTTTCTCACCCCCTGTACCATTTCATTCCCCCTTTATCCCCCTTTGCCACTTCATAAAGAGGGGGGTGATTAGTTTACACAGAGGATAATAAAGAGGGAATGAAATGGCACAGGGGGATCAAGGGGAAATGATGTGTTACAGGGGGTAAAGGGGGGATAATTTGGCACAAGGCATGGGGGAATAAGGTGGCACAGGGTATAAAGGGTGGATGAAATGATGGGGGGAAATAAAGGGTGATTCTACTGTAATATTGCTTTCTATCATATGTTACAGGTAATTACACTCTCAAGTGAGTACAGTACAGTATTCGGTCATTTCGAAAGATTTTACAGCCTTTTTTCCCACTAGGGGACATCTCTCAATAGCGGAAACTTTTTTATTTCCCTTGAGTGTCTGCTATTGGGAGATTCTACTGTACTGAGGTTTGCTTACTGGGAATTACTTTAGCAGATGAATTTATTTGTTATAAAATTGGATATTGTATTGCTATATTCTTGGGCTTACTTCTTGCTGTTTTTGCATTTTCTTGTATTTCAGATTGTATTTTACTTTAAAGTGCAACTGTCATGAAATCTTGGTGCAATAACCTGCACACAGCCTTTGTACTGTGTGCAGGTGGTGTGTATAGCAATGTTTTTACCACACAGTGGTCAAAGTGCTAACATACAGGGGGTAGGCATGGCGGGGCATCAGGTACCTTGAGCCACGCCTATCCAACTGTCAGTGGCTTTCATCAAAAGCATTTTTTGGGGTAATAAAAGCCTGCAAATATTAGGTAAAAACATTGCTATACCCACCACCTGCACACAATACAAAGGCTGTGTGCAGGTTATTGCACCCAGATTTCATGACAGTTACGCTTTAAGACTCTTGGAAAACCCTGCATTGCTGTTCTTCTCATGCCATACCATAGAGTCTATAGAGGTATAATAAATCCTTGATGAAAGGCTTCTGTGTTTTTATTCCTCCTTTTAGTATAGACTAGCTGAGTACCCGGCATTGCCCAGTTTTTCCTTCCTAATCCTTGTTGTGGAGGAAAATCAACAGAGGAAGCTTTTGACTTCATATCCCGTCCTCATATATTGTTGTCATATCCCAACCCCATATCCCGTCCTCATATCCCGACCTCATTTCCCAACCTCATATCCCGACCTCCTATCCCGACCTCCTATGCCATCCTCCTATCCCATCCTCCTATCTCGACCTCCTATCCCGACCTCCTCTCTTTGTGAGATTGGGTGTGGATTGCAAGCCGGATTGACACATTCAGCAGGAGATGCAGAGCGGAGCTTGTGGAGTAAGGTACTGGAAGTCCCATATACTCGCATGGGACTTGAAACAAAAACCCATCTTTTATGTAAGGGTGTAGGTAGGGGTCAATTTAACTATCATATCTTTTTATTTGACATATAAGTAATATGTGTACCAGGTATTGAAATATCTCCAGCTGTACGGAAGGTATGTGGGAACATACATTTCCCATTGATTTGCATTGGACTTTAAACAAAAACCCTGACCCTCACAAATGGGGGTAGTTAAGGGTTAAATTAACTATCCTATATTTTAAGTGGACATATAAGTAACATGTGACCAAGTGTTATCGAAATATCTCCAGCTGTTTGGAAGTTATGCAGTAACATATATTTCCCATAGACTTGTATAGGACTTCAAACAAAACCCCCCCACCCTGGCAAATGGGGGTAAGTAAGGGTTAAATCACCTATCCTATGTTTGTTGTTGACATATAAGTAACATGTGCCAAGTTTCATGTTAATATCTTTAGCCGTTTGGACGTGATGCTGGAACATACACACACACACTTACATACATACTGTTACGCCGAGCGCTCCGGGTCCCCGCTCCTCCCCGGAGCGCTCGCAACATCTTCGCTACGGCAGCGCCCCGGTCAGATCCACTGACCGGGTGCGCTGCGATACCGCCTCCAGCCGGGATGCGATTCGCGATGCGGGTGGCGCCCGCTCGCGATGCGCACCCCGGCTTCCGTACCTGACTCGCTCTCCCTCGTTCCTGTCCCGGCGCGCGCGGCCCCGCTCCCTAGGGCGCGCGCGCGCCGGGTCTCTGCGATTTAAAGGGCCACTGCGCCACTGATTGGCGCAGTGGTTCCAATTAGTGTTTTCACCTGTGCACTCCCTATGTATACCTCACTTCCCCTGCACTCCCTCGCCGGATCTTGTTGCCATTGTGCCAGTGAAAGCGTTCCTTGTGTGTTCCTAGCCTGTGTTCCAGACCTCCTGCCGTTGCCCCTGACTACGATCCTTGCTGCCTGCCCCGACCTTCTGCTACGTCCGACCTTGCTTCTGTCTACTCCCTTGTACCGCGCCTATCTTCAGCAGTCAGAGAGGTTGAGCCGTTGCTAGTGGATACGACCTGGTCACTACCGCCGCAGCAAGACCATCCCGCTTTGCGGCGGGCTCTGGTGAACACCAGTAGTGACTTAGAACCCGTCCACGCCAATCCCTCTCTGGCACAGAGGATCCACCTCCTGCCAGCCGGCATCGTGACAGTAGATCCGGCCATGGATCCCGCTGAAGTTCCTCTGCCAGTTGTCGCCGACCTCACCACGGTGGTCGCCCAGCAGTCACAACTGATAGCGCAACAAGGCCACCAGCTGTCTCAACTGACCGTGATGCTACAGCAGCTACTACCACAGCTTCAGCAATCATCTCCTCCGCCAGCTCCTGCACCTCCTCCGCAGCGAGTGGCCGCTTCAGGCCTATGACTATCCTTGCCGGATAAATTTGATGGGGACTCTAAATTTTGCCGTGGCTTTCTTTCACAATGTTCCCTGCACTTGGAGATGATGTCGGACCAGTTTCCTTCTGAAAGGTCTAAGGTGGCTTTCGTAGTCAGCCTTCTGTCCGGAAAAGCTCTGTCATGGGCCACACCGCTCTGGGACCGCAATGACCCCGTCACTGCCTCTGTACACTCATTCTTCTCGGAAATTCGAAGTGTCTTTGAGGAACCTGCCCGAGCCTCTTCTGCTGAGACTGCCCTGCTGAACCTGGTCCAGGGTAATTCTTCCGTTGGCGAGTACGCCGTACAATTCCGTACTCTTGCTTCAGAACTATCCTGGAATAATGAGGCCCTCTGCGCGACCTTTAAAAAAGGCCTATCCAGCAACATTAAAGATGTTCTGGCCGCACGAGAAATCCCTGCTAACCTACATGAACTCATTCATCTAGCCACTCGCATTGACATGCGTTTTTCCGAAAGGCGTCAGGAGCTCCGCCAGGATATGGACTTTGTTCGCACGAGGCGTTTTTTCTCCCCAGCTCCTCTCTCCTCTGGTCCTCTGCAATCCGTTCCTGTGCCTCCCGCCGTGGAGGCTATGCAAGTAGACCGGTCTCGCCTGACACCTCAAAAGAGGACACGACGCCGCATGGAGAATCTCTGCCTGTACTGTGCCGGTACCGAACACTTCCTGAAGGATTGTCCTATCCGTCCTCCCCGCCTGGAAAGACGCACGCAGACTCCGCACAAAAGTGAGACAGTCCTTGATGTCAACTCTGCTTCTCCACGTCTTACGGTGCCTGTGCGGATATCTGCATCTACCTTCTCCTTCTCTACTATGGCCTTCTTGGATTCCGGATCTGCAGGAAACTTTATTTTGGCCTCTCTCATCAACAGGTTCAACATCCCGGTAACCAGTCTCGCCAGACCCCTCTACATCAATTGTGTTAACAATGAAAGATTGGACTGTACCATACGTTACCGCACGGAGCCCCTTCTAATGTGCATCGGACCTCATCAAGAAAAAATTGAGTTCTTGGTCCTCCCCAATTGCACTTCCGAAATTCTCCTTGGACTATCGTGGCTCCAACGCCATTCCCCAACCCTGGATTGGTCCACAAGGGGGATCAAGAGCTGGGGTACCTCTTGTTTCAAGGACTGCCTTAAACCGGTTCCCGGTACTCCCTGCCGTGACCCTGTGGTTCCCCCTGTAACCGGTCTCCCTAAGGCCTATATGGACTTTGCTGATGTGTTTTGCAAAAAACAAGCTGAGACTCTACCTCCTCACAGGCCTTATGACTGCCCTATTGACCTCCTCCCGGGCACTACTCCACCCCGGGGCAGAATTTATCCTCTGTCCGCCCCAGAGACTCTTGCTATGTCTGAGTACATCCAGGAAAATTTAAAAAAGGGGTTTATCCGCAAATCCTCCTCTCCTGCCGGAGCTGGATTTTTCTTTGTGTCCAAAAAAGATGGCTCCCTACGTCCTTGCATTGACTACCGCGGTCTTAATAAAATCACGGTAAAGAACCGCTACCCTCTACCTCTTATCTCTGAACTCTTTGATCGCCTCCAAGGTGCCCACATCTTTACCAAACTGGACTTAAGAGGTGCTTATAATCTCATCCGCATCAGGGAGGGGGACGAATGGAAAACGGCATTTAACACTAGAGATGGACACTTTGAGTATCTGGTCATGCCCTTTGGCCTGTGCAACGCCCCTGCCGTCTTCCAAGACTTTGTTAATGAAATTTTTCGTGATCTCTTATATTCCTGTGTTGTTGTGTATCTGGACGATATTCTGATTTTTTCTGCCAACCTAGAAGAACACCGCCAGCATGTCCGCATGGTTCTTCAGAGACTTCGTGACAATCAACTTTATGCCAAAATGGAGAAATGTCTGTTTGAATGTCAATCTCTTCCTTTCCTAGGATACTTGGTCTCTGGCCAGGGACTACAAATGGATCCAGACAAACTCTCTGCCGTCTTAGATTGGCCACGCCCCTCCGGACTCCGTGCTATCCAACGTTTTTTGGGGTTCGCCAATTATTACAGACAATTTATTCCACATTTTTCCACCATTGTGGCTCCTATCGTGGCTTTAACCAAAAAGAATGCCAATCCTAAGTCATGGCCTCCTCAAGCGGAAGACGCCTTTAAACGGCTCAAGTCTGCCTTTTCTTCTGCTCCCGTGCTCTCCAGACCTGACCCATCTAAACCCTTCCTATTGGAGGTTGATGCCTCCTCAGTAGGAGCTGGAGCGGTTCTTCTACAAAAAAATTCTTCCGGGCATGCTGTTACCTGTGGTTTTTTTTCTAGGACCTTCTCTCCGGCGGAGAGGAACTACTCCATCGGGGATCGAGAGCTACTGGCCATTAAATTAGCACTTGAGGAATTGAGGCATCTGCTGGAGGGATCAAAATTTCCAGTTATTATTTACACCGATCACAAGAATCTCTCCTATCTCCAGTCTGCCCAACGGCTGAATCCTCGCCAGGCCAGGTGGTCTCTGTTCTTTGCCCGGTTTAATTTTGAAATTCACTTTCGCCCTGCCGATAAGAACATTAGGGCCGATGCTCTCTCTCGTTCCTCGGATGCCTCGGAAGTAGAGCTCTCTCCGCAACACATCATCCCTCCTGACTGCCTGGTCTCCACTTCTCCAGCCTCCATCAGGCAAACTCCTCCAGGGAAGACCTTCGTCTCTCCACGCCAACGCCTCGGAATCCTCAAATGGGGTCACTCCTCCCATCTCGCAGGCCATGCGGGCATCAAGAAATCCGTGCAACTCATCTCTCGTTTCTATTGGTGGCCGACTCTGGAGACGGATGTTGTTGATTTTGTGCGGGCCTGCACTGTCTGTGCATAAGACTCCTCGCCAGAAGCCCGCTGGTCTTCTTCATCCTCTGCCTGTCCCCGAACAGCCTTGGTCTCTGATTGGTATGGACTTTATTACAGACTTACCCCCATCCCGTGGCAACACTGTTGTTTGGGTGGTCGTTGATCGATTTTCCAAGATGGCACATTTTATTCCTCTTCCTGGTCTTCCTTCAGCGCCTCAGTTGGCAAAACAATTTTTTGTACACATTTTTCGTCTTCACGGGTTGCCCACGCAGATCGTCTCGGATAGAGGCGTCCAATTCGTGTCAAAATTCTGGAGGGCTCTCTGTAAACAACTCAAGATTAAATTAAACTTTTCTTCTGCTTATCATCCTCAATCCAATGGGCAAGTAGAAAGAATTAACCAGGTCCTGGGTGATTATTTACGGCATTTTGTTTCCTCCCGCCAGGATGACTGGGCAGATCTTCTACCATGGGCCGAATTCTCGTATAACTTCAGAGTCTCTGAATCTTCTTCCAAATCCCCATTTTTCGTGGTGTACGGCCGTCACCCTCTTCCCCCCCTCCCTACTTCCTTGCCCTCTGGTTTGCCCGCTGTGGATGAAATAACTCGTGATCTTTCCACCATATGGAAAGAGACCCAAAATTCTCTCTTACAGGCTTCATCACGCATGAAGAAGTTTGCTGATAAGAAAAGAAGAGCTCCCCCCATTTTTTCTCCCGGAGACAAGGTATGGCTCTCCGCTAAATATGTCCGCTTCCGTGTTCCCAGCTACAAATTGGGACCACGCTATCTTGGTCCTTTCAAAATTTTGTGCCAGATTAATCCTGTCTCTTACAAACTTCTTCTTCCTCCTTCTCTTCGTATTCCTAATGCCTTTCATGTCTCTCTTCTTAAACCACTCATCATCAACCGCTTCTCTCCCAAACTCATTTCTCCTACTCCTGTCTCCGGTTCTTCTGATATCTTCACCGTAAAGGAGATACTGGCCTCCAAAAAGGTCAGAGGTAAAACTTTTTTTTTAGTGGACTGGGAGGGCTGTGGTCCTGAAGAGAGATCCTGGGAACCTGAGGACAATATCCTAGATAAAAGTCTGGTCCTCAGGTTCTCAGGCTCTAAGAAGAGGGGGAGACCCAAGGGGGGGGGGTACTGTTACGCCGAGCGCTCCGGGTCCCCGCTCCTCCCCGGAGCGCTCGCAACATCTTCGCTACGGCAGCGCCCCGGTCAGATCCACTGACCGGGTGCGCTGCGATACCGCCTCCAGCCGGGATGCGATTCGCGATGCGGGTGGCGCCCGCTCGCGATGCGCACCCCGGCTTCCGTACCTGACTCGCTCTCCCTCGTTCCTGTCCCGGCGCGCGCGGCCCCGCTCCCTAGGGCGCGCGCGCGCCGGGTCTCTGCGATTTAAAGGGCCACTGCGCCACTGATTGGCGCAGTGGTTCCAATTAGTGTTTTCACCTGTGCACTCCCTATGTATACCTCACTTCCCCTGCACTCCCTCGCCGGATCTTGTTGCCATTGTGCCAGTGAAAGCGTTCCTTGTGTGTTCCTAGCCTGTGTTCCAGACCTCCTGCCGTTGCCCCTGACTACGATCCTTGCTGCCTGCCCCGACCTTCTGCTACGTCCGACCTTGCTTCTGTCTACTCCCTTGTACCGCGCCTATCTTCAGCAGTCAGAGAGGTTGAGCCGTTGCTAGTGGATACGACCTGGTCACTACCGCCGCAGCAAGACCATCCCGCTTTGCGGCGGGCTCTGGTGAACACCAGTAGTTACTTAGAACCGGTCCACTAGCACGGTCCACGCCAATCCCTCTCTGGCACAGAGGATCCACCTCCTGCCAGCCGGCATCGTGACACATACATACATACACACACACACACACACATACATACATACACACACACACACACACACACACACACACACACATACATACATACACATTGGCTCTCATTCACTAAGAGTGTCGGGTTTATCTCTGAGTGTTTCTTCATTTACTCAGTGTATTTTTCTCCCTGATTTACTAATGTGTCACATGGGAAAAAAATTTGTGTCCCACGGGTTGGAAATTGTGTCACATGGTAAATTGTATATATGCCCCCAGCAGCGCATGTTATATATGCCCCCAGCAGCGCATGTTATATATGCCCCCGCTCAGCGCAATCATAAGCTCCCGGGAGCGCTATCATTGACAAGCATTTTATTGGCAGAGCATCTCTCTGGGAAGCCGTTGACCGATGCTCTGCTAATGCTCCTCTTGTCAGTGATAGCGCTTCAGAGGCAAATGTGTATAGAAGCGAAGTGGGGACCAGACATATAGCGTTATCTGGTCCCCACTTCGCTTCTATACGCAGTCCTCCTGAGTACAAACACCACAGCTGCCCCATCGCCTCCCCCATCCCCGGTGTTATAATTACCTGTTCCCGAGGTCCGTGCTTCTTCTTGCTCCGGCGCTGTTGCTGTGCGCTGTCACTGTGCGCACTGACGGTGACGTCGCGTTGGGGACGTCACTCGTCATTGTGCATCGCAGCGCACACAGCAACAGCGCCGGAGCCAGAAGAAGCGCAGACCTCGGGAACAGGTAACCGTGGTGCTTTATTACCACCTTATAAATTTAAGGCAAGAATATTGAGGATATTTGTTCTATTTATGTATTAACCCCTGATGAACCCCACATAATTTAGGGGAGAAACGTGTTGGGTTCATGTTTTTGGTTACCTGTGCCTAGTTATATTTGAGGAACTGACCCAACCTATTACATTGGTGGATCAGTTGGCTACCATATCAAGTACTGTGGAATTGTTTGGGTAACTGGTACATTATTTCTTGCTCCTACATGTATTAGCATGTGCATCTAGCCATCTTTTTGGCATTGTTCCATATCACTGATGGTTAGAGATTTATCAGTTTTAATATTTATTCAATAAATGGTATGTTTTAGTAATACTATTTTCCTTCAGTGATGTGCTTTTAGCAGTATTACACAAAAGCCCCTTGACACCAGAGAGACTTGTCTATGTGATATGACACACATAGTTACAGCATTGTTACTAAGCATCCAGCTTTACTAGGAACATATGTTTAATGTAGTCAGTCTTTAAAATTGGCAGGAAAAAACAGCCGGGTCCCAGAAGAGAGATGGACATGCCACCTCAGAAGGAGAAAACCAAAACAAGTGAGCAACAGAAAAAGGTTATAGGTTAGAGAAAAAGAGGCCAGAAACACAACAAAATTACAGGTACATTATCTGGATTAGGAGTAACAGACCACTTTTTAATTTTAGTTTGGCACTAGGACAGGTACGCATAAAGAAAAGGAAGACAGTTGGCCATGGCCCCAAAAATGTAAAAAAATTGGTATGTTCAAAATAATACCAAAGACAGCAAAAGAGGCAACAATGACCTTAGACGATTAGTAATTTTTAACATTATGATCTAAGGGAAAACAAGAAACCAAGATCAAGAAAATAAAACGGAAAAAGTAATTTTGCGTCAAAAATCTTAAGATAAAAAAAAAAAAAACCTCATCAACAATTAGTTTGGTTTCACGTTCCGAAAAGTTCCGCTTTTTGGGACCACGACACCGAATACTCCCACCAGTTTCAGTGGACACTTCCCTCCCTCCAACCTCTTCCATACTGCCCTCCTCCATATTCTGATTTTGAGAACTAGGAGCAGAGTTCGAAGTTGAGGGTTGATTTCTGTCATGATCTCTGCGAGACACCATCTCCACAAACACAGCTTACCTATGAATTTAGGTAAGTTCCGCCTATTTAACTAACGCTAAAGAGAAACTCCTACGACATTGGAAAACCTGTGTAATTAAAAAGTGTGAGATAGAGCTTGGGCAGGATGTTCGTGGCTGCGCCTTTTTTATTATGTTGCTTGTGCCTTTTTAATACATTTGGCGCATGGGGTTAAAAAGGGTGTATAAAAAATCAACAATACACACGCACATTGATAAATGTCGCCAATCATCTTTACTTACCATAATGCTATCAAAAAAGGTGCACATTCTTCATAAATAGCTATATAGCTTACATATTAGCTAGTTTCAATGCATGGTCCGGACTAGAGTGAGATTGTGCAAAAATGTGTGACAATTTTAATTTGTTTAATTTGAAAATTCAGCTACTACTGCAAAAGTCAACACACCTTTGACTTCATCCTAAGGAGTTTTGCTAAAATAACTTAAGCAAAAAAGTTGCATCATTTTTAGGCAGACCGCCATTTGCGCAAAAATTTGCAACAAGCTTAAATAAAAAAGCCATGTAAAGCAATGATAAATTCCCCCTTAGTTCTTTGCTTCCCCCATAAAATCCTTTTGCACTTCTGATTGTTGCAGTCTGCAGATATGTCAGCATTGTGTCTATTACCAAATTGTTGTTCTACTTTGCAATTCATATGTAGCCTCAAAAGAAGATCACAGTATTGCAACATTGGTTTATTATTTTCAAACCACTAAACTGGGAACAGAGTATTCAATACACAAAAGCCAACAATAACACTTACAGTGAGTAATAGTTGTCATGTGGATCATAGCACGTAGTTTTGTACTTTTAGCAGATTTGGATTTTTTTTTAATCAAACATTTTATTTTGTGATCCTTTGATAGAATACATTGTAATTCTCTTTAATGCAATGTATTATTGCCTGTCTTGGAATTGCTAGGCCTGTGCTTATACAATGCAGCTAATACGAACAAGGAGAGCTGCAGTATAAAGCATGGAAAGGGACAGAACAGCAGGCCGAGCCTTTGAAGATTGGAATCGTATTTGACATGACCTCACATTTCCTGTAGTTTTGTAGTTAAAGGAGGGCAAAAATTAACTTATCCCCTGTCCACAGGATAAGTAGCTGATCGCGGGGGTCCAACCACTGGGACCTTGTGTCGTCTATTTGTAGACGGCTTGTGTTTTATTCATTTATATGGGAGTGCCGTTAATGCCTCAGAGCTGTACTCGGGTCTTTTTGGCACTCACATAGAAATGAATGGAGCGCATGCCAGCTGCAGCAAGCGCTCCTCACTGAGCCTCGGGTCCCATCCCGGTGATCATGAAGGGGTCCCAGTGGTCAGACCCCCTGCGATCATCCGCTTATCTTCTATCCTGTGGATAAGGCATAAGTTAATTTTTGCTTCTTTAAAGTGTCACAATCCCTCGGTAAAACTTTTGACGTTTACCAGAAAAGTCACAACTTTTGATCGCAACGGGGCTCACTCATGAGACCCTCTGCAAGTTATAGCAGGGTACAGGGAATGGCAGCACTTTACAAAGTTATAACTCAAGATCACAATTGGTCTCAGGACGGAGACCTGGTGCGATCTAATCTTTTGACTTTTCTGGATGACATGTCAAAAGTTTTACCAAAAGACCGTAAGGTCTGGAAGACATATCAAAAGTTACTCCAAATGACCGTAACACTTTAACTAGGCACAGTCACTTAAAAAAAAAAAAAAACTTAACATGTTGTAGTACTCATTTAAAGGGAGTGCTCAAATGGCGACCAATAGAGACAGAGAAGAGTGTGCTAAGCAAGACAAACTGGCAGTGTTTTCCAAAGGGTGTGTCTCCAGCTGTTGCAAAACTACAACTCCCAGTGGGGTGTCCCAGAACCAAGGGCTGTCCTGTGGGCTAAGAATCTCCTAGGGCATGCCTGCTGCACGTGTGTTGGTCCCACTGTGAAAATATTTAAATTGTTTAATATGTTCCACAATTTATACCATTTACTGTATTCACTGTGCATTATGTAATTTGTGTACTATGCCTTTAAGAGAGAGAGGAGCAGTGTTAATCAGGTGACACTTTCTGCCCATGGGAACCCCTAAATTGACCAGTATATATAGTGTAGGTGGGGAGGAGTTGTTCAGTGTGTTGAGTACAGTGTGGAAAGGAGGTGAAAGTAGTGTGTGGAGAAATCCTGAGGGAAGCCTAAGAAAATATCTTCTCAAGTCAGCCCCACTATTCTGCAAGTGTTCCCTCGTACAGCGGAAAGTCAAGGCCTGGCGGTGATAGTTATAGGACCTTCTCAGAACCCTAGTCAGTGTGGGAAATCTTTCAGTCTCAAGTTTATTCTATTAAGGAGGCAGGGTTTTTCCATTTTTGCATTTTCGTTTTTTCCTCATCACCTTCAAAAAATCATAACGCTTTCAATCTTGCACCTACAGACCCATATGAGGGCTTATTTTTTTTGCCGCCAATTGTACTTTATAATGACATCAATCATTTCACCACAAAATTTACAGCGAAACCAGAAAAAAAATATTTGTGGGGCAAAATTGAAAAAAAAACAAAAAACTTTTGGGGCATTCCGATTCTATACAGTACACTTTTTGGTAAAAACGATACCACATGTTTATTCTGTAGGTCCATACGGTTACAAGGATACACAATTTATATAGGTTTTATTTTATTTTACAACTTTAAAAAGATTATAACTACATGCACCAAAATTAGTATGTGTAAAATTGTCATCTTCTGACCCCTATAACTTTTTTTATTTTTCCGTATACAGGGATTTATGAGGGCTTATTTTTTGCGCCATGATCTGGCATTTCATGAGTATAATCGGTACCTTTTTTGTTTTGATGGGACTTTTTGACCACTTTTTATGCATCTTTTTTAGGGTATACAAAGTAACCAAAAATAATCAATTTTGGACTTTGGAATTTATTTTACTAGTACGCCATTGACCGTTTGGTTTAATTAACATTATGTTTTTATCGTTTTTACATTTTTTTTTTTAAATGAGAAAAGGGGGGTGAGTCAAACTTTTATTGAGGAAGGGGTTAAATCACATTTATTAACTATTTTTTTTACCCTTCTTTATTTTTTTTTGCAATGTTATAGCCCCCATAGGAGACTATAACATGTAATACCTTGATTGCAGACACTGATCAATGCAATGCCATTGATCAGTGTGATTGGTGCTCTGCTGCTCCAGCCTGGATCTCCAGCTTGATCGGCGATGTCCGGCATTAGCCACGGGTCCTGGCTGCTGATAGCAATCTGGACCTGCTGGGTATGAAGCGCGCTCTGCTCCTGAATGCGCTTCACATAACAGGAGCCGGCAACGAGCGTAAATATATGCTCGTGGTCGTTAAGGGTTAAAGTCTATATTAATCAAGTAGGTATAAAGCACCATAAGTCCCTGCAAGGCAACAGGGCTCCCAAGGGTTACACTGCATCCCTTCTACTCTGCTTCGTACTGTGTGTAATGTCATCTGCACCTACTCAGTAAAAGACAGTTATCCATAACCCTACATCGGTGTGTCTTCTTCCCAGTGACTGTCCCAGGAGAATCTGTCTCCACCTCGGACCGTGCATCCCCTTATGAGTTGTTTTCCTGCACACTGACACTTCTGCTCACCCAGTTGCTATTTACCTGATTGGGTTGTGCTGCTGTTTTTGGTAGACCCAGGGGCCAGGGAAAACAGTGGAGGGGTTGGAGCATCACACTGGCACTGTATCTCTTTCATTCATGGTCAGTGGGGGGCCCAAAGGTCAAATTTCAAATGTTCATAAAAGTATTACAGTAAATAAGCCATCACTTTGTTGGATGGAAATACCCACGGTAAATACGTTGTAACAGGTAAGCAATACCTGAAAGTACCAGCTTTATCTTTCTCTTCCTTCTTTGACCCAACCCCAGGCATCATAAAATATGCAGACAGAAAACATCCTGTCTGTAGGGAATTTATAGCATTTATGACTGTTGTAGTAAAGATAACCAACTCTGTGTCAGCATTCTAACCCCAAATACAGCGTGTGGTTTTTACCTTCTGTCCACCTATATGAGGTATACAACTATATATAGACAGAGACGTAATGAATATAGAAGAATATAAATATTTATTATCACTTTACATTTTACAGCTTTATAAATATATTATATACAAACAGGTGCATGTGCATGACAACAAACATCAGGTTCCCAGTTAGATTTCTAGTGTAACATTTTCTTTTTTTAATAAAACCTAGGAAATGAATGCATTTTTTTTAGCTTTCTTGAGAGAAAATGTAAAGAAAACAATGTCCTTCCATGGTTTTCTTTACATCTTTAATTTATCCAGAAATACTTCAGTATACTGTAAGTGCTTTTAATAGTTTACAAAGAAATATAAAAAGTTCATGAGTGAGGTCTGCTTGAGTATAAAAGATTTCAGTGTCCAGTCACAGTGTCCAGGTACTAAACGCCTTATGTTCTTCTGAATTTGTTAAGGATTAAATAGAGAACTCTTTTATAAGCGTCGCGGAACTGACGGTTCATGGCTGCGTACAGTATGGGATTGATGCAACTGTTCAGCCAGGTGAGATTGGCCGCGATCATGTGAAGAACATGGGGTGCCGCATTTTTGGCATCAAAAATATTGAGCAGTAAAAAGGGAATATAGCTGATCACAAAGAAGAGAAAAACCACAAAGCACATGCGAGTGACCTTTTTGAAATCCGAACCAGAGTCCTTTGGTTGGGAAACTGTGGCAGGCGCCGATCTAATGTGATCTGTAGAACTAGAGGTCCCAGTATCTTTGGAAGTAGTAATATGTTCTGAGATGATCTCACTGGAGGCTGCTGTGTCTACACCGCTGTCTTCCACCTCATGAAATTTAGCTTGTATGCCAGAATTACTACTGGAAGCATTTGTCTTTTTGTCTTTAGATTTGGAAAGTCTATACTGGTCTAAAGCTTTGGAAGCAGATTTAACTTTGAGATGGATGAGCAAATAGAAGATGCCAACACAGCTTAGGCCCACCACGAAGTAAAAGCCCATTAGAATTGTGGTGTAAGGTCGTCCTTTTATACGATGAAAGCTGCAGGTACAAACTTTAGGAACTAATACATAGACTGGCCAAAGTGGTGCAAAGCTGGCAAATCCAGCCACCCAGGTGGCTAGGAGAATGAAGGTAGCCCCCAGATTGCAAAAAATACGATCAAAAAGTTTATTGTTGGTGATGAGAATGTAACGGCTGACGGCAATGAGACACAGATTAATAATGGATACAGAATTGGAAACAAACAATAGCATGCCGAAGACCCTGCAGAAGTCGGCGCCGCTCCTCCAGTACAGGTGTAAGTATGAGTCTACAGAGAAGGGCTGTAAGAACATACAGTACAAGATGTCCGCCAGGGATAGATTGATAATGAGTAGATTGAAACGGGTCTGCAGCTTTTTATCCAGTGCAAAGGCAATGACTGTTAACACATTGCCAGATGTCCCCACCAAAGACACAATGATTCCCCATATCACAGCAACGTAACGATAATTCACAACTGATGGATGATAGCAGGAGAAGGGGTCTGAATCATTCAGACTGGAATCGGAGTCATTCATGGTGATGTTCGGACTTCTACAGCAATGGTTCTTTCTGAAAGAGATGAAAGAAAATAGATTATAGTGATTTCAATGCACATTATTACACCAACCTGATTTAGCTACAGTTTTTACGCTGCGTCGATACTTCAGTTTCTATGTCCTCAGAGATGACAGAAGATGAGATATAACCCTTACTTCTTGTTTACTTACTATTTTATTGCAGTTATTAAAGTTAAAAAACACCAAACCAGTCATGAGGATGTTAAAGTGGTTTTCCCCACCAACTGCACTTATTACCTATCCGCAGGATAAGTCATAAGTAATTGACTGATGGGTACTCTATTTCTGGGACCACAACTGATCACAAGAATTGGGAGAAGGGTCTCATTTTCAACCATTTGAATGGAGAGGTGGTCAGACATGCACACTGCCTCTCCAGACTGACTGAGATAAGCAAGTTCTGTCCTCTGCTCCTGAATTCTGTCAGTTCTATATGGCTTCTCCCTTTAATGAAGGAAATAGGATCCCCATTCTTATGATCATTGGGGCACACAGCAATCAGATACTCATCACCTAGGTAATGACTGAGTGGTGTTGGTGGGAAGATCCTTTTACACCCAATATTCCACTCCTCATGTCATACCCTCTGGTGCCAGAAAGTTAAAAAGAATTGTAAATTACTTCTATTAACAAATCTTAATCCTTTCAGTACTTATCAGCTGCTGTATGCTCCCCAGAAAGTAATTTTCTGTTTGAATTTCTTTCCAGTCTGAACACAGTGCTCTCTGCTGATACCTCGGTCCATGTCAGGAACTGTCCAGAACAGGAGATTTGCTATGGGGGTTTGCTCCTACTCTGGACAGTTCATGACATCGACAGAGGTGTCAGCAAAGAGCACTGTGGTCAGACAGAAAAGAAATTCAAAAAGAAAATAACTTCCTGTGAAGCATACAGCAACTGATAAGTACTGGAAGTGTTAATATTTTTAAATAGAAGTAATCTACAAATCTGTTTAGCTTTCTGGCAGCAGTTGATAAAAACATTTTTTTTTCCACTGGAGTACCCCTTTAAGAAGCTTTCATTTTGGTAGCTGTTTGGTGAGGTTCGGAGGGGGAGCTGCTTTACCTGCCTAGATGTGACATAAAGGGATCAATGCGGTCACATATTATGTGACCATTTCCCTTAGAGACAGCTTATTCAGTTTAGATTCATATAATTTTTTGGTATGGTATATGGTATTTTTTTTATATACAAGAGAACAAGTCAATTTTACTATTTTTTGTCCCTGAAACTCTTATTTACTCATTCATAGTAACCACACAATTGGTAATAGGGCATGTGCATGTTAAGATTGCATATTAGTTATATACTGTACTGATCTGGGGAAATGGAAACACTAAGTGTAAATATAAAATTGCCTATGAGATATTTATAGTAATGGAAAGTTCCCTCCCAGATACAAGGTGTGGTATTGTATTTCTAATTTTCCCATTCATACATTAGGTTTAGAATATATTTATGTAATTCCTTGTATACATTATGTCTAAAAAGAGGAATATCTATGTATCTTGTATAGCCAGTGCAAGCCTGTACTGCTGTTTTCTTGATGTAATGTAATACAATACTGACACAACCTTAGTCATCAGGATATTTGTAATCATTACATTGCTTAATAAATACTATTAAAACCGCGAGGTTTGGTGCATGTTAACTCTGCCAACGCATTGGTGCAGTGAATTAAGTCACCCACAATAACAGGACATACAACATTAAAGGGGTACTCCGCCCCTAGACATCTTATCCCCTATGCAAAAGATCCCCAGCACTGAGACCCCTGCGATCTCGGCAGCGGCACCCCAGACATCCGGTGCACAAAGCGAACTTTGCTCCGTGCCAGATGACTGGCAATACGGGGCGGAGGCTCATGATGTCACAGTCACACCCCACTCGTGACATTACGGCCACCCCCCTTAATGAAAGTTTGTGGGAGGGGGCGTGGCATCATTTATGCCCCTCCCATAGACCTGCATTGAGGGGGCGTTGCTGTGACGTCACGAGCCTCCGGCGCTGCACCCAAAGCTCTAAACTAACGTAGGGTGCTGCAGGGAGATCGTGGGGGTCCCTTGCATCCTTTGGATAGGGAATAAGATGTTTAGGGGCAGAGTACCCCTTTAAAGGGATATTCCAGAAAAAAAAACTTTTTTTTATATATCAACTGGCTCGAGAAAGTTAGACAGAGTTGTAAATGACTTCAATTAAAAAATCTTAACCCTGCCAGTAGTTATCAGCTGCTGAAGTTGAGTTGTTCTTTTCTGTCTGACAACAGTGCTCTCTGCTGACACCTCTGCTTGTCTCCAGTCTGCCTGTCTCCAATTGTCCAGAGTAGGATCAACTCCCCATAGCAAACCTCTAATGCTTCAGACAGTTCCTGAGACAAGCAGAGGTGCCAGCAGAGAGCACTGTTGTCAGACAGAAAAGAACAACTCAACTTCAGCAGCTGATAACTACTGGCAGGATTAAGATTTTTTTTTATAGAAATCATTTACAATTATGTTTAACTTTCTGGAGCCAGTTAATATAAAAAAAAAAAAGGTTTTGCCTGGAATACCCCTTTAAGGAACTATGCTCCTATACATCTCAAAATGCTACAAGTGTGACATAGGATGTTACACTGGTGAAAACTGACAGAAACTCAATGAAAGGATGAATTTACACAGATTGTCCAACAACCACCATAAAGAAAAAGACTATTGCACCCCTGTTGGACACCATTTTACCCAAAGTGGTCACTCCAGACATGACCAAATATCCAGATACTAAAAGGAAACTTCAAAAACACTCAAGAAAGAAAGACATTTGAAGCCAAAATGATACTTTATTTATGATTCCAGAAACGGAGAACATAGGGGGGTATTTATCAATGCAATGTTGCCTCTTGACAGTTTCTTTTTACCCTTTTTTTTTCACTTTGGTTTTCGTTGACATGCACCAAATTTATCATTTGGTGCAAATTGTTAGTAATTTTGGCTCAAATGTTGAAATCAGCTGTTCACAGCGCCTTTTACACTGAACTTACCGCAACAGAGGACGCGTATCTTACCCTGTAGAGCAGCCATTTCGGAGTCCCTCCTGCAGTATATCAGCAAGCGACGCAAGTTATTTTCTTGTGAAATGGATTTTATTTTTTTGTTTTTTTTGGTTACTTTAGTGCAGTGGTCTTCAACCTGCGGACCTCCAGATGTTGCTAAACTACAATTCCCAGCATGCCCGTACAGCCATTGGCTGTGCGGGCATGCTGGGAGTTGTAGTCTTGCAACATCTGGAGGTCCGCAGGTTGGAGACCACTGCTTTAGTGCTTACCTTTCCTGAACCTGTGTGGCCATGTCCAATGCTGGCTCAATGGAGGGTGAAGGTTCCTCAGAGACAACTACGCCACAGGATAATATTGAGCAGCCTTGGAGTGGTCGCTGCTTTCACAAAAAAAATTTTTTATGTATTTTTCAGCCTTTACATTTTCTGACATTGCAAAGTGTATTTTCCATGTGCAAAATTTCTTGGGGGGGGGGGGGGGGGATTTGCGCCAAAATTGCGCAAAAGATCGATTGGCGCAAATTATGAATTACTGACTAAAGTTAAAATCACACACAGGACTGTGTGATTTTGAGAAAGTTGTAAAAATGACAGTGGAGAAGATGCGCCAAACTTTGGCGCAAACAGACACTGCGCCAAAGTATTGTGCCAAAGTTACGTGAAAAAAAAACCCACATAAATCCTTTGATAAATACCCCCCTAATGTTTATTTGAGCTTCTTATCGCTTTATAACCTGCGCAGGATAGTCTTCTCTCTGTATCTCACCATGTCCTGCTCCGTCACCATCCTTACCCCTTCCCTCCTCCCCTCCTCCCCTCCTTTTGTTATCCTTATCTACAGTATGTAGTCTATGGTCTTATAGCTGGACAATTTATAGCCCAATTGAGGCTGCATTCACACCACGATCTGACCTTCCAATGCACAGATACGATTTCGGAAGCTCAAATTACCTGAAATCGTATCTGTGCATGGATAGGTATGGACAGATACAGAGCCATTAACTATTATGGGTCTGCGGACCCGATTGTAGTCAGATAGGTACTACGATCTGGTCTGCCACGATTTTCAGTCCGAGTGAAAAGTTGGATCCCCTGAAAAAATGACCAGATCGTAGTCACTAGTTGACTACGATCGGGTCCACAGCCCCATAATGCTGTGTTAGTGGGCACATTGACAAGCAGGATTTATTTTGGTATTTTATGCCTGAAGGAAAGGTTAGTTTCACAGCTCACAGAGCTGGGTTATTCTGGGGGTAAGGTTGCCGGAAGAAAACCCAAGCATGTTGTTTTGACATGTTGTCGAGACATGCCGAAAGCTTAGATCAAACTGGGTCTCACTAACGTGACCCTCTGTGATCGCAGGTTATAAGCCAGTGACGTGTGCAGCAGTGCTCTTCACTACACAGCTGGACGCTCTTTCTGACTCATTTCCTGTATAGAGTGAAGCAGAGAATGAGTCGGATTTGATTGACAGCCGGGGAGTGAGGCCCAAGCTGCCATACACTTCACCAGTTTATGACCTGAACATCTTAGGACTGGGACCCCGTAAGATCTCAAGTTTTGACTACATGTCAAAAGTTTTTCCAGCTGACACTAACCCTTTAAAAAGGAGTTTACAGCTCTCCACTCTGGACAAGTCCCAAGTTACGTTCCCTAACAGGACATATGGCTATGGATAACCGGTTATATAGGGAAACATAGTTTGGCATTCCAAGAGGGAAATGTGTAAATGAACTAACTGCAGTTGCACTATAACACAGCGCAGTTAATAATTACATTGAATAAAACGGCTCAGGTACACGCCTGGATTTGTTGTTGCTGTCCCCAGTTGTATGCTTTCTATTTGCTACAATGATATTCTCCAAAGACACTGACAAGACCCATCCAGATGGTAAATGCTCCCCATGCAAATACCTGTCTTAAATGATTTCTGCTACATATTATACAGGATATACACCCTAAGGTTAAATTCACTTGTGGAAGATTTGTTGAAGAAATTCCTGCACCAGAAATTCCTCAGTTAAAATCATTTGATCTGGTTGTTTCTATAGCAAGTATACACTTGTCTGTAAGCTCCATTTATTAGACAGTCACAGTCAACAATCATACAGGGTGTACATTAGGGAAATGATGTTTGCTGTTTTAAACCACATTGGACCCCATTGGAAGAACAGTATATGGGATCGTAAAAGCTTATCATAAAGCAGTGTTTCCCAGCCAGGGTGCCACCAGCTGTTGCGAAACTACAACGCCCAGCATGCCTTCAGCTGTCCGGGCATGGTGGGCGTTGTAGTTTTGCAAAAGCTGGAGGAACCCTGGTTGTTGGAAACACTTTCACAAACCACCAAATTTATACATCTCTAATCAGCTAGTACTTGTGGCATGAAAAGCATTTTTCTACTTTTACTGTAGAAGCCTAGGGATCCTCTATCTATTGCATCTGCACAGGTTGTACATGTTATGTCAGTCCCTAGTAATGAACTAGTTTTTTTTATTTAATCACTCCATAAAGCCCCTTTAAACTGGATGTTCCAAAGTAAAACCAGTAACAATGTTTAACCATTAAAGTTTTTATCTTAAATGGGCACTGTCAGAAACAAAAACTTTTGATATGTTGTAAAGCATGTATAACCAATAGGTTTTGCAATTGCTTTCATTAGAACATTTTCAGTATTTCATTCTGAAAAAGCCAGTCAAACAACTGCCCCCCTTCCTGCTTGGACACATACTAGTCCTGCTGTGTCCATGCGTCATCACCTATGTCATGGACACACTTCCTTGATTGACAGCTATGAGTGCAGGGCTCACAGCTGGAGGAAAAATCCTCCCACTATTAGCTTGTGTCCAGCTACTGTCAGTGAGGACAAGCTGGGAATTGTAGTTTTGCTAATGCTGGGGGAGATGTGAGAAGACAGCATACTGAGGGAGGGGGCGGAGACCTGCACAGAGAGGCCACGCCCCCTCCCTTTGAGAGGAATTCAGACTAGTGAGCTAAATTAAAAGTGTAATAAAAAATAAATAAAGGTGCTAGACACATAAAAATTAGATGTAAATGGTCAGGATTAGGTACTGAGTGATATATTAAAAAAATGTTTTTTGTTGGATCTGACGGGTACGCTTTAAAGGAGATGTATAATAAAAAAAAAAAAAAAAAAACTTATCCCCAATCTTTGGCTCTCCCATAGAACTATATAGAGGGGTTGTGACTCACCGCTGTAAAGGAGAGTCGGGGCTCTAAACAGGAGATCGCGGGGGGCCCCAGAGCTCAGACCCCCCACGATTTAAAACTTATCCCCTATCCAAAGGATATAGGACAGGTTTTTTTTTTTCCCATGATACTTATCCTTTAAAGAAGAACTTCAGGTTTTGGCTTTTTTTCCCCACATCATGCGCACCCACCATCACTAGTCATACAGCACCATTTGTTTTTTTCCAGCACAGCTGCATCTATGTGTTTTGTTACTCTAACATGGCGTTGTGATCACCAGTCTGACACTCCAAATCTTCCAGTGCCTAAGGCCGGGTTCACATTGTGGAATATCCGAGCGGAATACTGTTTTGAAAGAGTCCGATTGCTGGCAATGGGATTTCGCTGCACTGGGCACACTGCAGAGTTTTCCACCCGGAAAATCCCCTCAAAAAATTCTGCCAGAACATTGAACTCGTTCAATGTTCTGGTGGACTTCCACTCCGCAGAAATTGCCATCTATGGGGATGGCAATGTCTGCGGGGTCCTAGCGCCAATTGATTCAGTTCGTGCTGCTTGCACTCAAAATCTCTGACTGAATTTTGTCCGGCTGGAGATTATGCAGTGTGAAACCGACCTAATGGTTTCTCTGACTCCTTGTGGACTACATCATCACCTATTAGATCCCTCCTACTTGCTCCCAGATCCCTTCTTACTGCTTTCACCTCTATCTTTAGGATATCTTCTGGGATCAGGACATTAAGTAGTTATATGCCTTCCATGAGGCTGTGTTCACACATTGCATTTCTTGCAGCTTTTTTCAGTTTTTGCTGTAATATTCCCAAAGGCAAACATGGACATTGTATCGCAAATGTGCAAAATATGGTAAAAACGTGCCATTTTTACCACAGTTTTAGAAAATCACAGCAAAAACTGCTATTATGCAGTAAAAATGCAACGGATAAAGTCTAAATATGTCAACTCTTTATAAAACACTTCAATTGTGATTATAGATCAAACCACTTTCTCCTCATGGCAATATTTCTTTACAAAACACACTTTGAGTAAGAAAACTCATAGAACTGCATAGTATGAATTGACCCCACTCCACTTCTGAATAAGTTCACCTGGGTGATCTCCAGTACTAACAGGTGAAGGAGATGACTAGGTGCAATGATCAAATGCCCCAGCCAAAGCCAGAGGATTCATGGCAAATGCAGGCTGCATGACAGAAACCACATCATTGCATTTGTAAACTAAAAGGGAGCCTATCCCATGCCTGCCACATCAGGAAAAAAGAGGTAAGCAAAAGGCACACCATATTATTTTCCAGTTACAGCCTATGCTGCATTATATAAGCCAAAAAAAAATAAAAAAACATTTAAATAAAAAAATAATCCCGGAAAGCTTCTTTAATTTCATTTTCACACAGCAGAATTTTGTTCCGCGTGTATATGCTACAACCAGGAGTGGGTCCAAACAGGTGGCAATCTCTATTATACAGTCTCTCTTTTTTAGTTTACAATCCTGGTTTTCTCCTACACATCACAATGCAAATTACTGACCAGAAAAATGTGATGTGAAAGTGATCTAACAAGAATATTCTGAAAAAACAATAGTCCATTTAATACAAGATCGATATCAGATATCTATCGTAATCTGGGACATACTCACCAGATGCAAAGTCAGTCTGGCAGATGATCTGGTCACATATAGCACAGCTGTCTTTATATAAAGTCTTTCCTCAAAAGCCCCACCTTGCTCAATGATTTCCCATAAGTTGTGTAAGTAAGTTAGTTCCCCTTTAAACGTGCACTGTTTTTTTTTTTTTTATGCTGAGTCGGCTTCTACCCCTTGCTTTTTTGTGTCACTTGTTCTGTTTCATGCAAGTTCTAGAATATAAATTTACTACAATTATTAGACACAAAACCTGACATTTGTATCATCACATACCACACCACGCTCGGGGAAGTGACATTTACTTTGAATAATACAAGTACAAACACATGATTGATCATGACTGAACGACAGAATCTTGGGCTTATGGAGAGATTATACTGTGGCTAAGTTCTGTAAAGAGGAGTGGAAGAACTGGAACTCCCGAAGGAGTGAAGGCTTCACATCATGACTGATTCCTGCAAAAAACACGATTCCTGGAATGAAGTCAGAATTTCAAATAGAGATTTGAACATTTTAGTCAAAGGGGCCTCAGTAAGACAACCACTTTCACAGAGAGGGTGTATAGACATCATAAAGGAGGAATGCCCTTACTCAGACCCTGATGTAAGTTAGCTAGAGTGGCTTATACATTCAGAATTAATACTGCAGTTTATGGCAAAATACTGTAACGTCTCCCCCCCCCCCCCCCCCGATGCTGTTTTGCAGGGGGTTCATAAACCATACTGAGTTTTGAGTGAATGAGGCTGAACGATAATACCAGGTGAAGACAGTGATGTGGCTATGGGGGTGGCCGCAGTCTTCCCTTTTAGGCAAAACACTCTTAAATTGCTCTGCCTGATCATAGATAGAATAGTATGGCTGAACAGTTTAAACGGGTACCCGGTCGCTAGACATGTTATCCTGTATCCAAAGGATAGGGGATAACATGTCTGATCGTGGGGGTCCAGCCGCTTGGAACCCCTGCGATCTCTGCAGAGTCACCCCAGTCATCCCGTGCTCTTAGCAATCTCTGCTCCCTGCCAGATGACTGGCAAACACAGCAGCCATGCTGTACCCCTTAAAGGGGTACTCCGGTGAAAACTTTTTTTCTTTTAAATCAACTGGTGGCAGAAAGTTAAACATATTTGTAAATTACTTCTATTAAAAAATCTTAATCCTTCCAGTACTTATTAGCTGCTGAATGCTACAGAGGAAATTCCTTTCTTTTTGGAACACTGATGACATCACAAGCACAGTGCTCTCTGCTGACATCTCTGTCGATTTTAGCAACCATGCATAGCAGATGCATAGCAGATGTATGCTAAGGGAAGCATGATGGCTCAGTGGTTAGCACTGCTGCCTTGCAGTGCTGGGGACTTGGGTTCAAATCCTACTAAGGACAACAATAAATAAAGCGTTATTATTATTATTATAATAACGTCAGCAGAGAGAACTGTGCTCGTGATGTCATCAGAGAGCATTCCAAAAAGAAAAGAATTTCCTCTGTAGTATTCAGCAGCTAATAAGTACAGAAAGGATTAAGATTTTTTAATAGAAGTAATTTACATATATGTTTAACTTTCTGCCACCAGTTGATTTAAAAGAAAAAAGGTTTTCACCGGAGCACCTTTAAGCATTTATCGATGATCAGTGCACAAAGGAAGTAAGTGGTGGATGTGGTGAAGTCTATAGAGGTGAGTACCCACTAGACTCCAGGTATGCAGCATTAACCACTCCACTGGCCTTTACCAGGGCTCCTCACATTAACCCCTTCAATACCCTAGGCCACTAAGGACTCTGGAATTAACCCCCTCACTACTCTAGACCGGCAGTTTTAATCCTTTCATTCTTTTAAGTTGAGTTTCTCGCCCTAACTAAGGATTCTGTCAGCCATGATATATCATGTATGTCATCGGGTCAAAAGTTCTGATCGGTGGAGGTTCCAGCTGCAGAATGAGCAGGCGGAAATGAGCAGCTGTGTCCTCTGTCCAGGGTCGGTGTTAAGGCAGGGCAAACCGTCAATTTCTCAGGGTCCCCATCTCCTTGGGGGCCCCCATGCGGGCTGCTCAGTGGCAGATCCATGGGGGTGCAATGGGTCAATTGCCCCCCCCCAGATTGATTAATTTCCTCCCTCACATTCAGGACATCCCTGTGTCCCGATAGATCTTTTCGGGACACAAGGATGTCCCGGATACTTTTCTGCAGCCCAACATTGACTTTAAAAATGCAGGGGCCGCCGGGAGGTAGCACACGCATGGGACGAAAGTGGAGCGAAGCAGTGTGGACGTGTGCATGGTAAGTTACCAGCGGCACGTCATCTTCAGTACTCTGACCTCTGGTCCTGGGACCTACTGCTATGGCAGTACACAGACATACAGCCTCCAGCCATACACTGTATATGGCTGAAGACTGTATGTCTGTGGGGAAACTATACTGCCAAACTAATGTGGGGGAACCATAAACTAATGTGGGGGAAGTATACTGCCTACTTACTGTGGGGGAACTACAACCTAATGTGGGGGAACCATACTGCCTACCTACTGTGGGGGAACTATAATCTATTGTGGGGGAACTATACTGCCAACCTATTGAGAAGGAACTACAACCTAATGTGGGGGGAACTATTCTGCCAACCTAATGTGGGGGAGCTATACTGCCAACCTAATGTGGGGGGACTATACTGCCAGCCTAATGTGGGGGAACTACAACCTAATGTGGGGGAACAATACTGCGATCCTAATGGGTGGGGGGTGACAACCTAATGTGGGGGAACATACTCTAACCTAATAATGGTGCACGTTGCTCCCCATCACAAGAACAACTGTTAAATTCATCAGAAAAAAAAAAAAGACTTTAATGGCCGTTCACGATGGGTAGCAACAGCAGTGTGTAAGGAGCCTTAGTGTGAGGATGATGGGAGTGAGAAAACTGGCAGGATGATGGAAGTAAGACAGATGGAAGGATCAGAGGCCGCAGCAGCACACAGTAGCCAGTAATACATAGCGGGAGGTGGAGACCTGAGGGGAGGAGCAGACGCATATTTGTCTGGGGCGCATGGAACTCCATCACACCACCCTCACCATCTTAGGATCAGGCGCGATGGTGGTGGTGCCCTCTGCCACAAAGAGCAGTGGCTGCTTGTAGTGGTGATGGGTAGCAGGCATGCCATGTCCTACCATGCACTGGTTCAGAACCTCAATATTACAACGCCATTTTGCAAAAGTTGGGGGCATCTGTTTCTACCCATGGCACCTTTCGGTAAGAATGACACACTATCTCTGTTTTGAAGGTTCATACGGTTACAACAATAGCAAATTTATATAGTTTTTTTTTTTTAATTTTTTTTTACTACTTTAGTTTTTGTACAAAAATGAGTATGCTTAAAATTGTGTTGTTCTAATCCCTATAACTTTTATTTTTCTGCATATGGGGATGTATGAGGGTCATTCAATTGCTCTTTAGATATTTTTTTATGATATTTGAAGTGACCAAAAATGTGCAAATCTGGTTAGTGCACTATTACGACTTTTGGGACCCCACTTTTGATTTTGCCCAGGGCCACTCTAAGCCTAAAACCGGCCCTGTCTCTGTCCAATTGCACTAGATGGGCTCCAGAGATTTGTAATGTATAAACTCCTCTTGAAATATAATAATATGTAAAAAGTCACAGCTAGTTTACCACAACACAGACATTTAATACGTAGTAGAGTTGTGATTAGTATCTTTGCCCCATCCTTCCTTTTTGGGTTCTCTGCATAATCTAATCTTCCTAATATTATTGCAGTAAAACATGATTAAATATTTATTTAAAAAATACAATGTGATGTTCCTGAATTTTTATCTCAGTAAACGCTTAGATTACTGCACACCCGGGTGTTAAAGTAAGAGAATTATATCACATATTTAGGCTTTACATGTCCATCAACATTAAACACAGACACTAAACCTATAACAACGCTTACTCTCTAACAAACCCATGCTGCTCCTATGTAGCAATATTTTGACTATTGGGATGGGCTGCAGACTGTACATTACTTAGTAATAATAGCTTTTCTATGGGATTAGACCAGATGACTTGCCTTTGCTCCTCACATGCTTCAATGAGCCTTGGATGCCCATTTTTCCCGCTTGCACCACATCAATTTTAAGAACTGACTACTTACTTGCTATTTAACCCCTTAAGAATTGCAGCCATTTTTCTTCTTGCTCATGTTCTAAGAGCCATCATTCTCTTACTTTTTTATTGACAGAGCTTTAGGAGGGCTTCTTTTTTTGTGAGACATGTACTTTTTAATGATGCCCTTCATTTTATCATATAATCTAATGCAAAACAAAGACCAAAAAAAAGTTTGGGGGCTTTTCTCTTAACGTCATGCACTTTGGTAAAACGGGCATGTTTATTTAATTCTGCTATTATTTTATTACTACTCTTAGAATATCTAAAGCTTAAATGGTCACTGTTGTTTCAAACAACCTCCATTTAATAGCCTATGTATTTCCTAGTGTTTCTGTATATCGCTTTAGTTACCAAAAATTGTTTTTTCAACTGAATTTTTATGTCCCCCAGGAGCTTTCATTATACGATTACTTGATTGCTTATACAGTGCACTGCAATACCAATGTATTGCAGTGTACTGTCATTTGTTATTACCTTGTCTATGGCAGAGTGTAATATATAATGGCTGCCATGGAGGCCTTCCCAAGGCCCCTGGCTACCATGATAACTGATAAAAACCCTGATTGTATATCACAGGGAGCTGATCAGCAATATTGAACCGGCACCTATCATCTAACCGCCTATTAACCATGGCCTCTAGGGAGTCTAAGGATGTTATGTATTCTGTTTTACATTTACAGCCAACGTGTAATCATGTAACATAAATCACAACAATGTATGAAAGGTCTGGAATGTGTGATTCCCAGTGAGGTGTTTCAGGAGACATTTAGGTTACTTTTTACTTTAGTCAAGGAAGTAGATAGTGAGGCCTTATCATAAGGAACTTTCACAACTTTTACTCTCCATAACTGGAATTTCCACATTGTCGTTAGATTCTCAGCTCTTGCAACACAGCAGTTGGTAGCTTTATTTTACTGAAAGTAAAATAGTAAAATAAGAAGTTGGACTCAATAGACATTTAGTTGACCTGAATGGGCATGTGTCTTTTTCAACCTTATTATGTAATGTCAGCAGCTGTGTCTTTTCTATCTTACCATATGTAGAGAACAAACATGCAGAAACAAAGGCAAGACTCTCACTCTATTCTCACAATATTTCATTTTGTTTCACCAACCATCGAAAGATAAGTATTAGGCTGTGTTTCCACTTTTTAGTAATTCTGCCATTGTAGGTTTTTTTATTTTTTTATTTAGCTAAAGCCAGAGGTGTGTGCAAAAGAAACGGGGAATATAAAAAATGTCTCACCTACCTTATCTAACCTGCAGTAATTGTCATAACTCATTGGGGCAACATTGATGCCAAGTCATTCAACTACAGCCCTCTAGTTCTGCTACTTTGTAAGCTGACAAAGAAGAAGGTAAAAGTGAACTAATCCTACTGGTTGTCCCTGCATTTACTTTTATGTCATGTTTGGGTATAAACCCAATTGAACTTCCATGTGAAACATCTTTAGTGTTTGCAGTACAAGCAATGTGAATAATATCTGAAGAAATCACATCTGTATACTGCAGAAGAAAAATGTACAGAATTTCCACATAAATATTTTCTCCTGTACGGATTTAAAGGGGTACTCCAGCGCTTAGACATCTTATCCCCTATCCAAAGGATAGGGGATAAGATGCCTGATCACAGGGGTCCCGCCGCTGGGTCCCCCGTGATCTTGCACGCAGCACCCCAGTTAAAATCAGTCCCGGGAGCATGTTCGCTCCGGGTCTGATTACCCCGGGGCGTGTGGCGTCACACCTCTGCCCCTGTGTGACGTCACGCTCCGCCCCTCAATTCTAGCCTATGGGAGGGGGTGTGATGCCGTCACGCCCCCTCCCATAGGCTTGCATTGAGGGGTGGAGACGTGACGTCACACGCCGCCTGCCCCGTGGTCGCCGGTAATCAGACCCGGAGCGAACATGCTCCAGGGACTGATTTTAACTGGGGTGCTGCGTGCAAGATCACGGGGGTCCCCAGCGGCGGGACCCCCACGATCAGGCATCTTATCCCCTATCCTTTGGATAGGGGATAAGATGTCTAAGTGCCGGAGTACCCCCTTTAAATCTTGGAGACCTGGGGAATACTGCCACATTTGCCCAATCATTTCACCTGTCTGTATATGTTTAGTTTTTGAGTATTTGACAGAAAAATGTGATCTTTAAATGTATCCATTTTTCAAAATAAAAATCTCGAAATTAGTCTTACATCTCCATCACAACACAAAACAGGCTGTGAATGAGTTTTATCTCAGGTAACGCTTAAGACTATTGCACACCCAGGTGTTAAAGTAAAAAAATGATATCACATATTTAGTCTTTACATGTCCATCAACATTAAACACAGACACTAAACCCATCACAACACTTACTCTCTAACAAGCATATGTTGCTCTTAGGTAGCAATATTTTGACTATTGGGATGGGCTGCAGACTGTACATTACTTAGTTGGTGTCAGTATCGCACCAGAACAAGTATATGTTGACTAGTAGACTGTTCCCTATTGTCTGCTATCGGAGGAAACAGATCAGACAGAGTTTAACTGTATTAATCCATTGTTCCTCTCCATGATAAGCATCTCTCACCTTAGAAATAACATATCTACATTTCTAATCTACATTTGGTTGAGGCAAAGGGGGAGATTTATCATTGCTTTTAGAGCACTTTTTTTGTCTATGTTTTGGCGCAGTTCAGGCGCAAGCAGCATATTTTGAGACTTTTATGCGCCTTTTGATATAGACAGTTTCACTCTTTTTGCCTACCTGTAGAACTTTTTCTTTTTGACCATGCAGTGGTCACATATTTATCATTTGCGACTTTTGTCAAAACTTGCTATTTTGTGCGCAAAGGTACTTTTTTAGGCGCAAAGCTACACCACCTACCAGTAGGCGTGAGAATCACTTCTACCTTCCACAATTCAACCTTTAACCCCTTGTGGACAACAGCGTCCCACTCCCCTTCTAGGACATGTGCTCAGGAGCTGAGCGCAGGTCATAGCTGGGTGGTCCTGGTGGCTATCTGCCACCAGGACCCATCTCTAATGCCTGATATCAGCGATCACAGTGAAGTCTGGCTTTAAGCCCTTAGACACCGCAATAAAATTTTATTGTAGCATCTAAAATGCAAGTAAAAATGTCCCGGCAAATCTGTGAAAGTAAATACACCTAACCTGACAAATTCAGGAACCGGGAAAGTGTCTACTTCTCTCCCTCACAAGTGTCTAGAAAAAGTGTATGTGGTTGAGCTTTCCCACCACAGCAGAGCTGCGCAAAATTCATTATCCTGCTGCACCTTCTTGATAAATAAGATCCACGATAGTCAAACTCACCACCCAAATAAACGTGGGAAAATAGCTCTACTGTAGACATTCTTTGATAAATCTGGGCCAAAGTGTGTACAGTGTCCTCTGCATGGAGGCATCATGGAGCACATATTACACATATCAGAATGGCAGGGACTGTGCCTGATGCTATTTTTGTTGCAGATTTGCTGTTGCAGATTTTACTACACATCGAAGTCAAGGCACCACAAAATCTACTGAAAAAAATAAGGATATTTGAACTGAGTCTAATGGCACATTCACATGTTATTTTGCTATTATTAGGGTTTTGCTAAAGATTTTCTACAGCTGATATTGCTAACCATTGAAGTCAATTAATCCAGCTGCAGAAAATATGCAGCAAATTACCCTAGGGTCTATTCACACATAGTGGGGGAGATTTATCAAAACTTGTTCAGAGGAAAAGTTGACCAGTTGCCCATAGCAACCAATCAGATTGCTTCTTTTATTTTTCAGAGGCCTTTTCCAAAATGAAAGAAGTGATCTGATTGGTTGCTATAGGCAATTCAGTAACTTTTCCTCTAGACAGGTTTTGATGAATCTCCCCCACAGTGTACTGCGCATATTTGATTCTGCAGATTTCAATGTAAGCTAAATTATTGAGACACCACTTCAAATCAAATATGCGCAGGATATTGTACATGTGAATACACCCTTAGGCTATATTTTATAAAATTATGGAAATAATTTACTGCTTGCTGTTACAGTGCACTATACTGTAAACTATCAGGAGCCACAATGATGCACCAATAGAAATTTTTGGGGGCGTATTTCATTACAGGGCAAACAGGGATTTTTTATGCTGTAACCATATGTATTGCGATAGAAAAATAGTAATATGATCCATTAGTCACTGTATTATGCAGGTATGGCTAAAGAGTAGCAACATACCACAGCAATTAGATTGCCTATGACTCCATAGTATAGACCAGGGATCCTCAAACTACGGGCCGCAGGTAACATAGCCTGCCGAGGACATTTATCCGGCCCGCCGGGAGGTGCTAATTACTCCTGCACGGCGCTGCGCATTGATCAGGCATGTGGAAATTGTATCGCCCGATGCCCGGGACATGCAGTTACGGGCACCAGGCAGGTGAATTCTTCAAGCATTTAGCACTGCTTCGGGCAAGCAGGGCTAAATACCTGAGGAATTCACATATAACGGGGACCGGTCACTAAACTCCTGTAGACTGCAGCTGTATGCTGCAGTCTACAGTGTGACGCGCAGGACGTCGGCGTCCCAGCGTAGGCGCGTGTGATGACGTCGCTCATCACGCGCACCACATTCAGGACAGAGGATGCGGTCCAGCAACATAATCAACTGCCGAGCCCCTGAGCCTGCTGGAGCGCACATGGGACGGAGGACGGGTAATAGCAGGGGATCAGAGGGGGAGGGGGGGGGGGCGGTTTGGTGAATGAGTATATGATGTGGCACAGGGGGGAGGGGGCTGAAATATAATGGCACAGGGGGGAGGGGGGCTGAAATATAATGCCCAGGGAGAGGGGGGCTGAAATATAATGGCACAGGGGGAGGGGGGCTGAAATACAATGGCACAGGAGGGAGGGGGCTGAAATATAATGGCACAGAAGGGAGTGGGTTGAAATATAATGGATTCTTGTTCTTCATTTTAAATATTGTATTTGTCCTCATTTTGCTTCTTCACTTTAGAATTAGATATATGCAGTGTGCATAGGAATTTGTTCCTAATTTTATTTATTTTTTTTAACTGTAGTCCGGCCCTTCAACGGTCTGAGGGACAGTGAACTGGCCCCCTGTTTAAAAAGTTTGAGGACCCCTGGTATAGACCTTTAAGGGTAACACATGACATCATATAGACTCCATATACACAAGAGAATGTAACATATAAACTTTAAGGAAAGGCCACATGATTTGGTATAATATTTAGGCTTTGTTCACTCTGCGGAATTTCTGTGCGAAATTCCGCTGAAGAATTCCACCGAAAATTCTTCCTAAATTTACTGTCCATTGATTTCAATGGGATTCCACAGTCCCATATAGACAGCCCTATTTTCGCTTTGGGAATCCCATTGAAGTCAATGGGGCTTAAACACAGAAATTCCACCACAATTCTATTGAGCAAGCTTTACCCTATTTGTGCATTAAGAGCCGATTCTCCATCAAAAGCAATAGAATACAAAGTTTGGTAAGAAAATAAACCGATATTTTACATTCAATTTTTTTTCTACCACAAGAATGCTGATGCTAAGAAAAATGGTCACTTTTACAGTGTGTGAACATGTTTCACAGCTGTCACGCCCCCTCCTATAGGCTTGCATAGAGGGGCGGAGCGTGACATCACATGGGGGCGGAGGCATGACGTCACACGCTGCTGGCCCTGTGGTCGTCGGTAATCAGACCCGGAGCGAACATGTTACCGGGACTGATTACAAACGGGGTGCCGCGTGCAAGATCCCGGGGGTCCCCAGCGGCGGGATTCCTGCAATCAGGCATTTTAACCCCTATCCTTTGGATAGGGGATAAGATGTCTAAGCAGCGGAGAACCCCTTTAAAGGGGAACTCCGATGGAAACAAGTAGAAAACAAATGTTTTCAAATCAACTGGTGCCTGAAAGTAAAACATATTTGTAAATTACTTAATCTTAATCCTTCTAGTACTTATTAGCTGCTGTATAAAACAGAGAAATTTGTGAATTTGTCTGACAACAGTGCTCGCTGGAGACACCTCAGTCCGTGTCAGGAACTGTCCAGATTAGAAGCATATCCCCATAGAAAAACTTTCCTGCTCTGGACAAATCCTGACACAGACACAGATGTCAGCAGAGAGCACTGTTGTCAGGCTGAAAAGGGTTAAGGATTTTAAATAGAAGTGATTTACAAATCTGTTTAACTTTCTTGCACCAGTTGATTTGAAAAAAAATAATTCCACCGTAGTTCCCCTTTAAGGGAAAGGTGTGTATTTTTAAGCCCATGGCTTCACAGCAACATTTCACAGGTGAGTGATTTCACGCAATATGTAAAGGAATGGGCTCTCGGCACTTATAAGGATTAAGGCAGAGAATGGGCAGTAGGTCTTATGTGATTGTCATGTGATCTATTCCATTTCACCAATGCATTATATCCCACGTACACAGTATAGCAAGTCAAGCGATATCACAGCAGAGCCCTGGCCTAACTGTGAAGATTGTAACTTTTATCGTCATTTTTAATTATGTAGATAAATAAAAACTCATTTACTATATTTTCTGTCATTCCCTACACACATCCATACATGGCTTACCTTACAGCAGCGTGCGGTGGTCACAGATGTCGGATCACAGACGATACAGTTCCTGGAGCTCTGTGTCCTGCTGCTCTTCTCATGATCAGATGAAAGCCATCTGCCTTCCTTCAGGATAGAGGGAGGAAATACTTCCAATACCACAGTGTAGGATGGGCAGGTACAGAATCTGAACTGGAGACAAATTATGGTGCAACACCATTAACCCGTTCAGCTTCAGGAAGGAATGCTAAGGATCGCCTCATACAACAGGGTGTGTTGTGCAATCTTATCTGACTCATTCACATCATGGGAAATTCAAGGAATCCATGCTGAAGAGTGAAATAATATTTGAACAGGACGATAAAAATCTTTCAACTTATTTCATAACACCATCTCGTCTCAAGATTCAGTGAGTTTCTTACCTAGGGGCAAATGGAAGTCATGGAAGAGGTGGGGAGGAAATGTAATTGGGGAAATTCCAAAATCCTAGCTTTATTTGCCCATGGCTCAGTTTTGGATCCCTTTAGACTAAGTTTCTACTTATTTTTTTTGTGGCCCCAAAAAAATACCAGAAAAAAACCCACAGCCTTTTCCTGTGTTTGGCGTTTTTTCTTGTGCTTTTTCTGACACTTTTTTGCCTTTGAGTGGAAATTTGCATTTTTTGCCCCTTTGACGTTTTTTTCAAAATTTGTTGGGTACCAAAAAAAATTAAGAATGCAGTAGTGATTTAACGAAATTAAATTTTTTTATAATGACATTTTTATTAATTTTTAAACAGGGATCAATTTATGCGGGCGGGCAGGTCACTAAAAATGTAGCTGACAACAATAAAAAGGCAGTGTGTGTGTGTGTGTGTGTGTGTTTTTTTCACTTTTTTTCTATATATTTTATATTTTTTAGGTAGTGCTACTACTCCCAGCATGGAACACAATGTTCCATGATGGGAGTAGTAGCTCCTGTACTAATAGACAGATCGCCCCGGGTGTCACTTCTGACACCCGAGGCTATCGTTCATAATATAGCAGAGATGCAAAGCGGCTCAATACAGCACTCAAAACTCACCTCACTCATTCATATTTTCCGCCCAGATTAAGGATTGGCCGGATGGTGGCAGCCAATCCCTGCTCTCTGAGAGAAATATGAATGGTGAGTGGTGGCCGGAGTACAGAACAGAGATGTGAGCGCAGGAGAAAGCAGCTCCGCATCTCAGGGATGAAGGATGGTCGCAGCGAGTTTCAGGAGTGACATCCACTAAGATCTGTCCATAACTGCAGGTACTACTGCTCCCAACATGGAGCACACTCTGCTCCATGTTGGGAGCTGTAGTATCTGTACTAATAGACAGATCGCAGCGAGTGTCACTCTTGGCACCCGCTGTGATCCTCCTTTATAATGTATAGATGCAGCCGGCCGCTTTTCTATGGTCCCCTGCACTGCCGTATATATACACCTATTCATATTTCCCACAGAGAGTTGTGATTGGCTGGAACCATCTGGCCAATCACAGCTCTATGCGGGAAATATAAATAGGTGTATATATACGGCAGTGCAGGGGACCATAAAAGAGCGGCCGGCCGCATCTATAAATTATACAGAAGGATCGCAACGGGTGTCAGAAGTACAGGTACTACTACTCCCATCATGGAACAGTGTGTTCCATGCTGGGAGTAGTAGCACTACCTAAAAAAAATTAAAAAAAAAAAGAAAGATAGAAAAAGTGGAAAACACACACACACTACCTTTTTATTAATGTCAGCTACATGTTTAGGTCCCTGCCCGCCCACAAATTGATCCCTGTTTTAAAAATTAATACAAATTTTGTTATAAAAAAGATACATTTAGTTAAATAAATTTTTTCCATCACTACTGTATCCTTTTTATTATAACTTTTTTAATGGTACCCTACGAAATTTTATTAAAAAAAAGGTATCTCCATCACTTTTTTGGATCGCTACAGTCCAAGAGAAGAAAATCCCCCTGCAAAAATGCCCAAACTAAAACCCACATGTCATTTTTCTTGGCGTTTTTTTTCTTTTTACTCCCTTAGGCTAAGTTTCCACTAACTTTCCACTGCAGTTTTTGAGCCTAAGCCAGAAGTGTATTCAACAGGAATAGGACATATAAAGGAAGGGCTTACACTTCTCCTCCCTTATGGATCCACTTCTGACTTTGACTCAAAAACTGCAGTGGCAGATATCCAAAAACTGTCAGAAAAAAAAAAAAAAAGTGGAATCTATGGGAGAAAAAAGCCACGATTTCAGTGAAAAAAATGCCATATGCTCAACATGCTGCAACTTGCCAAAACCGCCAAGGAGCTAAAAAAAAAAAGAGTGAAAAAACGCCAAAAGGATTTAAAAAAATGCCAAACTGAAAAACACAAAGTGAAAAAGATTTTTGCAATTTCTCAATGATTTACAGCTAATATCTGGCTGCAGCTTTTATTCTATGAAAAAACACCCTTTTTGGCATTTTTCCTTGGGGGGGGGGGGGGGAGATGTGCAAAAAAAACAAGTAGTAACTTACCCTTAGGTTAAGTTTTTACTTGTTTTATTTGGGGGGGGGGGGGGGGGGGAATGCAGAGAAAGATGCCAGATCAGCCACATGGCGTTTTTTCGGCTGAAAAATGCTGCGGCAAGATGTTAGCTGTAAATCAATGAGAAATCGCTAAATTCTTTTTTCATTATTTTTTTTGGGGGGGGGGGGGGGGGCATTTTTCAGCTCTTTAGCAGTTTTGCAAAGTCGCAGCATGTTGCACCACTGGCGTTTTTTTTGTCAAAATCGTGGCGTTTTTCTCCCATAGAAGTCTACGTGAGTGAAAAAACTTTATTAAAAACACCATGTATGTTTTGCATTTGGCGTTTTTCTTTGGCGTTTTTTCACCTGTGAAAAAAGGGGCTGTTCCCAGGAAGAGGAACAGCAGCCATTTTCTCTGGAGTCAGCCAAAAAGTTTATTCAGAGGCTGGACATTGCTAGCTGTGTGTAGAGTTGGGAGCAGCATGGCACCCCGCGTTTCATTTAACCTCTGAGTCAGCTCCCTTTCTATAACGCAGGGCCATGGTGTGGCCCTGCGTCATAGCGGGTATAATAGCGCGCGGCACTGATCGCGGTGCAGCGTGCTATTAACCCTTTAGATGCGCCCTTCAAAGTTGATCGCCGCATCTAAAGTGAAAGTAAATTGCTCCCGGCTAGCACAGTGGGCTGTTCGGGACCGCCTCGGTGAACCGAACAGCTGGAACACACAAGGAGGGCCCCTACCTTCCTCCTGTGTGTTCGATCGCCGAATGACTGCTCCGTGCCTGAGATTCAGTCATGAGCAGTCAAGCGGCAAAATCATTGATCAATGTTATCCTATGGGATAACAATGATCAATGTAAAAGATCATTGTGTGCAGTGTTAGAGCCCCCTATGTGGGCTATAACAATGGAAAAAAAAGTGAAAAAAAAAAGTTAATAAAGATCATTTAACCCCTTCTCTAATAAAAGTTGGAATCACCCCCATTTTCCTATTTAAAAAAAAAAAAAACAACAGTGTAAATAAACATATGTGGTATCGCCGGGTGCGGAAATGTCCGAATTATAAAAATATATAATTAATGAAACCGCACGGTCAATGGCATGCACGCAAAAAAATTTTGACAAAGTTCAAAATAGCGTATTTTTGGTAAAGTTTTTTATATATAATGAAAACATTTATAAAAAGCGATCAAAAGGTCCAATCAATACACAAATGGTACCACTAAAAACTTCAGATCATGGTGAAAAAAATTAGCCCCCTTACTGCCCCGTACATGGAAAAATAAAAAAAGTTATAGGGGTCAGAAGATGACAATTTTAAACATATTAATTTTCGTGCATGTAGTTATGATTTTTACCAGAAGTACGACAAAATCAAACCTATATAAGTAGGGTATCATTTTAATTATATGGACCTACAGAATAAAGAGAAGGTGTCCTTTTTACCGAAAAATGTACTGCTTAGAAACAGAAGCCCCCAAAAATTACAAAATGGTGTTTTTTTCTTCAATTTTGTCGCACAATGATTTTTTCTCCATTTTGCCGTAGATTTGGTAAAATGACTGATGTCCTTACAAAGTAAAATTAGTGGCACAAAAAATAAGCCATCATATGGATTTTTAGGTGCAAAATTTAAATTATTATGATTTTTAAAGGTAAGGAGGAAAAAACTAAAGTGCAAAAAAGAAAAAATCCTGAGTCCTTAAGGGTTTAATGTAGACAAGCTTATTCAGCTTGTAAGTATGTATCACCTTCCGCTTTCCGAAGCGGCTATGGGTGATCAGGTACAGAGTTCTGGACAAGAGTTGATGTTCCACGATGCTAGGCAGCCGATGGCCGGGAGATCTGCCCCGGCCGGACGCTTCCGGCCGGGGCGGATCTCCCGGCAATCGGCTCCCTAGCAGGATGAACAGGGCACCCAAACCACTACCGATGAGGGCCAGTTAAGTTCTGAGGAAGACGAACCATCCCTCGCCCATGCCACAACCAGTTGTGGTGGAATCCACAGATGTAGGAGAAGATGGTGAGATTGCAGGGCCCAGGGGAAGCCAAGGCCCTAGGTCAACGTCCCCTATCTGAGCAGAAGTTAAATAATGAAATTAATGCTCTGGTCCACCATCAGCGGTCGGAGGATGACGTATTTGGTAGGGCGCTAGTCAGGGGCGTACCTAGAGCATTTCGCACCCGGGGCGGACCCTTTGTTGGGCACCCCCCCCCACACACACACACACACATGCACCCCCCCTTAATTACACCCCCTCCCTCCCCTCCCCCCCAGGGGCGGACTAACAATACTCGGGGCCCCCGGACCAAAAAAAGGCAAGGGCCCCTGCTAGGCTCTGCAGCTTGTCAATCTTCTGCCATACTCCTATTTCACCCAAATCCCACAAAATGTATATATGTAAAAAACACTTTAACGTAGGTAAATTTCCCTGACCAATAATACTGGTATACAAGGAGTAAATATATACCACCACACAATAACTGGATAATACCACCATACTGTACTGAATAAAACCACTATACACAGACCAGTATACTATAAATAATCTGTATACAATATACGTGATTATATACAGGACCATATGGTGATAGATATCAGCTATACACAAGATGCGTATACCATATAAGTGATTACAGTTACATTTTGGGACTCACAATTACGTATTTTCTGATCAGCGGCGGCCTCTTTCCTTTTCTTCTCCGTTCGGATAAGACCGCCATGTGGATCTCTTAACATCTGCAGGAAAAACATGTCAGACTCTGCATAATTTCAGTGCCCTCCCCTCCTCTACACAATCTTTCCATCTATAGGGCCACAAACTGTAATAATGCCCTCCTTGGTGTCCTGCACAGTAAAAGGGCAGGTAGGTAGGTAGCCAGGTAACCCCCTCTTTCCCATAGGTATATGCAGAGTTACACCCGCCCCCCCTCTTTCCCATAGGTATATGCAGGGTTACACCCCCCTATTTCCCATAGGTATATGCAGAGCTACGCTACACCCCCCCTCTTTCCCATAGGTATATGCAGAGTTACACCCCCCTCTTTCCCATAGGTATATGCAGAGCTACACCCCCTCTTTCCCATAGGTATATGCAGAGTTACACTCCCCCCCCCCCCCTCTTTCCCAAAGGTATATGCAGGGTTACCCCCCCTCTTTCCCATAGGTATATGCAGAGCTACGCCCCCCTCTTTCCCATAGGTATATGCAGGGTTACCCACCCCCTCTTTACCATAGGTATATGCAGAGCTACACCCCACCCTCTTTCCCATAAGTATATGCAGAGCTACACCCCACCCTCTTTCCCATAGGTATATGCAGAGCTACAACCCCCCTCTTCCCCATAGGTATATGCAGAATGTAAGAAGCCGGCGTACAGTGAGTTCTATCGCCGGCGGCCCCCAACAAAGAGGAGGAGGGCCGTGCTTGACATATGTGAGCAGTACCCCGCTGGGCTGATCATTAATTGGGGGGAGCAGAACAGTGCTGGCGGGTCACATGATTGGGGCGGGGGTCACATGATTTGGGGGGGGGGTGAAAATACCGTTATATACCGGGGAACCGCTGTAAGTAAAAAAAATACCGTGATACACATATTTGGTCATACCGCCCAGCCCTGGGTATATGCAGAGCTACACCCCTCTTCCCCATAGGTATATGCAGAGCTACACCCCCCCTTCCCCATAGGTATATGCAGAGTTACACCCCCCTTCCCCATAGGTACATGCAGAGCTAACCCCCCCTCTTCCCCATAGGTATATGCAGAGCTACACCCCCCTCTTCCCCATAGGTATATGCAGAGCTACACCCTCCCCCTCTTCCCCATAGATACCCTCCTCTCCCTCCCTTTCCCATAGGTATATGCAGAGCACCCCACCTCCCCCTTCCCTATAGGTATATGCAGAGCACCCCCCTCCCCCTTCCCTATAGGTATATGCAGAGCACCCCCCTCTCCCCCCTTCCCTATAGGTATATGCAGAGCACCCCCCTCTCCCCCCTTCCCTATAGGTATATGCAGAGCACCCCTCTCCCCCCTTCCCTATAGGTATATGCAGAGCACCCCCCATCTCCCCCTTCCCTATAGGTATATGCAGAGCACCCCCCCCTCTCCCCCTTCCCCATAGGTATATGCAGAGCTACACCCCCCTCTTCCCCATAGGTATATGCAGAGCTACACCCCCCTTTCCCCATAGGTATATGCAGAGCTACACCCCCCCCTTTCCCCACAGGTATATGCAGAGCTACACCCTCCCCCTCTTCCCCATAGGTACCCCCCTCTCCCTCCCTCTCCTCTGTGTAGCTGCAGATGTGGCTCACACAGAGGAGACACCTTCTCCTGTATGTGCGTGTATTGCGCATACAGGAGAAGGCACCGCTGTCTGCTGGGGACCTGGGACGAGTGTTCCGGACCTCAGCAGCGGCGGTGGCGGGTCAGTCCGCCTCTGGCACCCCCCTTGAGAGTGGCACCCGGCGCTAGTACAGAGATTGCGGGTAATGGATTTACCTACTAGAACATGCTGCATGACCTATAGACTAGGCTGCACGGAGTATTTTGACCCACCATACCATCCCCCTCCAGCACCAACCTTACTGCTTCACATGTTGTCCCAGTGCACTCCATCAGACCAGAAAAGGAGAGTAGAAGAACCTGCACACAGGGACTCTGCTACTCAAACCAAGTGGCATCATGTGTAGCCTACTGTGTTCCCCCCTACTAGACAACCTATTTTTGATTTTTTTTATTCATCAGATGCTTCACAGTATGGTAGTCGTAATGAAACTCAGATATATGGTCTGTATACTCCTATCTATTAAGTATCACAATACTATCAACCCGACCCTCCTGTACCACCTCCTCAACAGCAACACAGTGAAGGACACTCTGACTTCACCGCTTCCCTTAGGTCCACACAGGACTAGTTTTGAATTTATTTTCAAATGTTCACAGTTTTCGGTTGTGTATAATGTGCCACACACTTTATGTTGTGTGTTTGTAATGCGGTGTCCCGGTACTGGACATGGTCCTGTACCTTGTGTCGTAAGTCCCCATAGTCAGAGATCCTTCATCCTGATAAGAGTCTCTTAATGGGATAACCCCATGTCGCCTCTTCCTTCTTTAATTTAATGTGTATATTGTATATATTTTATTTTATAAAGGTTATTTCCAGGACCTTAGGTCATGTGATATACAGTAAATGTGTTATGCTAAGGTTAAGGACCTTCCAGGTCACATGATTGTGCCACCTGATGTACCGCAATCCTTTGTAATAGGACTGACAGGTTTGGGGATCCAATAAGCTTTGAGCCTGCCCCCTTGCCATATAAGGGTGCTGTTTCCAATCATATCTCTCTTGGGTTCCGGACTAACAGAGAGATCACAGCTCCATGCATACCTACAAGACAAATCTAAGCCTAAAGCCTATCTCTTCAGCATCTTGCTAACCGTGAGTTTGTCCAACTCTCTTCTAAAATCCTACGTGACTACTGAACCTAAATATCACCCCTAAATTCAGTGGAACAGCGTAAAACAATCCTCAAAGCTTATTCCCTTCAAGGTCCCAATCAACCTGTGAGGAGCCTAAGTACCGGTCCTCTGTATAGACTGTTTGCTGATTTCATCCTGCATAAAATCTGCAGTTATTTCCAGTTTACTACAATTCTGGTTGTGGACAATCCTTTATTCCTCCCTATCATTCCTGGGACGGGTGGCGGTAGGATGTATATATGAGGAGGAACCCCCGCACCCTGGTGTCACGACAGTTAAGGGTTAATACAACACCCTTTCATCACTGCACAGCTACACCCTATTCACCCTACACCCCCAAGCTACCACAGTAATTTTGTTTTGTTTGCATTAATTTTGGTCCTTATTTGGCTAATTATTGACCAGTTTGGTATTTATTTTATTTTTATTAAATATTTTGGCCAAACACAGTTTTCTGTTGTGTATAATGTGTCACACACTTTATGTTGTGTGTGTTTGTAATTTTGTTTTATTGATCCCATGAGGGTCTGTTTGCATTAATTTTGGTCCTTATTTGGCTAATTATTTACCAGTTTGGTCTTTATTTAATTTTTATTCAATATTTTGGCCAAAATTCAAGTGTCCAGTGTTTAATGTCTTTTTCTTGTGATCACAAAAAAATTATATATATATATATATATTTAGTATTTCTTCATACTAAAAAATAAAAAACTAAGCAAAAAAAAACCAAAAAAATAAAAAAAAAAACATTAAGATTAACTTCGAGAAAGACAAGCCTGTTGCCAGGGCACCGAACCTTCAGGAGACAAAATATAATCTGTAAAACGATCTCGCACACGTAAACCACTTAAATATGGCCTAAATGTATTCCAGATGATCGAGGTCGGAAAGGATGCAAGATTTTCTTCAAAATCTATCTAAAAATAATCATGGTCTCGGACATAGTTATGAAAAACATAGCATGCTTTCACCACTTGATCAACGGTCTCTACATTTAAGCATATTACAGTGTGAAGAACTCTCCACTTGTTTGCCATTATGCCCAAAGCACATTCTACAACCTTTGGGGCTCGGCTTAGATGGTAATTAAAGATCCTCTTTCTGGAATCTAAGACTCGCTTCGGAAATGGTCTCAAGAGGTTGGTGGAGAGCCAAAAAGCCTCATCTGACACCATTACAAAATGAGCTGGATCAGAGGTTCCAGGAAGGGGACTGGGAGGCAAAGAAATTTGGTTCAAGAGAAGTTGATGCCCAATCTTTGAGGCCTGCAACACCCTTGAGTCTGATGACCTCCCATATCCACTGCACCTAGACAGTTTGGAAAATTTGCTACTTGTTCAAAACCAGCAGCTACTTGGAGCCAGATTTAAACAATAGGTGCAGGCATCACAGATGGGCCCAACTTCTCCCAAATCAGAGTACATGTCTCCTTTACAACCATATATACTCGAGTATAAGCCGAATTTTTCAGCACGATTTTTCATGCTGAAAACACCCCCCTCGGCTTATACTCGAGTGAACTCTCTGCCCTCAGTGGTCTTCAACCTGCGGACCTCCAGATGTTTCAAAACTGCAACTCCCAGCAAGCAACCTGGGAGTTGTAGTTTTGAAACATCTGGAGGTCCGCAGGTTGAAGACCACTGCCCGGGCCTTCGTCGTCATCCAAACCCCCTCCCCCCTTTAGTTTTGTACTCAACTCCGCTCGGCGGTACGTTAGGGTGAGCGGGCTCCGGAATAATGGCGTTGCCTTGACGACGACGCACAGGGACATTCATGAGCAACGTCCCTGTGCGTCGTCGTCAAGGCAGCGTCATTATTCCGGGGCCGGGCCCAAAACGCGGAGAAGAGGCACCCCCGGTGAAGATGGACAGCCCGGAACGACTATCCCTCCCCACCGGACGGTCCCTGCAGCACAGATGGCCCGGGCCAGCTCACCCTAATGTCCCGCCGAGCAGAGGTGAGTACAAAACTAAAAGGGGGAGGGGGGAGAGGCGGTCTGGATGACGACGAAGGCCCGGGCAGTGGTCTTCAACCTGCGGACCTCCAGATGTTTCAAAACTACAACTCCCAGCATGCCCGGACAGCCGTTGGCTGTACGGTCATGCTGGGAGTTGTAGTTTTGGAACATCTGGAGGTCCGCAGGTTGAAGACCACTGTTAAATCAGACATTGACAAGCGGTGATGATGAAGGGGGTGGTGTGGGATGATGACAGGGTAATGATGAAGGGGGGATGATGACAGGGTAATGATGATGAAGGGGGGATGATGACAGGGTAATGATGATGAAGGGGGGGATAATGACAGGGTAATGATGAAGGGGGGGATGATGACAGGATAATAATGATGAGGGTGTTAATGACGGGGGTCTGGATGATGACAGGGGGGGGTGATGTATTTCCCACCCTAGGCTTATACTCGAGTCAATAACTTTTCCTGGGTTTTTGGGGTGAAATTAGGGGCATCGGCTTATATTCGGGTCGGCTTATACTCGAGTATATACGGTATATTGGCTATTGTACAGGGTGGGCCATTTATATGGATAGACCTTAATAAAATGGGAATGGTTGGTGATATTAACTTCCTGTTTGTGGCACATTAGTATATGCGAGGGGGGAAACTTTTCAAGATGGGTGGTGACCATGGTGGGCATTTTGAAGTTGGCCATTTTGAATCCAACTTTAGTTTTTTCAATAGGAAGAGGGTCATGTGACACATCAAACTTATTGGGAATTTCACAAGAAAAACAATGATGTGCTTGGTTTTAACATAACTTTATTCTTTCATGAGTTATTTACAAGTTTCTTACCACTTATAAAATGTGTTCAATGTGCTGCCCATTGTGTTGGATTGTCAATGCAACCCTCTTCTCCCACTCTTCACACACTGATAGCAACACCGCAGGAGAAATGCTAGCACATGCTTCCAGTATCCGTAGTTTCAGGTGCTGCACATTTTATATCTTCACAGCATAGACAATCGCCATCAGATGACCCCAAAGATAAAAGTCTAAGGGGGTCAGATCGGGAGACTTTTGGGGCCATTCAACTGGCCCACGATGACCAATCCTCTTTCCAGGAAACTGTTCATCTAGGAATGCTCGGACCTGACACCCATAATGTGGAGGTGCATCATCCATCTTGCTGGAAAAACTCAGGGAACGTGCCAGCTTCAATGCATAAAGAGGGAAACACATCATCATGTAGCTATTTCGCATATCCAGTGGCCTTGAGGTTTCCATTGATGAAAAATGGCCCCACTATCTTTGTACCCCATATACCACACCATACCATCAATTTTTGTGTTCCAACAGTCTTGGAGGGATCTATCCAATGTGGGTTAGTGTCAGACCAATAGCGGTGGTTTTGTTTGTTAACTTCACCATTCACATAAAAGTTTGCCTCATCACTGAACAAAATCTTCTGCGTAAACTGAGGGTCCTGTTCCAATTTTTGTTTTGCCCATTCTGCAGCACCTGAAACTACGGATACTGGAAGCCTGTGCTAGCATTTCTCCTGTGGTGTTGCTATCAGTGTGCGAAGAGTGGGAGAAGAGGGTTGCATTGACAATCCAACACAATGGGCAGCACATTGAACACATTTTATAAGTGGTCAGAAACTTGTTAATAACTCATGAAAGAATAAAGTTATGTTAAAACCAAGCACATAATTGTGAAATTTCCAATAAGTTTGATGTGTCACTTGACCCTCTTCCTATTGAAAAAACAAAAGTTGGATTAAAAATGGCCGACTTGAAAATGGCCCCCTCACACTAATGTGCCACAAACAGGAAGTTAATATCACCAACCATTCCCATTTTATTAAGGTGTATCCATATAAATGGCCCACCCTGTGTGTATATATATATATATATATATATATATATATATATATACATACAGCAACAGAAGAATGCAGCAGCACACTGCCAGCACAAGGATATAGGTGAAACATGAACATGCAGATAAAACATGGAGAGCTATACAGCTATGGTGTAATACATGCAAATGTGAAACTATGAGATAGTGAGGCACTTAGCTCGCAAAAAGGCCAACATGGAGGTAGCCACTCCCCCGTATGTGTAATACAGACAAAAAATAAGTCAGCTAGCACTTTAGTTGATACCAAACTATTATATGGACCTTGCCTGCAGGTGCACGCTACTAGGCTAAATATACAGCAACAGAAGAATGCAGCAGCCCACTGCCAGCACAAGGATATAGGTGAACCTATATCCTTGTGCTGGCAGTGTGCTGCTGCATTCTTCTGTTGCTGTATATTTAGCCTAGTAGCATGCACCTGCAGGCCAGGTCCATATAATAGTTTGGTATCAACTAAAGTGCTGGCTGACTTATTTTTTGTCTGTATTACACATACGGGGGAGTGGCTACCTCCATGTTGGCCTTGCACCCCACCCACCTCTATCAGGTGTGTATATAAGGTGTCTTGGATGTTCCAGATCCTGCCATGCTTACTGAACTGTTCACACAGAGGCATATTCACAGTGTAGGGTCTGTCCCAATGAGGCCACCTTATCGCGGTGGGACAGTCCAAGCTATTTGACCGCCGGCGGAGACAAATTTGTGAGCTAAGTGCCTCACTATCTCATAGTTTCACATTTGCATCTATTACACCATAGCTGTATAGCTCTCCATGTTTTATCTGCATGTTCATGTTTCACCTATATCCTTGTGCTGGCAGTGTGCTGTTGCATTCTTCTGTTGCTGTATATTTAGCCTAGTAGCGTGCACCTGCAGGCCAGGTCCATATAATAGTTTGGTATCAACTAAAGGGCTGGCTGACTTATTTTTTGTCTATATATATATATATATATATATATATATATATATATACATATATAGAATTGAAAACTAACATCTATGCTTATTTACCACGTCTACCTGAACAATCATGGCAATGTTACACCTCAAAAACCTCCGTCATCAGTGGGCGTATCCATATCCAGGCATGTGAGTTAATTCCATGCTAGTTTAGAGTATAAATAGGATGCATTTGGTATGCATGGTTGTGCCATGACTAAGAACCATATGGTTTGAATCACATCAGAGTTTCTGCAATGCTTTCAATCCTTGAAAGTTGCAGGAACCTGTAACAACAAACCAAGTCTGGTTAAAGTTTTTCTGTACACAAAGTTACTTAGACAATTTTCTTTCCCAGCATTGCCAATCAGGTTGGGCCCTTGGTTGTAAGATGAACCTGGGCTTGCGAGACTGGGCCTCTTGCATGGGGTTTACGTGAGTGTCCCAAGACACATGGGACAGTAACGGTTGGACTGACTGTAACCACTACTATTACTTGTGAGTGCCTGCTGATCTGGCCAAACCTCCACCACTGCAGGAGTAGGCCAAGGCACTTGAGTTGGTACCCATGGGTTAGACCAAACATCCTTGACAGCTGGAGTAGGCCAGGGTACATTAGTTGGTGCCCAATGGCTAGGCAAAACCTCCTCGCTCATAGGAGTAGGCCTGGGGACATCTGTACAGGAACTTTGATGTAGGTACCTGGGATCCATCGCTGAGCGAATATGTTGACTTTGTCCAGAATGGTGGAGCCATGGCAAGCTCCTTGGGTACGCCTGTGGAGGCCTATAGACCTGGCCTCAACTGCTATGGTAGGTGCTAAAGTGGGTCTGCTCAGGCCCCCGGGCAATTGGGTAAGCATCTTGACTTTATGGATTTAGGCATCTTGGAGAGGGTAGGTAGATTGACCTTTTCAATGATTAGGCCTATGCTGCCTTTAATCAGTTGGTTAACAACTTCCTTCAGGACATTTGCTTGCACCTCTCGGGTCAGGATCTCCCCCATCTTTTTGCGGAACAGACAGACTTGTTGATACTGGGCAGGGGATGTCTTCTTGCCCTGACTGATGTCTTAAGGGATGCAGTGCAGCTGAGACAGGGAAGGTAACCATCTGCCATCGGCATGGCAGCATGCACTTTTGCAGACGCCATTTTTTTGTTTTCTGTTATTTTGAAAGTGTAAATGATGGAAATAAAATCTAACTTCTGTTGACATATTCTAAGAATGTCTAATCTGTAATTTGATGCCTTTTGGAGATTATTCAATCTTTACTTGGCTTCTTTATGCACATTAATACAAATTTTTACCTGGGGTGCCCAAACTTTTTATCCCCACTGTAGGAGGTCGAGATAGGAGGACAAGATGGGAGGACGAGATGGGAGGACAAGATAGGAGGACGGAATAGGACGATGGGATATGATGACGGGATAGGATGATGGGATAGGAGGTCGAGATAGGAGGTTCTAGATAGGAGGACGGGATAGGAAGTTGGGATAGGAGGTCGAGATAGGAGGTCTAGATAGGAGGATGGGTTAGGAAGTCGGGATAGGAGGTCGGGATATGAGAACGGGATATGGGGTTGGGATATGACAACAATATATGAGGACGGGATATGAAGTCAAAAGCTTCCTCTGTTGATTTTCCTCCACAACAAGGATTAGGAAGGAAATACCGGGCAACGCCGGGTACTCAGCTAATATATATGTGTGTGTGTGTGTGTGTGTGTGTATATATATATATATATATATATATATATATATATATTCAGTTCAATTAAATAAACATAGGTAAATCTATCAATAAAAAAGGATATACCTTCTGAAAGTCCGGTACCAAATGGATAAAGTGCCTTCATAAGACATCCGCCAATGTAGTGGATGGACCCAGTATCTGTGTATCCTACGAGAAATAGGCTACAAAAAAAACATAGCACACAAAAACAGTCGGTTTAACATTTCCCACCAAAAAATAAATATATATAAAAACACACAAACCTGACGCTTCAACTGGATCCTGTGTCCCAAAAGCAACAGTAAACAATTTGCAGCATCATTGGGGGTCAATCTTCCTTGCCCCCAATGATGCTGCAAATTGTTTGCTGTTGCTTTTGGCACGCAGGATCCAGTTGAAGCGTCAGATTTGTGTGTTTTGCCTTCCAAACCACAAAAAAAAACTCTACAACGTAAATTTCATCAGCAGGAGGCCGATACTTCCCATTAATCTTAATGCCTTTTAGCTGTGTCCAAAATCCAACTTGGAAAGGCTGGAAAACTGCCAATGTGCCAAAAATGCAATTTCCACACAAAAAAACGCCTGAAAAAACATCAGATGCAGGAAATTGCACTGGCATTTTTTCTTGCCTTTAAAATGCAAAAACAAAAACGCAGGACAAAAAAACAAGTAGAAACTTAGCCTTATATATAAGGTCACCTTTTCACTGCAATATTTTGGTCAGTATTTTGCATCAATATGTTTGAAATCTTTTTTTTTATTTAGATTTTTGTGATAGCAGTCATCAGTTTCTTCAATATTACAGACAGAACAATTATAATAAGGGGAGAGAAATTGTGGAACTCTACAAAAAAAAATGTACTCTTTGTTTGTAAAATGTGATAAAAGTTGTACCCTAAGTATGTTCACATGGTGGAATATCCTTTCAATGGGATTCTGCTGCACTGTGCACATGGAAAAATTTCTGTGGCAGAAATATCCCGATTCCACTATCCGCAGAAAGAATAGACATGTCTATTCTTTCCTTGAATTCCTTTTGGAAATGCATTTCCGAGTGGTCCTAGCATTAACTGGGTTATTCAAATGTTCGGAATGTCTGATCGTGTTTTCTGGGCAGACATTCTGTACATTTTGAGATGTGTGAACCCAGCTTAAGGGTGCGTTCACATGCTAGTAGCTAGCAGCGAGTTTCCCGCTGTGAGTTACGTTACCATAGATTTAAATGGGTCCACGGACAGTCCGCAAATCTGACACTATTGCGGATTGTCTGTGGACCCATTCAAATCAATGGTAGTGTAACTCGCAGCAGGTTTCCCGCAGAGTGGAACCTGCTGCTAGTAATACCGTGTGAACACACCCTAAGACCTCATCCAAGTGGTAGAATTTCCAAACAGACTCGGTGGAAAATACAGTCTATGGAGACGGCCCATTTTGCTGGCTTGTTCTGCCAGCACCTGCCGTGGACAGAATGTCCAGTTGGAATTTGTTCACCTTAAAATTCTGTGTGAATTTGTGTGTGAATGCAGCCTAAAATCATATGAAGCATAAAGCACTGCAGTTTTTGCGATGTTAATTTTTTTTCATGCCAAAATTATCCACCAAAAAAGGTTTTGGGGCCATAATGTGGTGTGTATATATGTTTGTAATTTTGGTGCAGGGAGTTTGTCACTGTCTCACTGCTGGATCTAAAGGTGAGCCAAGAAGACCAGGTGTCCAGAAACTTTTCATGGGTACAATTATGCCATCTGGCGAGTACCTCCACCCAACATATTTCAGGTATCTTATCCCACCAATAAGAGATACTAGGAGGGTCAGTAGAGAGCCAATATAAGGGAATCCTTTGCCCAGCCACTGACAGGAGATGTGTTATTAGAACATGGATAAAATAAGGGTGCCAACTTTGGGGTAAAGTGGGTTTAGGTGTTTGTGATCTTAATGATCTTCAGCCAGAAAGGACACATCCCTGGCTAAAACCATGTATTAGATATAGTTTCCCTGTCAGTCCCACACCTCCAGCAGAGGTCAGAAGCAACTAATCTGCAGTCCCAAAGGAAGGCAGTTGTGTGGTACCACATAGTTTATGTTTTATTTGAACATTCTTAAATGCGTACAAAATTATTAAAGTCATGAGTGTGCTGGGAAATGAAAATTAGCTGCTCATCCAAGAACCTTTTACATAACTAATCTTCTCATGGCTTAAAGGGGGTACTCCAGGGAACTTAAAGGGGTACGCCACTGGAATACTTTTTCTTTTAAATAAACTGATGCCAGAAAGTTAAACAGATTTGTAAATTACTTCTATAAAAAAAAAATCTTAATCCGTCCAGTACTATTATGATCCAAAGGAAGTTCTTTTCTTTTTGAATTTCCTTTCTGCCTGACCACAGTGCTCTCTGCTGACACATCTGTTCATTTTAGAAACTGTCCAGAGCAGGATGGGTTTTCTATGGAGATTTGCACCTACTTTGGACAGTTCCTAAAATGGACAAAGGTGTCAGCAGAGAGCACTGTGGTCAGGCACAAAGAAATTCAAAAAGAAAAGAACTTCCTGTGGATCATAACAGCAGCTGATAAGTACTAGAAAGATTAAAATTTTTAACAGAAGTAATTTACAAATCCGTTTAACTTTCTGGCACCAGTTTATTTAAAAAAAAAAAAATATTTTCCAGTGGAGTACCCCTTTAACCCACAGCCCACCCTTTCTCTCATCAACCTATTTAATTGTATAAATATCATTCATTAGCTATATAGAGCAGTTTCCCTTCTTTTGTTGTCACTTATATTCATGAAGTTTGGGAATGACATCAGCCAACCACCCACTCTGTCTCTGTCCAAATCCCTCTCTGAAAGCTGCCCCCACTATCCTGAGTGTAATGCTCTCTTTAGTGCTGAGAACTAGGAGGTGTGAGCAGCCTTAGCCATTTAGACTCTGGATCTCTCTCTGCTACTTAGAGCATATGGGTGGGGGCTGCTCTCAGAGAGTGGGCTGGCTTCCAGAGCAGAGCTGCAATGACTGCTGGGAGATTAGGCAAGGGAAGGGAAGGATGGCAAAGAATATCAAGCAGCCAGAGAAGACAGCAGGGGGCACAGGAGCCATGCATATCAGGCAGGATGGTTTATAGGTGGCAAATCCAGGTAGGGTAGTGGCTTTGGATATATATATTTCTCTGGAGTATCCCTTTAATGCACTTAGGCTTACTACAAGAGGGCATCACAAGCACGTGAGAATACAGCTATAATAACAGTCGCCTAAGGGAGGTGGGATCACTGGCAGGGACTCCAATCAGTTCAGGGATCTTAGGGTGCCATAGTGACTAAGAAAGAAAGAATCTAAAGCCTAGTAGTCACTTGCATGTAAAGGCCAAAGTTTTATTCATGGTGAGAACTGATGAGGATGAGAAAAATTTCCTCGATTTAAATACAGAGATATGGTCCCATCCAGAGGAAGAATCAATCGTTTTGTAGATTTCATTAATTGCAATGCATAGATTTTTGTGCATTTCTCTCTGTGATTCTAGCAATGATGCTCATTTCTGTCTTTATGCCCTATTAGGCTTAGCCACTGCTAAGTACATAGCAAAAGTAACAATCACAGCGGTCCGGAGGGTCATATAAGTGAATTATCTGTAGTTTTTATTCCACCAGAAAAGCATGTGATGTTTTGGCCTAAGTGCCTTTTGCAAACATAACATTAAGGACACAATAGTCTCCATATGTAAGGTGAGAATACAAGTGATTGGTCATACAACAGGTGTACTTAATTTTTGTGCTTAACCCCTTAAGGACGCAGGACGTAAATGTACGTCCTGGTGAGGTGGTACTTAACGCACCAGGACGTACATTTACGTCCTAAGCATAACCGCGGGCATCGGAGCGATGCCCGTGTCATGCGCGGCTGATCCCGGCTGCTGATCGCAGCCAGGGACCCGCCGGCAATCTCGCGGGTGTCCGCCATTAACCCCTCAGGTGCCGGGATCAATACAGATCCCGGCATCTGCGGCAGTTCGCGATTTAAATGAACGATCGGATCGCCCGCAGCGCTGCTGCAGGGATCCGATCATTCATAACGCCGCACGGAGGTCCCCTCTCCTTCCTCCGTGCGGCTCCCGGCGTCTCCTGCTCTGGTCTGTGATCGAGCAGACCAGAGCAGGAAATGACCGATAATACTGATCTGTTCTATGTCCTATACATAGAACAGATCAGTATTAGCAATCATGGTATTGCTATGAATAGTCCCCTATTGTGTAAAAAAAAAATGTAAAAAAATGTAAAAGTAAAAGTAAAAAAAAGTGAAAAATCCCCTCCCCCAATAAAAAAGTAAAAGGTCCGTTTTTTCCTATTTTACCCCAAAAAAGCGTAAAAAACTTTTTTTATAGACATATTTGGTATCGCCGCGTGCATAAATGTCCGAACTATTAAAATAAAATGTTAATGATCCCGTACGGTGAACGACGTGAACGAAAAAAATTAAAAAAGTCCAAAATTCCTACTTTTTTAATACATTTTATTTTTTATATGCAAATGTGGTATCAAAAAAAAAGTACAGATCATGGCGCAAAAAATTAGCCCCCATACTGCCACTTATACGGAAAAATAAAAAATTTAGAGGTCATCAAAATAAAGGGATTATAAACGTACTAATTTGGTTAAAAAGTTTGTGATTTTTTTTAAGCGCAACAATAATATAAAAGTATATAATAATGGGTATAATTTTAATCGTATTGACCCTAAGAATAAAGAACACATGTCATTTTTACCATAAATTGTACGGCGTGAAAACAAAACCTTCCAAAATTAGCAAAATTGCGTTTTTCGTTTTAATTTCCCCACAAAAATAGTGTTTTTTGGTTGCGCCATACATTTTATGATATAATGAGTGATGTCATTACAAAGGAAAACTGGTCGCGCAAAAAACAAGCCCTCATACTAGTCTGTGGATGAAAATATAAAAGAGTTATGATTTTTAGAAGGCGAGGAGGAAAAAAAGAAAACGTAAAAATTAAATTGTCTGAGTCCTTAAGGCCAAAATGGGCTGAGTCCTTAAGGGGTTAAGGGATGACCTTCTCCATGCCACTATTGGTCAAAGGGGGAATCCATCCTACTTATACAGATTAGCATAATTTACATACAAGAGATGCATATTTTTCTATTACATAAATACAATTTAAATACATTGTCAACCACGTACAGCAATATGAGCAAGTGAAAAAATAAAAAAAAGACATTGTTCAGACTTAACCATAGTAAATTGCAACTCAGAGTACACCCATTAATTTCATCCAAAAAAGAATACAACTGTTCCAAACTACCTGCCATAGGTGCCACATTTGACTCCATGGCCATTCCTCTGTAAGATACAGCCAAGGCCTCTTTCACACTACTGTTGTCACATGGTAGTGTGACGGACATCGGGGCCACTGGGGAAATAGTGGGATAAAAAATAAAGTTTGCGCCGTCTTTTTCTCCCACTACTCCCGGTGAAAAACATCATCTCCCGTTGGACCCCATTAACTATAATGGGGTCCATCAGGACCCGCTGTTGCCTGTTGCGCCCCATCAAAATGACGGCCGTCAAATTTAAAAAAAAGTTTGATAGATGTTCTTGACAAGGAGCAAAGGCAGTGTGAAAGAAGCCTAATTCTCTTATCTGGGCTTTCTGACTGTGATTATTACTTTTGCTATGGATTTACTTCTGGAGTGGCACCCTGAGTGATCAGCTACAGGGTGGAACACTTTCAGTGCTGGATCTTCCTTCATTTTGCTGTACACTGCAAAGTACATTATGTTTAGTAGAGGATTTGCCATCATTTAAATACCTGAAGGCAATAAAATATATGCTAAAAGGCAATTATCCTGTATGTATACTATAAAATAAGTTGCACAATAACATGACCTACAGCAAAACTTAACCACCATAAAATGAGTAACAATTAGACATCTGTGTGAGATGGACAGTGTATATATGTGTCTGTGAGCACTGACATGTCACACTATGACAGGTGGAAAACATAAAATCTAGAGGAAATGATTCAGTATTTCATCACATGATTGTACAGGTTCTGTACGCTATACTGTCTTATGAATAGCTCACTATTATAAAGGTTGTATCTTTGTCCACTAAAAAATGCTCCTTGGACTGGTTTCACACTGTAGTATTTGGTTCAGTATTTTTAACAAAACCAGGAGTGGGTCCAAAACAAAAAAGATTTTCTGCCTAGATTACAGACCACCACTCCACTCTAGCTGTGTTTGTGGAAGGGACAGCTCTTACCATATATATAGAGCCTGACGGCAGCTGTCTGACTGACGTTCTCAGTGTTTCTGCACATCATCAGTGTCCCGAGCCCATCTACTATTCTCAGCATCCTGAGTGCGCTGATCCTCTGCTATAGATAAAGTAAGACCGGGGCTTTTCGGGAGGGTAATCTGGACAAGGGTTACAGGTGGCACGCTGTGCTGGTTATGCTGTCTAGCAGAGTGGGCTTCGTTGTCTGTACAGCAGCCGCGCTGGGTTTCCTTTCTGCACCAGCAATCACTGTACTTTAACGCCAGGTACCAGCATGTGGGCGGGGGTCCGGTTGTCTGCACGTTGTCACTAAAGAGGTCTGTGTAATTCCCTGCTGTGTGAATGCCCTGCCCAGGCTCGGTTACTACCAGTCGCACCCTTAGTGTCCATGTTAGAGGCATGTGTTAAAATAGTGGTCTGAGTACTACATTTACATGGTTATTATTTTAGTTTCGTTACAGAGGTACATCTGCATCAATTTCTTTGTTATTTACTAGGCTTTTGTCTGCAATTTCTGTTTGGTATAAGGTTAAAAAACAAACAAAAAAAAAGACCATGTGTTGAACAATGTTTTGCTATGCATACTTCACCCACAGGTATATGTTCTGCATCTTATATCCGTTGTTGTGCTAAATTTCCTGTTAGGAAAAGATCTTCGGATGCATGAATTTTATATTCTGTTTGCTATTTTATCAGCAGTTTTTACATGTTGTTGTGTCAATTCCAGGTGTTTTCCATAAGCCGCATATTCACTGCTATTGTCTAAAGTGACATAAGTCCTTCAGGTGATCAGGGTACATAAGATTTCAAATACATGAACCTAAAAAGTTTTATTTAATGTGCCAGCAGCATGAGAAGACCACATGGCAGTACAGTGACACAGTCTGGAGGTGGGGGAAGCATGAGGAGACCATATAGTGGCTGAATGACACAACCTGGAGTTGGCGGCAGCAAGAGGAGACCATATAGTGGCTGAATGACACAGCCTGGAGGTGGCGGAAGCATGAGTAGACCATATAGTGGCTGAATGACACAGCCTGTAGTTGGCAGCAGCAAGAGGAGACCATATAGTGACTGAATGACACAGCCCGGATTTGGCGGCAGCATAAGGAGACCATATAGTGGCTGAATGACACAGCCTGGAGGTGGCGGCAGCATGAGGAGAACATATGGTGACAGAATGAGACAGCCTGGAGCTGGAACCTTTTGGCTGGACTTTCACAGTAACTAGGCCCTTAGGACTATAACAGGAACGAAATGGTACTCCACTTAGATGTATGTACGTGGTATTCACTTATGAGGGGAGTACAATGCACTCCACTATGCTTAAAACAGTATTTGTCTAGAACAGCAGCAGGTGTGTACTTTTGGCTGGCCTTTCACAGTAACTAGGCCCTTAAGACTTTAACAGGAACAAAATGGTGCATCACTTATGTACGCACAGGTTACACTTAATAGAGGACAATACGCTACGCTACTCAACCAGAATTTGGCACTAATAGCACGTGATTGTGGCTTTTAGTGCTCTGCTCACCCTAACTGGCTGGCTGTTATAAGCTTTTCAGTTGTTGTACACACCAGTGCTGCAGCACACAGTCGCTGTGTACTACACCCATAATTGCACTTTCTCTCTCAATCTCTCTCCCTTCCCTATCAGTGCTTCTAGGCAGGATGTTGGCTTGAAGTGAATTGCTGCTGTAATACACCCACAGTTAAACTTTCTCAATCTCTCTCCCTTCCCTATCAGTCCTTCTAGGATTGATTTGGGTTTGAGGTAAATCGCTGCTGTAATACACCGACAATTTCACTTTCTCTCTCAATCTCTCTCCCTACCCTATCAGTGCTTCTAGGCTGGATTTGAGCTTGAGGTGAATTGCTGCTGTAAAAATGCTTTTCTGTGCAACACACACTGCTCGCTGTCCATGTCTCTCTGCAATAGAATGCTGATGTGAGTGGCCGCAAGATGGCTGCTGATTATATAGGGCTGTGACCTCACAGGGGTGGCTGGCTGCGGATAGACTGCATGCTGCATTTGATTCAGGGTCATCCCGCCTACCCTTGTTCCCGTCTTCCCAGCATTCCTTGCCCCATATCCTGACATGTGGAGCCGCCATCTTAGATGCCCTGGAGCCTGGACCACACTAAATGGAGTTTAATGAAGAGATTTGTGCAATCGAATAGGAGCAAAATTCACATTCGTGCAAAGCAATCCGAATGAATTCGTATTGGTCAGATTCGATTCGCTCATCCCTTGTGGAGATGTTAATCAGTACATACTTACATGTTATTACGTCCATTTACAGGTATTCTCTACAAATTTTGTCCATTTCTGCATGTAACGTCCATTTCTGCATTAACTGTTCACAGCATGAGTCCTTCTGGTGCTCTGTGTGTGTAAATCACTTGTTACTTAGGATGGTTTTTCTTGTCAAGTCAATATGTATACATATGTTCATTATGCTTATACAGGTTCTGGGCATCGTTTGGTTCCATTCCAATCAAGCATATCTCTCTAATACTCGCATATCCGGGTAGGTCATGTCATATCAGTTTTTATTCATTCAGCTGTAGGTTTTCCTGTATCAGTTTCTCACTGGTTATTTCATCTGATTTATGATAGATTTGGTGCTAAAGAGGTCTGTGTAATTCCCTGCTGTGTGAATGCCCTGCCCAGGCTCGGTTACTACCAGTCGCACCCTTAGTGTCCATGTTAGAGGCATGTGTTAAAATAGTGGTCTGAGTACTACGTTTACATGGTTATTATTTTAGTTTCGTTACAGAGGTACATCTGCATCAATTTCCTTGTTATTTACAAGGCTTTTGTCTGCAATTTCTGTTTGGTATAAGGTTAAAAAACAAAACAAAAAAAAGACCATGTGTTGAACAATGTTTTGCTATGCATACTTCACCCACAGGTATATGTTCTGCATCTTATATCCGTTGTTGTGCTAAATTTCCTGTTAGGAAAAGATCTTCGGATGCATGAATTTTATATTCTGTTTGCGATTTTATCAGCAGTTTTTACATGTTGTTGTGTCAATTCCAGGTGTTTTCCATAAGCCGCATATTCACTGCTATTGTCTAAAGTGACATAAGTCCTTCAGGTGATCAGGGTACATAAGATTTCAAATACATGAACCTAAAAAGTTTTATTTAATGTGCCAGCAGCATGAGGAGACCACATGGCAGTACAGTGACACAGCCTGGAGGTGGGGGAAGCATGAGGAGACCATATAGTGGCGGAATGACACAACCTGGAGTTGGCGGCAGCAAGAGGAGACGATATAGTGGCTGAATGACACAGCCTGGAGGTGGCGGAAGCATGAGTAGACCATATAGTGGCTGAATGACACGGCCTGGAGTTGGCAGCAGCAAGAGGAGACCATATAGTGACTGAATGACACAGCCCGGATTTGGCGGCAGCATAAGGAGACCATATAGTGGCTGAATGACACAGCCTGGAAGTGGCGGCAGCATGAGGAGAACATATGGTGGCAGAATGAGACAGCCTGGAGCTGGAACCTTTTGGCTGGACTTTCACAGTAACTAGGCCCTTAGGACTATAACAGGAACAAAATGGTACTCCACTTAGATGTATGTACGTGGTATTCACTTATGAGGGGAGTACAATGCACTCCACTATGCTTAAAACAGTATTTGTCTAGAACAGCAGCAGGTGTGTACTTTTGGCTGGCCTTTCACAGTAACTAGGCCCTTAAGATTTTAACAGGAACAAAATGGTACATCACTTATGTACGCACTGGTTACACTTAATAGAGGACAATACGCTACGCTACTCAACCAGAATTTGGCACTAATAGCAGGTTATTCCCGAACTGACGGCAGAATTGCACAGAAGACACATTCCATACCCCGCTGCTGCTAGGAAAGCTGAACTATTTCGCCTCCTGACTGCAGACGTGGCAGATCCTAGTCAGGAAACTGCATCTTTGAACACTATTCAAACTTCTTTGTCAAAGTTGCATGCCATGCTAAATAATATGTCATCCATCTCGAGCATAGAATCCAGGTTGGAAGCTGTTGAGAATAGAGGCAATACACTTACTCCAGCTTCACAGGTCAATCCCACTCCCAATACTTCTCAGGCTAGCATGCCAGGTGGGTTGGGCGGTTTTTTAAACGTTGCACCATCACACTTCATTTCCAGTAACATCAAGAAAGATATACTTGAAGGTAAACTTGTAAACCTAGCATCCTTATTGGTCCCATCCCACAAGGCCCTAGATAACATTGTGTGGCGAAGTTTCCATAATTTTGAAGTCTAAGGATATTAGGTTGAATCACTAACTTACCTTGCCTGAATTGGTTCTGGCTTTTAGTCTTTTCCGTGATCTTATTTGTTCTGCCAGTGCACACAGAAGGGAAGAGTTAGATCTATACATGTACAAAGTGGTGGATCTGGGTTACAAGTATGGAGGCTCTACCTTTTATGAATACTAAAGATGAGCGAATCGAAGCTGACGAATCTGAATTTGTTACGAATTTCATCACAAATTTGACTTGCAACGCATGCGAATATTTTCAGTGATTCTATCGCGTGAATCGCTTAATTAAACTCCATTTAGTGTGGTCCAGGCTCCAGAGCATCTAAAATGGTTGACTCGATGACCGGGAGCGTTGCACTGTTATTACCGGCGGGGATGCGATCCGCGTAGCGGGACGCGCCCGCCCGCGGGTCGCATCCCAATCTCCTCACCTGCCCCGTCCTTCGGCTGTTCTGTCCCGGTGCGCGCGGCCCCGCTCTCTAGGGCGCGCACGCGCCGACTCTCTAAAATTTAAAGGGCCAGTGCACCATTAATTGGTGCCTGGCCCAATCAGTGTTTTACACCAAGCACTACTTAAACCCACTTCCCCTTCCTGTCCTCGCCGGATTTTGTTGCCTTAGTGCCCTGTGAAAGCGTTTAGTGTGTTCCCAAGCCTGTGTACCCAGACCTTCTGCTGTTGCCCCTGACTATGACTCTTGCTGCTACGTCCGACCTTGCTCTTGCCTTGTCCCTGTGTACCGCGCCTGTCTCAGCTGTCAGTTGGGGTTGAGCCGCTATCGGGTGGAAGACCTGGGGGTTACCTGCCGCTGAAAGTCCATCCCGCTTTGCGGCGGGCTCTGGTGAAAACCAGTAACCCCTTAGACTCCGTTCCCCTGGTACGGCCCACACCATCACCCCACCGACACAGAGGATCCACCTCCAGTGTCCTCGCTGCATACCATTCCGGATCCTGACAATGGTGGATTCACATGTGAGGAGAAACTCTGGGAAGGCAAGGCGGGTAGGCGGGATGACCATGAATCACATGCAGGATGCAGCCTATCAGCAGCCAGTCACCCCTGTGATGTTACAACCCTATATAATCGGCAGCCATATTCCGGATCGTCACTTCATCCTTTCACTGTAGAGAGACAGGACAGACATCCTGTGTGTGTGTGCGTTTTACCTCCTAGTCACTTCAGTGTTCTGGTGGACAGAGAGCAGTGCGTTTTTGCACAAAAAAAGATTTTTTACTGCAGCCATTAACCTCCCAGTCCCTTTCTACAGCATTGTGTTACAGAAAGGGGCAGAGAGCTGTGTGTTGCTTCATACATTTCAACAAGCTGGCTCATCTTGATGAACCTTAAGAGGATGGAGGAGTAATTTTTCAGTGTAATTCTGTGTCTTTTTTCCCACAACAAATGGTCTGCTGGTTATGCTAGTCTGTAGACGGTATAATACCCAGCAGTCCTTTCCTAATAGTCTTTGAGAGAGTGCAATTTTGGGTTAAGTACACAGCGACTGTATACTGCTGGTGTTGTGCAAAAATAAAAATACATTTCAAAGTGTACTATAGTGCATTTTTCTGCCCTCCATAAGTGCATACCACATACGTACATCAAGTAGTGTACAATTTTGTACCTGTTAATTTGTCAAGGGCCTACATACTGTGAAAGGACAGGCAAAAGAAATCACCGGCTGTTTTTTTACTTAATACATTTTTTTTTTTAAGCGTACTGTAGCACATTTTTCTGCCCTCACAAGTGCATACCACATACCTACATCTAAGTAGTATACAATTTTGTACCTGTTAATCTGTTAAGGGCCTACATACTGTGAAAGTCCAGGCAAAAGTATTCACGGCTGGTGTTTTAGTCAGATACTTTTTTAAACGTACTGTAGCACATTTTTCTGCCCTCAAAAGTGCATACCACATGCGTACTTCTAATTAGTGTACTATTTTGTACCTGTTCATCTGTCAAGGGCCTAGATACTGTGAAAGGACAGCCAATAGTACACACCTGCTGCTGTTCTAGACAAATACTGTTTTAAGTAGTGAAGCGTATTGTACTTCCCTCATATAAGCAATAAGTATGTCAGGCAGAGTAGTGCCAGGATGTGCACAGAGGAGTCGCAGAGGCCTAAATTCATCCGGCGAAGGCAGAGGTCGCAGCAGAGTAGGGGTGTGTGGCAGCCGGAGTCGCAGCGAGAGGTCTGAGCTACCGGTGTCAGCTAGCAGCCATGATTGATCGGTTCACTCAGTCATTAACTTCATCCCAAGTCGGTGGGTTCCTCAGACTTAACCCTTAGTTGGCATGGCCCTCATGCTGCTGCTGCCATCTTCAGGCTCTGTCATTGTGCTCTATGGTCTCCTCATGCTAATGCTACCACCTCCAGGCTCTGTCATTGTGCCACCATATGGTCTCCTCATGCTGATGCTACCACCCCCAGGCTCTGTCATTGTGCCACCATATGGACCCCTTATGCTGTTGCTACCACCTCCAGGCTCTGTCATTGTGCCGCCATATGGTCTTCTCATGCTGATACTGCCACCTCCAGGCTCTCTCATTCTGCTCTATGGTCTCCTCATGCTAATGCTACCACCTCCAGGCTCTGTCATTGTGCCACCATATGGTCTCCTCATGCTGATGCTACCACCCCCAGGCTCTGTCATTGTGCCACCATATGGACTCCTTATGCTGTTGCTACCACCTCCAGGCTCTGTCATTGTGCCGCCATATGGTCTCCTCATGCTGATGCTACCACCCCCAGGCTCTCTAATTGTGCTGCTCTATGGTCTCCTCATGCTGATGCTGCCACCTCCAGGCTCTCTAATTGTGCTGCTCTATAGTCTCCTCATGCTGATGCTACCACCTCCACATCCTGTCATTGTGCCACCACATGGTCTTCTCATACTGATGCTACCACCTCCAGGCTCTCTCATTGTGCTGCCATGGATACTGCAAAACATAATTAAGGTGCTGGTCCCCAGTTTCAGAAATTCCTCTGCATTAGACCACAAGTAAGTATTGAGTACTTACATTACATAAAACGTAACTTTTTTTAGGATAAAATATATGGACCCCGTTTTTTTTAAATATATAGCAAAAGGTGTTCAAAAAACACCATGTGCCACCAATACCACCAAAAATGTATGTGATGCAAAGGTCATTTAAAAGGTGGAAGGGAGCAATGTATGGTCCGTTGTAACAGGTGGGTGTAAAAACTTCCCCTGTAAGGCCCTACTCTCGCACTATTAATTCCCTTCTTGTCAAGTGTTACTCGTCCTAAAAATGGCAGCCCCACACAGGAACCTCTCTCTATTTCCAACTAAAAACCATGGGAAATGGCAGTGTTTTTAGATGGAAATAGGGAGCGGTTCCTGTGTGAGGCGGCCCTTTTTAGGACAAGTAACACTTGCCAATAAGGGAATTAATAGTGCTAGAGTAGGGCCTTACAGGGGAAGTTTTTACCCACACCTGTTGCAATGGACCATACTTTGTTCCCTTCCACCTTTTAGAGGTCTTTCCATTGCATAAATACTTGGTGGTATTGGTGGCACATGGTGTTTTTTGCACACCTTTTGTTAGATTTGGGTCCATATATTTAATCCTAAGAAAAGTTGAGTTTTACATAATGCATATCCTCAATACTTACTTGTGCACACCAATACTTTGACAAAAAAGACCATTTTCTTCTGCCTACTTGCCTCAGCTACTATTCTGATCCTTCCCACCCACCTGATGCCACACATCTGATGCCAAGTTCTCCTTCTTTCACCCACCTTTGTCACCGTGTACTGGTATTGCCACCCACTGCACCACTCTGTCACCGGGAAACTTTCAGGACTCCTGATGCTGCTTCCACCTCCAGGCTGTCTCATTCAGCCACTATATGGTCTCCATGCTTCAACCACCTCCAGGCTATGCCATTCAGCAACTATATGGTCTCCTCATGCTTCAGCCACCTCCAGACTGTGCCATTCAGCCCCTGTATGGTCTACTCATGCTTCAGCCACCTCCAGACTGTGCCATTCAGCCACTGTATGGTCTCCTCATACTTTAGCCACCTCCAGGTTGTGCCATTCAGCCACTATATGGTTTACTGACGTAGCAGGGCCTGGTACATTACCTAAACATATGTTATGGTAGCACTAGCTATGAAAAATCTTCAATTTAAATTTTAAAATTCATCTTTTAATCTTAGGGATTGTGAAGCCCTATTTTCTACTCATGCTGCCGCCAGCTCCAGGTTGCGCCATACAGCCACTATATGGTTTACTAATGCAGCAGGGCCTGGGACATTACCTAAAAATATGTTATAGTAGCACTAGCTATAAAACATCTTCAATTTACATTTTAAAATTCATCTTTTAATCTTAGGGATTGTGAAGCCCTATTGTCTACCCATTCATTCACTATATGGTTTACTGATGCTGCTGGGCCTGGAACATTAACTAAAAATTATTTATGGTTGAACTAGCCACCATAAATTTTTAATTAACATTTTCAAAATATCTTTAATCCTCTCTTTTGTGAGGCCCTATGGTCTTGTCAGGCTGTTGCCACCTCCAGACTGGGTCGTTCTGCCACTATATGGTCTCCTCGTGCTGCCGCCAATTCCATTTGTCATTTTGACAGATTATGGTCTCCTTATGCTACTGCAACCTCTAAGCTCTGTAATTGTGCCACCATGTGTCTCCTTGTTAGATTGGGTTTTGTGGTCATACAGTATTAGTTCAAAGTAAACACCGGGACATTAAACTTGGGAATCTAATATAAATCTTAAAGGGGTATTCCAGGATTTTTTTTTTTATTTGACTATGCTACAGGGGCTGTAAAGTTAGTGTAGTTCATAATATAGTGTCTGTACCTGTGTGTGATGGTTTTCTCACACTTCTTCTGTGATTTTCGCATATCCTAATTTTTATATGCAAATTTTCGCATATGCAAATTTTTTGCATACACGAATTTTCGCTTATGCGAAAATAAATCGCAAATATTACGCATATGCGAATTTAGCGAATATATGACGAATATTCGTCCATATATTCGCAAACTATCGCAAATTCGAATATGGCCTATGCCGCTCAACACTCAACACATCAAGCAAGTCTCTTTGTTCGAGATCTACATTGTGGTTGCAGCTGCTCAGGTGTGGGGCAGTGAGTGGACCAATACTACTGTGATATTCTTGACTGACAATGCTGCCGTAGTAGATATTTAAATAGTGGTCAGTCTAGTTCTAAGGAGATCAGGTCTTTTGTTAGGAGATTCGTTTGGCCATCTTTGCTTCAAAAGTTTCATTTCTTTGGTGAACATATTAACAGAGGGAGGAATATTGCGGAAAATGCCTTGTCTCGACTTAATTTTGATAGTTGTTCCCAGGTGTGTCCAGAAATAGATGCCATACCCACTCTCACTCCTCAGTTCAGATCATTGATGATGGATTAAATCAACATATACAGTGGGACAAAAAAGTATTTAGTCGGCCACCAATTGTGCAAGTTCTCCCACTTAAAAAGATAAGAGAGGCCTATAATTTTCATGATAGGTATACCTCAACTATGAGAGACATAATGAGAAAAAAATCCATAAAATCCAATTGTCTGATTTTTAAAGAATTTATTTGCAAATTATGGAGGAAAAAAAACATTTAGTAACCTAAAAACAAGGAAGATTTCTGGCTCTCACAGACCTGTAACTTCTTTAAGAGTCTCCTCTGTCCTCTACTCTTTACCTGTTTTAATGACACCTGTTTGAACCTGTTGTCGGTATAAAAGACACCTGTCCACAACCTTAAAGAGTCACACTCCAAACTCTACTGTGGCCATGACCAAAGAGCTTTTGAAGGACAACAGAAACAAAATTGTAGACCTGCACCAGGCTGGGAATACTGAATCAGCAATAGGCAAGCAGCTTGGTGTGAAGAAATCAACTGTGGGAGCAACAATTATAAAATGGAAGACATACAAGACCACTGATAATCTCCCTCGATCTGAGGCTCCATACAAGATCTTACCCCGTGGTGTCAAAATGATCACAAGAACGGTGAGCAAAAATCCCAGAACCACACAGGGAGACCTGGTGAATGACCTGCAGAGAGCTGGGACCAAAGTAACAAAGGCTACCATCAGTAACACACTACGTCAGGGACTCAAATCATACAGTGCCAGATGTGTTCCCCTGCTTAAGCCAGTACATGTCCGGGCCCATCTGAAGTTTGCTAGAGAGCATTTGGATGATCCAGAAGAGGATTGAGAGACTTTCATATGGTCAGATGAAACCAAAGTAGAACTTTTTGATAAAAACTCAACTCCTCATGTTTGGAGGAGAAAGAATGCTGAGTTGCATCCAAAGAACATCATACCTACTGTGAAGCATGGGGGTGGACACATCATGCTTTGAGGCTGTTTCAGCAAAGGGACCAGGACAACTGATCCATGTAAAGGAAAGAATAAATGGGGCCATGCATAATGAGATTTTGAGTGAAAACCCCTTTCCATCAGCAAGGGCATTGAAGATGAAATGTTGCTGGGTCTTTCAGCATGACAATGATACCAAACACACTGCCTGGGCAACAAAGGAGTGGCTTCATAAGAAACATTTCAAGGTCCTGGAGTGGCCTAGCCAGTCTCCAGATCTCAACCGCATAGAAAACCTTTGGAGGGAGTTAAAAGTCTGTGTTACCCAGCGACAGCCCCCAAAACATCACTGCTCTGGAAGAGATCTGCATGGAGGAATGGGCCAAAATACCAGCAACAGTGTGTAAAAACCTTGTGAAGACTTACAGAAAACGTTTGACCTCTGTCAATGCCAACAAAGGGTATATAACAAAGTATTGAGATGAACTTTTGTTATTAACCAAATATTTATTTTCCACCATAATTTTCAAATAAATTCTTAAAAAATCAGGCAATGTGATTTTATGGATTTTTTTCTCATTATGTCTCTCATAGTTGAGGTATACCTATGATGACAATTACAGCCCTCTCTCATCTTTTTAAGTGGGAGAACTTGCACAATTGATGGCTGACTAAATTCTTTTTTTGCCCCACTCTAAGTAGTGCTAAGATGTTTATTTCACAGTCACTTTCACACAATACACTCAAATCCTATAACACAGCATGGAAATTGTTTGGCAATTTAAAACGTATGTACCCCAAGCATCATCTCGGTAATATCAAATACCTACTTGCTTTTGTTGCTTTCTGCCATTTAAACCTAAAACTCTCTCACTCTACGATAAAGCTCTACCTCTCAGGCATCCAGCACTTTCAGTATTTACAATGTCCACACAATCCGTCACTATTTTCCGCCCCTTCCTATGCGAGCAATCCTAAAAGGGATTAATAAAGTGGGTCAGGCTCTACATGTCAACCAGTGTCTGGGCAATTATTTAGGTCTTTGTCAAAGGCTTTGTCTGGCATGCCATTTGGTCATATTCTGCTTATTCTGCTTTCTTGCGTAAGTCCCAAAACGTGTGGTGCGTCTCCTATGTTTTGACACTACACTCTTCAAAACACTTGCACCAGGGAAAGTCGATCAGATTAAGTACTTTCCCACCGGTAACGCATGGTGTCCTGTTGAAGTCATTCGAGAATGGTTGCATGTTATTAGTGAGAAGGCACTTGATTCTCCGTTGTTCCCAGCATCGGGAGTTCCATTAACAACTGCAGTATTTGTGAAATACATCCGTGTTTTACTGAGTAATATGGGGGTCAACCCGATGTCTATATCTTGCCATTCATTTAGAATAGGGGCTGCCTCGGCAGCTTCAAAGAATAATAATCCAGTACATGTTATTAAGAAGCTGGGCAGGTGAAGATCTTCATGCTACTCCAGATACATTTCGGATCCGCACTGTGAGATTTCCTTGGCATTTTAGGATTTATTTATGTGACTGTACTTTGTTTAACCCCTTAACGACGCAGGACGTATATGTACGTCCTGCGCCGGCTCCCGCGATATGAAGCGGGATCGCGCCGCGATCCCGCATCATATCGCGTCGGTCCCGGCGCTCATCAACGGCCGGGACCCGCGGCTAATACCACACATCGCCGATCGCGGCGATGTGCGGTATTAACCCTTTAGAAGCGGCGGTCAAAGCTGACTGCAGCTTCTAAAGTGAAAGTGACCCGGCTGTTAATACACGCCAGTGATCAGCATGAGAGATCAGTGTGTGCAGTGTTATAGGTCCCTATGGGACCTATAACACTGCAAAAAAAATGTAAAAAAAAAGTGTTAATAAAGGTCATTTAACCCCTTCCCTAATAAAAGTTTGAATCACCCCCCTTTTCCCATAAAAAAAATAAAACAGTGTAAAAAAAAATATATAAACATATGTGGTGTCGCCGCGTGCGTAAATGTCCGAACTATAAAAATATATCATTAATTAAACCGCACGGTCAATGGCATACGCGCAAAAAAATTCCAAAGTCCAAAAAAGCGTATTTTGGTCACTTTTTATACCATTAAAAAATGAATAAAAAGTGATCAAAAAGTCCGATCAAAACAAAAATCATACCGATAAAAACTTCAGATCACGGCGCAAAAATGAGTCCACATACCGCCCTGTATGTGGAAAAATAAAAAGTTATAGGGGTCAAAAGATGACATTTTTAAACGTATACATTTTTCCTGCATGTAGTTATGATTTTTTCCAGAAGTACGACAAAATCAAACCTATATAAATAGGGTACCATTTTAACCGTATGGACCTACAGAATAATGATAAGGTGTAATTTTTACCGAAATATGCACTGCGTAGAAACGGAAGCCCCCAAAAGTTACAAAATGGCGTTTTTTTTTTCGATTTTGTCGCACAATGATTTTTTTTTCCGTTTTGCCGTGCATTTTTGGGTAAAATGACTAATGTCACTGCAAAGTAGAATTGGCGACGCAAAAAATAAGCCATAATATGGATTTTTAGGTGGAAAATTGAAAGGGTTATGATTTTTAAAAGGTAAGAAGGAAAAAACGAAAGTGCAAAAACGGAAAAACCCTGAGTCCTTAAGGGGTTAAGCAATAAATATTTCCTGCTTCAAACCCTAATGATGTCTTTACCCTCTTTTAGGTATATCAGTCGCAGCAGTTATGGCACAACTCAAGTTGCTTAGCATAAGGTTAGGTAGGCTCGGGCTCGGTTCTGATAGTTGTCCAGAGCAGAAGAGTGAGGCTAATTGTTAGCCGTGTTTGTGGGAGGGACGGCTCTTACTATATATATATATATATATATATACATATATATATATATATATATATACACCAAAATAGAAATGCTGCGGCACTCCAAAAAGTAGCTTCTCGGAGCTTGAGAAAGGCTGCAATCGGGCAGCTGAAACGTCGCTTCTGATGTCAGGTCAATAAACTCTTTTTTCACTATACTTTTTGGAGTGCGGCAGCATTTCTATTTTGGTGTGGATTTTTGTACATCCCTTCACCTGGGGTGTTTTTTCTGCTGGCACCCACTGCTCCACACAATTTGGTTGAGCTGCTCCATTGTTTCTATATATATATATTTATATATATATATATATATATATATATATATATATATATCTATATATATATATATATATATATATATATATATATATATATATATATAGCCTGTCGGCAACTGTCTAACTGACATTCTCAGTGTTTCTTCCCTCCCACCCAGCCCTTATTTCTTCAATATCTCGCTACAGGGTATGCCTTCTTTTAGGTATATCTGTCGCAGCAGTTATGGCACAACTCAAGCTGTTTAGCATAAGGTTTGGTAGGCTCGGAGCTCTGTTCTGATAGTCGTCCTGACCACAAGTATTTATAATTATTATTAATATTATTATTCTATAAAAAATACATACTTTTTTAGATTTTTATTTTATTTTGTGAGCTGAGTATTACTTAGACAGGCTCTAGTTATTTTGGAATTTAGGCTGCACCTGGTCAAGCAGTGCCATCTGATTTGTCTAGTCATAAGGACAGTTTTTTTTTTTTTGCTGTTGTTGTGTTGTTCTGCTTCTCTTGGACATGATACTACTGGTAAAATTATGTCTTGAAGATGTTTGTTGCCAAAAATATACACTGAGGTGGAGGTTTTATTAACCTTTTCAAATCCCATTGAAATTATGGTTCATTTCATTTCATCAAAGGAAAATAAAATGGCATCCTAACCTTAGTCAGTGAGTATATCACCTGTTACTGAATGTGAAGAGTCACAGACGTCTGTTTCTCTAAGAAATGAAGCTACTTTAGCATGATTCACACAAATTACATGGAAACCCATATGTGTTTGTAGTCATAAATGCTTTGTATTAGGCTGTCTCAACTTAAATTAACCAGATAATCTATGTTGATCTCCTAATTTGTGTTACATTAAATCACCCAGCCTATGGTCTTCCATAGAACGGAAGTGTAATTTTCCCTAATATAATATTCCCTTTTGTACTTAAATATGTAAAAGGAGATTTTCAACAGTTTAGCATCATATTGGCTTAAAATGCTGCAAATCATGGAAATACTATTTTTGTTCAACAATTTATACATTTTCTGGAAAGTGCCAAAAAAAGTGAGTAAAAGTGAGCAAGTGACACATGGTCTACAACCTTTACATCGATTTATTAAAACTAAAGCTAGAAAGTGTTGGTACAAATATGTTTAATTTAATTTTCTGACTGGACAGTCCAAAATACACCAAATTAATTAAGATACATGTGTCTTATTGAGCCTTCGTTTTAATATACATTGTATCTCCTCAAGTGTATCTCTCAGTCGTAGGACCACAGGCACTAATACAGGAAGTTGCCCAACCTCTGACCTGCCGCTAGATATTTGCTCATTCAAACTCAAATAACAAATCTAAATGCCAAATCTCAAAACACATTAAAAGTCATTGAGAGACTGTGATAATGCAGTGGAGAGACTGTGATAACGCAGTGGTCTTCCATATGCTGATATGGTCTTCCAACTGGAAGAAACTGGAAGAAAAAAGTGAATTGCTAATTTTGGCTGCTTTTAGTAAAACAATGCCAAGAGCAAGGCTTGAATGGGTAAGGCATGATTTATCTCTTTGGTGTTCTTTAAGGCTCTTTTGACACACAGGGCCTCATTAACAAATTATTTTCCAAGTAGAATTTGTATGGTTTTTTGTGTTGCATGTGTCACGTGCCAGAATTTCCGACAAAGAATCCAAAAAACCCTACTAACTCTCCACCTTACTCAGAAAACACTACAAAGGGGTGTGACCATGAAGGAAAAGGGGAGTGTCTAAAAAAACTACATTTTCAAACAAAACTTCAAATTTACTAATGTTACCAAATAAAATGTGGTGGATTTGAGATCTGGAAAAAGCTCAGAGCAGTTGTAAAAGCAGCAAAACATAGGGAAAATAGACAAATACAAGATAGTAAATGACAGCCCTGATCCCTCTGAAGGGATAGGAGTGAGGTGGCAGGGGTGCCACCCCTCGTATCCCTGCTATTGGTTGGTCAGAAACGACCGACCAATAGCAAATCAGGGGGTGGGGGTTACAGATCGATTCCCCCACTCTGCCTACTCACAGTAGTCTGGGCAGAGCGGGGGAACTGTCCTTTCAGCGGCATCGGGTAACGATCCTCTCCCTGGTGCGGCAGCGGCAATCCTGCTGACAATGGAAGCCAGTAGGGGAGTTGTTGCCTAGCAACACCTGGAGGGCCACAGTAGGGAGACCACTATACAGTGGTCTCTAAACTGTAGCACCTCAAGATGTTAAAAAACTACAACTTCCAGCATGCCCAGACAGCGGTTTGCTGTTTTGGCATGCTGGGATTTGTAGTTTTGCAAGATTTGGAGATCACTGTGCAATGGTCTCTAAACTGCGGACCTCTAGATCTTGCAAAACTCCAACTCCCAGCATACCTATACAGCAGTTTACTGTCTGGATATGCTTGGATTTGTAGTTTTTGCAACATCTGGAGGGCCACAGTTTGGAGATCACTGTGCTGTGGTCTCTATATTGTACCCCTCCAAATCTTGCAAAACCACAACTCCCAGCATGCACGAACAGCAAACGTCTGTCTTGGCATGCTGGGAGTTGTAGTTGCATGCTTCTAGCTGTTGCATAACTACATCTCCCAGCATCTCATGACAATCAGTACATGCTGGGTGTTGTAGTTTAGCAACAGCTGAAGGCACACTGGTTGGAAAATACTAAGTTAGGTAACAGAACCTAACTCAAAGTTTTCCAACCAGTATGCGTCCAGCTGTTGCAAAAGTACAACACCCAGTATGCACTGTCTGCCAGTGCATGCTGGGAGTTGTAGTTTTGCAACAGCTGGAGGTTTGCTTCCCCCCCCCTCCCCATGTGAATGTACAGGGTACAATCACAAGGGCGGGGGTTTACAGTGAGTTCCCTGCTACAAGTTTGAGCTGTGTCAAATTTACCGCCACAGCTCAGACTCCTAGCAGGAAACTCACCGTAAACCCCCGCCCGTGTGAATGTACCCTAAAAACACTACACTACACTACACAAAAAAGGGTAAAACACTACATATACACACAAGTACACTGTGCCCCCCCCCCCACCAATAAAAATGAAAAACCTCTCGTATGGCAGTGTTTACAAAACAGAGCCTCCAACTGTTGCAGAACAACAACTCCCAGCATTTACAGACAGCCACTGACTGTCCAGGCATTCTGGGAGTTTACCAATAGCTGGAGGCCCCCTGTTTGGGAATCATTGGCATAGAATATTTTTGGTAGCGGAGGCAAGTGTAAAGCTTGCATTTGATTCTACCCCTTCTACCCCTTGGCAAATCCCTAATTTGGCAAATGCACATGTTGCTCTCTCACTTCGGAGCCCTGTCATATTTAAAGGAAACAGTTTAGGGCTACATATGGGGTATTTCTGTACTCTGGAGCAATTGCGTTACAAAAGGAACATTTGGGGTCTACACTAGCCTGTTAGTGTAAAAAAATTACATTTTTACACTAACATGCTGGTGTTGGCCTATACTTTTCATTTTCAAAAGAGTTAAAAGGAAAAAAATACTCCCAACATTTGTAACACAATTTCTCCTGAGTACGGAAATACCCCATATGTGGATGTAAAATGCTCTGTGGATGCACAACATGGCTCAGGAGTGAGAGCGCACTATGTACATTTGAGGCCTAAATGGGTGATTTACACAGGGGTGGCTGATTTTACAGCGGTTCTGACATAAATGCAAAAATATAAATACCCACTTGTGACCCCATTTTGAAAACTACACCCCTTACGGAACGTAACAAGGGGAATAATGAGCCTTAACACCCCAGAGGTGCTAGTCAAATTTTCGTTGAAGTTGGATGGAAAAATGAAAAAACAAATTTTTCTACTAAAATGCTGGTGTTACCCAAAATTTTTCATTTTCACAAAGGAAAATAGGAAACAATCCCCCCAAAATTTGTAACCCCATTTCTTCTGAGTAAGCTGAGCAAGAAAATGCCCCATATGTGGATGTAAAGTGCTCTGTGGGAACACTACAATGCTCAGAAGAGAAGGAGTGCTTGGGCTTTTGGCAAGAAAATTTGTCCGGAATTGAAGGCCACGTGTGCTTACAAAGCCCCCATGTTGCCAGAACAATGCCCCCCCCCCCACATGTGACCCCATTTTCAAAACTACACCCCTCACGTAATTGAATAAGGGGTACAGTGAGCATTTACGCCCCACAGGTGTCTGACAGATTTTTGGAATAGTGGTCTGTGAAAATGAAGAATGTCATTTTTCATTTATACAGCCCATAATTCTAAACATCTGCCAAACCCCAGTGGGGTGTAAATGCTCACTAAACCTCACTTATTACATTCTGTGAGGGGCGTAGTTTCCAAAATGGGGTCACATGTGGGGGGGGGGGGGTCTACTGTTCTGGCACTATGGGGGCTGTGTAAATGCACATGGCCTCCGACTTCCATTCCAAACAAATTCTCTCTCCAAAAGCTCAATGGCGCTCCTTCTCTTCTGAGCATTGTAGTTCTTCCGCAGAGCACTTTACATCCTTTACATCCACATATGGGGTTACAAATTTTCGGGGACATTTTCCCCTATTACCCCTTGTAAAAATGTAAAATTTTGGGAAGAAACTGCATTTTAACCCCTTAAGGACTGAGCCCTTTTTCACCTTAAGGACTCGGCCATTTTTTGCAAATCTGACCACTGTCCCTTTAAACATTAATAACTCTGGAATGCTTTTAGTTATCATTCTGATTCCAAGATTTTTTTTTTTTTCGTGACATATTCTACTTTAACGTAGTGGTAAAAAATTTTGGTAACTTGCATCCTTTCTTGGTGAAAAATCCCAAAATTTGATGAAAAATTTGAAAATTTAGCATTTTTCTAACTTTGAAGCTCTCTGCTTGTAAGGAAAATGGATATTCCAAATAATTTTTTTTTTATTCACATATACAATATGTCTACTTTATATTTGCATCATAAAATTGATGTGTTTTTACTTTTGGAAGACACCAGAGGGCTTCAAAGTTCCGCAGCAATTTTCCAATTTTTCACAAAATTTTGAAACTCGCTTTTTTTCAGGGACCAGTTCAGGTTTGAAGTGGATTTAAAGGGTCCTCATATTAGAAATACCCCATAAATGACCCCATTATAAAAACTGCACCCCCGAAAGTATTCAAATTGACATTCAGTAAGCGTTTTAACCCTTTACGGGTTTCACAGGAATAGCAGCAAAGTGAAGGAGAAAATTCACAATCTTCATTTTTTACACTCGCATGTTCTTGTAGACCCAATTTTTTAATTTTTGCAAGGGGTAAAAAGGAGAACATTTTTACTTGTATTTGAAACCCAATTTCTCTCGAGTAAGCACATACCTCATATGTCTATGTTAATTGTTCGGCGGGCGCAGTAGAGGGCTCAGAAGGGAAGGAGCATCAAATGTTTTTTGGGGGGCATGTCACCTTTAGGAAGCCCCTATGGTGCCAGAACAGCAAAAAAAACACATGGCATACCATTTTGGAAACTAGACCCCTCGGGGAACGTAACAAGGGGTAATGTGAACTTTAATACTCCACAGGTGATTCACGACTTTTGCATATGTAAAAAAAATATATATATATTTTACCTAAAATGCTTGGTTTTTCTAAAGTTTTACATTTTTAAAAAGAGTAATAGCAGAAAATACCCCCCAAAATTTGAAGCCCAATTTCTCCCGATTCAGAAAACACCCCATATGGGGGTGAAAAGTGCTCTGCTGGCGCACTACAGGTCTCAGAAGAGAAGGAGTCACATTTGGCTTTTTGAAAGCAAATTTTGCTCTGGGGGCATGCCGCATTTAGGAAGCCCCTATGGTGCCAGGACCGCAAAATAACCCCACATGGCATACCATTTTGGAAACTAGAGCCCTCGGGGAATGTAACAAGGGGTTAAGTGAACCTTAATACCCCACAGGCGTTTCACGACTATTGCATATGTAAAAAAAATAAAAAAAATTTTACCTAAAATGCTTCTTTTCCCAAAAACTTTACATTTTTAAAAAGGGTAAAAGCAGAAAATACCCCCCAAAATTTGAAGCCCAATTTCTCCCGAGTACGGCGATACCCCATATGTGACCCTTAACTGTTGCCTTGAAATACGACAGGGCTCCAAAGTGAGAGCGCCATGCGCATTTGAGGCCTAAATTAGGGATTGCATAGGGGTGGACATAGGGGTATTCTACGCCAGTGATTCCCAAACAGGGTGCCTCCAGCTGTTGTAAATCTCCCAGCATGCCTGGACAGTCAACGGCTGTCCGACAATACTGGGAGTTGTTGTTTTGCAACAGCTGGAGGCTCCGTTTTGGAAACCGTGGCGTACCAGACGTTTTTCATTTTTATTAGGGAGGGAGGGGGGCTGTATAGGGGTATGTGTATATGTAGTGTTTTTTACTTTTTATTTTATTTTTTGTGGTAGTGTAGTGTAGTGTTTTTAGGGTACAGTCGCACGGGCGGGGGTTCACAGTAGTTTCTAGCTGGCAGTTTGAGCTGTTGCAGAAAATTTGCTGCAGCTCAAACTTGCAGCCCGATACTTACTGTAAGCCTCCGCCCATGTGAGTGTACCCTGTACATTCACATTGGGGAGGGGGGAACATCCAGCTGTTGCAAAACTACAACTCCCAGCATGTGCTGACAGACTGTACATGCTGAGAGTTTTAGTTTTGCAACAGCTGTAGGCACACTGGTTATGTATCACGGAGTTTGTGACCTTACTCAGTGTTTCAAAACCAGTGTGCCTCCAGCTGTTGCAAAACTACAACTCCCAGCATGTACGGTGCATGGTGTAAGGTGACTGCTGGGAGTTGTAGTTTGCAACAGCTGGAGGCACACCGGTCGTGAAACACTGAGTTAGGTAAAAAAAAAAACTCTAAGTTTCACAACCAGTGTGCCTTCAGCTGTTGCAAAACTACAACTCTCAGCAGTCACCGACAGCCAACGGGCATGCTGGGAGTTGTAGTTATGCAACCAGCAGATGCACCACTACAACTCCCAGCATGCACTTTAGCTGTTTGTGCAAGCTGGGAGTTGTAGTTATACAACAGCTGAAGGTACACTTTTCCATAGAAAAAATGTGCCTCCAGCTGTTGCAAAACCATAAGTCCCAGCATGCCCATAAGGGAATGCTGGGAGTTGTGGTGGTCTGCCTCCTGCTGTTGCATAACTACAGCTCCCAGCATGCCCTTTTTGCATGCTGGGAGCTGTTGCTAAGCAACAGCAGGAGGCTGTAACTCACCTCCTGCTGCTGCTCCATCGCAGGCTGTCCCTCGCCGCCGCCGTCGCTCCTGGGGCCCCGATCCCAACATGGACGCCGGGGATCGGGGTCCCCAGCACCCAGGGTCGTCTTCCCGCACCCGCTCACGCCCTCCGGAAGAGGGGCGGAGCGGGTGCGGGAGTGACGCCCGCAGCAGGCGCCCTGATTGGTCGGCCGGTAATCCGGCCGACGAATCAGGGCGATCGTGAGGTGGCACCAGTGCCACCTCACCCCTGCAGGCTCTGGCTGTTCGGGGCCATCAGAGACGGCCCCGAACAGCCAGTAATTCCGGGTCACCGGGTCACTGGAGACCCGATTGACCCGGAATCGCCGCAGATCGCTGGACTGAATTGTCCAGCGATCTGCGGCGATCGCCGACATGGGGGGGCATAATGACCCCCCTGGGCGATATGCCGGGATGCCTGCTGAACGATTTCAGCAGGCATCCGGCTCCGGTCCCCAACCGGCTAGCGGTGGGGACCGGAATTCCCAGGGGCGTATGGATACGCCCTGCGTCCTTAAAGGAGTAGTCCAGTGGTGATTCAGTGGTGAGCAACTTATCCCCTATCCTAAGGATAGGGGATAAGTTGCAGATCGCGGGGGGTCCGACCGCTGGGGCCCCCTGCGATCTCCTGTACGGAGCCCCGACAGCCCGCTGGAAGGGGGCGTGTCGACCTCCGCACGAGGCGGCGGCCGACACGCCCCCTCAATACAACTCTATGGCAGAGCCGAAGCGCTGCCTTCGGCAATCTCCGGCTCTGCCATAGAGATGTATTGAGGGGGCGTGTCGGCCGCCGCCTCGTGCGGGGGTCGACACCCGCTATCTCGGCGGAGAGCCGGGGCCCCGTACAGAGAGATCGCAGGGGGCCCCAGCGGTCGGACCCCCCGAGATCTCAAACTTATCCCCTATCCTTAGGATAGGGGATAAGTTTTTCACCACTGGACTACCCCTTTAAGGACTCGGGTTGCAGGGCGTATCCATACGCCCTGCGTCCTTAAGAGGTTAAAGAATAATTTTTTTTAAAAATTACATATCCGACTTTAACAAAAGGTCGTCAAACACCAGTGGGGTTTTAAGGATCACTGTACCCGTTGTCACGTTTCTTAAGGGGTGTAGCTTCCAAAATAGAAAGCCATGTGTTTTTTTTCTGTTCTAGCACCATAGGGGCTTCCTAAATGCAACATGCACCCCAAAAACCATTTCAGCTAAATTCACTCTCCAAAATCCCATTGTCGCTCCTTCCCTTCTGAGCCCTTTCGAGAGAAATTGGATTATAAATTTTAGTGGGATTTTTCTCCTTTTACCCCTTGTAAATATTCAAAAAATGGCTCTACAAGAACAAGAGTGTGTAAAAAATGAAGATTTTGAATTTTCTCCTTCACTTTGCTACTATCCCTGTGAAACACCTAAAGGGTTAACAAACTTTCCGAATGTCATTTTGAATACTTTGAGGGGTGAAGTTTTTAAAATGTGTAAAATATGTGTAGCTCACTTAGGATAAAAGAAATAATGTGCTTGAGGTTAAAGGTGTTGCCTTCACCCAAAAGGCCTAATGTAATATGTAGAAATTATAAATAAAAAATATTTATGTGAACCAGTCCTCAAAAGCACAGGGGAGAGAAAAAGGAAAAGACTAGTGGAGATGGGATCCAAGAAATGGTCTTTATTATATAAAAAGGATATATATGACCAATCGCCTAGCAGGGCCCTTGCTAAAGGCGAATGGAATATACTGGGTAAAAAATAGATATAATAAAAAATACAGAATATAGTAGGATTAAAATGAGATAAATATGATGGGTAAGTAGCACCAAAGAAAATTCATTAATTAAATATCTGCTGCATATATCAGGAGAAAACGTTCTCAGTCCATGTAATTCATAGGGATATTTCAATGAAAAATCCACAAGAAATGTCCAGAATGAAAAGTCACAATTAGTTTGGGTGTGTCCGGAGTAACGATATATGGTAGTGAGTGTAGCGACAATAGCTACAATAGGAAATTCTTGGACAGGTAATGCAGACAATGTGGCAAACACTGTCAGCGATGAAGATGTCAAGTCTCGGTGTACAGCACCACTCACCCTCCTTTGGAGTCCTCAGGTCCGGGCTGGCACGGCTGAGTCCGGCACTCTGGATATCAATGCCCTCCTGGGTGGTATGCTGGGTGAATGGCTGAATCTCCGGGGGTCTGAGGGTCCTGGGCTGGCACGGGAGGCGTCCGGCCTTGGGGAGGATGATGTCCAGGAGTAACTCTGCCGACCGGGGCTGTGAGAGGATGCAGGTAACAGGTGGTGCGGATTGCACGTATGAATAAGGTGCTAACAGCGCGCGTGCAGCAGTGGTCCCGGAATCGTGGGCATCCAGCTGTTGCAATTGGAATATGGCAGATACAGTCTATTTGAAGTGATATACACTTATGGATAAGGTGCAGATAATGGGCTAGACGCGTTTCAAGGCCGCGGGCCTTTTCTTCAGTAGCTATAGGTCACCTATAGCTACTGAAGAAAAGGCCCGCGGCCTTGAAACGCGTCTAGCCCATTATCTGCACCTTATCCATAAGTGTATATCACTTCAAATAGACTGTATCTGCCATATTCCAATTGCAACAGCTGGATGCCCACGATTCCGGGACCACTGCTGCACGCGCGCTGTTAGCACCTTATTCATACGTGCAATCCGCACCACCTGTTACCTGCATCCTCTCACAGCCCCGGTCGGCAGAGTTACTCCTGGACATCATCCTCCCCAAGGCCGGACGCCTCCCGTGCCAGCCCAGGACCCTCAGACCCCCGGAGATTCAGCCATTCACCCAGCATACCACCCAGGAGGGCATTGATATCCAGAGTGCCGGACTCAGCCGTGCCAGCCCGGACCTGAGGACTCCAAAGGAGGGTGAGTGGTGCTGTACACCGAGACTTGACATCTTCATCGCTGACAGTGTTTGCCACATTGTCTGCATTACCTGTCCAAGAATTTCCTATTGTAGCTATTGTCGCTACACTCACTACCATATATCGTTACTCCGGACACACCCAAACTAATTGTGACTTTTCATTCTGGACATTTCTTGTGGATTTTTCATTGAAATATCCCTATGAATTACATGGACTGAGAACGTTTTCTCCTGATATATGCAGCAGATATTTAATTAATGAATTTTCTTTGGTGCTACTTACCCATCATATTTATCTCATTTTAATCCTACTATATTCTGTATTTTTTATTATATCTATTTTTTACCCAGTATATTCCATTCGCCTTTAGCAAGGGCCCTGCTAGGCGATTGGTCATATATATCCTTTTTATATAATAAAGACCATTTCTTGGATCCCATCTCCACTAGTCTTTTCCTTTTTCTCTCCCCTGTGCTTTTGAGGACTGGTTCACATAAATATTTTTTATTTATAATTTCTACGTTTTTAAAATGTGGTCATTCATGGGGTATTTCTAAAAAAAAAAAAAAAAAAAAAAAAAAAGCCCCTCAAACCACTTCAAACTCAACAATTGGAAAATTGCTGTGTAACACTCACGTTTCAGAAGACAGGAACACCGGTGGATGTGGATCTGCTGGACCTGTGTGGCAGATGACTCAGACCATACTAGGGAGCAGAGTCTAAGGTGCTGCTGGTTTTCACCAGAGCTCGCCGCAAAGCGGGATGGACTTGCTGCGGCAGGCGGCACCCAGGTCACTACCCCTGGCACGGCTCGACCACACAGGCGGCCGCAGCGTCCTCGTGGCACATCCAGATGCTTACACGGCAGCATCATGAGTGCGGGATATCATACCGCCAAAGGGCACAATTCTACCACCATCATCAGGTATAGCTTCCCCTACCATATATATTTTTTAAGAGCCCTAGACTAACATCTGTCTCCACTGGATGTGCCACATATCTAACTTTATCACCTCATTCCGGCTTATTATCCAGGAATCTGTGATCGTATATGTGGTTACTTGAATAATATATCTGTCAGCCTGTGTGCAATATCTAATCTTGGTGCGGCTGTCATCTTTTATATGTACAATTCAGGCTACTATCTGTAGAATACCCTCTGAAGCCATCAATTTCTGTAGCGGATGTGTATTATTACTGTATTTGTATTATTTATTGTGCAAATGTTACCACATTTCTAAGACAGACCTTTGACTAAGACTGACACAGACATCCTCTTTGAGACGCCTGCTTACTTCTGTTACCCTCTATCATAATATTGATTACTTTATCGTGTTTGTTCTATTAGGTACACCCGTCTATATTTTTTTTTTGTGGTTCTCTTATCCCTGATGAGTCCCCCCATCATTAAGGAGGGCGAAACGCGTAGGTAAAAGAGACCTACCACAATTTTAAGATTGTATTGTACTACCCCCATATATATTGTTTTCTTTCTATTTCCACACTTATATTAGGAGTAGAATTTATTAGGGACTTTAAGAATAGGGCTTCACCTGTACCCTTTTTTCCTCATGCCCCCAATTTATGTGTGTACCCTTTATTATTACTTTTTACTAATATTAGTAAAAGTTATGTTTTAACTAAACTCGAATGGTGTCTATACTAAGTGGTGCCTGAAATTTAACTCTCATCACCAAGAGTTCTATATCATTGTAAGGTTGTGGTACCTATTATCTATACCATAAGTTTGTTTTCTCTAAGGCATAAGGCAACAAAGACCCGGCAGGGGAGTGAGGAGGGTGGAGGAATTTATAAATGAGCCACAGTTGAATTACAGTGGGGATCAAAAGTTTGGGCACCCCAGGTAAAAATGTGTATTAATGTGCATAAAGAAGCCAAGGAAATATGGAAAAATCTCCAAAAGGCATCAAATTACAGATTAGACATTCTTATAATATGTCAACAAAAGTTAGATTTTATTTCCATCATTTACACTTTCAAAACAACAGAAAACAAAAAACTGGTGTCTGCAAAAGTTTGGGCACCCTGCAGAGTTAATATTTTGTACTGCCCCCTTTGGCAAGTATCACAGCTTGTAAACGCTTTTTGTAGCCAGCCAAGAGTCTTTCAATTCTTGTTTGAGGTATCTTTGCCCATTCTTCCTTATAAAAGTCTTCCAGTTCTTTGAGATTTCTGGGCTGTCTGTCATGCACTGCTCTTTTAAGGTCCATCCATAAATTTTCAATTATGTTGAGGTCAGGAGATTGTGAAGGCCATGGCAAAACCTTCAGTTTACGCCTCTAGATGTAATCCCCCGTGTATTTTGAGGTGTGTTTAGGATCATTATCCATTTGTAGAAGCCATCCTCTCTTTAAAGGTGTATTCCAGGAAAATACTTTTTTATATATATCAACTGGCTCCAGAAAGTTAAACAGATTTGTAAAAAATCTTAATTCTTTCAGTACTTATGAGCTTCTGAAGTTAAGGTTGTTCTTTTCTGTCTAAGTGCTCTGACACCTGTCTCCGGAAACGCCCAGTTTAGAAGAGGTTTGCTATGGGGATTTGCTTCTAAACTGGGCATTTCCCGAGACAGGTGTCATCAGAGAGGACTTAGAAAAGGACAAGCTTAACTTCAGAAGCTCATAAGGACTGAAAGGATTAATATTTTTTCATAGAAGTAATTTACAAATCTGTTTAACTTTCTGGAGCCAGTTGATATATAAAAAAAAGTTTTTTCCTGGATAACCCCTTTAACTTAGACTTTTTCACAGATTGCATCAAGTTAGCATCCAAAATTTGCTGAAATTTTATTGAATCCATTTTTCCTTCTACTCATGAGATGTTCCCTCTTCCACTGGCTGCAATACAACCCCAAAGCATGAATGATACACCTCCATGCTTAACAGTTGAACAGAGGTTCTTTTCATTAAATTCTGTTCCCCTTCTTCTCCAAACGTACCTTTGCTCATTCCGGCCAAAAAGTTACATTTTAACCTCATCGGTCCACATAACTTGTTTCCAAAATGCATCAGGCTTGTCTATATGTTCATTTGCAAAGTTCAAACGCTGATTTTTGTGGTGAGGACGTAGAAGAGGTTTTCTTCTGATGACTCTTCCATGAAGACCATATTTGTACAATTATCTCTTTATAGTGGAATGGTGTACCACAACTCCAGTGTCTGCCAGATCTTTTTGGAGGGATTGTGCAGTCAAATGTGGGTTTTGAATTGTTTTTCTCACAATCCTGCAAGCTGTTCTGTGTGATTTTTTTCTTGGTCTTCCAGATCTTGCTTTAACTTCCACTGTTCCTGATGACTGCCATTTCTTAATTACATTCTGAACAGAGGATATTGACATCTGAAAATATGTTGCTATCCTCTTATAGCCTTCTCCAGCTTTGTCAACTATTTTCAGTTTCAGATTTCTTGACAGCTACTTAGAAGAACCCATGGTGCTTATTGTTGGGGCAAGGTCAGATGAGTCTGGGCATTTAAATCCTTTGAGATTGATATCATCTGGTCTTCCCAGATGATGGTTGAGAACAATCCATGACACTGGCAGGTCTCAGCTTTGCAAAGGGTGCAGTGCATGCTATAAATTCTGCAGGGTGCCCAAACTTTTGCAGAAACCATTTTTTTTGTTTTCTGTTATTTTGAAAGTGTAAATGATGGAAATAAAATCTAACTTTTGTTGACATATTATAAGAATGTCTAATCTGTAATTTTATGCCTTTCCTTGGCTTCTTTATGCACATTAATACAAATTTACCTGGGGTGCCCAAACTTTTGATCCTCACTGTACACTAATGAGCGTACTGGCCCTTTAAATCTTAAAGCTCCAGCGCGCGCCCTAGGGGATGGGGACACGTGCACCGGAGCAGAGAGGCAAAGGCGGAGTCAGGAGAAACTCCCAGAGAGTGACGGACTGGGGCTCGCATGTGGGCACGTCCTGTGATGCGAGTTTGTCCTCATATCTCGACCTCATATCCCGTCCTCATATCCCATCCTCATATCCCGTCCCCATATCTAATCCTCATATCCCATCCTCATATGTCATCCCCATATCCCCTCCCCATATTTCGCCCCTATATTCCGTCCTCATATACCTTCCCCATATTCCGCCCCCATAACCCTTCCTTATATCCCATCCTCATATCCCAACTGTCACGATGCCGGCTGGCAGGTAGTGGACCCTCTGTGCCAGAGAGGGATTGGCGTGGACCGTGCTAGTGGACCGGTTCTAAGCCACTACTGGTTTTCACCAGAGCCCGCCGCAAAGCGGGATGGTCTTGCTGCGGCGGTAGTGACCAGGTCGTATCCACTAGCAACGGCTCACCTCTCTGGCTGCTGAAGATAGGCGCGGTACAAGGGAGTAGGCAGAAGCAAGGTCGGACGTAGCAGAAGGTCGGGGCAGGCAGCAAGGATCGTAGTCAGGGGCAACGGCAGAAGGTCTGGAAACACAGGCAAGGAACACACAAGGAACGCTTTCACTGGCACTAAGGCAACAAGATCCGGCAAGGGAGTGCAAGGGAAGTGAGGTAATATAGGGAAGTGCACAGGTGAAAACCCTAATTGGAACCACTGCGCCAATCAGCGGCGCAGTGGCCCTTTAAATCGCAGAGACCCGGCGCGCGCGCGCCCTAGGGAGCGGGGCCGCGCGCGCCGGGACAGAACAGACGGGGAGCGAGTCAGGTAGGGGAGCCGGGGTGCGCATCGCGAGCGGGCGCTACCCGCATCGCGAATCGCATCCCGGCTGGCAGCAGGATCGCAGCGCCCCGGGTCAGAGGACGTGACCGGAGCGCTGCAGCGGAGGGAGTGAAGCGAGCGCTCCGGGGAGGAGCGGGGACCCGGAGCGCTCGGCGTAACAGTACCCCCCCCCTTGGGTCTCCCCCTCTTCTTGGAGCCTGAGAACCTGAGGAGCAGACTTTTGTCAAGGATGTTGTCCTCAGGTTCCCAGGATCTCTCTTCAGGACCACAACCCTCCCAGTCTACTAAAAAAAAATTTTTCCCTCTGACCTTTTTGGCAGCCAAAATTTCCTTGACCGAGAAGACGTCCGAGGAGCCGGAAACAGGAGTGGGAGGAACAGATTTGGGAGAAAAACGGTTGAGGATGAGTGGTTTGAGAAGAGAGACGTGAAAGGCATTAGGGATACGAAGAGAAGGAGGAAGAAGAAGTTTATAAGAGACAGGATTAATTTGACACAAAATTTTGAAAGGACCAAGATAGCGTGGTCCCAACTTGTAGCTAGGGACACGGAAGCGGACATATTTAGCGGAGAGCCATACCTTGTCTCCAGGGGAAAAAACGGGGGGAGCTCTTCTTTTCTTATCCGCGAACCTCTTCATGCGTGAAGAAGCCTGTAAGAGAGAATTTTGGGTCTCTCTCCATATAATGGAAAGGTCACGAGAAATTTCATCCACAGCGGGCAGACCAGAGGGCAAGGGGGTAGGGAGGGGGGGAAGAGGGTGACGGCCGTACACCACGAAAAATGGGGATTTGGAGGAAGATTCAGAGACCCTGAAGTTATACGAAAATTCGGCCCATGGAAGGAGATCTGCCCAGTCATCCTGGCGGGAGGAAACAAAATGTCGCAAATAATCACCCAGGATCTGGTTAATTCTTTCTACTTGTCCATTGGACTGGGGATGATATGCAGAGGAAAAATTTAATTTAATCTTGAGTTGTTTACAGAGAGCCCTCCAGAATTTAGACACGAATTGGACCCCTCTATCCGAGACAATCTGCGTAGGCAACCCGTGAAGACGAAAAATGTGTACAAAAAATTGTTTAGCCAACTGAGGCGCAGAAGGAAGACCAGGAAGAGGGATGAAATGTGCCATTTTGGAGAATCGATCAACGACCATCCAAATAACGGTGTTGCCACGGGAAGGGGGTAAATCAGTAATAAAATCCATACCAATCAGAGACCAAGGCTGTTCGGGGACAGGCAGAGGATGAAGAAAACCAGCGGGCTTCTGGCGAGGAGTCTTATCCCGGGCACAGATAGTGCAGGCTCGCACAAAGTCCCCAACATCCGTCTCCAGAGTCGGCCACCAATAGAAGCGGGAGATGAGTTGCACAGATTTCTTGATGCCCGCATGACCTGCGAGATGGGAGGAGTGACCCCATTTGAGGATTCCGAGGCGTTGGCGTGGAGAAACAAAGGTCTTTCCTGGAGGAGTCTGCCTGATGGAGGCAGGAGAAGTGGAGATCAGGCAGTCAGGTGGAATGATGTGTTGCGGAGGGAGATCAACTTCTGAGGCATCCGAGGAACGAGAGAGAGCATCGGCCCTAATGTTCTTATCGGCAGGACGAAAGTGAATCTCAAAATTAAATCGGGCAAAGAACAGAGACCACCGGGCCTGGCGAGGATTCAGCCGTTGGGCCGACTGGAGGTAGGAGAGGTTCTTGTGGTCGGTGTAGATAATAACAGGAAATCTTGATCCCTCCAGCAGATGCCTCCATTCCTCAAGTGCTAATTTAATGGCTAGAAGCTCTCGATCCCCGATGGAGTAGTTCCTCTCCGCTGGAGAGAAGGTCCTAGAGAAAAAACCACAAGTGACAGCATGCCCGGAAGGATTTTTTTGTAGAAGAACAGCTCCAGCTCCTACTGAGGAGGCATCAACCTCCAATAGGAAGGGTTTGGAAGGGTCAGGTCTGGAGAGCACGGGAGCCGAAGAAAAGGCAGACTTGAGTCGTTTAAAGGAGTCTTCTGCTTGAGGAGGCCAGGACTTGGGATCAGCATTTTTCTTGGTTAAAGCCACGATAGGAGCCACAATGGTAGAAAAATGTGGAATAAATTGCCTGTAATAATTGGCGAACCCCAAAAAGCGTTGGATAGCACGGAGTCCGGAGGGGCGTGGCCAATTTAAGACGGCAGAGAGTTTGTCTGGATCCATCTGTAGTCCCTGGCCAGAGACCAAATATCCTAGAAAAGGAAGAGATTGGCATTCAAACAGACATTTCTCAATTTTGGCATAGAGTTGGTTGTCACGAAGTCTCTGAAGAACCATACGGACATGCTGGCGGTGTTCTTCTAGATTGGCAGAAAAAATTAGGATATCGTCCAGATATACCACAACACAGGAGTATAACAGATCACGAAAAATTTCATTGACAAAGTCTTGGAAGACGGCAGGGGCATTGCACAGTCCAAAGGGCATGACCAGATACTCAAAGTGTCCATCTCTGGTGTTAAATGCCGTTTTCCACTCGTCCCCCTCTCTGATGCGGATGAGGTTATAGGCGCCTCTTAAGTCCAATTTAGTGAAGATGTGGGCACCTTGGAGGCGATCAAAGAGTTCAGAGATGAGGGGTAAGGGGTAGCGGTTCTTAACCGTGATTTTATTAAGACCGCGGTAATCAATGCAAGGACGTAGGGAGCCATCTTTTTTGGACACAAAGAAAAATCCGGCTCCGGCAGGAGAGGAGGATTTACGGATAAAGCCCTTTTTTAGATTCTCCTGGACGTATTCGGACATGGCAAGAGTCTCTGGGGCAGAGAGAGGATAAATTCTGCCCCGGGGTGGAGTAGTACCCGGGAGGAGGTCGATAGGGCAATCATAAGGCCTGTGAGGAGGTAGAGTCTCAGCTTGTTTTTTGCAGAAAACATCCGCGAAGTCCATATAGGCCTTAGGGAGACCGGTTACTGGAGGAACCACAGAGTTACGGCAAGGGTTACTGGGAACCGGTTTTAGACAGTTCTTGGAACAAGAGGACCCCCAACTCTTGATCTCCCCAGTGGACCAATCCAGGGTTGGGGAATGAAGTTGAAGCCAGGGAAGTCCAAGGAGAATCTCCGAGGTGCAATTGGGGAGGACCAAAAGTTCAATCCTCTCATGATGAGATCCGATGCTCATAAAAAGGGGCTCCGTGCGGAAACGTATGGTACAGTCCAATCTTTCATTATTTACACAATTGATGTAGAGGGGTCTGGCGAGACTGGTCACTGGGATGTTGAACCTGTTGACGAGAGAGGCCAAAATAAAATTTCCTGCAGATCCAGAGTCCAAGAAGGCCACTGTAGAGAAGGAGAAGGCAGAGGCAGACATCCGCACAGGCACAGTAAGACGTGGAGAAGCAGAGTAGACATCAAGGACTGTCTCACCTTTGTGCGGAGTCAGCGTACGTCTTTCCAGGCGGGGAGGACGGATAGGACAATCCCTCAGGAAGTGTTCGGTACTAGCACAGTACAGGCAGAGGTTCTCCATACGGCGTCGTGTCCTCTCTTGAGGTGTCAGGCGAGACCGGTCGACCTGCATAGCCTCCACGGCGGGAGGCACAGGAACAGATTGCAGGGGACCAGAGGAGAGAGGAGCCGAGGAGACGAAACGCCTCGTGCGAACAGAGTCCATATCTTGGCGGAGTTCCTGACGCCTTTCAGAAAAACGCATGTCAATGCGAGTGGCTAGGTGAATAAGTTCATGTAGATTAGCAGGAATTTCTCGTGCGGCCAGAACATCTTTAATGTTGCTGGATAGGCCTTTTTTGAAGGTCGCGCAGAGGGCCTCATTATTCCAGGACAATTCTGAAGCAAGTGTACGGAATTGTACGGCATACTCGCCAACGGAAGAATTACCCTGGACCAGGTTCAACAGGGCAGTCTCAGCAGAAGAGGCTCGGGCAGGTTCCTCAAAGACACTTCGGATTTCCGAGAAGAAGGAGTGTACAGAGGCAGTGACGGGGTCATTGCGGTCCCAGAGCGGTGTGGCCCATGACAGGGCTTTTCCGGACAGAAGACTGACTACGAAAGCCACCTTAGACCTTTCAGTGGGAAACAGGTCCGACATCATCTCCAGATGCAGGGAACATTGGGAAAGAAAGCCACGGCAAAACTTAGAGTCCCCATCAAATTTATCCGGCAAGGATAAGCGTATCCCAGGAGCGGCCACTCGCTGCGGAGGAGGTGCAGGAGCTGGCGGAGGAGATGACTGCTGAAGCTGTGGTAGCAACTGTTGTAGCATAACGGTCAGTTGAGACAGCTGTTGGCCTTGTTGCGCTATCTGTTGTGACTGCTGGGCGACCACCGTGGTGAGGTCAGCGACAACTGGCAGAGGAACTTCAGCGGGATCCATGGCCGGATCTACTGTCACGATGCCGGCTGGCAGGTAGTGGACCCTCTGTGCCAGAGAGGGATTGGCGTGGACCGTGCTAGTGGACCGGTTCTAAGCCACTACTGGTTTTCACCAGAGCCCGCCGCAAAGCGGGATGGTCTTGCTGCGGCGGTAGTGACCAGGTCGTATCCACTAGCAACGGCTCACCTCTCTGGCTGCTGAAGATAGGCGCGGTACAAGGGAGTAGGCAGAAGCAAGGTCGGACGTAGCAGAAGGTCGGGGCAGGCAGCAAGGATCGTAGTCAGGGGCAACGGCAGAAGGTCTGGAAACACAGGCAAGGAACACACAAGGAACGCTTTCACTGGCACTAAGGCAACAAGATCCGGCAAGGGAGTGCAAGGGAAGTGAGGTAATATAGGGAAGTGCACAGGTGAAAACCCTAATTGGAACCACTGCGCCAATCAGCGGCGCAGTGGCCCTTTAAATCGCAGAGACCCGGCGCGCGCGCGCCCTAGGGAGCGGGGCCGCGCGCGCCGGGACAGAACAGACGGGGAGCGAGTCAGGTAGGGGAGCCGGGGTGCGCATCGCGAGCGGGCGCTACCCGCATCGCGAATCGCATCCCGGCTGGCAGCAGGATCGCAGCGCCCCGGGTCAGAGGACGTGACCGGAGCGCTGCAGCGGAGGGAGTGAAGCGAGCGCTCCGGGGAGGAGCGGGGACCCGGAGCGCTCGGCGTAACACCAACCTCATATCTTGACCTTATATCCTGTCCTCATATTTGATTCTCATTTCTAACCCTCATATCCTGTCCTCAGGTGGGGCTGAGTTTTGGTAAAGATATTGTAAGCTGAAAATAAAAGGGGCGTGGCTTAAAGGGTGGGCGTGTCTGCAAGATGGGGTATGGCGTGGGGGAGGGTGTGGCTTGCCAGTGACTGACACATTCACCAGAAGATGCAGAGCGGAACTTGTGGAGTAAGGTACCAGAAGTCCTATATACTTGCAGGGGACTTGAAACAAAAAAAACATCCTTCACATATGGGGGTAGGTTAGGGGTTAATCTAACTAATATATATTTTTATTTGACATATTAGTAACATGTGACCAAGTATTATCGAAATATCTCCAGCCGTATGGAAGTTATGCTGGAACATACATTTTCCAAAGATTTGCATTGGACTTTAAACCAAAACCCCGACCCTCGTGCTAAGAGTAGGTTAGGGTTAAATTAACTATCCTACATTTTTAGTGGACATATAAATAACATGTGACCAAGTATTATTGGTTTGTGTACAGACCCTAAGAGGTACTGTATTCGCTGCGAGTTTATGTTGTGTGAGTCAATCTAAACTAAGAGATGGACATAGCAGAAATGATCGCTCCCTGAGGAGGCATTTGTGTGTGAAATGTACGTCGGGGTGGGATGTGTTGAGTCTAAGGCATTGTACGTGGCAGGTATTCTCTTTCTCTCTCTCTTTTTGCAGGTGTTTCTTCTCCAAGTTTAGTTTGGTGCTTTGATATCGTTCTCATGATTTTTTTTAAATGTTTAATATTTATGTAAATTTATAAAATTTGACATTTGTTTTATACATATCTTTGCAGTTGGTGCCCTTATTCTTTGGGGTTTATAGCATGAAATCTGCAGTGTATGATTAAAAAAAAAAAAATAGGATATTTACAGAAATTGGTGCAACAAATCTATCAGAAATATTCCTATTCAGATGAATGGAACTGATTTTGAGTTGTAAAAATGTAGGTAACAGGGTATGTGGCTTGAGGTCGTAGATAAATATTTTCATGCCTCCTGAGACAACAGAGAATGATGCATCATCTCTGGAGAGAGGGTTGAGGCAGAGAGCTGCTGAGACAACACCACACTGGCAGTTAAAAGGCTACAAAACTTTCTGTCAGGGGTAAACGCAGTAACATTACGCTGAAGCCAGTAAAATTAGTGATAACACTATATTAGTAAGGTATATGTCTGAGCTTGTCATGGTGTGAATAATAAGTTTAACATCACAAATCCATTTGATTATTAGTGCAGTATTTGAGATATCACTATATATTACCTACAAGCCCAAAAGGCTAATTAGAATCAAAAGAACCTACAAAAATTAGCCCAAGAATATCCAAAATTTCATCTTTATTAATGTATACAAACAGGTAGAAAAACACCCATAAAATAACCCACCCGTAAAATTCCCCCCAACAAAAGCTAAGCAGAAAACCACTGGGATATATACAGAAATCACAATGCTGCCAATAGTACAATCCTACAGTGTCAGTCAGTCAGCACACAATAAAACGATATCTTAGGTCAAGACTTTACCTGATTGTGACATGCTGACGACTCCCAAGTGGTTGTCCTGCTACCTCGACACGTGTTTCGGATAATCCCTTTCTCAAGAGGCGCTACATGAGAGTGGGAACTACCAGCTCTTTATAATGCTCGCCCTCCAATGGCGCATGCAGTGGAATCGGACGCCGGCCGACTTCCAGGTGGCGTCATCGGCGGATGCGCGTCATAACTTGAAGCACATCCGCCCGTACTGACTGCCCTCCGAAAGATGGCATAGCGACACGAATCCGCGCATGCGCTCCGGGCGTGTATCACCTTTCGTGTTAGGTAACCACCAGGGGAGCCGCACCGCATATCCCAATAAGGGGCAAACTACATCACAATTTAAGTTATCTATACTATTTATATTTTAGAGAAACATTAAATCATACATTAAATAATGGGAAATACCATAATGATGGATCCTAAAGTCTACTCAAGACAGATCCCTAATACCATCCTTCCAAAATAATTAGATGATAAACCCCATTTTTTACTAAAACAATACAGGGTTCAAATTACCAAAAAGTAAAAGTCAACAATGAAAATATAATATAATAATTAGGATCTATTTCCCATACTAGCATCTATATCAATCATATAGTGTATTCCTGTATCTCACACCCATATATCCATATCCATAGGGTGCCCCCTACAGAATGGTATGGAGACTTACACATAAACGCCCGCAGCATAGGCCCAACCATGGAACATCCAATGACAAATAATCTGATCTTAACACCCATTACATAAGTACCAGTGAATAAATATCAAAATCATAAAAAATAATAAGAATTTTTAGTGTATGTAAAATATAAAATAACACTAATGTGAATGAATAAAGAAAAAAAATTTAAAAAAAAAAAAAAAATATATATATATATATATATATATATATATATATATATACCATACAACCCTCCTACCCAGTGTTAATAAGATAAATAATTATAATAATAACCCCAGAAGAGAGCCGAAGCTCATGTAGCCAGATCCCAGTGATAACACCCCAGTGATTTATCACTGTACATGAACTGTTAGGTTGCATTCACGCCATGTTTTTTCAATACAGTTCCCATATCAGGTTTTCTCAAATGGATTCCTCAAAATCAGACTAAACTGTATTAAAACGTGTGTACAAATTTTAACCTGTAACTCAAAAACTCAAAAACCGGATGGAACCGTACGCACATACAGTTCTGTATGCTTTCTATTGACTCCCGTGTTAAAGGAACCGTATATGGTTTCAATACAGTTTTTCACCCGGACTAAAAACCGTGGTAGGCTACGGTTTTGGGTACGGGGAAAAAAGCGGACAAAGCCATACAAGAGACAAAACCGCACAAGACTCAAAAAGTGGCATATGGTTTTCAATGGAGAGTCAATGCCTATGGTTTTCAGTATGGTTCCATACGGTTTTCAAATTGAAAATGTATACGGGAACTGTATTGCAAAAACGTGGTGTGAATGCAGCCTTATTTGGTTACTGCAAACAGAACTGCCTGCTGACAAGGTCCCTGCCAGTAAATATTGCAAGAAGAAAGTGATGAGTAGATTGTGACACAAACTTCCTCTACATGACACAAGTATAAAGCTTTGTCTGCTGGGTGACCCGTGACCCTGTCCCATGATGTGTAATAACTCTGCTAAAACTGAATAATAACAGTAAAATAAATATTTGTATAACTTGTTTGTATAAACAAACTAAGTTTGAAAAAACTCAAAAAAGGTTTTATTATATATATATATATATATATATATATATATATATATATATATATAGATATATATATATATAAAAGAAAATATATATATATATATATACACAGTATATATATATATATATATATATATATATATATATATATATATATATGTATACATTTTTATTCAGAAGAGGAATCTAGCTTGTTTGTAATTCCAATGGGCTCCACTAGGTGGTAGTAATGATAAAGGAAAAGTTACGTTTTTCAGAAATTTGATCTGTCTATGCTTTTTGGTTTGGTTTTTCTTTTGTGGATTTTCAATTTTCTGACCACTAGGTACTTCTACAGTATTAACAATATTTTACATTGTTGTAAACACAGTAATGACATAGTTTGAAAGGTTAAAAGAAGACCTAGGCCTATTCCATTCAAACTTGTATTCTGAAATGCTGATCCAGTGGAAGGCAAAACCAGCCCCACTCCCCATGAGGTATAAACCAATTCCAGTTGTAGGAATCAGAATAAATCCCCAAATCAACTACCTATCTCCAGCAATCTATTAGCTATAACTTGTTACCTTGTCACTAGTGATGAGCGGCATAGGCCATATTCGAATTTGCAATATTTAGCGAATATATGGACGAATTTTCGTCATATATTCGCGAAATTCGCATATTCGTTATATTCGTGATTTCACGAATTTCACGAATATTGAGCCCTCCCTTCTTTAATGGTATAGGAAACTAATGGGCTAGTGCAGTGGTCTCCAACCTGCGGACCTCCAGATGTTGCAAAACTACAACTCCCAGCATGCCCGGACAGCCATTGGCTGTCCGTGCATGCTTGAGTTGTAATTTTGCAACATCTGGAGGTCCGCAGGTTGGAGACCACTGCACTAGTGCATTAAAGGAGTAGTCCAGTGGTGAACAAGTGGTGAACAACTTATCCCCTATCCTAAGGGTAGGGGATAAGTTTGAGATTGCGGGGGGTCTGACCGCTGGGGCCCCCCGCGATCTCCTGTACGGGGCCCCGGCAGCCCGCGTGAAGGGGGCGTGTCTGCCACCGCTTCGTGTGGTGGTCGACACCCGCTATCTGGCTGGAGAGCCTGGCCCCCGTACAGAGAGAACAAGTGGTGAACAACTTATCCCCTATCCTAAGGGTAGGGGATAAGTTTGAGATTGCGGGGGGTCTGACCGCTGGGGCCCCCCACGATCTCTCTGTACGGGGGCCAGGCTCTCCGGCCAGATAGCGGGTGTCGACCACCGCACGAAGTGGCGGCAGACACGCCCCCTTCGCGCGGGCTGTTGGGGCCCCGTACAGGAGATCGCGGGGGGCCCCAGGGGATAAGTTTTACACCACTGGACTACCCCTTTAACTCTGTGACTTTTTGCCCATGGAAAACAATAGGCCCATTGTGCTCTCACGGTATGTAAAACATTAAGATAAACAGGAGGGTCCCGGCAATAGAGTGGATGGGAGCCCCTGGTGGTGGTCTAAGTCACAGGGTGGGACGGAGTGTTACAGTGTTGTGGTTAAACTTTACTTTCCTGGAAAAGCTGCTGAGTTGTCCTTAGCAACCAATCAAATTGCTTCTTTCATTTTTCACAAGGCCTCTGCAAAATGAAAGAAGCGATCTGATTGGTTGCTCTGGGCAACTTGACAACTTTTCCTCTGGACAGGTTTTGATAAATCTCCCTCTATGGTGCAGTTGCCCATATCAACCAATCAGATTGCTTCTTTCATTTTTAACAAGGCCTTTGAAAAATGGAAGAAGCAATCTGATTGGCTGCTTTGGGCAACTGGGCAACCTTTACTCTGCACAGGTATTGACAAAAATATCAATTATGGGGGAGATTCATCAAAACCAGTGTAGAGGAAGAGTGGTGCAGTTGCCCATAGCAACCAATCAGATTGCTTCTTTCATTTTTAACAAGGCCTTTGAAAAATGAAAGAAGCAATTTCATTGGTTGTTATGGGCAACTGGGCAACCTTTACTCTGCACAGGTATTGATAAATATCTTATTATAATGGATATTTATCAAAACCTGTGCAGAGTAAAGGTTGCCCAGTTGCCCATAGCAACCAATCAGATTGCTTCTTTCATTTTTTAAAGGCCTTGTTAAAAAAGAAAGAAGCAATCTGATTGGTTGCTATGGGCAACTGCACCACTCTTCCTCTACACTGGTTTTGATGAATCTCCCCCTATGTTCCTTAACCTCCCATTCATTCATTCATTCATACCCAGCCTTATAGATTACATCCAGTTTAAATTAACCCCAATACCCACACTTGGGGGGACATGTATCATTGCATTTAGACCATTTTTCACGTCTACAAATTTTGCGCAATTGCGCTTTTTTTGCATAGAGCTGCGTTTTTTTGGGTGGAAAGTTTTCTAAAGTTGTCACCAGTTTGGTCTACCGTACACCACCTAATCCAGTGGACTGGTATTTATCAATTGCGCAAAAAAAAAGCAGATTTTTTTTTGCGCAATTGCGCTTTTTTGCAAGTAAAGTAGTCTAAACCTAAGAGTGCTACCAAGGACTCGTAGAAAATGGCAGACGGTGGAAGATGCAGGTGGGGGATGCAGGAGCCGTCTCTCAGCACTGCAGTACTACAACTACTCCCATCATGGGACAGAATCTGTCCCATAATGGGAGTAGTTGTAGTACCACAGCGCTGAGAGACGCACATCCCCCGTCTGCGGGACTATATTGTGACTGTTTGGACTACTACTCCAATCATGGACAGACTCTGTCCATGATGGGAGTTGTAGTCCTGGGGCTGAAGGACAGATCGCAGCAGGTCATTCTCCAGAGACCCGCTGCGATCTGCATTTATTAACTTAAAAAGCCGGCGGTACATGCGGCTCCACTGCGCTGCCGCCGGCTCCCGTATACAGATGTCACGATTCATAATCCCCGCCTCCGGGAGAGGGGAGCTCTGATTGGTGGAAAGCTATTCACCACTATTAGCCAATCAAAGCTCCTGTCTTCTGGCGGGGATTATGAATTGTGACAGGTCTATACAGGGGAGCGAGTGGAGCCGCTTCTACAGTATATAATTGTTATGTGTACTGTACCCCCCCCCCCCAGACTAATACTGACCCCTTCTACAGTATATAATTGTTATGTGTACTGTACCACCCGCCCCCAGACTAATACTGACCCCTTCTATAGTGAGCGCTGGGACCACTGTGTGATTGACAGGTCCCCAGCGCAAGTGTCCGGCCCCACTGACCTTTACATGTTATAAATCTTTATGATACACACTGCCCGTCCTCCTCTTCATTCTTCTGATGCCGGAGACGCGCGGCTTCTGCTTTCACTATAGTCTATAGTCGCTCTGTCTATAAACTATGATACAGAAGCCGCGCGTCTCCGGCATCAGAAGAATGAAGAGGAGGACGGGCAGTGTGTATCATAAAGATTTACAACATGTAAAGGTCAGTGGGGCCGGACACTTGCGCTGGGGACCTGTCAATCACACAGCGGTCCCAGCGCTCACTATAGAAGGGGTCAGTATTAGTCTGTGGTGGGGAAATAACATAACAATTATATACTGTAGAAGCGACTCCACTCGCTCCCCTGTATAGACCTGTCACAATTCATAATCCCCACCAGAAGACAGGAGCTCTGATTGGTGTATAGTGGTGAATAGCTTTCCACCAATCAGAGCTCCGGTCTCCCGGCGGCGGGGATTATGAATCGTGACATCTGTATACATGAGGCGGCGGGGAGTGCAGTGTTGCCGCCGGCTTTTTAAGTTAATAAATGCAGATCGCAGTGGGTCTCTGAAGAATGACCTGCTGCGATCTGTCCTTCAGCCCGAGGACTACAACTCCCATCATGGACAGAGTCTGTCCATGATGGGAGTAGTAGTCCTAACAGTCACAATACAGTTTCACAGCTGGGGGATGTGTAAGAGCCATCCCTCAGCACTGCTGTACTACAACTACTCCCATCATGGGACACAAAATTTCCCATGATGGGAGTAGTAGTCCAAGGGCAGACTGACGGATCTCAGGGGTCTCACTCTTGAGACCCCTTGCAACTTCTCCGCCACTGCCCCCTAGTGATGACATCATTAGGGGGCGGAGCTTCACAGTCCAGGCCTGAAGCCAGGGTGGTAAGTATGGCTCTGTTCTCATTATGCGTTTTGCATAATGGGAACAGAGCCTTTTTGGCAGTGTGTTCCCAAACAGGGAGACTCCAACTGTTGTTTACCTACAGCCCCCATGATGGGAGTCGTAGTTTAGCAACAATTGGAGGCTCCCTCTTTAGGAACACACTGCATTATGTGCGCTCTCCCCAGGGGAGAGCGCCAAAAATGTACTGACCCATTTTTCATGTTTTTATTTTCTTGTCATTTCAGATAAGTGAATGCAGAGGACTACCTGAGATTCGGTGGAGTGTGACGATGACTAGCATTTTTTTAATGTCAATAAAAGGGTTAACGAGGGCTGTGGGGGAGTGTTTTTTTTAATACATTTTTTATTTCATGTGTTGTGTTTTTTATAATTGAAATTTCAGGTTTAGTAGTGGAAGCTGTCTTGTAGACGGAATCTATTACTAAGCTGGGCTTAGCGTTAGCCCCAAAACAGCTAGCGCTAACCCCCAATTATTACCCGGTACTCACCGCCACAGGGGTGCCGGGAAGAGCCGGTACCAACAGGCCTGGAGCATCAAAAATAGCGCTCCTTGGCCTAGGCGGTAACAGGCTGGCGTTATTTAGGCTGGGGAGGGCCAGTAACAATGGTCCTCGTCCATCCTGGTAATGTCAGGCTGTTGCTGATTGGTTGGTGTCTGATTGACACTGAAAATATGGGGAACCCTATGTGTTGTTGTTTTTTTGTAATAAAAAAAAGTGTGTGGTTCCCCATATTTTCAGTGTCAGTCAGATACCAACCAATCAGCAACAGCCTGACGTTACCAGGGTGGGCGAGGACCATTGTTACTGGCTCTCCCCAACCTAAATAACCCCAGCCAGGAGTGCTATTTTTGACACTCCAAGCCTGTTGGTACTGGCTCTTCCCGGCAACCCTGTGGCGGTGGGTAACGGGGTAATAATTGGGGGTTAGCGCTAGCTGTTTTTGTGGCTAACGCTAAGCCCGGCATTGAAAAAAAAATGTATTTAAAAAAAAAAAAAAATCCCCACACAGCCCTCATTAAACCTTTTATTGACATTAAAAAAAAGCTGGTCATCATCTCAATACACTGAATCTGACGTAGTCCTCCCCATTCACGTATCTGAAATGAGAAAAAAAAAGTTAGGACATCATTTGCGATCTCACCTGGGGAGTGCGCCCATACTGCAGTGTGTAACAGAGAGCCTCCAATTGTTCTTGTCTGCCTACTTTATCCTGTATATACAGTCATCTATAGATGGCTGTATATACAGGAGAGTGCACAAAGATTTAACTCAGAACTGCAGTGTGGGTTAACTCTTTCCTTGCTGGGCTCCTGTATAGTATACATGGACACACTATGCCCCCTGTATACTATACAGCGGGCGGAGGTAAGTAGTGATGCTCTGCACCCTGTATATGTATATGCTATACATCACTCCTCACCTCCTTACACTCCGTAGGGCGGGCGCTCTGCATCCAACCCATGGAGTAGTACCTGCAGTGAAAAAAAATGCACACAGGGTACAAAAATGTTTGTTTCCGCACACCAGCAAAAATGCAAGAAAAAACACAAGGGGGGAGATTAATCAAAACCTATGTAGAGGAAGAGCGGTGCAGTTGCCCATAGCAACCTATCAGATTGCTCCTTTCATTTTTGTAAAGAAGCAATCTGATTGGTTGCCATGGGCAACTGCACTACTCTTCCTCTGTACAGTTTTTGATAAATCTCCCCCAAGAAAAATTACCAAAATGCAGGAAAAGCTGGGACCGTTTTTCAGGCGTTTTTGCTGGTGGACAAAAAAAAACCTCAGAGGAATCCTGAAAAACAATAGAACAAAAGCCCAGCGTCCAGGATACACCACTTTTCCTGTGAGGTGTAGAACAGGTCTACAAATAGAACTTTGTGGAGATTTAGACCATTGCACGAAATTTATCATGGGGGTTGCACAAGTTTGATAAATTTGGAGAAATTGCTCCAAATTTAGACCAACCAAAATGATCTACAAAAAACATCTACCAATAACAACATTGATACATCTCCCCCTTGGTACCCCATTAACCTAGTTCCTACAGTTCAAACACTCAGTTAATTGCCAATTGACCTAGTTCCCACGGTTCAAAGGCTTTCTTAATAACCAATTGACCTACATTTTTCAATCACGAGTAAAAAAGTTACACAGAACTCGAACCACCACCAGGGTCTCCCATCCACTGTCCTGCCGGGACCTTCAGAGTTAATGCACTAGTGCAGTGGTCTCCAGCCTGCAGACCTCCAGATGTTGCAAAACTACAACTCTCAGCAAGCACAGACAGCCAACGGCTGTCCGGGCATGCTGGGAGTTGTAGTTTTGCAACATCTGGAGGTCTGCAGGTTGGAGACCACTGCACTAGCCCATTAGTTCCCTATACCATTAAAGAAGGGAGGGCTCAATATTCGCGAATATGCTGTGCATATGCGAAGAGAAGAGAGGGATGCAGTGATCAATGTGATGTGTACTGTGAAAAAAAAGAAAGAGGATATTCATAATTGTGAATATATAGTGCTATATTCACAATATTGTGAATATTCTCGAGCAACACTACTTGTAACCAAATGCTTTTTAAATAGAAGCTTCAGTATAACAACTGTCACGATTCGGCTGGCTGGAGGTGGATCCTCTGTGCCAGAGAGGGATTGGCGTGGACCGTGTTGGTGGACCGGTTCTAAGTTGCTACTGGTATTCACCAGAGCCCGCCGCAAAGCGGGATGGTCTTGCAGCGGCGGTAGCAACCAGGTCGTATCCACCAGCAACGGCTCAACCTCTCTGACTGCTGAAGATAGGCGCGGTACAAGGGAGTAGACAAGAGCAAGGTCGGACGTAGCAGAAGGTCAGGGCAGGCAGCAAGGATCGTAGTCAGGGGCAACGGCAGGAGGTCTGGAACACAGGCTAGGAACACACAAGGAAACGCTTTCACTGGCACAATGGCAACAAGATCCGGCAAGGGAGTGCAGGGGAAGTGATGTATAAATAGGGAGTGCACAGGTGAACACACTAATTAAGCCTGCTGCGCCAATCAGTGGCGCAGTGGCCCTTTAAATTGCAGAGACCCGGCGCGCGCGCGCCCTAAGGAGCGGGGCCGCGCGGGCCGGGACAAGACCGACGGGGAACGAGTCAGGTACGGGAGCCGGGATGCGCATCGCGAGCGGACGCCTCCCGCATCGCGAATCGCATCCCGGCTGAGAGAGACATTGCAGCGCACCCGGTCAGCAGGTCTGACCGGGGCGCTGCAAATGCGAGAAAGTTGCGAGCGCTCGGCGTAACAACAACTTTCTTTGGCACAGACTTCCATAGTCTCACTACTCTAACAGTAAAGAATCCCCTTCTATATTGGTGTAGCATGCTTATTTTATTTAGATGTAGATGATGTCTCTTTGCTATAGATAAAGTCCTTGATAAAATTGCTTATAAAAGGCATCCATTTGATACGGATTTGCCCTGTGAATTAATTTTTCGTGAATATTATTGGTTTTAACAAATATTGTTGGGCGCGAATATTCGCATTTCGAATTTTTATCGCGAATATCGCAAATTCGCGAATATTGTTAATGTATTAGCTATAGATTCCAAATTACGAATATTCACTTTTTTCCGCATATGCGCATATTCACATATGCGAATATTCGCATATTCCTTCTTTTCACTTGTGGGCCAATTAGAATGATGCAAATTCACTTGTCAGAGGTTATCAACAACATCCCTAGCAACCAGTAGTAAGTTTGCCCACCCCCTCACTGTTTTCTTCCTCGAATACACGAATATGCGAATATTCCCATATGCGAATATGCTAATATTTGCATATGCGAATACGCAAAATTCGCGAATATAGGAAGAAAATTTGTCTATATATTCGCAAAATATCGCAAATTCAAATATGTACAATGCTGCTCATCACTATTAACAAACACCAATTACATCTTTCTAGTTGTGCGATAGCAGTGAAGTAAAATGGCCATGCATTTGTCATGTAGGGCAGGCATAGAGTGCAGCCCTAAACTTGGCCACACCCTCTGTCCCTGCCTACTTGCGCACCTGTCCAAAATAACGGGTCCACAACCACAAATACGTTCACTTCCTAAAATAAGTGAGGGACAGTCAAAAGTCAAAACAATAAAATACAATAAGGTAGTGTCAGGGAACAGCTGGAGGCACACAAAACTAACAGAAATAAAACTAAACAAACACACAGTAAAAGTCAGGGTCAAAAACTAGCTGAGTCAGCAACAAGAATTTTCAAGATACCAAATTGCAAATACGGAAGAAAAGTCAGAAAGCCAAGACAAGATATCAGAGAACCAGATAAGACAATAATAGAGAGAGCGATAAATGCTGGTTACTCAAAGCTCATTCACTGGCAACTAGACACAGAGTGAGCTGCACTTAAGTAGCCAAGCCCACAAAGTGCAGGCTCAGCCTGATAATTGCTCACAGCCCAGATTGGCTAAGGCGTAGCCAAGCAACCAGGCCAAGCCAAAGCTCAGGGAAGGTTAACCCTTCAAGTTCTTACAGCATTTAACACAGATTTGCCCTGTGAACACATTTTTTGTGAATATTATTGGTTTCAGCAAACACCTATTACATACTTCTAGTTGTGCGATAGTGGATAAGTAAAAAGGGCGTGGATTTGACAGGCATTGGCCTTGTGAACAAATTTTGGGGATACTGTAAGTCATCATGGTGGATTATGCTTAGGGGGAACAAGGAACTTAGGAATTAGGCACTATGTCAGTACATGTAGAGGCATCACAAAGCCTGCTCTCTGTTGGCTAGAGCTAACAGTACCTCACCACTGCTTGATGTTCACTGGCTAGTAGCTACAGTTACCAGGAGTTCCCACCATGCACAATCGTGTGGTGTTGAGGGTGGGCCATTGCGTGCAGTTGTCAGTGTGCAGAATAATGCGTGCTCTGCAGAAATTGTCTACTTCCAGGTAGGCCTGGGCCGCCAAGCTGGTAAAATTTTAATCAAATCAACATTTTCAACCTCTGGGGCTAGAGTTACCAGGATTCCCTGCTGTGCATAATCATGCAATTGCCAGTGTGCAGAACAATCTTTGCTCTTCAGAGTTTGAATACTTTAAGCCAGGCCTGGGCCACCTGGCTGGCAAAATTTTAATCAAATCAAATTTTTCAATTTCCTGCTATCCACAGGCTACTACAACTCTTTCCAGTCTGCCTCTTCCTGCTGTATGGTGCAACTACCAGAGCCATCACCCTTGCTGCTGCTTCCTCCTGGCTGGCAAATTTTAGAAAAAATAAAAATTTGAACTTCCTGCTGTACGCAAGTGACTACTCTCTTACCAGTCCACCTCCTCCTGCTTTACTCTGGCTACTAAAGACCCTGTAGTCCACCATCACCCATGTTGCTGCTACTACTTTCAGATGGGCTTGGGCCACCTGGCTGGCAACATTTTTTTATTTTTTTTTATTTTTAACCTCCTGCTGTGCATTGGTTACTACTAATCCCCCTCCTGATGTATGCTAGTATCAGTCCTCTTGGTCAAAAAATGGAGGTTCTTAGCACACTATTTGATCAAAACGTGTCCCCCATCCACCACTTGGAGGTGGCCTCATTTCGCATGGGACCCTAACACACACTCTGAGCCTAACACTCATAACACTCACATCTTCTGTTGTAGTTGTGCTGGCTATTTTTATTTTAGTTTTTTTGTGCAACTTAGGGGGAATGGCACCCTTTGTAGCCGTGCATCCCTCCCCTTTTTCACAGGAGGTATTTTAAATTGATAATGGATCCAGCATGTCACCCAGTGAGAGGCTATATGCCCAGCAGAGGTGAGTGTTATGAGTGTTAGGCTCAGAATGTGTGTTAGGATCCCATCCGGAATGAGGCCACTGAAGCGTGGTGGATGGGGGACACACGTTTTGATCAAAAAGTATGCTAAGAGCCTCCATTTTTTGACCAAGAGTGCTGCAACCTTCTTTGTCTATATACTCTGTATTTGCCACAGCAGCGTGCACCCGTGTATTGGGTAGTTGTGCTGGCTATTTTTTTTTCTTTTTGTTTTTTTGTGCTAGTAACAGTCCCACTAGTCCCAATAGTCCCACCCTTGCTGCTGCTACCTCCAGCCAGGACTGGGCCATCTGAATTAATTTAATGACATTTTTTTTTCTGCACCTAAGGCTGTCCACTGGCTATTACCAGTCCCACAAGTCTGCCATCACCCTTGCTGCCAAATTTAACTAAAAGCAATTTATACCTTCTACTGTCCACTATCTAATGCTAATTAGTGTTGAGCGGCATAGGCCATATTCGAATTCGCGAATATATGGACGAATATTCGTCATATTCGCGAATATTCGCATATTCGTAACATGCCCGTTTTATTTTCGCATATGCGAATATTCACGTGTGCGAAAATTAACATTTACGAAAATTCGCATATACAAAAATTTGCATAAGTGAAAATTCGCATATGCGAATATTCGCACGCCGGTCTCACACAGTAGTATTAGAGTCTTCTTACACCACATAAGCTGAAAGCAGAGAGGGGTGATCACTGTGATGTGTACTGTGAAAAAAAAAAAAAAAAAAAAAAAAAAAAACGAATATTCGTAATTACGAATATATAGCGCTATATTCGCGAATATTCGCGAATTCGCGAATATGCGATATTCGCGAATAAAATTCGAATTGCGAATATTCGCGAGCAACACTAATGCTAATGCCTCTAGTCCGCCATCAACCTTGCTGCTGGTAGTTTCAACCAGGCCTACAAATACACAACCCATGATCCCCATAAAAGGGATTATTCTGTTGTCTATTTTTGACTAATAAACTATTACTACACCCAAAAATGGGACATTTTTGAACCCTCGACAAAATCCTTGACATTTTCATCACATGGCAGACCAGAAAACTGTTGTTACTCCCAAAAAAGGTGAAAACGTAATTTTTAAACTTTCATCAGGTTTCTCTATTTTGAGACATCATCACCAACCTTGCTGCTACTTTCAAAAAGTGCTTACTTTTAGAATGCTTGGAAAATTCACTGCGTCTTCCGATACCTCTGTGTGCATTTTAACACTGGCAGGAATCTAACCTCAACCAGGGCTATTTTATGCTGCTTTATTTTGAATAAGCCTAAAAAAAATCAATGAGCAGATTAAAGCAGCTGTTAGTTACCATGGGTTACCGCATGTCACCATAACTAAGTCTTAAAACCACTTTAAAACTACCTGAATACATTCCTATATAATGCATTGATCTGTGTATCACACAGTAAGTCCAATATTCCTCACTTAGACATATGTCAAGCATTGATGGAGTAGCGAGGTAGTAATAAAACTTCACTTTTATTCTTATCCAGTTAAAAGACAAAACAGTGAAATCATGATTATATACAAAAGTATCAAAAAATGATGTGCATAAAACATCCGACCGCCATCTAGTTGCAGTCATTAACGTTCACGGCTCTCTTCACCAAATACTAGGCTGAGCAAAAACACATATAACACACTAATAACAAACGTGCTAGTTCACACCGGCATATCGTGTTCAACGAATCCTGTTCATTATGTCTGGATCATAGATAGTTAAACTTATTCCAATAGCCTGATGTATATGTTGTGTAGTGCAAATGCAGCTACTAGGTACTTGTTAAGTCCCCATATAACATAAAAATGCATATTGATGAATACATTCCTAGCAGTGTTATCCAGGACTTTAGAGCTTTTAAGAAGTGTTAGAAACATGTTTGGTGGTTTATTTTAGTGCCAGTTTGCATCAAACCGAGCCAAATTCAACGGACAAATTTGGCAAAACTTTTTAAAAGTTCACTCATCTCTAATGCTGAGTTCACACAGCAGTAGCAATAGTGATCTGCCCCCAATGTACATTCTAATAAATATTAGAATATAGTGGGTGATACTCTTTATTGATATTGCTGTGAACCCAACAGTCTATAGTAGAGGCAAGCAGTGTTTGCTAGTAATCTTCACTCACTCTGCTAGACTCTGCTGCGCGCACAGCGCTAGCAATAAAGTCTCCCCCAGTGAATTGTAAATTCCAATGCTGTAATTGTCAGAACCCGTAGGGTTAATCTGTACTGAGATTCTTTTGTTTATCTGGTTGCTGTGGCTATGCCTAGCTGTCTTGGTTGGTCAGCTGACCTATATAAACTGGTTATATAAACACGCAGTTTGCTTTCAGGCCTCGCCTGTGAAAGAGGTTTCTTCCAGTAGCTAGCATTTATATCTGTGATTCCTGTTTACCTGGTATTTGTGACTTTTAGCTTGGCTTCCTGACTCTTCTCCTGTATCTGTGAATTTGTACCTTGCCATTTCCTGTTACCGACTGGGCTAGTGGACTCTGACTAATTGTGTGTGTTTGTTTAGATTAATATCTGTTAGTTTGTGTGCCTCCTGACATTCTCCTGCCCTGAGTCTGTTTTGTAGTATATTTTGTTAACGGTGACTCCCATCACTTTATTAGGAAGGGACCTGCACCGTGGTCGTCGATCCGCTGTTTAGAGCGGATAGGCAAGTAGGCAGTGTGAGAGGGTGTGGGTGAGATCAGGGTGCACTCCTTCCCTGCCCAGATGTGACAAAATGCGTTAGAATATACATTAGGGGTGGCTCACTATCACTAGTTCTGTGTGCTATGCAGCATAGCGATCAGTGAATGTGCTGGGACCAAGACATGAGCAGCCCTGCAGTTCCCAACATAGACGTTGGTGGTAGCAGAAAGCCATGTGTTGGCTATGACTGCTGTCAGCCAACATCTCTGGGATGAATGGGAGCCTATAGGTACATCTGACTTGCGCATCTTACTATAGGTAAATTTTTTCCTGGTGCATAAGGCAGGCGAGCATGCTGAACCATGTATGAACCAACCAAGCATGAATATAGACTTGAAGGAGATTTCTCAAAACCTGTGCACAGGAAAAGTGGTGCAAATGGCCATAGCAGCTAAAGAAGCAACCTGATTGATTGCTATGGGCAACTGCACCACTCTTTTTCTACACAGGTTTTGAGTAATCTCTTCAAAAACATTTCTACAGAATATAAACATAATAGGCAGCGCCTCAGAACCAGAAATACTTTTCAGCATCTTCTATTATGAGCACTAGTAAGCCAACAACAAAATCCTTGTCCTGTAATGAGAAGAGAGGTTGTGGACTCATTTAGAGAACATGGCAGCTATTTCATTTAATATTCCATTTACCCTGCCTTTTCAGTTTATGACACTTTCTAAATCAGAACCAGCTGCATTCTGACCTGCCTATATCTGCATAGAGTTGATACAATTTCCTTCATCCGTGCAATAGTCTGGATATCTTTATGTCTCCCAAAACACAATGGCCTGTAACTGACTTTTTCTCCTACCTCTGGGAAAGAAAACCTCTATCCTCTTATCACGTCTTCTGCAGTAGAGCTAATGTACTGTATACTGTGAGCCAGCAGGTAACTAACAACTGCTAAAAGCTTCATGGGCCCTGGTTCCAAAAGTTCCGCTTGGCTTCCCCACCTGCACAACGTTTCTTCATGGCTGCGGCCCACTCATAACTTTTAGTTGCATTGTTGGGTCTCTTGTAGTCCAGATAAGAGACAAATGTCTTTCAGATCTCGATTGTATTTTTGCCGGAGGCATGCATTGGGGAATTCCCAAAAATATGCCTCTGACATGTGCCTTTATTTAGGCATACAGTCGATTGACCTCAGGCTCTCCTAGTAAAAAGCATATAAGGCACAATATCCTTTTTTCTACTTTGTTTCTCTGTAGAAACACTTTTCGGTACAGTGAAAAAAGAAAGGCAGTTTGGCAGCCCACTTGCCAACACATGCTAACACTCATTTGGTGTATACTGGTGCATAATGTCAGCTTATTAAACAGCCAACAAAATAACAACCATACCAGACAATACATATTTGTACATTGAAGGCTTCTATTTGATGGAAAAAATTCCCACTCTGTGCCCTACCCTTCTTGGAGCCGCCATTCCTCTGCTGCCTGCACTTTCCATTCTTGTTTATAGGGGCCGCACACTGTCACCTTTTTTGATTCTTCCCCCACCTATTCCCTTTCAATATTACTTAACCCCTTAAGGACTCAGCGTTTTTCCGATTTTGCATTTTCATTTTATCCTCATCACCTTCTAAAAATCATAACGCTTCCAATTTTGCACAAAAAATTCCATATGATGGCTTATTTTTTGCACCATTAATTCTACTTTGCAGTGACATTAGTCATTTTACCAATAAATCCACAGCGAAACGGCAAAAAAATTCACTGTGCGGCAAAATTGAAGAAAAAATTTCATTTTATAAATTTGGGGGCTTCCGTTTTTACATAGTGCATTTTTCTGTAAAAAATGACACCTGATCTTTATTCTGTAGGTCCATACGGTTAAAATGATACCCTACTTATATAGTTTTGATTTTGTCGCACTTCTGAAAAAAAACATAACTACATGCAGGAAAATTTATACGTTTAAACTTGTCATCTTCTGACCCCTATAACTTTTTTATTTTTCCACGTACGGGCCGGTATGAGGGCTAATTTTTTGTGCCGTGTTCTGAAGTTTTTTATCAGTACCATTGTTGCATTGATCGGACTTTTTGATTGCTTTTTATTCCTTTTTTTTATTATGTAAAAAGTGACCAAAAATAAGCTATGTTGGACTTTGGAATTTTTTTGCGCGTACGCCATATATATGATATATTTTTTGAGTTCGTACATTTACGCACGCGGCAATACCACATATGTTTATTTTTATTTACACTTTTTTTTTATTGGAAAAGGGGGGTGATTTAGACTTTTATTAGGGAAGGAGTTAAATGACCTTTGTTAACTTTTTTTTTTCACTTTTTTTTGCAGTACTATAGCTCCCATAATGACCTATAACACTGCACACACTGATCTTTTACCCTGATCCCTGCAAAGCCATAGCTTTGCATGGATCAGCGAGATAGGGGCTCGATTGCCCAAGCATGTAGCTAAGGCTTGGAGCAATGAAACCCAGATCGGTTGCGACGGAGCAAGGTAAGGGGGTGTCCGCTCGCGTCCTAGCTGATCGGGACAATCTTGATTTTATCACCATGTCCCGATCAGCCCCACTGAGCAGCCGAGAAGTGTTTACTTTCATTTTCAGACGTGGCGGTCAACTTTGATCGCCGTATCTGAAGGGTTAATAGCGCGCGGCACAACGATCGGTGCCGCGCGCTATTAGGGTCCTGGCTATGTCTAGCAGCCGGAACCGACTCGGTGTGATGCGGGGTTACGGTGTGACCCCGTTTTAAACAGCGGGACTGGGCTCAGGGGGTACAGGTACGCCCTGAGTCCTTAAGAGGTTAAGAGTTTTCCTTCCATAATGTTCTGATAAAGGTAACATACAAAGAATTGGGGAAAAGCTTCCTAGATTTTATCAAAAATGGACCCATATACTATCAAGTCCTAAGGTCTTTCAAATAACAGAAGAAGGTTCCAGGGTGGGGTTGAAAACCTTCCTTAGGGCTCATTCACATGAGCGGTTTTCTGCTACAGATCTTCTGCAGATTTGCTTCAGCAGATTTTGCTGCCCATTGAAGTCAATGAGCAGCAAAATCTGCTGAAGCAAATCTGCAGCAGATCTGCAGCAGAAAATCTGCTCGTGTGAATGAGACCTTAGAGTGTGTTCACACGTGTATTTTTGCTGCATTGACTTCAATGGGCTGCAAAATCTTCTAAAGCAAATCTGAAGCAGATCTGCAGCAAAAATATGCATGTGTGAACGCACTCAAAGGGTGCGTTCACACGCGTATTTTCTGCTGAAGATCTGAGTCAGCAGATTTTTCTGCCCATTGAAGTCTGCTGCGGACAGCTGAGAAGAGTCCGCCCACTTTCAAATACGCAGCAGAAAACCCGCTAAAAAATCTGCGTGTGTGAACGTACCCTAAGGGTATTTTACGCTGCAGATCCGCTGCTGAAGGACCGCTGCATGGTGGCTTTACATGTGCCTTCTTGAAGCTGTGATACGCCGCTACGAGCAGACACACTGCGATGTGCCGCACATACGCCGTGTACTCGCACACATCGCGGCCGCTCCCCCTGCTCCATGAGCTAGGCTAAGAGCTGCCACGATGTGCGATTATACTGCGCATGGGCGCTGTGACTCGCACATCGCAGTGTGTTTGCTCGTAGCGACGTATTGCCGCTCCGAGCAGGCACATGTAAAGCCACCATTCAGGGGTCCTTCAGCGGTGGATCTGCAGTGTAAAATACGCTGTGGATCTGCTTGTGTGAACGTACCCTATGGGTACGTTCACACGTGAGGATTTTCGCAGCGTATTTAGCTGCGGATCCGCTGGTGAAGGCCCTGCTCTATGCTGGCTTTACATGTGCCTGCTGGTAGCGGCAATACGCCTCTACAATCAGACACACTGCAGCGATGTGCACGGCATACTCGCACATCGCGGCCGCTCTCCCTGCTCTTAGCTAGGCAGAGGGCTCCCGCGATGTGCGAGTATACTGAGACTCACACATCGCAGTGTGTCTGCTGGTAGCGGTGTATTGCAACTACGAGCAGGCACATGTAAAGCCAGCATAGAGCGAGCCTTCACCAGCAGATTTGCAGCGTAAAATACGCTGGAAATCCGCGCGTGTGAACGTACCCTTATACTAGATTCTTCATCTCTGCTACAAGATCAGTTACTTAGAATCTTCAAATTCAGAAAGGGTTAAGGGTCTCATAGCATTGGGAGCAGTTGTCTCAGGAGGAGAAAAACAAGGTTAGTACTCAAAACTATTCACAGTATAAAAAAACAAAAACCTGAACAGATCTTTCCAAACAATAAATATAAAAAATTCAACATAGGAACGATAAATTCTGTTATATTACTAATTCCTTAGGACTCCCTAATGCCTTTGTAATAATCTCCTAGTAAAAATCTTCTATAATAAACTGCACTTTTCTGATTTAGTTCTGATTTCTTGTTTGTCCTCTCTTAGTATATTGTGTACTCTGGGATTATGGAGGAATGTCATAAGGGCCTTCTATACCCAAGAACAATGATTGTTGGTAAATCTACTAAAAGATTAGGTGATAATTGTTTAATGGCTTTTTAGATTTTACTTGGACTTATTTAACTTTACTTCATGAAGAAGAAAATGTGCCAGACCATTTTAAAGCCTTGCGACTGGCACCATATGTTGATTGTCCGATGGGTATTCAGTTACTTCCCTTTAACCCTTTTTGGTACCCTGAATGCTTTGTGTGAAAATGGAAAAAGGCTCTTTGAATACAAAAAAATAAAAAATAACAAGAATGTTTGGTTCTTAATCCCTAAAACAGAACGATCTTTAAAGGGTTAATCTATCGGGGCATTAACTTTGTATAAAAAATGTTTCCCTGTCGTCCCTCAGCAGCACATTTTTCCGGTTTTTAGTTTAGTTAGCTTCTTTTAGGCAGGTTAACTAGTTTTATTAACAATAATTTGATATGTATACATTTTATTCTATTTCGCCACCCGGAAGTGAGTGGGGCTTAGCATCGGCACCAGTTTTTTCTTATTTAAGCAGCTAATGTTGAGAGCTCGGTCTCTCTGAGCTGCTGTATTGCATTCTGTTACTTTATTTGTGCAGTCTGTGTCAGCGTAGATAGCATTTACTTTTGCCATCCTTGTATGTTTTCTTTCTTTCCTCCTGTTTACTTTATTTTCTATTAATTGCTAAACTGATTTTGTTATATATTCTTCTATTTTTTGAGGAGTCTGGGGGATCCGGAGGACATAGAGAATCTCATTGGAAATATACTCAAAAGTGTAGACATCGTAAATGTGAATCTTGAAGGATGCCCCTTCCTGATGATTATGAATTTCCATCTGTCACTCATGTTGTCCCAGACTCCCGCCTAACCAGGAGCCCACTATACAAAATGTTTGTGTGGGTTAAAGAATTTGTTTTTGGTTATATTAAAGAATTAAAGGATTCTCTTGCTACAGCCCCTACTACTAGCAAAAGACCTAGATGTGGTGATACTCCAACTATTATCCATTCTGATGAAGAATTTAGGGTAGTAGATGAGCCTAAGTCATCCACTTCTGAAGGAAGATCAAGGAAAAAATTTTTTCCCTTTGGGAAAATTTCCAAAAATTATTAAAGCAGTGCAAGCCGAAGGTTTGCCTGTAGGTCAGGGGGAGGGTCTAGGGCATTCTCAGTGGATGATATGCTTCTAGAGTTAATGAAATCTGAATGGATGAATCCAGAAAAAGCGCCAGTTCTGAGTAAGCCATTAAAGACCCTTTTCCTCTTGAACAAAACAAGTATAAAGACTGGATACCTCCTCTTTATGTGGATGTCGCTTTTGCAAAGTTTTCCATTCCAACAGAACTATAGTTCCCTCTGATGATGGGTCAAGAGATCCTATGGTCTGTCATATTGAGGTGGCCTTAAGACGGTCATATATGCTACATCTGCCAGTCAAGGTTTAATTGCCCTAGCCTCCTTTGGCTAGGTAGAGTCCAGGATGATATTGATTCTGGTATTAGCCAGTGAAGAGATCCTAAGATCCTTTAAGTACATTAATCTAGCTATGGACTATCTTTATAATGCCAATTGACCAACAGGTTAACCTTTCTGCAAGAGCTATGTCTCTTTCTTCTGCTACCAGAAGAGCTATTTGGCTCAGACACCTGGTCAGGTGATAATCTAACTAAATATCACCTTTGCAATTTGGAGTATGTACCAGGGAAAATATTTGGATGCAAATGAAATAAGATCATGGAGGAACTTTCTGATAAGAAAGGGAAGAGTCTTCCCTAGTCTTTTTAGATCCTTTAAAGGGTGCTACAACCAGTCTAGGCATAAAAGGTCTCCTCCAAGATCCATACGGTCCTTAGAACGATGAAGATGATCTGCATCCTCCAGAAAAGATTTTTCTAGGGCCAGAGGTATCAGGAAGGCAGATTTCTGACTTGGGAAATATGCTTTTAGGTGGCTGTCTCTTAAGATTTCTTCTGGCTCGGCAAGAGTTAATAAAAGACAAATGGGTTTTGGACATAAAGACAGGTTATGTTTATCCTTTATCCTTTCTGGAACAATCAATCTTGGAACTAATTTCATCTGCTGCTGGTGAACCCGTTAGAAAGAGGCAGAGGAGTGCACCCTCCTGTCTTCCTGGTTCCCAAGCCAGGAGGGAAGTGGAGATTGATTATAGATCTCTGATTTCTAAACAAGTTTATTATCAAGAAAAAATTCTGTATGGTAACAATAAAATTGGTCAAGTCTATTCTCCTAAAGGACGACTTCATGGCGTCCTTGGATCTCAAGGATGCCGATTTCCATACACCCATTAGAGAAGAGTGAACTTTTGAAAAATTTGATTCGGCCAATTCGCCCAATCTCTATAAAAAACGGCTGTTTCTGGCCTACAGAGAGCCTCAATAGGGGTGTAGAACACTTTGCTTTGTTCTAACACGCATATGGAGTATGCTGTGGTAGTGAAATAATACTGTTATTCAGTATGACATGCAGATTACAGGCATAGCTTTTAGAAGCACGGCCGCAGAGCGTCACAATGGCAGAGCCTGGAGGTGGCATCAGTATGAGGAGACCATATAGTGGCTTAATGACACAGCGTGGCGGTGTTGGCAGCATGAAGAGATCATATAGTGGCTTAATGACACAGCGTGGAGGTGTTGGTAGCATGAGGAGACCATATAGTTGCTGAATGACACAGCCTGGAGCTGGCAGCAGCATGAGTAGACACTAGGGCTTCACAATCCCTAAGATTTGAAGTTTTAATTGAAGATTTATGTTAGCTAGTGCTACCATAAAAATGTTTAGGCCCAGGCCCAGCAGCATCAGTAAACCATATATGGTTTGGAGGTGGCTGAAGCATGAGGAGACCATATGGTGTCTGAATGACACAGCCAGTAGTTGGCAGAAGCATGATGAGACCATATAGTGTCTGAATGGCACAGCCTGGAGGTAGCTGAAGCATAAGGAGACCATATAGTGTCTGAATGGCACAGCCTGGAGGTAGCTGAAGCATGAGACCATATAGTGGCTGAATTGCACAGCCTGGAGGTGGCTGAAGCATGAGGAGACCATATAGTGGCTGAATTGCACAGCCTGGAAAGGGTTTAAGCATGATAAGAGACCATATAGTGGCTGAATGACTGCCTGGAGTTTGTGGCAGCATGGGGAGACCATATATTGTCTGAATGGCACAGCCTGGAGTTGGCTGAAGCATGATGAGTTCATATAGTGTCTGAATGACACAGCCTGGAGGTAGCTGAAGCATGAGGAGACCATATAGTGTCTGAATGGCACAGCCTGGAGGTGGCTGAAGCATGAGGAGACCATATAGGGGCTGAATGGCACAGCCTGGAGGTGGCTGAAGCATGAGGAGATGATAGTGGCTGAATGGCACAGCCTGGCATTTGTAGCAGCATGAAGAGGCAATATAGTGGCTGAATGACATAGCCTGGAGGTGGCTGAAGAATGAGGAGACCATATATTGGCTGAATGGCACAGCCGGGAGTTGGCTGAAGCATGGGAAGAGACCATATAGTGGCTGAATTAGACAGCCTGGAGGTGGCAGCATCAGACCTTCAGACCTTTGAGAGGATGGACGATGGTGCCGATCGTTGGCATCGACCAACTGACTACATAGGATGCCTCTGTAGTAGGTCACTTTGTCCTCCCTCTCAGTGGGTGTAAAAAAAGGCCCCAATTTTGTGACGGTAGCGAAGGTCCAATAAGGTGGAGATCCAGAAGTCACCCTGCTGCCGAATGGTGACGATTCGGCTGTCAGCATGCATCGTGAGCATGCATCGTGCCATTTGTGCAAGTGACTCGGAGATACTCCCTGCCTTCATCTCCATTGCATACTGCCATGGTGTGTCTGGGTCCTCTGTCTTGCCTTCCTCATAACCCACTAGCTTCTCTGGCTGCTCCTGCTCCTCCTCTCCTGTAAGATGACTAGAAAAACCGCCTATTTGGTGATACCTAAACTGTGCTCCACAGTGCCCCTCCCCCTCCTCCTCCAGTTCAGCCCCCACAGGGCTCATGTGGCCGTGAGATGTAGGCGCCACGTCTCCAGTGCCCTGACCAGCCATTGTTTCCAACACGTGTTGTAAGAAATGAAGCAGTGGAATGACGTTGTTCATAAAGTAATCCTGGCTTCCTCAAAGGGCCTGATCAAACGTCAGGTGTCTCGTATGAGCTGCCACTGGTTCACATTCAAGTTAAACAAGGGTGTACCCCTATCCCCTTGGAATATCATGAAATTGGTGATGGCTTTTCTCTGTTTGTACAGTCCTTTCAACATATGGAGGGTGGAATTTTAATGTGTGGCAACGTCACAAATCAGACTATGTTAGGGGATACCGTTCTGACGCTGCAGCTCAAGGAGGGTGTGCTTTGCGGTGTATGAGTGGCTGAAGTGCATGCAAAGTTTCCTTCCCATTGTTAGGATGTCTTGCAAATGGGGGGAACACTTCAGGAACTGCTTGAGAACCAGAATAAACATGTGTGCCATGCAGAGCGCATGGCTCAGCCTTCCTTGTCGCAGCGCAGACAAGATGTTCTTCCCGTTGTCAGTCACCATGGTTCCCATTTCCAGTTTTCGTGGAGTGATTTCTTTATGAATGACTTTTAGCCTTTCCTCCCCTTTTGTGACTCTGTTCGCCAAGGCAAACCATGTGAAGAACAGCATGACACCGCTGTGCCCTGCACACATGGTATGCTGAAGGGGAACTGAGACTTTTCTTGGCAGTGGAGGCTGAGGACACGGTGGAGGAGAAAGCGGTGTGACCTGTCCAAGTTGGTGTTGTGGCTGGGCACGAACCACATTCACCCAGTGAGCCGTAAAGGACATGTATTTTCCCTGACCATAATTACAGCTCCAGATGTTGGTGCAGCGATGCACTTTGGTAAACACTGACAGGCTCAGGACTGGCCCAACTTCTCTTCCACAAAATTGTGCAGGGCTGGTACTGCCTTCTTCGCAAAGAAATTACGGCTTGGCACTCTCCACCTTGTCTCGGCACAAGCCATCAATTCTCTGAAAGGTGCAGAGTCCCCCACTTAAAAAGGGAAGGACAGCATCACCAGCAACTTGGACAGGAGCACATTCAGCTTCTGCGCCATTGGATGATTGGGCGCATACTATTGTCTCTTGGACATGGCTTCGCAAATGGATTGTTGGCGGAATGGCTGACTAAAAGTAGGAGGATCAGGAGCATCTGGAGCGACAGAAGGAGGGTATGACACACAGCTCCCTTGAGGTGGTGGAACCTTGGCTGGCAGAAAGAGGGAGTGGCTGGCCACTGTGTGGTGCAGCAGGCTGGACCACTATATGAGAGCCACGGTTCTCCCAGGCCACTTTATGGTGGCGAAGCATATGTTGACGCAGGGCCGTGGTGTCAACATTGGCACCCTGGCCACGCTTCACCTTCTGCCGACACATCTTGCATGTGGCTATGTGAACCTTCTCCGGATGCTTGATGAAAAACTGCCACTACGCAGAGTAGCTGATTTTCCCACCAACAGTCCGCCCTAATTGACTGCTACTGCCACCATCTCCAGGAACCCCTGTTCCACTACTTCCCGGGAAGGTAGGCTGCCGCGAAGAAGGTGGTCTCCCCCAGGCACGTTTGCCTCCAGAATTTCCATTTCTGCTACCATGCTGACTGCCAACCATGCTACCACCTTGCTGGCTCAGCTGCTGCCTCACAGGCAACCTGCAATTCTCTTCTCCTGATGATGATGAAGCCCCTTCTGTACCTGGCTCCCAATTGCGATCGGTTTCATCATCATCATCATCAACAAGTGTCTTCATGTCACTGATGTCTTTCTCAGGTTCCTCAACAGTGTCTGCTTCAGGACCCTGAACCCTGGCAACACCACCTCCCACGTCACTCTCCTCATCACTACTTGCCCGCCTAGCAGAGGAAGCTTGTCCTCCACTTGTTGGCTGGGCGGTAGCTACCTCAATTAGATCCGCCTCAGTGCATAGTGGAGCTGAACCCACAGCATAAGACTGTTCCCGGGCCATGCCAACTGAGGGTTGTGTCTGAGGAACCCGACGACTGTTAACTGGGGTATCAGATGTCACTTGTGATGAAGTGGATGATGACAGATGGGTTGCTGGTCGAGACACGACCGTTAGCTGATACCGGGAGCTCAAGTCTCTCACTGCGACTCCTGCTGCCACTCGCCCCTAGCCTGCTGCGAGCTCTGCCTAATTTAGGCCTCTGCCACTCCTGGCACTTCTCTGCCTGACATACTTAGTGCATATATGAGGGGAATACAATACGCTTCACTTTGCTTAAAACAGTATTTGTCTAGAACAGCAGCAGGTATGTACTTTTGACTGTCCTTTCACAGTATCTAGGCCCTTGGCAGATTAACAGGTACAAAATTGTACAGTACCTATATGTACGTATGTGGTATGTACTTTTGAGGACAGAAAAATGCGGTACAGTACGCTTACAAAAATGTATTTTAGTAAAACACCAGCCAGTGATTACTTTTGCCTGGACTTTCACATTATCTAGGCCCTTGACAGATTAACAGCTACAAAATAGTACACTACTTAGATGTAGGTATGCGGTATGCACTTATGAGGGCAGAAAAATGCACTACAATACACTTAAAAAAGTATCTGAGTAAAAACACCAGCTGGTGAGTACTTTTGCCTTGACTTTCACAGTATCTAGGCCTTTGCCATATTAACAGGTACAAAATAGTGCACTACTTAGATGTAGGTATGTGGTATGCACTTATGAGGGCAGAAAAATGCACTACAGTACACTGAAAAAAGTACAACACGATCCGGTGAGTACTTTTGCCTGGATTTTCATAGTATCTAGGCCCTTGACAGATTAACAGGTACAAAATAGTACACTAATTGGATGTACATTTGTGGTATGCACTTATTAGGTCAGAAAAATGTGGTACAGTATGCTTAAAAAAACGTATTTTAGTAAAACAACAGCCGTTGATTACTTTTGCCTCGATTTTCACAGTATCTAAGCCCTTGACAGATTAACAGGTACAAAATAGTACACTACTTAGATGTACGTATGTGGTATGCACTCATGAGGGCAGAAAAATGCAGCACAGTACGCTTAAAAAAACATATTTTTGTAAAACACCAGCCGTTGATTACTTTTGCCTGCACTTTCACAGCATCTAGGCCCTTGACATATTAACAGGTACAATATAGTACACTCCTTAGATGTACGTTGTTATGATTCGGCTAGCTGGATGTGGATCCTCTGTGTCAGCGAGGGATTGGCGTGGACTGTTTCGGTGGACCGGTTCTAGGGTTGCTACTGGCTTTCACCAGAGCCCGCCGCAAAGCGGGATGGTCTTGCTGCGGCGGTAGCAACCAGGTCATATCCACCGGCAACGGCTCAACCTCGCTGACTGCTGGGAAGGCGTGGGACAGAAGGACTAGGCAGAAGCAAGGTCAGACGTAGCAGAAGGTCGGGGCAGGCGGCAAGGTTCGTAGTCAATAGAATAGCAGGAGGTAAGGAACACAGTAATGGTAAACACAGTAGTAGCTTTCTCTAGGCACTAAGGCAACAAGATCCGGCAAGGAAGTGCAGGGGAAGTGAGGTTATATGGACAGGGAGCAGGTGGAAGCTAATCAGACTGATTGGGCCAGGCACCAATCACTGGTGCACTGGCCCTTTAAATCTTAGAGAGCTGGCGCGCGAGCGCGCCCTAGAGAGCAGAGCCGCGCGCGCCAGAACATGATAGCCGGGGACCGGGACGGGTAAGTGGCTTGGGATGCGATTCGCGAGCAGGCGCGTCCCGCTATGCGAATCGCATCCCCATCATGAATGTCAGTGCAGCGCTCCCGGTCAGCGGGTCCGACCGGGGCGCTGCATAGAGGAGAACGCCGCGAGCACTCCGGGGAGGAGCAGAGACCCGGAGCGCTCGGCGTAACATACGTATGTGGTATGCACCCATGAGGGCAGAAAAATGCAGCACAATACGCTTAAAAAAACATATTTTTGTAAAACAGCAGCCGGTGATTACTTTTGCCTTGACTTTCACAGTATCTAGGCCCTTGACATATTAACAGGTACAAAATAGTACACTACTTAGATGTACGTATGTGGTATGCACTTATGAGGGCAGAAAAATGCAGTACAGTACGCTTAAAAATAAAACTTATTTTTGCACAACACCAGCAGTACACAACAGTGCTGTAGCACAAAAAAGCTGTGTACTAAACACCAAATTGCACTATTAGGAATGGACAGCTGGGTATTATAACGTCTACAGACTAGTATAACCAGCAGATTATTTGTTGTGGAACAAAGACACAGAATTGCACTGAAAAATTATTCCTGCCTCCTCTGCTAAGGTTTATGAAGTTGAGGCAGCTTGTTGAAACAACACACAGCAGAGGTGGTCTCCTCCATCTCCTCTCTGTAATACAATGCTGAAGAAAGTGACTGGGACGTTAATGGCTGCAGTAAAAATCCTTTTCAGTGAAAAAAAACACTGCTCTCTGTCTGACGCTGATGTGAATAGGATGCGGAACACAGCTGGAATGAGCTTTTCTGTGTAACACACACACAGCGATGTCCGTCCTATCTCTATGCAGTGTAATGAATGATATGACGAGCCGCAAAATGGCTGCCAAATATATAGGGCTGTGACATCACAGGGGTGACTGGCTGCTGATAGGCTGCATCCTGCATGTGATTCAGGGTCCTCCCGCCTTCATCCCTTCCCACCTTGTCATCCCGCCTTCCCAGCATTACCTGCCCCATGTACTGACATGTGGATCCGCCATTTTAGATGCCCTGCAGCCAGGACCGCAGTAAATGGTGTTTAATGAAGCGATTTGCGTGATAGAATCGCTCATCTCTAATACCCATCTCTTAAGATCACAGGAAGCTGCTGCGCATAGCAGTTCATATCAGAGAAGTCCTTCATCATCTACATTTGTACATTGCCCTATTTGTATTCACAAAGGTGGTCTCCTCCATGATAGTGGTCCTGAGAGTTCAGGGCTTCAGAATAATACCCTATCTGGACGATTGACTAATTCTAGCCACATGATCAGAGGAACTTCAGTCTCATACCAGTTAAACTCTAGATCTTCTTCACAGACTTGGATGGGTGATCAATTGGGACAAATTCATCTAACTCCAGACAAGTTTAATACTTTTCTAGGTTTCTGGATAGATTACCACAATATAAGACTCTACCTCTCTCCGGCAATGAAGGACAGGATATCCAAGGGATATCAATTTCTTCAAGTTATTCGCAACGTGTTTTTGAGGACACATGACATTTCTAGGACTCCTATCCTCCTAAGCAATGGCTGTTCCCTGGGCTTTGTGGCACCTGAGACCACTTCAAGCGGAGGTACTTCAGTCCTGGGAGCGAAGAATTTCCTCCCTGGGCACACTTTACAGACCCTCTTCCTCACTTCACAGATCCCTAACTTCCTCTCCAGATCCTCTCCAGATTCTGCATCAGGGTAAAGAATTAGGCAACCTTGATCTGGTAAGAGGCCTGATAATTTATTCATAATATTGAGAACCTTCATGTTCTTCATCATGGGCCTAGGAAGGGCTGCAAGACATCAAAGCCTACAATAGCCAGGTGGATTTGTGAAAGCATAACTCTAGCATTTACAAGAGCACATTCTAAAAGATCTGTTTCTATATCTTGGGCAGAAAGTAGTTCTGTTCCTTTGGAGCATATTTGTCAATCTGCTACATGAAGTACTCCATTAACCTTTCTGAAGCATTATAGGGTTGACATTTTATTGTCCAGCGAAACAATTTCTTTGCTAGGACCATCTTGAATTCGGCTCATCATAAGAACCCTCCCTAGTGGGGTTATACTTGGCAAATCCCCATATTGTGCTGCTGAGGAATGACAGGGAAGACTAAATGTGAATTGTTCATTTGTTTTCCCTTAGTCTCCTCAGCAGCACAAGCTTCCCTTCCTTTATACTTCCCTTTATTCTTTATTCTAATTTTTTACTTTACAATTTACTCACTGTCCTTGTATGAGGGGGCATTATATATGCGCTAGGGGAGGTGCCATAAGATTATTTTTTTTTCATTAAAAAATCCCAGTCCTATTAAGCTTCCATATTGTGCTGCTGAGGAGCAAATTAACAATTAAAATTTATTCTTATCTACAGATATAGCCAGTGTTTAAAATGTTGCACTAGGACAACAGATCGGTGCAACATCTTAACTGCTGGTTACCCAAAAAGAATTGGCAATCTGAGGTTCCATATTGTATGGTCCATGAAATTATCTACACCAAAACACTTGAGACCAAAACAAATAAGATTCACATAAAAAATATATATTTTATTGGGTTACAACAAAGACTAAAAACAGACAGTATATATAAAACAATACAAAATGAGGCACAACAGAATACTCAGGTAGAAGAGTGGAGAATGAGAGCAAAAATATGTAACATATAGTAATATCAAGTAGGTAGGGATGCATGTACAACTCATGTATATGACTTGTGAAAAGAGTCCTAGGATTAATTGCCAGGACTGTACAAAAAAAGTGTGCAAAAATAGCAAAAAGGTGCATCTACCCCAAAATTTATTGGGCAACACTGTCACATTAAATGAGCATACATATGGTCAATGCAAATAGCAGGTCATATAATACAGTAACACACCAAAAAGGAAAAGCAGCACAATGGAATATTGATCATGCACCCTATGAGCCAAATGTCTCTCACCTCCTACCCCAAATGCGTTTTCCCTCGTGTCTAACGTATTCTGGCGTTGGTATAAGTAAGGGGCAACAGCCAATCACAGGTGGTGATTCTCTTAATTAAATTATAACACATGTGGTACTTACATAGTATCCAATAGACCTTTACTACTTCTCTGACGCAATTATAAATTTTATAATTGCGTCAGAGAAGTAGTAATCCTTTTTTTTATGGCCTCAAGTGTTTTGGTGTAGATCTTTACTGCTGGCCACAGTATACAGATCTATGCAGTTTGTGTGTAGCTGTGTACTGTAAATGTACTGTATAGTGACCACTTTCTTCTGGTAGCCCTGGTGGCAATGGGCATGGTGGTACTAATGGGTGCTGGGGAGGGAGAAGTCTGGTGCTAGCTGTTTTACGAGCAAGCCCTAACATGGCTTACTAATGGATGCAATCTATTAAACAGCTTCCATTCCAATGCCAAGAAAAAGAAAAAAAATACAATGATTCAGTCATTTATTATATCCTGTCTTAGTTATTCTTCCCCTTTCTAGCGTTATCTGGGCTTAATGCCGCAGGCTTCACTGAGTAAAAAATGAGAAATCAGATTTTGGTGCACGATCCAGGCTGTACACCAAAATCCAGTGTCCCTTCTTCTTTTTGCTCAGGAAACCCAGTGACATTAGAGGGTAAACTTGTGCTGGTAAATCATCTCTGGCATACTGTTCTGGGAGCACTGGATTCAATGTGCCCAACCTGGAAAATTATGTACCTGTAAGCTAGAGAAACAAAGTTTTCCTAGCTTACTGTCCTTGAACCAATAGCTTACCTACCCTGTTCCTAATAGCTTACTGTCCCTGCCCCTAATAGCTTATCGTCCCTGCCCATAATAACTTACTGTCCCTGTTCCTAATAGCGTAGAGCACCATGGAAATTATGGAGGGGAGCCCAGACATCTTGTGTAGATGTTCCAGTTCTTTGCAAAACATATGTTGCTAAGGGCTTGTTTACACTGCTGCTGGGCTCCGTCCCGTTAAGGGTCTATTCAGCGCCCAAAAAGGAATCCTAACTAATGTTTTTCACAACAGCCACCCCTGGTCCAGCCAAATCACATTGACTTCAATGTGAACAACGGGTGCCTGGTATTTTACAGGGGCTGCGGAGAAAAAATAACACTATTCTTTTCTTTGCTCAGCAACAAAGTTCTCTGTAGCAGAGCTTAAAGGGGTTATCCAGGAAAAAAACAAAACATTTTTTTCTATATCAACTGGATCCAGAAAGTTAAACAGATTTTTAAATTACTCCTATTAAAAAATCTTAATCCTTTACACAACCTTTAAACCCTTTCCCCTATACCTACCTCTTCCATCCCCTCCCACCCTCCGTCAACCTGGCGATTAAACCTTAAGATCTTTCATCCCATTGTAACCATTTATCTTCTATTTTACCATATTTGGGGCGATTCTTATAGTACATTAACTCATAGATTTTTACCTTATTAGCAAATTCTAACCATTCTGCCTTCCCGGGTGCTATTGGGGCCATCCATTTCCTCTAAATCAAGACCTTTGCAACTCCCAGTACCCCCAAAATAAACTCTTTATTTTTCAAACTTTCTATATTTAATCCTAATCCTAAAATGGCCACCTTAGGTTTGAATTCCATCTCTCCTCTATAGTACAGAAAACCTCACTCCAAAACTTCTGTAATCTTGAGCATTTTCAAACCATATGTAGCCAGTTTGCTCCTAATTTCTTACCTTTGGGACATAGTAAGTCTTCCCTAGCTTTAGTTCTATAAAGAAAACTTGGTGAATACTGTGCTCTGTGTGCTAACATAAGAAAAAACACCCTATTGTTGTTATGCCGAGCGCTCCGGGGTCCCTGCTCCTCCCCGGAGCGCTCGCGGCGTTCACCTTCTTGCAGCGCCCCGGTCAGACCTGCTGACCGGGAGCGCTGCATCAGTGTTACCGACGGGGATCCCAGTCACCTCACCTGTCCTGTCCCCCGTCGGCTCAGTCCCGGCGTGCGCGGCCCCGCTCCCTAGGGCGCACGCGCGCCGGCTCTCTGCGATTTAAAGGGCCAGTGCGCCACTGATTGGCGCCTGGCTCAATCAGCGCTCACACATGTGCCCTCATAATAAAACCTCACTTCCCCTTCCCAGCATTGCTGGATCTTGTTGCCTCAGTGCCAGTGAAAGCGTTCCTGTGTATGTCCCAAGCCAGTGTTCCAGACCCTCTGCCGTTGCCCTGACCTTCTGCTACGTCCGACCTTGCTCTTGCCTAATCCCTTGTACCGCGCCTGTCACAGCCGCCAGTTGGGGTTGAGTCGCTTTGCGGCGTGCTCTGGTGAAAACCAGTAACCCCTTAGACTCTGTTCCCCTGGTACGGCCCACGTCATCACCCCACTGACACAGATGATCCACCACCAGTATCCTCACAGTATACCCATCCGGATCCTGACAGTAGATCTGGCCATGGATCCCGCTAAGGTCCCGCTGCCAGTTGTCGCTGACCTTACCACGGTGGTCGCAGAGCAATCTCAACAGATAGCGCAACAAGGACAACAGCTGATCCAACTGACTGTCATGCTGCAACAACTCCTGCTACAGCTTCAGCAACCATCTCCTCCATCAGCTCCTGCACCTCCTCCGCAGCGAGTGGCCGCTCCCAGCCTCCGCCTGTCCCTGCCGGACAAATTTGATGGGGACTCTAAACTATGCCGTGGTTTCCTGTCTCAATGTTCCCTACACTTGGAGATGATGTCGGACCAATTTCCCACTGAACGGTCTAAGGTGGCTTTCGTGATTAGTCTCCTGTCTGGAAAGGCCTTGTCATGGGCCACACCGCTCTGGGACCGCAATGATCCTGTCACTGCCACTGTCCAGTCCTTCTTCGCTGAGGTTCGTAGTGTCTTCGAAGAACCAGCCCGGGCCTCCTCTGCCGAGACTGCTTTGCTGAACCTAGTCCAAGGAAGTTCTTCTGTGGGCGAATACGCCATCCAATTTCGTACTCTCGCCTCTGAATTATCCTGGAACAATGAGGCCCTCTGCGCGACCTTCAAGAAAGGCCTATCCAGCAACATCAAGGATGTACTGGCCGCAGGAGAAATTCCTGCTAACCTGTCTGAACTTATCCATTTGGCCACCCGCATTGACATGCGTTTCTCTGAAAGACACCAGGACAGGAGAAGGACATTGTTCGCACCAGGCGATTTCTCTCCCCGGCCCCTCTCTTCTCAAGTCCACTGCAATCTGTTCCTGTGGCTTCTGCCGAGGAGGCTATGCAAGTGGACCCTACAAGAGAGGACTCGCCGCCGTAATGAGAATCTATGCCTGTACTGTGCTAGTACTGAACACTTCCTAAAAGATTGTCCTATCCGCCCTCTGCGTCAGGAAAAACGCACTCCGATTCCTCACAAAGGTGAGACAGCTCTAGGTGTGAATTCTGCTTCTCCACGTCTTACTGTGCCTGTGCGGATTTCTCCTTCTGCTAACTCCTCCTTCTCAGCTGTGGCCTTCTTGGACTCAGGTTCTGCAGAAAATTTTATTTTGGCCTCTTTCGTTAATAGGTTCAACATTCCAGTGACCAGTCTCGTCAGACCACTCTACATCTCTTCAGTCAATGGAGAAAAATTGGACTGCACTGTGCGTTACCGCACAGAACCCCTGCTAATGTGCATTGGACTGCATCACGAAAAAATTTAATTTCTTGTCTTACCCAACTGCACCTCTGAAATTCTCCTCGGCTTGCCATGGCTCCAACGTCATTCTCCTACCCTTGACTGGACCACCGGGGAGATCAAGAGTTGGGGTTCTTCTTGTCTCAAACAATGCCTCACGTCTGCTCCCGTTAGTCAAACCCCTGTGGCTCCACCTATACCAGGTCTTCCCAAGGCCTACCAGGACTTTGCCACTGTTTTCTGTAAAAAACAAGCAGAGACTTTGCCACCTCATAGGCCTTATGACTGCCCTATTGACCTCCTTCCTGGTACTACTCCATCCCGGGGCAGGATCTATCCTCTATCCGCCCCTGAGACTCAAGCCATGTCTGACTACATCCAGGAAAATTTAAAGAGGGGATTCATTCGTAAGTCCTCATCCCCTGCCGGAGCGGGGTTCTTCTTTGTTTCGAAAAAAGACGGTACCCTACGGCCATGTATTGACTACCGCGGTTTAAATAAAATCACCATCAAAAACCGCTATCCCCTGCCTCTAATCTCTGAACTCTTTGACCGACTTCGTGGCGCCAACATCTTCACTAAATTGCCTAAAGATGCGCATATAATCTCATTTGCATCAGGAAAGGGTACGAGTGGAAAACCGCATTCAATATCAGAGACGGACATTTCGAATATCTTGTTATGCCCTTTGGGCTCTGCAACGCCCCTGCAGTCTTCCAGGACTTCGTTAATGAAATATTTCGGGACTTGTTATATACCTGTGTTGTGGTTTACCTGGACGACATCTTGATTTTCTCCTCTAGTCTAGAGGAACACCGTCGTCATGTCCGCCTAGTGCTCCAAAGACTCTGCGAAAATCAACTGTATGCCAAAATGGAGAAATGTCTCTTTGAATGTCAATCTCTTCCCTTCTTAGGTTACCTAGTCTCTGGCCAAGGACTTCAAATGGACCCAGACAAACTGTCAGCGGTTTTAGATTGGCCACACCCTTCTGGACTCCGTGCTATCCAACGCTTCTTGGGATTTGCCAACTACTACAAACAGTTTATTCCTCATTTTTCCACCATTGTGGCCCCCTATTGTGGCTCTGACCAGGAAGAATGCCAACCCTAAATCTTGGCCTCCTCAAGCGGATGAGGCCTTCAATCGCCTCAAAACTGCCTTCGCTTCTGCTCCAGTGCTGTCCAGATCTGATCCATCGAAACCTTTCTTGCTGGAAGTGGACGCCTCCTCAGTCGAAGCCGGAGCCGTACTCCTCCAAAAAAATTCTACCGGACGTAATATTACTTGTGGTTTCTTTTCTAAAACCTTCTCTCTGGTGGAAAAAAATTACTCCATTGGTGATCGTGAACTTCTGGCCATCAAGTTAGCTCTCGAGGAATGGAGGCATCTACTGGAGGGTTCCAAACACCCCATTGTCATTTACACTGACCACAAGAATCTCTCGTATCTCCAGTCTGCCCAACATCTGAACCCTCGCCAGGCTAGGTGGTCGTTGTCTTTTGCCCGCTTTAACTTCGAGATTCACTTTCGTCCTGCTGACAAAAACATCAGGGCTGACGCTCTTTCACGTTCCTCTGATTCTGCCGAATCTGAAGCCCCTCTACAACATATTGCACCTCCTGAGTGCCTGGTCTCCTCTGCTCCAGCCTCTATTGGACAAACTCCTCCTGGGAAGATCTTTGTCCCTCCACGCCAGCGCCTCAAGATCCTCAAATGGGGACATTCCTCTCACCTCGCTGGCCATGCTGGCGTCAAGAAGTCCATCCAGCTTATTTCTCGTTTATATTGGTGGCCTACGCTGGAGGGTGATGTCACTGATTTTATTTGGGCCTGTACTCTTTGTGCCCGGGACAAGACCCCTCGCCAGAAGCCTGCTGGACTCCTCCATCATTTACCTGTTCCTGAGCAGCCATGGTCTCAAATTGCCATGGATTTTATTATGGATCTGCCTGTATCCCATGGCAACACTGTCATCTGGGTGGTCGTTGATAGTTTCTCCAAAATGGCACATTTCATTCCACTTCCAGGTCTTCCTTCTGCGCCACAATTGGTGAAGCAATTTTTATGCATATTTTTCGCCTTCACAGGCTACCCACGCATATCGTTTCGGATATCAATTTGTATTGAAATTTTGGAGAGCTCTCTGTAATCAGTTAAAAATCAAATTCAATTTCTCGTCCTCCCATCACCCCCGATCCAATGGGCAAGTAGAGAGAATTAACCAGATCCTTGGTGACTATTTGCAACATTTTGTTTCCTCCCGCCAAGACGATTGGGTCGACCTTCTACCCTGGGCTGAATTCTCGTACAATTTCAAAAACTCTGAATCCTCCGCCAAATCCCCGTTCTTTGTGGTGTACGGCCGTCACCCTCTGCCCCCCCTCCCCATTCCCCCTTCTTCTGGATTGCCTGATGTTGATGAAGTTACCTGGGACTTCTCTGTCATCTGGAAGGAAACTCAAAACTCGCTCCTACTGGCCTCGACTCGTATCAAGAGACATGCAGATAAGAAGAGAAGAACTCCTCCTATCTTCGCTCCTGGGGACAAAGTGTTGCTCTCTGCCAAGTATATCCGCTTCCGTGTTCCCAGCTATAAGCTGGGACCACGTTACCTTGGACCGTTTAAAATCAAGAGTCAAATCAATCCTGTCTCCTACAAACTTCTTCTTCCCCCTTCTCTCCGTATTCCTAACTCCTTTCATGTTTCACTCCTCAAACCTCTCGTTCTTAACCGCTTCTCTCCCAAGGTTGTCGCTCCAGCTCCTGTCTCTGGCTCCTCTGATGTCTTCGCTGTTAAGGAAATTCTCGCGTCCAAAATGGTCAGAGGTAAAAAAAAAAAAATTCTCGTAGATTGGGAGAATTGTGGCCCCGAAGAGAGGTCTTAGGAGCCAGAGGATAATATCCTCGACAAGGAGCTCATTCGCAGGTTCTTTGGCTCCAAAAAGAGGGGGAGACCCAAGGGGGGGTACTGTTACGCCGAGCGCTCCGGGTCCCTGCTCCTCCCCGGAGCGCTCGCGGCGTTCACCTTCTTGCATCGCCCCGGTCAGACCCACTGACCGGGAGCGCTGCATCAGAGTTAACGGCGGGGATGCGACCCGCGTAGCGGGACGCGCCCGCTCGTGGCTCGCATCCCAGTCACCTCACCTGTCCTGTCCCCCGTCGGCTCAGTCCCGGCACGCGCAGCCCCGCTCCCTAGGGCGCGCGCGCGCCGGCTCTCTGCGATTTAAAGGGCCAGTGCGCCAATGATTGGCGCCTGGCTCAATCAGCGCTCACACCTGTGCCCTCGTTATAAAACCTCACTTCCTCTTCCCAGCATTGCCGGATCTTGTTGCCTCTGTGCCAGTGAAAGCGTTCCTGTGTGTGTCCCAAGCCAGTGTTCCAGACCCTCTGCCGTTGCCCCTGACTACGATCCTTGCTGCCTGCCCTGACCTTCTGCTACGTCCGACCTTGCTCTTGCCTAATCCCTTGTACCACACCTGTCTCAGCCGTCAGTTGGGGTTGAGTGGCTATCGGGTGGAACGACCTGGGGGTTACCTGCCGCTGCAAGTCCATCCCACTTTGCGGCGGGCTCTGGTGAAAACCAGTAACCCCTTAGACTTCGTTCCCCTGGTACGGCCCACGTCATTACCCCACTGACACAGAGGATCCACCACCAGTATCCTCACAGTATACCCATCTGGATCCTGACAATTTTTTACATTAGTTGTAGATATTTTTATATTTCTAAGTGCAATTACCCACTCCTCTTCTACAATCCCACCTATATCCAAACCTTGTCCTAATCTCTGCCTCACTACTTCCCACCCTTTCTCCACTAACAATTTGTATATTGAGCTCATTAACTTGCTCTGTTCACCCTGTGCATTCCTAATAAATTCTGTTATGTGATACTTCTCTACTTTTAATTTTGCTTTTCTCTCTTCTCTCTTCAGTGCATCTTTCATTTGTAAATAACCAAAATAATTCCTACTACTTAGATCAAATCTATCAGTTAACCATTTCCACTAGCGCAACTCACCATCAATACACATGTGATCCACCGTGACCATTCCCTTTTCCTCCCAATTCAAGTATTCAACTAATTTCCTTATTTCTGGGAAGCACTCATTATCCCATATAGGAGTACACCAGATGCTACTCACTATGCCCATTCTTTGTTTCATCTTCTCCCAAACCTGGGTCAGAAGGTTTCCTACTGTATTCCCTACTTTTATTACCTTTTTTAATCTCCCTTTTTCTAACCATTCCCATATTAAACTGCCTTCCACTCCTTCCTTGTTAAAAAATTTCACCAGGATCTGTTGTTTTTGTATCATTGAAGTTAACTGGGCCGCTATAAAATATATAAAAAAGTTGGGAATACTCAAACCCCCTTTCTCTAACGGTAAGTTCAGGTTCTGACTCTTGATCCTCACCCTTTTCCGGTTCCAAATTAGTTCATTTACTTTCCTGTCTAATTTTTTTTTTAAAACAGTTTTTTATCCACACGGGTGAAGCTCTCAGATAGTCTGTAATCATTGGAAGTATTACCATCTTCAACAGCCCTATTCTATCTGCCAAACTAAGTCTCATCTTACTCCAAACGTAAATTTTCTCTGGGTTCTAGATTAAGTCTTTCAAACTCAGAAGTCTGATTCGAGATCTTAACACCGAGATATTCTAAACTATCACTAGTTTTTAGGATTTTAACTGCACCAATCAGAACCTCTATTTCCTCTTCGAGAGGTAGTAAGCCGGACTTCTGCCAGTTAATTTTCATACCTGAAAACGATCCGTAACTTTCTACCAAATGAATAACTTCAGGAACTTTAATCTCTGGGTTTCTAATAAACAAGACAACATCATCGGCATATAGCAACATTCTCTCCCTCTCATCTCGGATCCCAAACCCTTGAAAACACCTCGTGCCCCTAATCATTGCTGCTAATGGCTCTATAAATACTGCAAATAATAATGGCGATAACCCTGACTTGACCCTCTTTCTAATCTTATAGTGTTAGAAAATTTCCATTTATATTAATTTTAGCCGTTGGTGCAGAATAAATCGTCCTTATCGCTTGTAAAAATAATGTACCCAAATTAAACTTATTTACCACCGCAAACAGGAATCCCCACTCCACCCTATCAAACGCTTTATTGGCGTCAAGCGACAGGATGGAGCGGGGATCCCCCCCCCCCGTGTCTGAATGTTAAGATACACCCTATGAATATCATATCCAAAGAAAAGGAGCAAAGTAGTAACAATATATATTCAGTCAGGTGTGTTAGTAACTAACAAGAGATCCTATATACACACTTGAACATACACTCCGTATGTTAATAATAAACTTTATTGAGAACATCATGTGCTAAAAACAAGTAAAAAGGACAGTATAGCCAGACAAAAACTGGAGTTAGTGAGGTAGGTAATGTATCATTAATTAGCATAAATGCAAAAACAGCATAACTATTCCTACCTAAAAAGCAGGGCCACCAGTATAACAGAAAAATAAGTTACACATAAAAGTCATGCAAGAATTGCACAGATATCAATACATAGATAAGGAGGTACTGGGGTTGTGTGGGTAGGTACACTGTCTATGTCTCCCAGCCTGTGTTCTGTGAGTGGGGAAGCTCTATATTTATGTTGCTCATTGCGCCCAAGACGTGCAGGTGTTGATTGTTATCCTGGAGCTTTATCTGGGCTCTTATTTGTACTTTGTTACTCCCCTTTCTTCCTGAACACTCACTGGAGGGCATTTGTTCAGTGACCTCCTTATCTATGTACAGTGATCCCTCAACATATGATGGTAATTGGTTCCAAGAGGACCATCATATGTTGAAACCATCATATGTTGAGTACATATGTCTATGGAAAACTGGTAATTGGTTCCGGAGCCCCCAGACCATCATATGTTGAGTACATATGTCTATGGAAAACTGGTAATTGGTTCCTGAGTTCATGAAATTTCAACCCACAGTAAGTAAAAATAACCACACAAAGTACAGATGGGGTGGGGGGCTTTGTGCCCAGGCCTGGGGTCGGGGGATTTGTGCCCAGGCCTGAGGTGCTTTGTGCCCAGGCCTGGGGTGGGGGAGATATGTGCCCAGGCCTGGGGTGGGGGGCTTTGTGCCCAGGTCTGGGGTGGGGGGCTTTGTGACCAGGCCTGGGGTGGGGGGGATTATTGCCCAGGCCTGGGGGGATTTGTGCCCAGGCCTGGGGTGGGGGAGATTTGTGCCCAGGCCTGAGGAGCTTTGTGCCCAGGCCTGGGGTGGGGGAGATTTGTGCCCAGGCCTGGGGTGGGGGGCTTTGTGCCCAGGTCTGGGGTGGGGGGCTTTGTGCCCAGGCCTGGGGTGGAGGGATTTGTGCCCAGGCCTGGGGTGGGGGGAGATTTGTGCCCAGGCCTGGGGTGCTTTGTGCACAGGCCTGGGGTGTTTTGTGCCCAGGCCTGGGGAGTTTTGGCCCAGGCCTGGGGTGGGGGACTTTGTGCCCAGGCTCGGGGGTCTTTTGCCCAGGCCTGGGGGTCCTTGCTGTTATGTCCTGGGGAGAGGGGGTTATCACTGCTGCTGCCATTGGGTGAGGAGTTAGGTTAACCCCTCACCCCATGGCAGTGGTAGCGTTAACCCCTCACCCCACGGCAGCATTAACGCCACGTGACTGAGCTACTAAGCCAGCCGTTGGCTGTCCGGGCATTCTGGGAGTTGTAGTTTTGCAACATCTGGAGGTCCGCAGGATGAAGACCACTGTTAGAGAAAGTTGTACCTGTCCCCACCGCTCCGGACCGTCACCGCTGCCCTCCCAGGGGCTCCCAATGCTGTCCCGCTGCTCTGGGTCCACTTCGCGATCCTCCGGCGTCTTCTGCATGTTCTCTGGTGTCCGGGTCTCGCTTTCTGGTGACGTTATTACGTGCGCAGGACGTAATAACGACGCCGGAGAAGATACAGAAGACGCCGGAGGATCGCGAAGTGGACCCGGAGCAGCGGGGATAGGTAAGTGAACCTGTCAGGGATGCTTAAACTGCTATCCGACAGCAGCTTAAGCATTTTGCGCTGTCGGATAGCAGTTAATGCGATGGCCCCGACATATCAAAGCATCGTATGTCGATGCTGACATCGACATGCGATGGCCATCGTATGTCGATTTGATCATATGTCGGGGCCATCGCATGTCGGGGGTTACTGTATTGATATCTGTGCAATTCTTGCATGACTTTTATGTGTAACTTATTTTTCTGTTATACTGGTGGCCCTACTTTTTAGGTAGGAATAGTTATGCTGTTTTTGCATTTATGCTAATTAATGATACATTACCTACCTCATTAACTCCAGTTTTTGTCTGGCTATACAGTCCTTTTTAATTGTTTTTATCAAATGATGTTCTCAATAAAGTTTATTATTAACATATGGAGTGTATGTTCAAGTGTGTATATAGGAACCCTATGAATATTGTCAAACATATTCCTCCCTGGCAGAAATCCTTTTGGCTCCTCTCCTATAAGCTCGGCCAAAACTTTTTTAAGTCTAATTGACCACATTTTTGCAAATATTTTATAATCCGTATTTAATTGTGAAATTGGGCAGTAATTTTCAATTTTATCTTTGCTGCCCCCTTTCTTGGGGACTAATATTATAACTGCTTCAGACATACAACCCCTTTCCACGGATTCATTAAAAGGGTTCTCCGGTGCTTACACATCTTTTCCCCTATCCAAAGGATAGGGGATAAGATGCTTGATCGCAGGAGTCCCGCCGCTGGGGACCTCTGGGATCATGTATGCGGCACCCTGTTTGTAATCAGCCCCCGGAGCGTGTTTGAGAACTCCATAAGTTTTACCAATACATCCTGTTTAAAGGGTGGGGGAATATATACAAACGACAGTATTACCTTATTCCATTCTGCATATAAAAAAACATATCTCCCTTTATCATCACACTGGGTTTTTATCACAAGCATATTAACTTTCCTATGTATTAATACAGTAACCCCTGAGGAATAGGGGGATCACATGACAGGAGGATGTAAGTTCCCGTCGGCTCCGTGAGCTCCAGCACTCTCTCCCTCCTACAGAATTCCGGGGATATGGCCTATGCCCGGGACAAGAATGGGCGGAAAGGAGGGCGTGGTTTGGCCGCTGACTCTAATGGCCGCTCTGTAGAGAAGCTCCGGTGCAGGCACTCTATCTTTAGCCTCAAAACACCTGCCAGCGACTAGCAAGCTACTGAAACCGGACGCCCGAACCGTCATGGCGACCCTGGGCAGGTATCTGAAACTGCCCTAAAGGAGATGCTGAAAATTCTGAGGGCCTCCATCAGCAAAGATTTTTCTTCATTGCTGACCCTAATCAACAGCTCAGTACTGAAACTGGATAAAAAAGTCCAACATGTGGAATCTAAAATGGCGTCCTTCGCTGCGGCCCACAACGGCTTAGTGGACGCGCATAATGCCTTAGACGACAAGGTCAATGCCCTTCACTCCAAGTCTATTGATGCAGAGGACAGGAGTAGACGAAATAACATTAAGTTTCGGGGAATACCTGAATCTATACCAAATTCACAATTGGCGAAATACGTAAAAGGACTGACTAGACACTTTCTCCCGGATCTGGAATCATTCGAATATAGCATTGACAGAGCACATAGGATTGCCGAGCCTAAGAATCTACCAGATGACCTCCCGAGAGATGTCCTGGCCCGTTATACCTTCTTCGGGACCAAAGATATGCTTCTTCAGGTATCCAGGAAGCATCAGACGTTACCTGCCCCATACGACGCAATTCAGTTATTTGTGGACTTGTTGGCTGCGACGCTGCAAGCCCGGAGAGCTTAACACCTTCAAACTGTGGAACTTCGCAGACTGGACATTGCTTATAGATGGGGCTTTCCGACCAAGCTTTTGGTGCTCCAGCATAACAAGATGCATGCATTCCTGTCAGTGGATGAAGGCCTTACCCAATTGGAGAAATGGGGCTTCCAGATAAGGGGGCGCTGCAACCCTTCACCGACACATTCCCCTGACTGAATTGTATGAAAGGCTCCTGGCTGTGATTCTTTGCCAGAATTGAGATTCGGGACTATCATCCTGATTGCTAATATATGAGTGCTGATGCAGACTGCTTCCAGATATATTTCTGTTTTTCTTTTACATACTTGGTTTTGCTCTACCATTTATTTTCCCTTCTATGTTTTGCTTTCTGGCTTTTCTACTATTGCCCACGTACCCCCAGGCAGTGCGACCCACTACAGGCTGCCTCTTGTGGATTTTTTCTTATTTTCTCCTACTTCTCTTCTACACCCTTTTTTTTTGCCAGCTACTTTGTCATCTTACCTATAATCTCTACGGTTTTGATTATTGATACTCATCTCTTTTTCTAATTTGCTCTCTTGTGTTGTTTTTGTTTTTCTTTTGTTTATAGGAACCTAGAGTTCTGAGTTGCGGCAGCACTGAGCAGGGCAAGCCACTAAAGCAGTCTTACTGCTCCCTCCGGCATCCTTGGTAACGTACGGAATCTCTCTCTCTTTTTCACAGTCTTCTCTTCTCCTTTTCTTTCTTTCTCCTGTCCCTTATATTGATCACAATGGGTATTCACGTCATGTCTATGAATGTTAATGGACTTAACAGTCTGTACAAGAGAAGTTTTCTGTGGCGGGAGGTGTTGAATAATTCAGCTGATGTGGTCTGTATACAGGAAACCCATATTTCCTCTAAGAAACCACCTAATGTACACAACAGAAAATGTCCTCTTATTGTGAGTTCTGCTTATGAATCTAAGAAACGGGGAGTCCTAGTGGCTTTCCGCGACACACTTGCTGTGCAGATTTCTACACAGATAGTTGATTCACATAGTAAGTACAAAATCCTTGTGTGTCTTATAGACAATGTTGCCTACACATTGGTGAATATGTATGCGCCAAATAGGGGTCAGAGACGCTTTCTGGGGTCGCTATTCAAAAAGATAGCTTCTGTACACAGAGGTGCGTTGGTCATATGCAGAGATTTTAATACGGTGGTTTCACCGTCCCTAGATCAATCCGCACCACTAGCTCGCAGACCTTTCTATCTAGACGGGGTTCTTGCTGATAATGATTTATTTGACATTTGGCACTTGCAGCATGCCTCGGAGTGCGACTTCTCCTATTTATCCCCAAGGTATCATACCTACTCTAGGATAGATCTCATCTTGGTGGACAGGGGTCTTATTGAGAAAGTCTCTCACTCCTCGGTAGGATTTCGGACGTGGTCTGACCACGCTCCGACTTTCATCACCCTGATAGATGAGGTACAGAAACATAGTGACTTTGTTTGGAGGGCCAACACTCATTTGATAGCTCACTCTGTCCATTCTGAACAACTGAATACTACACTGTCTGAATATTTTGAACTGAACGTTACCCCTGATGTTGCACCTACCACAGTATGGCTCGCACATAAAGCTGTGATCCGAGGCTCCTTTATTCAGTTGGGTGCTTACCTTAAAAAGCAAAGGAACCTTGAAATCACGGAGTGTATGAATAATATAGCAACCCTAGAGGCGGTACAGAAAACACAATTTTCAGCTGATACTGCGAGTAGATTGCAACAGGAGCGTTACCGTTTGAGACGTTTGTTACTCTATGCTTATGAGAGGACACTTAAAAGGTCAAAGGTCAAGTACTACACGCAAGACAATAAAATGGGATCTTTCCTAGCTTGAAACTTAAACCGACTCATTACAAACAAAGGATCCCCATGCTAAAACACCCATACATACACAAAGTGCAACAATCGCCTAGGGACATTGCGAATGCATTCAGGGACTAATACACTAACCTCTACAATTTGAACACAGACCAGACTTGTCCTCAACCTGACCAAGCTCGTATAGATGTATTTCTTTCCTCCTTGAATCTACCTAGACTTCCTCCTGCTTCACTATCCTCTCTCAACGACCCCATATCCCCCCAGGAGATAATCGTCGCTGTCAAAGCTATGCCCACAGGTAAAACTCCCGGACCCAACGGACTACCCAACGAATACTACAAGCGTTTTCTCCCTACTTTACTCCCCCATGTTCTCTCTGTGTTCCATTCAGCTATGTCGACCGGTTCACTCCCCCCAGACATGCTAGACGCCCTTATTAATACTATACCGAAACCAGGCAAGTCTGCTGATGTTACATCCAACTATAGACCTATCTCTCTTTTGAATGGAGACGCGAAACTTTACGCCAAAATCATAGCGACGAGACTACGACCACTACTACCTGGACTGCTTAGTAGAGACCAAGTGGGATTTACTTTAAGACGACAAGCCTCTGACAACACCTGTAGAATCATAAACCTACTGCAACATTGTGACACTGGTTCCCTCCCTGCCGTGTTTGTCACACTGGACGCTGAGAAAGCATTCGACAGGGTGAACTGGCAATATGCATTCTCGGCCTTGAGAGCATTTGGGTTTAGCAGCCCTATATTCACAGCAATCCAAGCATTGTATTCCAATCCCATGGCTAGAGTGTTTACAAATGGAGCCCTATCAAGCCAGTTCTCCCTGTCGAATGGCACACGGCAGGGTTGTCCCCTTTCGGCCCTCATTTTTTTACTAACTATAGAACCCCTAGCCCAGGCGATACGCAATGATCAGCGTATCTCAGGGATTAAAATTGGCAATACTGACCACAAAATAGCCCTCTTTGCTGACGACGTTATACTGACCCTGACTCATCCTAGACGTTCCCTGACTGCTCTATTTGACACCATAGACTTTTTCAGTACACTGTCCTACTACAAATTGAATGTGACCAAATCTCAGATATTACCAGTATGTATGTCACCTGTTGATATAGCTGATCCTACCCCTGACTTCCCTCTAGATTGGCAGCGTTGATCGATCCCCTATTTGGGTATCAACCTCACCTATCCCTCTACCCTACTATTCCAGAACAACTTCCAGCCACTACTATCTTCCTTTGCTGCTTCTATCTCGACTTATAACAAACATATTTTATCCTGGATGGGCAGACTATCAGCCTTTAAGATGCTTCTTCTCCCGAAATTCTTATACCTTTTCTGAAATATCCCTATAGCTATCCCTAAGTCTTATTTCCACTCTTTGAACCGACTCCTTGACGACTTTATATGGCACTACAAACACCCTAGAGTTCCCAGAGCCATTATGTCTCACAAGAAGGGTTATGGAGGCCTTGGTAGGCCCCATATAGAAGACTACTATATAGCATGTATCCTGGACCAGGCTAGACACTGGTGGGAGGGAGCGAGTGACAAGAAATGGGTGGAATTGGAGCAACATTTTAGCCTGCACTGTTGCCTCAAAGCAAGACTCTTACTTTCTGACTCCACGACTAGATCACGACGATCTCATCTATCCTCCATAGATACTACAGACAAGATTTGGAGAACCTGCATTAGCAGTTCCTCACAGTCACTTCCCTGCCCTGTAGCATCCATTCCCCTGGATGTATTGCATGTCCTCATTTCAAACATCGACTTACACTCATGGACGGACGTGGGTATACATACTATTAAGGACATTCTAGATGAACATGACACGGTTCACTTTCCCTCCCTTAGGCAGAAATTCCATCTAGCAAACAGGGAATTTTTCAAAAGTCTACAGATTAGGAGTTATCTACAATCAGGTGCACTGGACAGACTTAAAATTACGAAGGCAGTGCTCAGGTTTTTGAACTACTCTGAGAGTTACACCAGAGGGATCTCCTTCTTTTATGATTTTCTACATGACAAGTCGGAGATGACCTCTTTCGCATTCATGGAGAGGTAGGAGAGAGATTTGGGAGTTGGTATCTCTATGGAACAGTGGCAAGCAGCCTTCTGGCACATATCTAAATTGTTTAAAAGTACCAATCATCAGGAATCGGTTCTAAAGACGGTGTATAGATGGTATTTTACTCCTAGTAGGCTACACAAAATGAATGCTAATTGTACTCCATCCTGTTGGAGAAACTGCGGAGATGCTGGAACGCTGCTCCACTTGTTGTGGGAATGTCATGAAATCCAGTCGCTTTGGAGAGTAGTGTCCATGGTGATTGATAAACTCCTGGGGATGCATGTCTCCTTAAAGCCCTTGACCACTCTCCTGTTAGTTGACCTGAATGATTACCCGGCTTATGCTAGAACAGTTGTCGCCCACATGTTCATGTCAACTAAATTACTACTAACTAGACAATGGAAGTCTTCATCAGTACCATCGAATGATTCTGAAATTAAGTTTCTCAAACAATGGGATATTTGGATTCATAGTCCACATTTTACCTCGTAAACTCACCTTGATCTCTTTCTCTTCATTTTTTTTTCATTCTCTCTCTACTACTTCCCCTCTTTCCTTTTCTTTATCTCTTTCCGTACGTTACAGCCGGTTATTATCAGCTCCTCAGACTGACTTCTAAAGTCATAATGGTTCCTATTGTTGCCAATGTTTTTTTTATTTATTTATTTATTTAGTTTTTGCTTTTATAGTTTGTAGGTCACCATCTATATAAAAAAAAATCCTGAAATCTTGTAATTTCTACAGTGGGAACTAAGCCTGCAACTAATACTTCATGCACTGTAGAGATCACTTCTTAGCAGTTATCTATGCTCACAGGCACTGGGGTGAGGATAGTATTTTTGTTTTTGTGAATTGTTTTTGCTGACTTGTATTGCTTTATTGTTGAATAATGGAGAAAAACTTGATTTACACTCATCATTTTAGGCATTTTTTAAGCATTTTTAGATTTAAGGTAGGGTCTCATGTGCTGTATTATGCTGCATATTTGCTGCTGCGTAATTTCCTACCTATTGAAGTCAATGGGTAGCAAAATGCGCAGCTGATTTTGTTATCCATTGGCTTCAATGGGTAGGAAAATACACAGCAAAGTAAGGCACGTGTGACTCTAATCCTCATGGCTTTTTGTTTGTTAAGAATACTGCAACTACATTACTTTAAAGCCTTTATACAATTATTGAAATGCCTATAGACACAGCATTTGTAAATGTGGCATGTAAGAAAAGATAAAACACCACCAAAAATGCTCATAATTTATGACCTGTATGGTGGAGGGACAAAGGAGAAGTTCATTTTTAGATGTGGACTTAGTGTTTAGCTTTTACTTTTTTTTTTTTTTTAAATGTAAGCAGTGCTAGAAATATTTTTTTATATTGAAGACAAAATCTTGCTTTAAGTTACTTTCCCGCTAGCATAGTACGGCCATATTTTTGAATCTGTATTAAGACTGCGAGCCAACCTGACCATGAGTCATCAGAAACGCTGTTAGGCCAGGACTTGCAGTGGTAATTTGTATACACTCATTTTATGCCCATGTGAACCCAGCCCTAGAGGGTTTCTGTCTCCTGGGCATTGCAGCCTCATATGTTTTTTGCATGTTTTATTATTGCATCTACAGATTCTGCATCTATATACAATTTTAAGGATGAGCGAATCGAATCTGACTAATTAGAATTCGCTATCAATTTCAGGAAAGATTTGTTTTGCAATGAATACGAATATCGCCGCAATTTGATCGCACAAATTGCTTCATTAAATTTCATTTAGTGCGGTCCAGGCTCCAGGGCATCTAAGATGGCGGCTCAACATGTCAGGACCAGGAGCAAGGAACTCGGCAAAGATTGGTAGGTGAGATGACCCTGAATCGCATGCAGCCGCCAGTCACCCGTGTGATGTCACAGCCTATATAATCGGCAGCCATCTTGCGGCCATTCACATCAGCATTCTATTATAGAGAGAGAAGGACGGAGAGCATTGTGTGTTGCACAGAAAAGCATTTTTGCAGCAGCGATTCACCTCAAGCCCAAATCCAGCCTAAAAGCACTGATAGGGAAGGGAGAGGGATTGAGAGAGCAATTTTGGATGTAGTACACAGCGACTGTGTGCTGCAGTACTGGTGTATGCAACAACTGAAAAGCTAATAGTAGCCAGCCAGTTAGGGTGAGCAGAGCACTAAAAGCCATAATAACTTGCTATTAGTGACTAATAAAGGTTGCGTTGAGGAGCATATTATCGTCTATTAAGTGTAACCTGTTAGTACACAGGTGGTGTACAATTTTCTTCCTGTTAAAGTCTTAAGGGCCTAGTTGCTGTGAAAGGCCAGCCAAAAGTACACACATGCAAGTGTTGTAAACAAATTCTGTTTTAAGTGTAGTGGAGCATATTGTACTCCCCTCATAAGAGCATACTACGTACGTAAATCTACATGGTGTACAATTTTGTTCTTGGTAAAGTCTTAAGGGCCTAGTTACTCTTAAAGGCCAGCCAAAAGTACACACCTGCTGGTGTTGTAGATAAATACTGTTTTAAGTGTTGTGGAGCGTATTGTACTCCCCTCATAAGTGCATACCACGTATGTACATTTACGTGGTGTACCATTTTGTTCCTGTTAAAGTCTTAAGGGCCTAGTTACTGTGAAAGGCCAGCCAAAAGTACACACCTGCTGGTGTTGTAGACACATACTGCTATAAGTGTAGTGGAACATATTGTACTCCCCTCATAAGAACATACCACATATGTACTCTCCTCCCCTCATATACGCACTAAGTATGTCAGGCAGTGAAGTGCCAGGACGTGCACAGAGAAGTGGCAGAGGCCTAAATTTATCAGGTGCAGGCAGAGGTCTCAGCAGACATGGGGCGAGTGGCAGCAGGAGTCGCAGCGAGAGGCCTGAGCTCCCATTATCAGCTAGCGGTCATGTCTTGACCAGCAACCCATCTGCCTTCATTGACTGGTTAACTCGGTCATCCACTTCATTACAAGTGACATCTGACATCAGAAGTATCCTATGCTGTGGGTTCAGCTCCACTTTTTAGTCAGGACGATCTACTAGAGGAAGTCAGCAGCTACTGCCCAACCAAGAAGTGGAGGAGACATCCCCTGCTTCCTTTACTAAGCGTGCAAGTAGTGATGAGGAGAGTGGCATGGTAGGTGGTGTTGGGAGCGTTCAGGCTCCTGAAGCACGCACTGTTGAGGAACCTGAGGAAGACATCAGTGACATGCAGACACAACTCGATGATGATGAAGCCGATCGCACTTGGGAGCTGGGTGCAGAAAAAATGTCATCATCATTAGAAGAGGGTGGCAGGTTACCCGTGAGGCAGCAGTTGAGCCAACAAGGTGGTAGCATGGTTGGGAGTCAGCATGGTGGGAGCAGTGGGAAGGTTGTAGCCCAACGTGCCCAGGGTAGACCACCTGCTTCCTGGCAGGCTGCCTGCCTGGGAGGTAGTGGAACAGGGGTCCCTGGAGTCGGCGGCAGTAGCGGTCAGTCAGTGCGGACTGTTGGGGGGGAAATCAGCTACTCTGTGATGTGGCAGTTTTTCATCAAGTATCCGGAGGATGTTAACTTGGCCACATGCAATTTAAAAAAATAAATCTTTAATCTTTTCAATTGTGAGGCCCTATGGTCTCGTTAGGCTGATGCCACATTCAGGCTGTGTCATTCTGTCACCATTTGGTCTCCTCTTGCTGCTGCCACCTCCAAGCTTGGTCATTCTGCCACATTTTGGTCTCCTCATGCTGGTGCCACCTCCAGGCTGTGCCATTGTGCCGCCATATGGTCTCCTCATGCTGCTGGCACATTACATAAAAATGTTTATGTTTACCTATTTAAAATCTTCAATTTCAATTTTAAAATATATCTTTAATCTTTTCAATTGTGAGGCCTTATGGTCTTGTCAGGCTGGTGCCACCTCCACGCTGTGTCATTGTGCCGCCATGTGGTCTCCTCATGCTTCTTGATCATTCTGCCCTATATGGTCTCCTCTTGCTGCTGCCAACTCCAGGCTGTGTCATTCTGCCTGATTATGGTCTCCTCATGCTGCTACCACCTACAGGCTGTGTCACTGTGCCGCCATGTGGTCTCCTCATGCTGCTGGCACATTAAATAAAACTTTTTTAGGTTCATTTATTTGAAATCTTTAATTTAAATGTAAAAAAAATATCTTTAATCTTTTCAATTGTGAGGCCATATGGTCTCGTCAGGCTGTTGCCACCTCCAGGCTGGGTCATTCAGTCACTATATGGTCTCCTCATGCTGTCGCCAACTCCAGGCTGTGTCATTCTGCCACTATATGGTCTCCTCTTGGAGCCGCCAACTCCAGGCTGTGTCATTCTGACAGATTATGGTCTCCTCATGCTGCTGCCACCTCCAGGCTGTGTCTCTGTGCCGCCATGTGGTCTCCTCATGCTGCTGGCGCATTAAATAAAACTTTTTAGCTTCATTTATTTGAAATCTTCAATTTAAATGTTAAAAAATATCTTCAATCTTTTTAATGGCCCTATGGTCTCGTCAGGCTGTTGCCACCTCCAGGCTGGGTCATTTAGCCACTATATGGTCACCTCATGCTCCTGCCACTCCACGCTATGTCATTCAGCCACTATATGGTCTCCTCATGCTGCCGCCACCTCTACATTGTGTCATTCAGTCACTATATGGTCTCCTCATACCCCTATTGAGGCTCTCTGTAGGCCAGAAATAGCCGTTTTTAATAGCGATTTGCCGAGAATAAAATCGGACCGAACCAAATTCTTTTGGAAAATTCAGTGAATAAGCCAAATCAAATTTTTCTAAAATTCGCTCATCTCTATACAATTTATCTGGAAATACTTTCCTTGCTCTTTTTGCTTTAATAGATGAAGTTGATAAAAAAATAAAAGTTGACATGTGAACAACACCTCCTTATAGCCAGCTCTCTACCATGTTTCTCCATCATAAAGTCTATATGAAAGGCATTTCAATTTTATAGAAAACAGGTGCTGAGGTAGACAGGTTATGCAGGTTATGTGAGCAAATTGTTCTCATTGTAGCTACTTCAAAGTTTCCCCTTAAAATAAAAACAATGTATGGAAAAGCTTAAAAAGATTTAGTATTTGGTATTGTGGGATTTTGTGGGTTGAAATATGAGCAGCCACAATTTACAACACAACTAAGGAGAAACTCCTTCGTTTACTCATAGTCAGAGTATTAAAAGTTGTATTGACTGATTTTTCTTACCGCAGTGCACATTTTATTATTCTAGAAATACACTCTGGTGTCCATACTTTATAGTGCTGGAGCTAACTTTATTATGCATATGGAGGGGATGGGGTTAGCTAGGGACTGTAATTCTCATCTATTTTCTATATGCAGCACTAAATAGGGCCTAACTTAACCCCTTAAGGACCAGGGGGAGTTTCCGTTTTTGCATTTTCGTTTTTTGCTCCTTGCCTTTAAAAAATCATAACTCTTTAAATTTTGCACCTAAAAATCTATATGATGGCTTATTTTTTGCGCCACCAATTCTACTCTGTAATGACGTCAGTCATTTTGCCTAAAAATCTACAGTGAAACGGAATAAAAAATCATTGTGAGACAAAATTGAAAAAAAAACCCCGCAGTTTTGTAACTTTTGGGGGCTTCTGTTTCTGCGTAGTACATTTTTCGGTAAAAATGCCACCTGATATTTATTCTGTAGGTCCATATGATTAAAATGATACCCTACTTATATAGGTTGGATTTTGTCATACTTCTGGAAAAAATCATAACTTCATGCAGGAAAATTAATAAGTTTAAAATTGTCATTTCTGACCCCTATAACTTTTTTATTTTTCGGCGTATGGGGCAGTATGTGTCACGATGCCGGCTGGCAGGTAGTGGATCCTCTGTGCCAGAGAGGGATTGGCGTGGACCGTGCTAGTGGACCGGTTCTAAGCCACTACTGGTTTTCACCAGAGCCCGCCGCAAAGCGGGATGGTCTTGCTGCGGCGGTAGTGACCAGGTCGTATCCACTAGCAACGGCTCACCTCTCTGGCTGCTGAAGATAGGCGCGGTACAAGGGAGTAGGCAAAAGCAAGGTCGGACGTAGCAGAAGGTCGGGGCAGGCAGCAAGGATCGTAGTCAGGGGCAACGGCAGAAGGTCTGGAAACACAGGCAAGGAACACACAAGGAACGCTTTCACTGGCACTAAGGCAACAAGATCCGGCAAGGGAGTGCAGGGGAAGTGAGGTGATATAGGGAAGTGCACAGGTGAACACACTAATTGGAACCACTGCGCCAATCAGCGGCGCAGTGGCCCTTTAAATCGCAGAGACCCGGCGCGCGCGCGCCCTAGGGAGCGGGGCCGCGCGCGCCGGGACAGAACAGACGGAGAGCGGGTCAGGTAGGGGAGCCGGGGTGCGCATCGCGAGCGGGCGCTACCCGCATCGCGAATCGCATCCCGGCTGGCAGCGGAATCGCAGCGCCCCGGGTCAGAGGACGTGACCGGAGCGCTGCCGCGGGGAGAGAGAAGCGAGCGCTCCGGGGAGGAGCGGGGACCCGGAGCGCTCGGCGTAACAGTATGAAGGCAAATTTTTTGCACCGTGATCTGAAGTTTTTAACGGTACCATTTTTGCATTGATAGGACTTATTGATCGCTTTTTATTCATTTTTTCCTGATGTAAAAAGTGACTAAAAATGCACTATTTTGGACTTTGGAATTTTTTTGCGCGCACGCCATTGACCGTGCGGTTTAATTAACGATATATTTTTATAATTCGGACATTTCCGCACGCGGTGATATCATATATGTTTATTTTTATTTACACTGTGTTTTTTTATGGGGGGTGATTCAAAGGGGGGTGATTCAAACTTTTAATAGGGAAGGGGTTAAATGATCTTTATTCACTTTTTTTCCCACTTTTTTTTGCAGTGTTATAGGTCACATAGGGACCTATAACACTGCACACACTGATCTTTCACATTGATCACTGGTTTCTCATAAGAAACCAGTGATCGATGATTCTGCCGCTTGACTGCTCATGCCTGGATCTCAGGCACTGAGCAGTCATTCGGCGATCGGACAGCGAGGAGGCCGGTAGGGACCCTCCTGCTGTCCTGTAAGCTTTTCGGGATGCCGCGATTTCGCCGCGGCTATCCCGAACAGCCCACTGAGCTAACCGGCACACTTTCACTTTCACTTTAGACGTGGAGTTCAACTTTGAACGCTGCATCTAAAGGGTTAATAGCGTGCGATCGATGCCGCGCGCTATTAGCCACGGGTCCCGGCCGTTGTTAGATTGGGAGCGGACACATGACGTTCCAGTACGTCATGTGTCCTTAACCCCTTAACGACGCAGGACATATATTTACGTCCTGCGCCGGCTCCCGCGATATGATGCGGGATCGCGCCGCGATCCCGCATCATATCACGTGGGTCCCGGCGCTAATCAACGGCCGGGACCCGCGGCTAATGCCACACATCATCGATCGCGGCGATGTGCTGTATTAACCCTTTAGAAGCGGCGGTCAAAGCATTATCGGCGCTTGACTGCTCCGTGCCTGAGATCCAGGCAGGAGCAGTCAAGCGCCGATAATGCTGATCACAGGCGTGTTAATACACGCCTGTGATCAGGATGAGAGATCAGTGTGTGCAGTGTTATAGGTCCCTATGGGACCTATAAAACTGCAAAAAAAAAGTGAAAAAAAAGGGTTAATAAAGGTCATTTAACCCCTTCCCTAATAAAAGTTTGAATCACCCCCCTTTTCCCATAAAAAAAATAAAACAGTGTAAAAAAAAATAAAAATAAACATATGTGGTATCGCCGCGTGCGTAAATGTCCGAACTATAAAAATATATAATTAATTAATCCGTACGGTCAATGGGGTACGCGCAAAAAAATTCCAAAGTCCAAAAAAGCGTATTTTGGTAACTTTTTATAACATTAAAAAATGAATAAAAAGTGATCAAAAAGTCAGATCAAAACAAAAATCATACCAATAAAAATTTCAGATCACGGCGCAAAAAATGAGTACTCATACCGCCCCGTACGTGGAAAAATAAAAAAGTTATAGGGGTCAGAAGATGACATTTTTAAACATATAAATTTTCCTGCATGTAGTTATGATTTTTTACAGAAGTGCGACAAAATCAAACCTATATAAGTAGGGTATCATTTTAACCGTATGGACCTACAGAATAATGATAACGTGTAATTTTTACCGAAATATGCACTGCGTAGAAACGGAAGCCCCCAAAAGTTACAAAATGGCGTTTTTTTTTTCGATTTTGTCGCACAATGATTTTTTTTCCGTTTCGCCGTGCATTTTTGGGTAAAATGACTAATGTCACTGCAAAGTAGAATTGGCGACGCAAAAAATAAGCCATAATATGGATTTTTAGGTGGAAAATTTAAAGGGTTATGATTTTTAAAAGGTAAGGAGGAAAAAACGAAAGTGCAAAAACGGAAAAACCCTGAGTCCTTAAGGGGTTAAGGGGTTAAAGGGGCTATACAAAGGAACCAAAAATTGAGTTCTTTAAAAAATGTGTTCACCTTTCATGCTTTGTGGGAATTTGTTAGGTCTGCACCAGGTACCAGCCATAAGTCCCAAATATTGTGCAAAATTTTTACATTTTTGGCTGGTCTGCCAAAACAGCAATATGTAGCAGCCACTGGGTGTAAGTAGAACGTACCTTGATTTCTTTTTGATACCAGGGCACTGTTTATCCATACCACAGTCCAAAGGTGGCTTCCTGGGCCAGACATGATGAGTCAATAAACAAACTGAAGTAAGGTTACGGTTAACTGCTTCTACTGAGCTTGTGAAGTTGGTAAAACACAAACAGCTGGCCTTATTGTGAGAGTGCAGCATAACCCTTGTGAGCTGTGTTGCCATTCTGAGACTTGTGGTGCTTCTCACCGGACAGAATTGTAGAATTTGTGGTTCGGTAGCTAGGGTCCTTCCAAGGCACTGTAACAGATTCTGCAGGTACATATAGTTCACTCGCGAGTGACACTTGTAAAATAACCAGGGATAAAACTGAAGTAGGCCTCAGCTTAGGAAACAAAACACAGCACACACCTGAGCTTAGCTGTGCTCAGGAGTTTTGATGGTACTTTACTGAACAATGTCCAGAACTAGACTTACTAACTCCTCCCCTGTACCTCACTATACAAAGGGAGGTTTTGGGGTCTCATCGGCTTACAAGGTCGTCTGGGGGTTGCTGCTCACAATTTTTAAAGGCACAGTGATATATGAAACTTGACATAATCAAATAAATGTATATATTATTTTATATTACACTATATACATAATTTACAGTGTAAAGGAACTTCAGTGGGTCCAACACTATATTCTGCCAGGCTGTCCTAGTCAGTCCTCAACCATGGGGCAGCACTTTTGCTGGGACACCATAAATATTTTGAGAACCAAGTGTGGGTCTTTGTCAGGCCTTGTTGGGTTTGAATATTGGTCTTGCAAACCACTGGCCTCACACAGAGCATCTGCACTACCTTTGTATAGATGTTAACATGACCCAAGTCCTCCACATTGATATGAGTCATTTGTCATACCCATTATTTTATACTCCAGTTTCACATGTGGCTACTTTGTAATCATAAGGTCCCTTTTACTTAATACTGCTGGTAGTAAATGCAATAGATCCAGGGGTAAAGTCCTGGGAAAAGTAAAATATGGGAACTCACCCAAGAATTCCACTCAACGGACTGGTCCTGCAGGACTTACAATCTGTTCCTGACCAACAGGAAATGTTTATGTACTTTGCTCCTTATATAGAGATGATTAGAAAGTATTGTTTACAAGAAAGTGACAGGCCACAGTAATAGCAATAATCATTTGCCTCATAGGGCATAATCTGCAGCCACATGAGGCTAACAGAGAATATTTAAAATTAGTGTGGTGAGGGTGTGATGGGGGAAGATGTTATCACCCTAGGGGCAGATGTCATTAACTCCTTGTATTCGTGACGCCAGGAGTGGTTAACCTCTGCACCACCCGAGGTATGGCCTCTGGATCCTGGGCTAGGCGCGGGGCAAATAATGACTCCGATACCAAGTTACAGAACAACGGCTGTATACTGAGGCAGACAGATGGAATAGTCTTTACATCTCAGTTAGGCCCAAGGAGGTGACCAGTGACTTCAGAGACTTGCAGGCTTGTTGGGACTTGTAATGGACTTGGACAGAATGCTGCAGACCCACGCTGAATTTAGACAGACTTGACTGACTTGACTAGGACTGACTAGACTTCACCCCTTGTGTAGCTTAACAGGCTTTGACGTTCACCTGTGGGGCACTTGGTGATGGAAGCGTGGCTGCATGACTAGGTCTTGGGTCTCCTCAGGACACCAGACACTCTCAAGTCTTGACTGTTCCTCAGCATGCATAGAACTGACTAACTAGCTCCTCCCTGGGTTTATAAGGGAGCAAATTGGAGGGGTCCTATAGGTCACCTGGTCACTGGCACCTTGGTAACAACATTTAAAGGCATATGAACATTATAAAAGACAATCTCATACATAACATAAGGCACTTATTAACCACTTAAGATACATACAATGAGGGTGGACTCAGGGGACACTGAGATAGAATGCGCCACACAGGACAGAAAGGGTACATGAGTGCAACTCCTGTACTGGGCCACCACAAACTCCCCATACTAACAACATCCATCCTCGGCACCCAGTCCTGGAGGGCGGATGAGATGAAGTGGCCACTGGAAGCCACAAAATAACAACAAAGACAGTTTCTGTGACATTGCACCAATGTCCTTCACAGTCCTGATAAACTGGGGAAGAGTCCATGTGGCATTTTAAACAACGTCCATACATGCTCAGTCTTTAGGGTGTTTAAGCAGGATAAATTGAAAAAAAATATTGTTGAGATAGTTTGGTCTTGCAACTGCTTTGTGGTCAATAATTGGTTTGGATAGGGCTGCCTGAGGCTCTCTACCCTGATGCCTGTGCTAATGGGGCCCATCGGCTTAAGCTACTTCTCCCCATAACATTGGACTAGCAGTTATACATTTCTTTTTGACAGCACAGAATAATATTATATATGTACACAGTAGCTCTGCCACAGTAGCTCTGCCACAGTAGCTCTTTACTTGCTACTTACGACTTTCAGGAGATCTCTCTGGCCACAAGAGAACCCTGTGCACGGTGAACAGGAAACAATAGACATTAGACATTTGATGACTATTATGGGCTGAATATATTGTCTATTTAGGTACAGTCCTGACATTTAGATACTCAAAATATACTATGTGCATTACTCTGACTATTTATACTGACTTTCTGTACAAGAAATTATGCATAAACTAGGTACTCTATTATGACTAGACAATAGTGTGTTGTTGACTACTGATCTCTATATACATAGGCACTTTGTTCTCTGTACCTAATATGCATGGCAATGAGGTGATTAAGTACGCTTTTCCTGACAGGGCCAGGACACCTCCTGTACAAGTGCCATAGCTAGCAGAAACATTTGACACTACAGACATTTTATGCAAACATTCTATATACACTTTATTACAAGATGTCCCACACAATAATATATATATATATATATGTATATATATATATTTTTTTTAACAGCACCTCTGGTGGCATATATGTGTGCAAGACAATAAACAATATATTACTCTCTTTTCAAAGTATAGTACCGCTCCGCAGTTCTGGTACAGAAGAGTCTGTAGTAAAGGATCATGGCTGTAAGCCGGGCACATAAACTTACGCAAAATGGTTACGAAGAGTTCTTGGTTAGTCCACCAGGCACTTTTCTTGAACCTTACAATAAACCTGAAAAACAACAGTGGTACTTCCATACAACAATGTCAGTCTCACGACTAAGTAGTAGAAAAAAAAACAGAGTTATCACATATCAGCGTTAGCCTGAAAACTTTCCATCCCAGCCTCGGCTGCCAGACTGCTTCCTGGGCTTGGACATGTAGCTGGGACCACTGGACTGTGACCCCTCTAAAGGACTAACACGAGTGTTCCAATTCATGGTGACTACCATTTGTACAGCAGCAGCTTGCACCACTGGGGGACAATGTGTCAGTGCCTGTTGAGCCAGCCAAACCTCCACCTCAGCAGGAGTAGGTCGAGGCACTTTAGTTGGTGCCCATTGAGCAGGCCAAACCTCCTCAATGCCAGGAGTAGGCCTGGGCACCTCTGCAGATGATTTTGATTAAAATTTCGGTGCCACGGCATACGCTTTGGGCAGATATTCTTCTTCCCCTTGTCGGGTACCTTTGGCTTTAGAGGGCAGCAATCCAAAGGGGTCCGCATTCCAATCTTCTGATGGGAAGTAGACAAAAGGGAGTTGCATTGGATTCTTTGGATGGGTCACTGCTGCCGCCCACTCTCCTTTCACACTGCTAACCAGAGTATATTCCACCATCTCCCCAATCTCTAGAGAATGTAGCGGTGGTGGGAGATAGTCTCTTTTGACTGCCCGTCGTTTTACAAGAATGGTTCCACCATGGCGGCAGTCCATTAAGGTGCCATACCCCTGCACTTTATTGAATTTAATGACAGCGGCTCTCTGCCTCTCTAGGGGTGGCTCTCCCTCTCTGGAGTGCTCTAACATCCAGATATACAGGGCCTTAAGGCTTTTTGTGTCCTTTTGTTGTGCTTGGCGCACTTCATACGGTATTTGCTTAGGGCTGTAGTCTTTCCTCCTCTGTGCCCTCATCCTTTCCACTATGGCAGCCAACGGGGCCTCTTGCTTAGCCCTCTCGGACTGGGCTGTTGGAACTGGGGGATGGGTCTTCACTGGCAGGAATAGGAGATACTGCCTAATATACTGGATGAGTTGTGGCTCATTGTCAAATAGCCATCTGGGCAGTGGTGGGGACCAGGGGTGTCCTGTGGTCTTCTGGGCAGGCCTGGGCTGTAGACTCTGGGTTAGGAGTGGATGGAGGGACAGAAAAAGCGGCCTCAGTCGGGGTACAGACATCCGACTCCTCGGTGTAGACCTCCGCCCAGGATCCCCAGTCCCGGTGGTGTGGGGACAACCTCACCGGCGACGCTCCTCGGGACTATGTGGGCCCCCTGGAGTCACTGGGCACTCCATATCGTCATTTGGCAGCGTGACTTTGAGGCAGGCGTCTTCACCCCCGATTATTATCCTCTGCAGGTGATCCACTAACTCTTGAAAAACTTGAGTCGCGGCCACTGCAGCTTTTCGAGCACTGGGCGCCATCTTAGGACTTCTCGGATCTTGTGCTCTGCTGTGCTTTTGCCATGTTGCTCTCTCCACTGACTGAAGAGGTCCAACGCCGCTGTTTCCTTTATAGTGGATTTTGGTAAAATGGCCGCCGGCCAGAAGTACGTCAGCGGTGCATCACTGACTTCCGTTCCCCCAGCAACAAGGGACAGATTTTTCTGGTTCCACCTAGGACTCAGAAGGGCAACATGACTTCCATGCCCATGGGCGAGATGCTGACCAGTGTGGGACTTTTTCGTGCACTTTTCCTGCACATCTTCAACTCTTTCAGGTGCAGTCAGCTCTTTGTTACGCAGTATAACTTCAGCCCGTATTTTTCTACTGGCACAATTTTTCTCGCAACAGACAAGTTTCACTAAGAAAGTCCCTTACACTTTCTGGCACAATTTCTTTTCACATAAGCATGCAAATTTTCTGCAAAACTGGACACAGTTCAGACTGGGGGAGGGGTACTTTTCACATAAGGCACACACCTGTATCCTGTTGATGACGCCAAAAGTTGTGGTGAGGGCGTGATGTTATTACCCTAGGGGAAGATGTCATTAACCCCTTGTATTCATGATGGCAGGGCTTGGTTAACCTCTGCACCACCCGAGGTAAATAATGACTCTGATGCCAAGTTACGGAACAACAGCAACTTTACTGAGGCAGACAGATGGATTAGTGTTTACAGCTCAGTTAGGCCCAAGGAGGTGACCAGTGACTTCAGAGACTTGCAGGCTCGCTGGAACTTGTAATGGACTTGGACAGAATGCTGCAGACCCACGCTGAATTTAGACAGACTTGACTGACTTGACTAGGACTGACTAGACTTCACCCCTTGTGTATCTTACCAGGCTTTGACATTCACCTGTGGGGCACTTGGTGATGGAAGCGTGGCTGCATGACTAGGCCTTGGGTCTCCTCAAGACACCAGACACTCTCAAGTCTTGACTGTTCCTCAGCATGCATAGAACTGACTAGCTAGCTCCTCCCTGGGTTTATAAGGGAATAATTTGGAGGGGTCCTATAGGTCACCATACAAGTCACCTGGTCACTGACACCTTTCCTAGTTACATGACTTGGTAACAACATTTAAAGGCATATGAACATTATAAAGACAATCTCATGCATGACATAAGGCACTTCTTAACCACTTAAGATACATAAAATGAGGGTGGACTCAGGGGACACTGACATAGAATCCGCCACACAGGACAGAAAAGGTACAAGAGTGCAACTCCTGTACTGGGCTACCACATTAGATCTTCAAAACAGGGTATCATGATAAACATATAAATGTCACATTTTCCCCAGTGCATCATGTGAGTTTATTGCTCTTTATTGCCACAACTAACCTAATTATCAGTGAACTACTCTTTTTGCTACTGCTTGCATAGTTAAATGCAAGACTATTGTATTGCAGTGTACTGTCATTTCTGACAACTGATCAATACCTGGGGGGGGGGGGGGCAATCGCGGGCATTACTGGACTGGCACTTGTCATATAACATCTTAGATGCCACTGTGGTTTGGAATTAAATCTGATGCTGGTCACTGATGGCAGGTGTCAGCTGCAGATAGCAGCTGGTGCCTGCCAGGTATAAAGGGAACTCAGCTCCTCAGCCCATTCCATACACCCAGACATTACATTTGTTGAACATGTATGTCCGATATCGAGAAGAAGCAAACTCATTGCTGTCTTGCTCTTGGTGGTCTTCTTGCTACTCCAACCGTCCACTCACTATTTACAGTCAGGAGGACCAGACTTCTCCATAGGGCCCAAGACAGCCATTCTCTCAGCATCTTCTCTCTCTCCTACCTAGCTCTGCTTTCCTATGCCTCTCTGGTCTATGTGTGGTCACTACCACTCTCCATCTCTGATAACTCATTCACTTTGAGCAGGCTCTTCTGGCATATCATGCAGTCAGCCTGCACTCATACAATAGTAACAAGGCTTCATACTAATCTGATCTCTGCTACCACCTATTGTTGAGATCAAGGCATAATACACACAGGAGAGACACAAAACACAAAATGCAAGGTGACAGCATAACAGCAGTAATAATTCATAATTTGCGGGGCTGGCAACCTCCTAAAATGCCATTTATGCAGACAATATGACTACAGTCAATGAGTGTCTGCTGTGGTCATGTGTAACCCCTTAACGTCTTAAGGACCCATGACTTATGCGTACGTCATGAGACCGCTCCCGATCTATAACGCGGGGCCACGGCCACGGCCTCTAACAACGGCCAGGACCCGTGGCTAATAGCATCTAAAGTGAAAGTAAAACCATGCCGGTTAGCTCAGGGAGCTGTTCGGGATCGCGGCGGCGAAATCGCGGCATACACAGCTTAGGGTGCGTTCACACGGCCGTTTGCCCCCGTTCCGTTAAAAAAAAAAAAAGGATTTTAAAAAACGGATAGAAACGGCTGATCAAAAGGGTATCTGTTTTGAACCGTTTGCAACCGTTTGTAATCCGCTTTTTTTTCTTCTTTTGAATGAAAAAATCATCCATCTACAGATTCCCGCAGCCAGGACTAGTACTACTCCCATCATGGAACAGACTTGTTTCCATGGTGGGAGTAGTAGTTCCTGGCTGCAGGAGTCTGCCGGTAGCTGGGGAGGCTACATTAGTGCTTGTACTACTACCCCCATCATGGAACAGACTCTGTTCCATGATGAGGGTAGTAGTACAGGGGCTGAGGGATTGATCGCACCGGGTCTCACTTCTGAGACCCGATCAGAAGTTATTAAGCAGGGGAGCGGGCGGCATGGTTCGCAACCCTGCGATCACCAATGTATTTTACTTTAATTTTTAAATTCCCCACGGGGAGCTCTGAATGGCCCATACTGAGGAGCCAATCAGGGCTCCCTGCGGAATTTTTAAAATGGACAATATAGCGCGATATATCTAGCCCCCCAGCGCATTTATAAAGATATCACCCCCGCCAGCACTAAAATATATACCCCCTCAGTATATATATATATATATATATATATATATATATATGTAACCCCGCCTGCGCCTTTATAATTATATACCCCCCGCCAGCGCAATTATCAATATATACCCCCCCCCGCCAGCGCATTTATGTGACCCCCCACTGGCGCATATGTCATTACTGCAGAGCTATCTGTGAATAGTATTTTACGCGCCGGCGGCGCGATGCTGCTGATAGAATACTGTTCATACATCGCGCTGCAGGGGCATATTATATAGAAGTGCTGTGGGGGCCAGATATATAGTATTATCTGATACAGATCTTAAGTGGTCTTAAGAAGCGCCCTTTGAGCGGGCGTGAAAGCTGCTTACCCCTGTCTCGGGAACCTGGCGTCCCGCTTATGTTTTATTTGCACCTGAATAAAGATATCCTTGGCACCGTAACCGTGAATGGACTTCGTGAGTGCTCCCCCGCACGTTTCTATCCTACTAGCATTGTCTGAATTTGCTCATATCTGCACAAGGGGTGGTAGCACCAATAGAAGGTGGACGGTGCACCGTGGACTGGGTGGACTGGGACATTCCTCCTGTTCACATAAGTGGGTTACATATACCTCATTACCAGCCTTAAAGGGAAGTGCTGATCGCTGTTGCTGCTGTTGCCAAATTACATCTGTGATCGCAGGGTTGCGGACAATGCCGCCCGCTCCCCTGCTTAATAACTTCTGATCGGATCGGGTCTCAGAAATGAGACCCGGTGCGATCACTCCCTCAGCCCCTGTACTACAACCCCCATCATGGAACAGAGTCTGATCCATGATGGGGATAGTAGTACAAACACTAATATAGTCTCCCCAGCCACCAGCAGACTCCCGCATCCGGGGAATTACTACTCCCATCATGGAACAGACTTGTTTCCATGATGAGAGTAGTAGTAGTCCCACAACACTGTAGGAGTCTGCTGACGTCACCTCTTCTGAGCATGCTCAGATGTTATTACGGATATTTTTAACCGGGGTGCAAACGGATGATATTAAAGGTTCATCCGTTTGCCATAGACTTCAATGTTAAAATTATGATGTCCGTGTTTTCTTCCGTTTTTTTAACAGAAGAAAAAATACTGCATGTGCCGTTTTTTTCTTCCATGAAAAAAACGGAAATTAGTGCAAACGGGTGCACACGGATGTAAATGGATTGTAAAAAAATCCCATTGACATGAATGTTTTTTTTTTAATACTGTTTTTAATCTGTTTACAATCTGCAAAAACAGAACTGAAACAGTGATAAAAAAAAATGGGGGCAAATGGCCGTGTGAACGCACCCTTACATGTCAGCCGGAGGATCCCTACCTGCCTCCTCGCTGTCCGATCTCCGAATGACTGCTCAGTGCCTGAGACCCAGGCATGAGCAGTCAAGTGGCAGAATCATCGATCAGTGGTTTCTTACGAGAAACCACTGATCAATGTAAAAGATCAGTGTGTGCAGTGTTATAGGTCCCTATGGGAGCTAAAACACTGCAAAAAAAAAGTGAAAAAAAGTGAATAAAGATCATTTAACACCTCCTCTAATAAAAGTTTGAATCACACCCTTTTCCCATAAAAAAAACTGTGTAAATAAAAATAAACATATGTGGTATCTCCGCGTGAAGAAATGTCCGAATTATAAAAATATATAGTTAATTAAACCGCACGGTCAATGGCGTACGTGCAAAAAAATTCCCCAAAAAATGAATAAAAAGCGATCAATAAGTCCTATCAATTGCAAAAATGGTACTGCTAAAAACTTCAGATCACGGCGCAAAAAATTAGCCCTCATACCGCCTCATACGCGGAAAAATAAAAAAGTTATAGGGGTCAGAAGATGACAAGTTTAAACGTATAAATTTTCCTGCATGTAGTTATGATTTTTTCCAGAAGTACGTCAATATCAAACCTATATAAGTAGGGTATCATTTTAATTGTAAGGATCTAAAGAGAAGGTGTAATTTTTACCGAAAAATGTACTGTGTAGAAACAGAAGCCCCCAAAAGTTACAAAATGGTGTTTTTTTTTTCAATTTTGTCTCACAATGATTTTTTTCCGTTTCTCCGGAGATTTTTGAGTAAAATGACTGACGTCATTACAAAGTAGAATTGGTGGCGCAAAAAATAAGTCATCATATGAATTTTTAGGTGCAAAATTGAAAGAGTTAGGATTTTTTAAAGGTAAGGAGGAATAAACGAAAATGCAAATACGGAAAAACCCCGGGTCCTTGAGGCGTTAAGGACAAAGGTTTTTTTGTTTTTTGTACTTTCGTTTTTTCCTCCTTACCTCTTAAAAAAATTGAAATTGAAGAAAAAAGCCACTTTGTAACTTTTGGGGGCTTCCGTTTCTACGCAGTAAATTTTTCAGTAAAAATGACACCTGATCTTTATTCTGTAGGTCCATACGATTAAAATGATAACCTACTTATATAGGTTTGATTTTGTCGTACTTCTGGAAAAATCATAACTACATGCACGGAAATTTATATGTTTAAAATTGTCATTTTCTGACCCCTATAACTTTTTTATTTTTCTGCATATGGGGCGGTACGAGGGCTCATTTTTTGCGCCGTGATCTGAAGTTTTTAGCGATACCATATTTGTATTGATCAGACTTTTTGATCACTTTTTATTTATTTTTTCATGAAATAAAAAGCAACCAAAAATTCGTTATTTTGGACTTTGGAATTTTTTTGCGCATATGCCATTGACCATGCGGTTTAATTAATGATATATTTTTATAGTTCGGACAGTTACCCATGCGGCGATACCACATATGTTTATATTTATTTTTATTTACATGGTATTTTTTTTTTTATGGGAAAAGGGGGTGATTTGAACTTTTATTAAGGAAAGGGTTAAACCACATTTATTAACTTTTTTTGCACTTTTTTTTTGCAGTGTTATAGCTCCCATAGGGGCCTATAACAGTGCATACACCGATTGCCAGCACTGTTCACTGCAAAGCCATAGCTTTGCATCGATCAGTGTTATCGGCGGTTGATTGCTCAAGCCTGCATCTCAGGCTTGGAGCAATCAATCGCCGAAGGGACACACCGGAGGCCGGTAAGAGGACCTCCGCTCGTGTCCCAGCTGATCGGGACACCACATTTTCACTGCGGTGGTCCCGATCAGCCCCACTGAGCAGCCGGGAAGGTTTTACTTTCATTTTAGACACGGCGTCCAACTTTGAACGCCACGTCTAAAGGGTTAATAGCGCGCGGCACCGCGATCGTTGCTGCGCGCTATTAGCCCTGGGTCCCGGCTTCAGATACATGCCAGGACCGACCCGATATGGCGCGGAGTCACTCACGTTATATCGCGGGAGCCGGCCAAGGACGTAAATATACATCATTGGTTGTTAAGGGGTTAACCCTAAAAGGGTTACTCCGGTGGAAAACATTTTTTTTTTTTTCAAATCAACTGGTGCCAGAAAGTTAAACAGATTTGTAAATGATTTCTATTAAAAAATCTTTACCTTTCCAGTACTTTTTAGCACCTGCATGCCATAGAGGAAATTCTTTTCTTTTTGAATTTCTTTTTTGTCTTGTCTACAGTGCTTTCTGCGGACACCTGATGCCCGTATCAGGTAATGTCCAGAGCAGGAGAAAATCCCCATTGCAAACCTATGCTACTCTGGATAGCTTCCTGACCTGAGGAAGATGGGTGCAGACCCCCTTGAAACGCGTTGTTAACCATTGTAAACTGCAATAAAAGAATGCTGTTCATCTACATCTAGAGTTATCTGGACAGTTCCTGACATGGACAGAGGTGTCAGCAGAGAGCACAGTGGACAAGACAAAAAAATTCAAAAAGCAAAGCATTTCCTTTGTAGCATACAGCTGCTAAAAAGTACTGGAAGGGTAAAGATTTTTTAATAGAAGTCATTTACAAATCTATTTAACTTTCTGGCACCAGTTTATTTACAAAAAAAATGTTTTTCACCGGAGTGCCCCTTTAACCCCTTGGTGACCGAGCCCATTTTGACCCTAAGGACCAGAGCATTTTTTGCAATTCTAACCACTGTCACTTTAAGCATTAATAACTCTAGGATGCTTGTACTTATGAATTTGATTCGGAGACTGTTTCTTCGTGACATATTCTACTTTTTGTAAGTGGTAAATTTTCGTCGATACTTGTATCATTTCTTGGTGAAAAATTCCAAAATGTTATGAAAATTTTGAGAATTTAGCATTTTTATAACTTTGAAGCTCTCTGCTTGTAAGGAAGATAGACATATCACACAAATTATATATTGATTCACATATACAATATGTGTACTTTATGTCTGCATCATAAAGTTGACATGTTTTTACTTTTTGAAGACATCAGGGGGCTTCAAAGTATAGCAGCAATTTTTCAAGTAAATTTCAAAATCAGAATTTTTCAGGGACCAGTTAAAGGGGTTCTCCGGTGCTTACACATCTTATCCCCTATCCAAAGGCACCCCGTTTGTAATCAGTCCCTGGAGCGTGTTCGCTCCGGGTCTGATTACGGGCGACTACAGGGCCGGCGGCGTGTGACGTCATGCCTCCACCCCCGTGTGACGTCACGCGCCGCCCCTCAATGCAAGCCGACGGGAGGGGGATGTAAAGTACTCTGCGGGTGCACTAGATGGCTCAGAAGGGAAGGAGCGACATTGGGCTTTTGGAAAGCGAATTTAGCTGAAATGGTTTTTGGGGGCCATGTCTCATTTAGGAAGCCCCCATGGTGCCAGAACAGCGAAAAACACCCCACATGGTATACAATTTGGGAAATTACACCCCTCAAGGAACATAACAAGGGGTACAGTGAGCATTTACACCCCTCTGGCGTTTGACAGATCTTTGTAACAATGGGCTGTGCAAATGAAACCACTGTTTCAAAAAAATCTGTCAGTCACCTGTGGGGTGTTAAGGCTCACTATACCCCTTCTTATGTTCCGTGAGGGGTGTAGTTTCCAAAATGGGGTCACATGTGGGTATTTATTTATTTTGCGTTTATGTCAGAACCGCTGCAACCAGCAGCCACCCCTGTGGAATTCACCAGTTTAGGCCTCAAATATACATAGTGCTCTCTCACTCCTGAGCCTTGTTGTGCTTTTTACATCCACATATGGGGTATTTCCATACTTGGGAGAAATTGTGTTACAAATTTTGTGGGTCTTTATTTCCTTTTACCTCTTACGAAAATGAAAAGAATGGGGCAACACCAGCATGTTGGATTAAAAAAAAACTAATTTTTACACTAACATGCTGGTGTAGACCCCAACTTTACCTTTTCATAAGGGGTAAAAGGAGGAAAAGCTCTGCAAAATTTGTAGCGCAATTTCTCCCGAGTATGGAGATTCCCCATGTGTGACCCTAAACTGTTTCCTTGAAATAAGACAGGGCTCTGAAGTGAGAGAGCGCCAAGCATATTTGAGGCCTAAATTATGGATTTTCGAGGCAGCGTGGTCTGGTTGCCTTGCTGCATGGACGCCTGAGCTGAGAGCTCCGTCTCGCGGAGTACTCCACCGCGACTTCATAGAGTGTCCAGCCAATTAATTTTGGGACAGACAAGGTCCTTAGAGAAGATATTCCATGCAGCAAAGAAAAAAAATACATAGCCATTCCATAGTATACTCACCTCACTGACATGTTTATGATTTTTTTTTCCGGCCCCCATTCACCAACTATTCAGCTCATGAATTCCAGTTACTTCCTGGTTATGGTGGCTATCCCTGTGATCTCAAAGACTACATTTCCCTGCATGCACTGCTCACATTTCCTGCTCTCAGCTGCCTGAGCAGAGAGTTTGTTACCATCCCTAACTTATGTTAGTCACTCCCACAGCTCTGTTAGCTCACTCCCACATAACACTGAGCTCCAATCATAGCCCTATACAGCAGGGTGGCCACGAGGAAACAAAATGTAATCTCAGTGCTCAGCGAGAGGGACCCTGGAGTTGAAGCTGCAGTTTTACACTGTAAAATCACTCCCTCCCCCTCCTCCTCTCAGTGAAACAGCTTTACAGTGGCACAATCACCTCCCCCCTTCTCTGCCCTGCACTCCTCTCTCTCCAGTGCTCAGTGTGACAGCTCTACTCTCCTGCTCTCCCTCCCCTCCATTCTCAGTGTGACAGCTCTACGCTGGCAGCTCCCTCCCCTCTCCCCTCTCCTCCATTCTCAGTGTAAAACCATTAGCAAGGAGAGGGGAGAGAATCAGCCTGTTTGCTGGGGCTGCTATGATCTGAATCAGGCGTCATATAGGCAGTGCTGCTCAGCCAATCACTGCAGAACAGAGGGAGGACAGTGTGAATATTCATCAGATGGGAGGGGCTAAGGCCGAGCACAGGGAGCTCTCTGCAGCACAGGGGTTTTCTGGGTAATTGTCACGGCCCCGGGATGCTGCTGATAACAGCCTGAATAGGGGGTCAGAAGTCATGAAAACCTGGAACAGCTGAATTTCCTGTCAGACAGAAGAATGCAGAAAAAGCTTGTTTCTAAGCAGCATTGGTAATGGAAGTGATTTACAAACCTATGTAACTTTACCTTCTGCACTAAAAACTGAACAATTTTTTACTGTGAGACTTGTCCTTTAACATCCCGAGAATGCCTGGGAAGAGAAGGAAGCACACGGGCCACGCTGCGCTCGCAAAGTTTTACTTCACAAGAGCCACGCACCTTCCACAAGATGGCGGCGACAGCGAGGGAAAAGACAGGAGGTGCTCTACAAGAGAACAGAGGACCCGTCCTCCATGTCTTCCCTCCTGCACTAACCTGCGGCGCTCCACTTCGGACTCTGTGCTGGGGCCGAGGAATCCTGAGGACACGGACTCCACAGCTGCTGGCTGTCCCCACTGTCCATATGGCAACAGCTCCTCCTCCCTGCCGGTGAGTGAAAACCGCCATGCCTCTGCTCCTGGGCTCCGGAGCTCAGCTCCGTCCTCCCCCTCTTGCAGCCCTCTCCAGATGCGACCGCTGGTAGATGACACAAGGGGAGCTGCGGGCCGCACTTTACAGCTTCTCACTACCGACCTCCTCAAATCAGGGGAGGATGCCCTCTTGGCCCTACCGGTGGCTAATGTGGCCCTAACTGATACCTCCATGAAGGAGATGCTGCTCATACAACGTCAGTTTTTACTATCTGCCTTTCACTCCCTACTTAACCCTCTCAGTACTGAGATGAAAGATTTGGGAGGCAGAATTGACCACATGGAAAATAAATTTGGGGACTTTGCCAGCTCCCACAATGAGCTTATTGATGCCCACAACTCCTTAGAAGACAGAGTTTCTGTCTTGAAGGCCAAACTGGCTGACTTGGAGGACAGGGGGAGGAGGAACAACATTAAGCTACGTGGCATCCCTGAATCTGTTCCCCCTAAGGAGATTCCTCAGTATGTCCGTTCTCTCCTGCAAGCTGTCTTACCTATCCTGCCGCCTGCTGACTTGGATATTGACAGGGCTCATAGAGCGCCTCGGCCCAAACACCTTGCTGACACAGTTCCGAGAGATGTGCTCGCCCGCATCCATTTATTCAGGGTTAAAGAGGAACTAATGTCCTTCTCCAGAAAAAACGGAGGCTTGCCGGCCCCGTTTCACAAGGTCACGGTCTATGCAGACTTGTCTGCTGCCACATTGCAAATGAGACGTTCATTTCTACCTATCACTTCCGCACTCCGCAGTGCTGATATGTCCTATAGATGGGGCTTCCCAGTGCCCTTGTTAGTGCATCGCAACAATTAACTAAATGTGATTACATCTGTTGAAGAAGGCAAGCTTCTCTTAAAGAATTGGTGCATCTCCATTCCTGCTCCTCCGGACTCATCTCCAGCGAAGATCCATAGTGACTGGTCCACTGTATAACTTTGGCTGGATGAATATTTCTGGACTTACCTGTTTTGGGAAATCCACCTGTGACCTCCTGCTCAGATGTCTGTGGCAATAGGCTGCAAATGGGACTCTGACCCCACTATGTGTGATGGTCCTCCATCTCACATTCTCTTGATGTGTATCCTTTCTATTATTTTTTGCTGTTTTCTATTTCTTTTTTGTTGTTCCCTTGTTTTTTTTCCTGCTGTTTGTGTGGTAGCCCTTGGGGGGATATAATACAGTGGGGGGGGGGGGGGGTTGCTTCGGTATTTGAGGGGTTAATTTAACCCCTGTCACTTGTGATGCCAAGGTGAGGGTTAATACGCTGAGGTAAATCTTCGGCCTATCGCCACCCTTCCCAGAAACGATAGGTGCGTGCTAAAATAAATGAAGGTCCACAATAGGGATGAACTTGAACTTGCATAGACTTTACTGAAGTACTTGCGGTACATCCAATTAACAGCAACAGTCTTAGTAATACAGTCTCTATACAGCTCAGCAATGATTGACAGATGCTGCGGACCATTGACTTATCCAAGGATTAATAGAATTAGGATTTGTGCAGAGATCTGTCCGGATTTAGGGGTCTGTTTAGGTCCGGTGATCTTGCGAAGTTAACAGGGATTGAGATAACTCACAGTTTAGTATGAATGGCCGTTGCCGCCAGGCTTGGGCCTAGTCACTGCGGAGGAGAGCTGCGCAGATCCGTCCTCATCAGCAGCGCAGGAACAAGAGAGCGATTAATGGCCGCCGCTCCCTTATATGGGCAGGGCCGATTTGGATTGGTCCATGTCAGCTGTCACTCACCGTTACAAGGCGTGGTGGGTGAACACGTCACTGGGACCTCCTAAGGTCCTAAAGCAAAAGCATAGAGTTTTCCACCTGATCACATGACCCGCAGGTCCTGTTACGCTAAAAAAAGGTAGACAATTCAATAGATACAATTTTTATACTTATAACTGTATAAATATCAGATAGAACTACTATACATTTAGTGGCTAAGTGAGAGGTGACTAGGGGAAGATTAGAAAAGAGGAACCCAGACGTCCTAGGGACTCTGACTATGGGGACCTCTACATAGGTAACATATAAAATACGGTACCGGGACACCACATTTGTCCTAGTTAGTGTCATCTATCTGCCGAGTCCGATATACCACCTATCCTGTGTCTCACCAGGGGGGATGCTCTCGCTGGAAAGTGTTCCCCCCTCAGTATGTTACCAGGTATTTGTATCTCACATTTTACTGTTTTTGCTTGTATAAAATGGTGTTAAAGCTTATTAATGTCAACGCAAAATACCTTAACAACCCAATGAAACTGTCACATTTATGGAGACATGCACTAAGCTTGAAAGGGGATGTTGTGTGTGTACTAGAGACACATTTGTTATCTGCCAATGCACATAGGATATCTCACAGATTGTACCCACAGATCTTTCACTCTCATTTTCACAATAAAACCAGAGGTGTGGCAATAGCTATCAGAAACACAGTAGCTTTTTCTCTTATGAAACAAATTGTTGATCCCAAGGGATGGTTTGTAATCCTGATCTGTAATATGAATAACGTGGTATATACACTGGTGGTGCTATACGCCCCCAATACATTTCAAATGAGCTTCATGAAAGCTCTCATGCACACTATTCACTCAGTGCGAGAGGGCAATTTGCTTATGTGTGGGGATTTTAATATCACTATAGACCCTCAAGTGGATTCTACTTCCCCGAGATCCAGAGCTCTCACACCACTGGCAGACCTTCTTTAGAGGGAAGACCTCTATGATATCTGGTGCTCTCATCATGCCCTTGAACGTAATTATACGTTCCACTCTGGAGTGCACAATGTGTACTCTAGAATTGATTTCTTCCTCGTTGATAGGGCAACGCTTTCTCTTTCCATTGACTCATCCATTGAGGTCATCCAGTGGTCTGACCATGCCGCTGTTACTTTAACGATAGAAGAACACCTTAACTCTCCCCCTGTCTATCTCTGGCGTAGTAACCCCTTCCTCCTCTCCCACCCTTCCTCCTGATCCCAGATCGAACGAGACCTCTCTGAATACTTTGCAGTGCATGAATCCTCCCCTGTTGAGGCCAACACCTTATGGAATGCTCATAAAGCATACATGCGAGGTTCATTCATTAAACAGGGTGCAATACTAAAAAAGCAGAGGACTGCCCAAGTGGACGAACTTTTGACAGAAATACGCCAAATAGAGAGAGCCAATATGGATAACCCCTCTTCCCCACTAGCAGACAAATTAAAATCCCTCCGTCAGGACCTACGGTCCCTACTCTTAGTATCCTATGAAAAAGTGTATTGTAAAACTAGAGCTTCCTACCACTCCCTTGGCAATAAGGCGGATAAGCTCTTAGCTGCCCGACTGAAGGCTCAACATACACAATCTAAGATTCTGCATATCATTCACCCCCATACTAAAAATAAGGTTTATACCCCCCTAGAAATAACTCAAGGCTTTAGAGACTACTATGCTGACCTTTATCATTTTCAGTATTCAATCCCTACCCCTCCTAATATCCAGGATAAAATCAATCACTTCCTCTCCTCGGTAAATCTCCCTTCCTTAACCCCCCAGCAGGTTGCTACACTCAACGCCCCTATAACCCCCCCAGGAAATCTCCCAGATTATTAAGCAGCTTCCCAAGGACAAGGCCCCCAGCCCTGATGGCTTTGCCGCCCATTACTATAAGTGCTTTAATTATATTTTAGCCCCTCACCTCTGTAAATTTTTCCATCAGCCTCTAATATCTGGTAAATTCCCGAAAGAAAATATGCAGGCCCTGATAGTGACTATACCCAAACCAGGCAAGTCCCCTGATTGCGCCCAAAACTTTTGCCCTATTTCTCTCTTAATTTTAGATACCAAGATATTCGCTAAGTTAGTTGCTGGCCGGGTGGCCCCCTTGTTGCCGTCTCTGGTAGCTACTGACCAGGCCAGTTTTGTCCCTCGTAGGCAAGCTTATTTTAATACTAGGAGAGCAATAGGGGTTTTACATCATGCGGCTGAACGTGGTCTTCCGGTTCTGTCCCTTGCTTTGGATGCCGAGAAGGCATTTGACCGCCTCCGGTGGTCGTTTACTTTCTCTGTGTTACATAAATTGGGGTTAAGTGGTCCTATTCTCATGGCTGTCTCGGCCTTATATCAGAACCCTACAGCTAAGGTGTATGTTAACGGTTCCCTCTCCCATGGATTTCGTCTTATGAACGGTACCCGCCAGGGATGTCCCTTGTCCCCCTTAATCTTTATTCTAGCCATGGAGCTCAAGCAGTGAGAGAATCCACTCAGATTACTGGTGTGAACTTGGGAGGCAGGTTGCACGTTATATCCCTCTACGCGGGTGACGTACTCCTAACGCTCACTAACCCAACCGATTCCCTGTTGGCGGTCATGTCTTTAAGCAAAGAATATGGAATCCTTTATTATTATCATCTAAACTCCACCAAAACACAGACCCTCCCAATACATACCCCAGCCCATCAATTGGATAAACTCAAAACGGACTATATATTTGACTGGAGACCCCAGGGACTGAAATATTTGGGCATTACTTTGAGTCGCCACCCATCTGACCTATATAAAGTAAACTACCTCCCTCTCCTTTCTAATATCCACGCTGAAATGTCCAAGCTCTCTAAACATGAGGTGTCCTGGACGGGTCGTATAGCGGCCTTGAAAATGCTACTCTTACCCCTTTTTTTATATCTGTTTAGAATGCTACCGATTCGTCTTCCCACCGTGTTCTTTCAGAAAGCCCACTCTATGCTCACATAATTTGTATGGGCTCGGTGAAGACCCAGAGTAACCCACTCTATCCTTATAAAAGACAAACGTGCAGGAGGACTGGCGTTCCCTGATCTTAAGTATTATTATCTCTCCACATTAGTCTCTGCACTGTCGGGGTGGTTCACCCTCGATGACACTGTCCCGTGGATTCACTTGGAGCGCTGCATATCTCACCCCTTCTCCTTACCCGACCTACTCCTTACCTGATTTTGGCAAATCCCTGCTCCTGCACTCAGGGGTCCCATAGTCTCGGCTTTCTTGGCCACCTGGGTTGAATACTAGAGATGAGCGAATCGAATCTGACGAACCCGAATTCGTTACGAATTTCAGGAAAAATTTGACTCTGATCCAATACGAACTTCGTCGCGATTCGATCGCGCGAATCGCTTTATTAAACTCCATTTTCCAGCGTTCTAGGCTGTTTTAGACCTAAGATGGCGGCTCCACATGTCAGTACATGGGGCAAGGCACCATGGGAGGGCGGGAAGCTGGTGCGGGAAGAAAGGTAGGCGGGCTGACCCTGAATCACATGTCAGATGCAGCCTATCAGTGTTCACTGACCCCTGTTATGTCACAGCCCTATATAATCGGCGGCCATCTTCCCTCTGGTCATTCTTCTCCACACGAGATAGGGAAAGGAAGTGACTGCACGTCTGTGTGCTGATCGCATACAACGGCGTTATACAGCATCCGACCTCTACGAGTAGCGGTGACATCAGCATTAGGGAAAGATACAGGGCACAGTGTTGCTGCAGTTCTGACCGAGAACGATTCTAGCAAACCCTCGTATTCTCCTTACTCCATATAGCATGCATAGATCTCACAGCTGTTTTACCTGTATGGAGCATCTAATCTCCTCTTTTTTCAGCCCAATTGAGTTTTTTCTGTTGCTCCACAAATCTGATTCTCACAATTGTGTGACAGAGTGCAATTTAGGGTTTAATCCCTGTAAAAAACTTTTTTTCTGTGGTGCTGCCCAGTTGGGTCCTGCTGCTGTTCAGAAATAAGTCATATTAGTGTGGACTTTAGTGCCTTTTTACCATTTCCCACCTGTTACTCTGTCTCTGTGCTAAATTCAGTGTTATACCACACGTTATACACCTGCCGGTGTATTAAAGAAAAAAAAAGTTTTTCCTGCGTACAAATACGCTTTTTCAGTGGCCTTATCATTGCAAAGGGCCTACGTACAAGCAAATAGCGTGCCATATACTACTTTTTTTTCTGTGTCTGTGCTAAATTCAGTGTTATACCACACGTTATACACCTGCTGGTGTATTAAAGAAAAAGTTTTTCCTGCGTAGAAATACGCTTAACAGTGCGCTCATCATTGCAAAGGGCATACATACAACCAAGTAGTGTACTATTTAGTACCTGTATTTCTGTCTCGGTGCTAAATTCAGTGCTATTCCACACATTAGTATACACCGGCTGGTGTATACAACAAAAAAAAAAGAGTTTTTTTCTGCGTATAAATACGCTTAACAGTGCGCTCATCATTGCAAAGGGCATGCATAGAACCAAGTAGTGTACTATTTACTACCTGTTATTCTGTCTCTGTGCTAAATTCAGTGCTATTCCACACATTAGTATACACCTGCTGTTGTATTTAAAAAAAAAAGTGTTTTTTCTGCGTAGAAATACGCATACCAGTGCGCTCATCATTGCAAAGAGCATACATGCAACAAAGGAGTGTACTATTTAGTAACTGTTATTCTGTCTAGGGCCTATATACTTTGAAAGGACAGCCGTAAGTAATCGCCTGCTGCTGTTCTATACCCTCATAAACGCACTAAGTATGTCAGGCAGGGAAGTGCCAGGACGTGCACAGAGAAGGGGCAGAGGCCTACATACGTCAGGCAGAGTTGGCAGCAGACTTGGGGCGAGTGGCAGCAGGAGTTGCAGCAATAGGCCTGAGCTCCCGTTAACACCCAGCGGTCGTGTCGTTGACCCATCTCTCCTCGTCACTTGGTTTGCACACTCATCCCCATCATCACAAGCGACATCTGACAAGCCCAGTCAAGAGTCGGTGGGTTCCTCAGACACAACCCTCAGTTGGCATGGCCCGGGAGCAGTCCCCGTAATCCCATTGCCTTTGTCCTATGCTGTTCCCTCTCCCAAAGAAGTATCTCATGCTTTGGGTTCAGCTCCACTATTTAGTGAGGACGATGTAATAGAGGACAGTCAGCAGCTAATGGGCAGCCAAGAATGTGAGGAGACATGCGTCACTTGCAACGCAAGGCGGCCAAGTAGTGATGCGGAGAGTGACGTGGGAGGCGGTGTTTCAATTGTTCAGGGTCCTGAGGCAGACACTGTTGTGGAACACGAGGAGGACATCAGTGACGTGCACACATCTTTTGATGATGATGAAGCCGATCGCAATTGGGAGCCGGATGCAGAAGCCGGGGCTTCATCATCATCAGGAGAAGAGATTTGCTCTTTGTCTATGAGGCAGCAAGGCGGTAGCACGGTTGGCAATCAGTGTGGTGGTGGCAGTAGTGGAAATTCAAGAGCCAAACGTGCCAGGGGGAGACCACCTGCTTCGCGGCAAGCTACCATTCAGGGGTTCCTGGAGACAGTGCCAATAGCAGTGAAATAGTGCGGACTGCGGGTGGGAAAATCAGCTACTCTGCAGTGTGGTTGTTCTTCATAAAGAATCCGGAGGACCTTAGCGTAGTCACATGCAAAATCTGTCGGCAGAAAGTGAAGCGTGGCCAGGGTCCCAATCTCGGCACCACGGCCCTGCATCAACGCATGATTCGCCACCATAAAGCGGCCTGGGATAACCATGGCTCCGATGTAGTGGTCCAGCCTGCCACATCACCCAGTGGCCATCCGCTCCCTCCGTCATCCAGCCAAGGCTCCACCACCTCAGCCGAAGGGAGCATTGTGTTAAACCCTCCTTCTTGCGCTCCTGCTTCTTCCGCTCGTAGTCAGCCATTCCGCCATCAATCGATCGGCAAAGCCATGTCCAAGAGACAACAGTAGGCGCCCACTCATCCAACGGTGCAGAAGTTGAATGTGCTCCTGTCCAAGTTGCTGGTGTTGCAGTCCCTCCCTTTCCAACTGGTGGACTCTGCAGCTTTCAGGGAATTGATGGCTTGTGCCGAGCCGAGGTGGAGAGTCCCAAGCCGTCATTTCTTTGCGAAGAAGGCAGTACCAGCCCTGCATTAGTTTGTACAGGGGGAGACCACCTGCTTCGCGGCAAGCTACCATTCAGGGGTTCCTGGAGACAGTGCCAATAGCAGTGAAATAGTGCGGACTGCGGGTGGGAAAATCAGCTACTCTGCAGTGTGGTTGTTCTTCATAAAGAATCCGGAGGACCTTAGCTTAGTCACATGCAAAATCTGTCGGCAGAAAGTGAAGCGTGGCCAGGGTCCCAATCTCGGCACCACGGCCCTGCATCAACGCATGATTCGCCACCATAAAGCGGCCTGGGATAACCATGGCTCCGATGTAGTGGTCCAGCCTGCCACATCACCCAGTGGCCATCCGCTCCCTCCGTCATCCAGCCAAGGCTCCACCACCTCAGCCGAAGGGAGCATTGTGTTAAACCCTCCTTCTTGCGCTCCTGCTTCTTCCGCTCGTAGTCAGCCATTCCGCCATCAATCGATCGGCAAAGCCATGTCCAAGAGACAACAGTAGGCGCCCACTCATCCAACGGTGCAGAAGTTGAATGTGCTCCTGTCCAAGTTGCTGGTGTTGCAGTCCCTCCCTTTCCAACTGGTGGACTCTGCAGCTTTCAGGGAATTGATGGCTTGTGCCGAGCCGAGGTGGAGAGTCCCAAGCCGTCATTTCTTTGCGAAGAAGGCAGTACCAGCCCTGCATTAGTTTGTACAAGAGAAGGTGGGCCAGTCCTTGAGCCTGTCGCTGTGTTCAAAAGTGCACGGCATCGCCGACGTGTGGAGCTGTAACTATGGGCAGGGACAATACATGTCTTTTACGGCCCACTGGATAAATGTTGTTCCTGCACAGCCACAACAGCAACTTGGACAGGTCACACCGCTTCCTCCTCCACGCTCTCGCTCCCAGGCAGTTGGTCCTTTTACAGTGTGCGCCTCCTCCTCCCCCGTGTCCTCGGCCTCCACTCGGTGGCCCTTCATTGTACCACGTGTGTAGTCCACAGCGGTGTCAAGCCGTCCTTCACATGGTTTGCCTTGGCGAACGGCGTCACACAGGGGAGGAACTGCTAAAGTTCATTAGGGAAGAAATCCGAGTATGGCTTACTCCACGAACTCTGGAAATGGGAACCATGGTGACCGACAATGGGAAGAACATTGTGGCCGCGCTGCGACAAGGAATTGTGAACCATTCGCCCTGCATGGCACACGTGTTGAATCTGGTTGTCAAGAAGTTCATCAAGTCCTGACAATGGCAAGGAAACTGTGCATGCACTTCAGCCACTCGTACACCGCCAAGCACACTTTGCTTGAGCTGCAGCGTCAGAACAGTATCCCACAACATAGTCTCATTTGTGACGTTGCCACACGTTGGAATTCCACCCTCCATATGTTGGACAGACTATTCGAACAAAGAAAAGCCATCACGGATTTTTTGATAATACAAGCAGATAGGAGTACTCCCCTGTGTAACTTCAATCTGAAAGAGTGGCAGCTCATACGTGACACCTGCCGTTTGCTGAGGCCCTTTGAGGAAGCCACATTTTTTGTTAGTCGCTCGAATTACACCATGAACGACGTAATTCCACTCCTACATTTACTCCAAAAAATGATTAAAAACATGGCTGGTCACGGCAATGGAGACGTTGCGCCTACATCAGAAGGCTACATGAGTCCTGTGGGGGATGAACTGGAGGAGGATGATGAGGGGCAGAGAGGAGCACAGTTTACGGTGGATGAGATGGCCGGTGTTTCTGGTCATTGGACAGGAGAGGAGGAGCAGGAGCAGCCAGAGGAGCTGGAGGGTTATTACGAGGGAGGCGAGACAGAGGATCCAGACACACCGTGGCAGTATGCAGTGGAGATGGAGGCAGGTAGTCCCAGCGAGTAACTGTCACAAATGGCACGATGCATGCTGAGTTGCTTGCGTAGTGACCCCCGAATTGTCAAAATTCGTCAGCGCGATGACTTCTTGATCTCCACCTTATTAGACCCTCGCTACCGGCCCAGAATGGGGGCCTTTTTTACATCCACTGAGAGGGAGGACAAACTGACCTCCTTCAGGGAGCTTCTACGTAGTCGGTTGGCCGATGCCTATCGGCCACATGGTCCATCCACTCGCAGGTCTGACTCGGGGGGCTCTCTGCACTCACCTTCCACTGCCCCGGCTGCTGGGCAGGGGAGGGGTGGCAGGAGCAGTACCGGCTCAATCAGCAACAGCCTGAGTCTACAGTCGCTGATGAGTAGCTTCCATCAGCCGCATAGTGAAGCTACTCCTCAGCAGCAGGTGGACATGGAGCAGGACCTGAACCAGCAGGTGGTGGCTTACCTCGACATGAACCTGCCAACAACCGTTGAAGATCCGCTGGACTTCTGGGCAGCCAAACTCGATTTATGGCCCCAACTAGCGGAGTTTGCCCTGTAAAATCTGTCCTGCCCGGCCAGTAGTGTGCCATCAGAGCGGGTGTTTAGTGAGGCCAGGGCCATAGTCACCCCAAGGCGAACTCGTCTGTCCGCTAAAAATGTGGAGAGACTGACGTTTGTCAAGATGAATCAGGGATGGATCAGCCAGGATTTCCAGCCACCAATGACAGATGGGTCTGAGTAGATTGACCATGCTCCTACAACAAAATTTTCTCTATTGTGGATGGTTATAAAACCCTCTGGGGCAGACCTGGGCATTGTACGGCCCGCTTGCCACATACGGCCCTTTGATTGGCTCTGACCGGCCCGCGCTGATTGGGGAACAACTATGCTGCCTAATCTGGGGGACACCTATGCTCCTAATCTGGGGGACATCTATGCTGCCTAATCTGGGAGACATCTATGCTGCCTAATCTGGGGGACAACTATGCTCCTTATCTGGGGGACAACTATGCTCCTAATCTGGGGGACAACTATGCTCCTAATCTGGGGGACAACTAAACTCCTAATCTGGTGGACATCTATGCTGCCTAATCTGGGGGACATCTATGCTGCCTAATCTGGGTGACATCTATGCTGCCTAATCTGGGGGTACAAAGAACTGTGGTCTGCATTGCAGCAGAAAATGCCGGTGCGTTCAGGCGCTCTACTCGCAAGTGTAGATCAATCCAGGGTCGGATGCGAATCAAATCCAGAGTGGGAAATGATGTAGGCAAAAGGATTTTATTTGACATAAAAGAATAAAAATGATAATTAGTGTTGCTCGCGAATATTCGCAATGCAAATTTTATTCGCGAATATTGCATATTCGCAAATTCGTGAATATTCGTGAATATAGCGCTATATATTCGTAATTACGAATATTAATTTTTTTTTTATCACCCCTCTCTGCTTCCACCCCTCTCTGCTATTGTTTGAGACTGGTGTTCGAATTTTCGCACATGCGAAAATTAGCATATGCTAATTGCCGCTTATGCTAATTTTTGTGTATGCTAATTTTTGCATGCGCGAATTTTCGTATATGCGAAAATAAAACGCGAATATTACTAATATGCGAATTTGGCAAATATATGACGAATTCGAATATGGCCTATACCGCTCAACACTAATGATAATAAGAAAGGCCGTATCATGGGAGGTGGGACAACGCGTTTCGAAGGGCGTGATCCCTTCTTCGTCAGGACCTGACAAATAAGGGATCACGCCCTTCGAAACGCATTGTCCCACCTCCCATGATACGGCCTTTCTTATTGTCATCATTTTTATTCTTTTATGTCAAATAAAATCCTTTTGCTTACATCATTTCCCACTCTGGATTTGATTCGCATCCGACCCTGGATTGATCTACACTTGCGAGGAGAGCGCCTGAACGCACTGGCATTTTCTGCTGCAATGCAGACCACAGTTCTTTCTATTCCCAAGACCGCCTAGGATCATCCTAAAATGGGGAAGGTGACGTGGCAGCACTCCCAAACTTTCCATTCACTACGCTATATGGTGTTGTACCCGTAGTGCAACACCCAAAGGTGAGCAGAACTGCTTTTTTTCTGTTCCCTCTTTTTTTCTATAGTTTCTCTGCCTAATCTGGGGGACAACTATGCTCCTTATCTGGGGGACAACTATGCTCATAATCTGGGGGACAAGTATGCTCCTAATCTGGGGGACATATATGCTGCCTAATCTGGGGGACAACTATGCTCCTAATCTGGGGGACATCTATGCTGCCTAATCTGGGGGACATCTATGCTGCCTAATCTGGGGACAAGTATGCTCCTAATCCGGGGGACATCTATGCTGCCTACTCTGGGGGAAAAGTATGCTCCTAATCTGGGGGACATCTATGCTGCCTAATCTGGGGGACAACTATGCTCCTAATCTGGGGGACAACTATACTCCTAATCTGGGGGACATCTATGCTGCCTAATCTGGGGGACATCTATGCTGCCTAATCTGGGGGACATCTATGCTGCCTAATCTGGGGGACAACTATGCTCCTTATCTGGGGGACAGCTATGCTCCTAATCTGGGGGACAACTAAAATCCTAATCTGGGGGACATCTATGCTGCCTAATCTGGGGGACAAGTATGCTCCTAATCCGGGGGACATCTATGCTGCCTACTCTGGGGGACAAGTATGCTTCTAATCTGGGGGACAAGTATGCTCCTAATCCGGGGGACATCTATGCTGCCTACTCTGGGGGACAAGTATGCTCCTAATCTGGGGGACATCTATGCTGCCTAATCTGGGTGACATCTATGCTGCCTAATCTGGCGGACAAGTATGCTCCCTAATCTGGCGGACAAGTATGCTCCTAATCCAGGGGACATCTATGCTGCCTAATCTGGGGGACAACTATGCTCCTTATCTGGGGGACAACTATGCTCCTTATCTGGGGGACATGTATGCTGCCTAATCTGGGTGACATCTATGCTGCCTAATGTGGGGGACAACTATGCTCCTAATATGGGGAAAACTGATGCTTCTGGCCTTGGGCCCATAATTTTTTGAAGTTTAGCAGTAGCTAAATACTTGCTTAATGCAAATGTCAACATTGATCTTTAAATGTAAGGGGTTATGAAACCCTCTTGGGTACTGCGAATGACTGCTCCAGACTCATTCTGTGTCTTTCACAAACTACTTGCCTCCCTGGTGCCTCAGGCCTTGGGCCTATAATTTTTGGATGTTTAGCAGTAGCTAAATACATGCTTAATGCAAATATAAACATTGATCTTTAAATGTAAGGGGTTATGAAAACCTCTTGGGTACTGCAAATGCATACTCCAGACTCATTCTGTGTCTTTCAGGAACTACTTGCCTCCCTGGTGCCTCTGGCCTTGGGCCTTAAATTTTTGGATGTTTAGCAGTAGCTAAATACATGCTTAATGCAAATTTCAACAATGATCGTTAAATTCTCGGCGCTCTGCCAGGGCCTTCTCCTACCCCGCCTGGGCCGATCCGAGGACCTTACTAACCAACTCTCTAACTAATCCAATCGCTTATAGCGATGGGCGGTGTGTACAAAGGGCAGGGACTTAATCAACGCCAGCTTATGACTAGTGTTGCTCGCAAATATTCGCAATGCGAATTTTATTCGCGAATTCGCGAATATTCGCGAATTCGCGAATATTCGCGAATATAGCACTATATATTCGTAATTACGAATATAATTTTTTTGTTTTTTTTTCACAGTACACATCACAGTGATCAGCCCTCTCTGCTTCCAGCTTGTGCGGTGTAAAGAAGGCTCTAATACTACTGTGTGAGACTGGTGTGCGAATTTTCGCATATGCGAATTTCCGCTTATGTTAATTTTGAATATGCTAATTTTCGCATATGTTAATTTTCGCATACGCAAAAATAAAACGAGAACATTACGAATATGCGAATATATGGCGAATATTCGCGAATATATTCGCGAATATTCGCGAATTCGAATATGGCCTATGCCGCTCAACACTACTTATGACCCTCACTTACTGGTAATTCCTCGTTTTAAGGTTAAATAATTGCAATCCCAGATCCCTATCACGAACTGGTTTCATCGTGCAACGCTTGTTGCGTGTGATTTTTTAATGAAAAAATATATATATATATATGGAGAGCGATTAACTCTGCTTAATCATTTTTGGCGATTAGAATCCTTTTGTGATCTGATCTTTTGGAGACAGATGCGCTTACACACATGTAATAATTTTTTAACCAAATTTCAAACATTGTGTGGTTTATTATTTTTCAGAAGAATGTCTTTTGGTGGTCCACCGTCCTGCTTTATAGAGTCTTCTGAACTGCTGTATATGTGCTTGTTTTTAAAAAACAGGTATTTTGTCAGACAATTTCAATAAAATTTTGCGTTTTTTTGGGGTGATTGTGAAGCCCGGGTGTGTACTCGTGCATCAGCCAACTCCAGGCTGTGTATTTCAGGCTATCTATGGGTTCCTGATGCCGCAGAGGTGGGGCCTGGGTCTGGGAATGTAAAATTTTTGGATTGCGGGTGCTACCAAAAAAGATGGACACACCCTAATCCGTTCAGTGAAGCGCGCCTGCATCCCCGGACATCTGAGGGCATAACACACCTGTTATTGCTCGATCTCAGGAGAAGGGGGGGTTCATCATCGGGAGAAGAGAGTTGCAGGTTGCCCTTGAGTCAGCAAGGCGGTAGCACGGTTGTCAGTCAGCGTGGTGTGGCAGTAGTGGAAATTCTGGAGCCAAACGTGCACGGGGGAGACCACCTGCTTCGCAGCAGCTTACCTTTCCGGGAGTTAGCGGGTTACAAGCACCGGTCGATGAAAGATAGAGACACACTAATCCGTTCAGTGGAGCGCGCCTGCGGCCCCGGAAATCTGAGGGCATAACACACCTGGTATTGCTCGATCTCCCAATTGATCGTGCAAAGGTAGGGGGTTATTAAAGCCTCTTGGGTACTGCTGAGGCCTACTCCTGACTGCTCCTGGTATAATGTATGGGGTAATTAAACACTCTTGGGTAGTGTTTTTTTTTTTTTTTATTTACTGATAATTTTATCGGTAATAAAATTGAATTTTCCAGAATGCTAATTGTTACACATCGGAACGCTTGTTGCATGTGATTCTTTAATGAAACTTAAAAAAAATAAAATACGGACAGGGATTAACTCTGCTTCATCATTTTGGGCGAAAAAAGTCCTTTGGTGATCTGATCTTTTGGAGACAGATGCGCTTACACACATATTGAATTAGTTTTTGTAAAAAAATTTCGAACATTGTGTGGTTTATTATTTTTGAGAAGAATGTCTTTGGGTGGTCCATCGTCCTGCATTATAGAGTCTTGTGAACTGTTGGATATGCGCTTGTTCTTACACAAAGGTATTTCTTTAAAAAATTTCTAAAATGTTGTTGTTTTTTGGAGGGGATTGTGAAGCCCGGGTGTGTACTGGTGCATCAGCAAACTCCAGGCTGTGTCCTTCAGGCAATATATGGGTTCCTGATGCCGCAGAGGTGGGGCCTGGGTCTGGAAATTTCTAATTTTTGGATAGCGGGTGCTACCTATGTGAGAAATCTTTGTCAAAAATTTCATATATTGTGTTGTTTTTTTTTGGGGGGGGATTGTGAAGCCCTGGTGTGTAGTGTACTAGTGCATCAGCCAACTCCACGCTGTGCCATTCAGCCACTAAATGGTCTCCTCTTGCTGCCAACATGTCCATGCTGTGTCATTCAGCCTCTATATGGTGTCCTCATGCTGCCAACACCTCCACGCTGTGCCATTCAGCCACTATATGGTGTCCTCATGCTGCCAACACCTCCACGCTATGTCATTCAGTCACTATATGGTCTCCTGACACTGATGCCACCATCAGGCTCTGTCATTGTGCTGCTGTGCGGCAGTGATTCTAAGAGCGAAGCCGGTAATCTGCATGCTATTCTGAATAACGGTATTATTTCACTACCCCAGCACACTCCATATGCATTTTAGGACACAGCAAAGTGTTCTATACCCCTATAGAGGCTGTATGTCGGCTAGAAATAGCCTTTTTTAATATCGATTCGCCGCAAACAAATTCGGATCGAAACAAACTTTTCGGGAAAATTCGGCGAATCGGCCAAATCGAATTTTTGAAAAGTTTGCTCATCTCTATTGAATACCATAAGACAGCAAAAGCTACGGTCTCTCATTTAAAACATGCTCTGCCCTTTACTTTTGAACAAGCTTTACTCCCTGATACAGACTTGAAAAATTGGGCGAATAGAGGAATATCGGTGATAGGGGATTTAATGGAGGGCACATCGCTGTTGTCGTTTGCTCACTTAAGGGACATTTACACACTTCCACAGTCTGATTTCTTTAAGTATCTACAACTACGTCACCTAGTAGACTCCCTGTCCCAATCCCCCCTTCTTAGGGACCCACTTTCTTACATACATGTCTCTAGAGGTAAAAAAGGCTTAAAAACTATCTACAATGTCTTACTGCACACGGCCCATTTTCACAAGTTCCATACTATGAGAAGTTGGGAAGTGGACCTAAACACCACATTTTCAGACGTTAAAGGGATGTCTGCTCACAATATGTCCTTAAAGTATTTAAAGTGTACCACACACATTGAGGCCATCGAATAAACGACTCTCAGATAGTACTATACCCCTACAAAGCTAGCCCACATATATCCTCTGACATCGGGAAGTTGCTGGAGGAACTGTGGCGGACGAGGCTCCCTACTTCACATACTATGGTCCTGCCCTCTTCTACACCCATACAGGACGGATTTTAAAGCTCTGTTTCATGAAATTATACCCGATCATGACAACTGGTCCCCACAACAAATATTGCTCCTGCTTGGTATTGACCATAAACCCCATAAACATAGAGGTCTCTTATCTATCATGTGTGCTATGGTAAAAACAGTGGTAACAAGGGAGTGGAGAACTTGAAACATCCCGTGTATACAGGATGTCATAATGACTCTAAACCTAAGATGTTCCTATGAAAAAATTATCTCACTCGGGAATTCGACCTATCAAAGCTTTCAATCTAAATGGTCCCCTTGGCTTTCTTCCCAATACGCTTGCTTGCCATGAATTTGTCTACTCCCTTGGCATCAAGGTCGCTCACTCCTCCAGCAATATTCCTCCTTCATTTACGTTTGTTTTTCCACCACTTTGTAACCTTGCATGCAACGGGTTAATGATATTGCCTTTATCATGTTGGGTTCCATAGCTTGCTACCATATCCACAGGTCATGGACTTCACCAATCTTTCCTAATAGACTATCTGGCTAGATGACATTGTTATTTCATTGTTTGAAATGTTATGTTTTTACCAGGATCTCCTGGTTTTGTTTGTACTTTGAAAAACGTAATAAAAAATATTCTTTAAAAAAAAAAAAAAAATTGGGATTTTCATAGGGGTGTACCCGGATGCAAGCGTTACAATTTCCTCCTCCACCAAAAATACTGTACCTCAGTTTTCCCAAAACAGGGTGCCTCCAGCTGTTGCAAAACTCCCAACATACCTTGACAGTCAATGGCTGACCGGCAATACTGGGAGTTGTTATTTTGCAACAGCTGGAGGCTCCATTTTGGAAAAACTGACTTACAAGACGTTTTTTTTATTTTATTGGGGGGGCACAGTGTAAGGGTGTAGTGTATATGTAGTGTTTTGCTCTTTGTTTAGAGTTAGTGTAGTATAGTGTTTTTAGGGTACATTCACACCAGCGGAGATTTGCAATGAGTTTCCCGCTGCAGCGGAAAATTTGCAACATCTCAAACTTGAAGTGGAAAACTTTCTGTAAAATCCTGCCCGTGTGAATGAACCCTGTACATTCCCATGGAGGAGGGGGTGGGGGGCAAAACTACAACTCTGACAGACCATGCATGCTGGGAGTTGTAGTTATGCAACAGCTAGAGGCACACTGGTTGGGATTGGGAAACATTGAGTTAGGTAACAGACTACCGCAGTGTTTCCACACCACTGTCTGTTTCCCAACCCATGTGCCTCCATCTGTTGCAAAACTACTACTCCCAGCATGCATGGTATGTCAGTGTGTGGTAGACCTTGGGGGGGTGTATGGTAGGGATGGTAGGATGTTGGTATATGAGTCACTCATGACTCCAGGGTGAGGGCTGGTATGCTGAATCTATGTTCCGGCCTATCGCCGCCCTTCCCAGAAGCGATAGGTGCAATGAAATGACTGAAGGTCCACAAGCAGATTTAACTTGAACTTCAATAACTTTACTGCAGTGCTTGCAATATCCAATACGTAATAACAGTCTCTTAATACAGTTCTTTGGTTGCTTAGCGATTGGTAGAAGTTGCGGACCTTGCATAAGACCTATAGTCTCTGAATTTAGGGAATGATGTGCAGATCCGTCCGGATTTAGGGGAAATATTGAGTCTGGTGATGCTGCAGAGTGCTTAGGGGATGACACACTCTATAATTTATATAGTTCGGCCGTTGCCGCAAGGCTCAGGCCTAACACACTGCGATTACTGTTATACAGGTGTTGCTTACTTGCTATCCCGGAAACAAGAGAGAGATAAGATGGCCGCCGCTCCCTTATATGGGCAGGGGGCATGGTGATTTTGATTGGTCCGAACGTCTGCCACTCACTTTACATGGTGAGATGGGATTGCTTACGTCACAGGCTCCATGTACACTGTAGAACCAGAACGAGGCTACAGATACCAGAACGAGGCCTGGAACACATCCAGAGCGACGCTTGGAACGCATCACATGACCCGAAGGCCCTGCAATGCCGTAGAAACAAGTAATTAACCATTTACATACTGAAAAAACACTATATACATTATGTTATATATAAATTAGTAATCTATATACTATAATGGAGGCGACTAGGGGCGAACTGACCACTAAAGACTACTAAGTCCTAGGGACTCTGGCTATGGGGACCCAAGATAAATAAGTACCGTGTGAAATGCGGTACTGGGACACCACAAGTGCATGCTGGGAGTTATAGTTTTGCAACAGCAGGAGGCACACAGGTTGGGAAAACTGAGTTAGGAAACAGACAATGTTTCCCAACCAGTGCGCCTCCAGTTGTTGCAATACTACAACTCCCAGCCTGCCCAGACAGCCGAAGGGCATGTTGGGAGTTGTAGTTATGCAACAACTGGAGGAGAACAGTTTGGAGACCACTGTATAGGGGTCTCCAAACTGTAGCCCTCCAGATGTTGCAAGACTTCAACTCCAAGCATGCCTAGACTGCCCATCTGAAGGGCCAGATGTTGCCAAACTACAACTCCCTGCATGCCTGGACAGTTTAGGTATGCTTTGAATTGACATATGGAGCGCTACAGTTTGGACACCACTGTATAGTGGTCTCCAAACTGTGCCCATCCAGATGTTGCAAAACTACAATTTCCAGCATGCTGAGACTATCCAAGCATGCTGGGAGTTGTAGTTCTGCAACATCTGAAGGGCCAGATGTTACAGAACTACAACTCCCAGCATGCCTGGACAGTCTGGGCATGCTGAGAGTTGTAGTTTTGCAACATCTGGAAGGACAGTGGTCTCCAAACTGTGGCCCTCCAGATGTTGCAAAACTACAACTCCCAGCATGCCTGGACAGTCTGGGCATGCTGAGAGTTGTAGTTTTGCAACATCTGGAAGGACAGTGGTCTCCAAACTGTGGCCCTCCAGATGTTGCAAAACTACAACTCCCAGCATGCCCAGACAGCCAATGGCTGTCTGAGCATGCTGGGAGTTGTAGTTTTGAAACTCCTAGATACAGCAGTGAAGATCACTTTACGGCGATCTTCACAGCTGTATCTGGGAAACCGCCACCGCCGCCTCCACTTGCCTGGCGTCTCCTGTCAGCCACTGATCCCTGGTCCTCAGTCCGCCGGAACCTAGATAACCGGCACCGACGGTCCCCACAACGGCCCCTGCACATCGCTGCCATCTTCCCTTGCTCTGCCCCGACATCCAGAGGCGGTCAGAGCCGGGGAAATGAACGTTCCCCACCGCCCCTGCCCTGCGATTCGCTGATTGGCCGCATTGGCCAATCGCAGGGGATAGGAGGAGCTGTCATCCCTGCCACCTCGCTCCTATCCTTTAGGATGATCAGGGCTGTCTGACAGCTCCGATCATTTCTACTTTCCTTGCATCAGCACGGAATAGCTGCGAGTCGCCGATCTGAATTGATCGGCGATTTGCGGCGATCGCCGACATGGGGGGGGGGGGGGTTCTCTCAGGACCCCCCAGGCATTTGCATGGGATGCCTGCACAACCATCTTTGTCTCCTCTCATAGCACAACTCTGTCTCCAGCAACACCATCAAGAAGTTCGGGGTCTTTCCCACCCATATCAATAGGTTCTCTCAGTCCAGACATGAATTTAACTCCTGCTTCCAGCCCTCAAGCTGGTCCCTCAGGGACTGAAGTCGCCCGGAAGTTGCAGATGGAAGATGTTCCTGACAGTCAAGAGGTGGTGGTTGCATCGGTCTCAAAGGTCGACACAAGGAAATATACCTTTAACCCCTTAAGGATGCAGAGTTTTTCCGTTTTTGCATTTTCATTTTTTCCTCATCCCCTTCTAAAAATCATAACACTTTCAATTTTGCACATAAAATTCCATATGATGGCTCATTTTTTGTGCCACCAATTCTACTTTGCAGTGACATTAGTCATTTTACCCAAAAATCCAATGCGAAACTGACAAAATTGAAGAAAAAATTTCATTTTGTAACTCTTGGGGGCTTCTGTTTCTACGCAGTGCATTTTTTGGTAAGAATAACATCTTATCTTTATTTTGTAGGTCCATACGGTTAAAATGATAACCTACTTATATAGGTTGGATATTGTCGTACTTAGGAAAAAAATCATAACTACATGCAGGAAAATTGATATGTTAAAAATTCTCATTTTCTAACCCCTATAACTTTTTTACTTTTCTGCGTACGGGCCGGTATGAGGACTTATTTTTTGCGCCGTGTTCTGAAGTTTTTATTGGTACCATTTTTGTTTTGATTGGACTTTTTGATAGTTTTTTATTCATTTTTTCATGATGTAAAAAGTTACCAAAAATACGCTATTTTGGAATTTTTTGCGCATACGCCATTGACCGTGCGTTTTAATTAACAAAATATTTTTATAGTTCGGACATTTCTGCACGTGTCGATACCACATATGTTTATTTTTATTTACACTGTTTTTTTTATGGGAAAAGGGGGGTGATTCAAACTTTTATTAGGGAAGGGGTTAAATGACTTCACTTTTTTTTTTTTGCAGTGCTATAGCTCCCATAGGGACCTATAGCACTACACACACTGATCTCTTATGCTGATCCCTGCAAAGCCATAGCTTTGCAAGGATCAGCGAGATTGGGGCTCGATTGCTCAAGCCTGTAGCTCAGGCTTGGAGCAATCAAACCCAGATCGGACACCACGTAGACATGTAAGGGGACCTCCACTTGCGTCCTAGCTGATCGCGACATCGCGATTTTATCACGATATCCCGATCAGCCCAACTGAGCTGCCGGGAAGCGTTTACTTTCATTTTCAGACGCGTCGGTGAACTTTGATCGCCGTGTCTGAAGGTTTCGATCGATGCCGCGTGCTGTTAGTCCAGGGTCCCGGCTATGAATAGCAGCCGGGACCGACCTGGTGTGATGCGGGGTCATGGCGTGACACCGTTTTAAACACCGGTATTGGGCATAGGCTGTACATCCTTAAGAGGTTAAGGAACCAAGACTAATCTCATAAAGTTTCATGTACACATAGTACACCTCATCATTCTACTAGTGTACCTACCTCATGCTGACTTTTAATATACATTAAACCAAATAAATATCTCACACTTCCAATACTCAAGCAAGCTTTAGGGACTGTAACAAACCATTCTCCAGTTCCCTACCACTGTTTGTACACTGACTTGTTCTTTTCTTTCCTATGTGTTCAGGATGCTCTTCCTGGCCAGAAGACGCTCCTATGTCAGAGTTATCTAGAAAGAGTTCTAAGGATAAGAGTGTGTAGCCAATAGACCCTAGTAGCTAGGTATTGGTTAGACAGCCTCAGGCAAGCCAGTACATCACCAGTGTACGTATCAGGTAAATTAACGTGGTATAAATAAAATTCTAGTGTTTCAGAATATAAGAACCCTCAACCCAGTATACATATTTGTAAAAGTTTTTGACGGTCAAAAGAAAGAAAAAATTGTCAATAGTGGTAAATTTGCCTTGGAATGTATTTCATGTCTAATTTTAACCAGGTAATGTCATTCTGTTCGTGAATTCTTGGAAATCACAATCCTGTCTGTGAGTTCACTAGTACTTCTTGTTTGTACATTAAAGTAATGTAGTATAATTTTGCTGATATATATATATATATATATATATATATATATATATATATATATATATTTAGAGCTTGCAAGGACATTCTTATCATGTGCAGGGACTCTTTGTTATATGTTTTATACAGCCTGACTAAAAGGACATTATCATTATGCCCAGGACTGTTTGTGGACTCTCAGCACTTCGTCCCTCTGTCTAAGGGGACAATTGTCGAGGCCGACTCGTCTTTAGTAAGGAGGTCTGTGGTGTCCCGCTGCTGGACTCGGTACCGTACCTTTGGTTGTAAGTCTCCATAGTCAGAGTTCCTCATGCTGATAGGGCTCTCCTGGTGGGATGGTCTCTGGTTGCCTCCTAGTGTTCTTGAAATTGTATGTAATTAATATATTATAATGTAGTGTAAGTAATGCACAGGACCTTAGGTCATGTGATCAATGATATTTGTGTTGTATTAGAGGTTAAGGACCTTTGGGTCATGTGACTAGGTCACGTTTTATATCCACAATCCTTTGTACTAGGACTGACAGGTTTGGGGAACCAATAAGCTTTGAGCCTGCTCCTTCAGCTATAAGGGCACTGTATCCAATGATCGCTCTCTTTCCACTGGGATATGACAGCGAGCGGAGCTCTGTGTAATTCTACAAGCAAACAAGGCCTGAAGCCTACCAATTTCAGCTGCATACGTGACTACTTGAACCTAAAACATACCCCTAAATTCAGTGGAACAGCGTATATGTACACAAACAAAAATATATACAAAAATAGAAAAATAGTGCAAACTATACAAACCAAACAACAAACAACAATGAAGCTTTCCAGCCACACAAAGCACAAGTTCAGTGCCTGCAAGCCCTATATTACCAGATCATTTTTCCTGCTGTTAATAAAGTCTTGAATAGTTTTCTTTCTTCTGTGTGTAATTATTGGTTTAGAGAGTTAGAAAAGGTTAATACCCCACCTAGTGGTGATCAAGTTGGATCCTACAGATGGATCTGCAAGGTCCTGCAGGATTAAATGACAGAATCGACCTGATGCCCTTTTGGTTAAGTTTTTTCCATGTTCTTTTTTATGTCCACGATAGAACTAGATTTAGTATATTATATTGCAAAGTTTTTAATTCACACACAGTTAGGATAATTTGTTATTATGTTCCCATGGTAACTAGTTTTTTCTGTCCTACTTAAACAAATGGGTGCAGTGACGTAACGGAGGCCGGAAGAAGCACACACCTGTTGTGCGAAAACGGCTGTTTGCCTCTGAGCACCTCGCATCACTTAAGTCTCCCTGACGGAATGGAATGACTGTATAATATTTCTCTACAGTAATGGTAAGTGCAAGATTTATATTTTATATCTGGATTTTTCGAATTGTCTTGCTATCTATAAGCTTTGCACCCCATCAGTAGTATAATTATTGTTATACACGGCTGCTGTCCTGCTCTAATTAACAAACTCCTTTATGGTCGACACACATGGACTCGTCTGACTGTGCTCTCTGAATTCATCTGTTTTTGGTTCCTATATTATCATATACCTACAGCACAAAACAAAAGACTAATGTGCCAGCATCAGGCCACCACCAGGGAAGTACACAACAGGTTAAGGCACTTTAAAGGCAGACAGTGGCGTTGCGACCCGGGCGCCGGGGGTGCGGCCTGCACCGGGTGACACCATCCTAATGGGGTGACACCAAGACGCTCCGCAGCACCCCCCCCCCAGCTACACCGACACCCTCCCGTCAGTACCCGACCGGCAGCACCCATCCACCCCCCCCCCCCCGGCATTCCCCAGCGCTGTGAGCCCGTCCAACAGCACCCCCTCCGGCATTCACCAGCGCTGTGAGCCCGTCCAACAAATCCCCCCCCCGGCATTCACCAGCGCTGTGCGCCCGTCCAACAGCACTACCCCCATCACACCCCCCCCCCCCGGCATTCACCTGCGCCGTGCGCCCGTCAGCACTCCCCCCAACCCCGCCCTTCATCGCCGCTGTTCGCCCGTCCGTCAGCTGCCCCCCTGGCCTTCATCGCTGCTGTGCGCCAGTCCGTCAGCACCACCGCAGGGTGCCCGCAGAGAAGGATCGCTGCGCTGGATGGGTGAGTGTGTGTGTCTGTCTCTCTGTCTGTCGCTATCTCCGTAGGTGTGTGACTGTCTGTGTGTGACTCTGTGTATGTGTGTGTTTGTGTATGTATGTGACTGTGTGTGACTCTGTGTGTGTGTATGTATGTGACTGTGTGTGACTCTGTGTGTGTGTGTGTATGTGACTGTGTGTGTGTATGTGACTGTGTGTGTGTGTGTGTTGCAGGGGGACCCAGGGGCGCTACACCCCTGCCCACAATCATTTCTTGTATTGGAATTATGTAGGAGGCCTTCTGGTGTGCCAAGTATGCCTTATTTTCTGTGTGTGTGTGTGACTCTGTGTGTGTGTGTGTGTGTGTGTGTGTGACTCTGTGTGTGTGTGTGTGACTCTGTGTGTGTGTGACTCTGTGTGTGTGTGTGACTCTGTGTGTGTGTGACTCTGTGTGTGTGTGACTATGTGTGTGACTGTGACTCTGTGTGTGTCTGTCTCTGAGTGTGTCTCTTTGACTGTGTGTGTGTTTGTGTGTGTGTCTCTCTGTGTTGTATGTGTTTTGTTTTTTTGTGGGGGGGAGGGGTTAAACAGCAATCTAATGTGGGGAGACTTTGACCCATTGTGGGGAACCTGCAAGGGAACCTGCGGCCTAATGTGGGGTAACTACTACCAAATGTGCGGAGTCTATGCTACCTAATGTGGGGATTCTATGCTACCTAATGTGGGGAGTCTATGCTACCTAATGTGGGGAAACTGCTACCTAATGTGGGGAATATGTGCTACCAAATGTGGGGGGTCTATGCTACCTAATGTGGGGAATCTGTGCTATCGAATGTGGGGAATCTATGCTACCTAATGTGGGGAAACTGCAACCTAATGTGGGGAATCTGTGCTACCTAATGTGGGGAAATTGCTACCTAATGTGGGGGAACACGTACCAAATGTGGGGAATCTATGCTGCCTAATGTGGGGAAAATATGCTACCTAATGTGGGGGAACTGCTGCCTACCTAAAGTGGGGGAACTGCTGCCTACCTAATGCTCCCCCCTGGCAGTAGCACCCTCATCATCCACCAGCAACACCCCCCACCCCCAGCAGTAGCCCCTCCATCAGCAGATCCTGATGGTGGATGATGGTGGTGCTCCTGCCGGGAGGATGATCCTGCGGATGGATGATGGGGGTGATACTGCCAGGGTGGATGGCCAGTTGCACCCTCATCATCCTCCAGCAACACCCCCCCAGTAGTAGCACCCCCATCATCCACTAGCAACACCACCAAAAAACCCCTCCCGTGGTAATAGCATCAGCTAACGGATGTTGAGGGGTGTTACTGCGGTTGTGGTATTATATTCAGAGGGTGCACTGCATGGCAATGTTATATTCAGAGGGCGCAGTTTGTGGTAGTATTATATTCAGAGGGTACAGTGGGTGGTAGTATTATATTCAGGGGTACAGTGTGTGGCGGTATTATATTCAGGGGTACAGTATGTGGTAGATTTATATTCAGAGGGTACAGTATGTGATGGTATTATATTCAGAATGTACAGTGTGTGGTAGTATTATATTCAGAGGGTACAGTGTGTGGCGGTATTATATTCAGGGGTACAGTATGTGGTAGATTTATATTCAGAGGGTAAAGTATGTGATGGTATTATATTCATAATGTACAGTGTGTGGTAGTATATTCAGAAGGTACAGTGTGTGGCGTTATTATATTCAGGGGTACAGTATGTGGCAGACTTATATTCAGAGTGTACAGTATGTATTGTTATTATATTCAGAATGTACAGTGTGTGGCGGTATTATATTCAGGGGTACAGTATGTGGCAGATTTATATTCAGAGTGTACAGTATGTGTTGGTATTATATTCAGAATGTACAGTGTGTGGTAGTATTATATTCAGTGGGTATGGTGTATGGAAGGTTTACAATCAAAGAGTATAGTGTATAGTAGTATTATATTTAGAGGATACAGTATCTGGCAGGTTTATAATAATACTTGTTTTCATATAGAGGATGAGAATGTGCTGACATAGTGAGGAGACGTCTGGGCGTCACATTCTACAGACCAGTTTTAGCTGGACCAGGCGGTATGTACCATCTGAATTAGATAATGGAAGACTATAGAGAAGACGTCACCTGTAGTCACTGATATCATTGTGTATTCTCCTCACTATAGAGAAGACGTCACCTGTAGTCACTGATATCATTGTGTATTCTCCTCACTATAGAGAAGACGTCACCTGTAGTCACTGATATCATTGTGTATTCTCCTCACTATAGAGAAGACGTCACCTGTAATCACTGATATCATTGTGTATTCTCCTCACTATAGAGAAGACATCACCTGTAGTCACTGTACATTCTCCTCTCTGTGTCCTATCAGAGCTGTAGTCGTTTGTCAGTTCTACAGTTATGGTGAGTGAAACTACAACTCCCAGCATAACCTCACCACTGCTCAAAGGGGTACTCTGCTGGAAAACATTTTTTTTTTATCAATTGGTGCTACAAAGTTAAACAGATTTGTAAATTACTTCTATTTAAAAATCTTAATTCTTCAAGTACTTATTAGCTGTTATATAAGTGATTCACAGGAAGTTCTTTTCTTTTTTAATTTATTTTCTGTCTGACCACAGTGCTCTGTGCTGACACCTTTGTCCATGTCAAGAACTGTCCATAGTAGGAGCAAATCCCCATAGCAAACCTATCCTGCTCTGGACAGTTCCTGACATGGACAGAGGTGTCAGCAAATAGCACTGTGGTCAGACTGGAAAGAACTACACAACTTCCTGTGGAGCATACAGAAGCTGAAAAGTACTGTAAGGATTAAGATTTTAAATAGAAGTAATTTAAAAATCTGTTTAACTTTCTGGCACCATTTGATATAAAAGTAAATGTTTTCCAGTGGAGTACCCCTTTAAGTAATTCTGGGAGCTGTATATTTAAATGGTGAAAACTTCTTTAACACTTTCCTATTCTGTGTCAACTGGTATATCTGATTATTATACTGGAATTTCTCACAATGCGCTACAACAGTGGTGTCTGTCACAACAGGCTAAAAACGTGCTGGGGGGGGGGGGGGTATGGGGTGACACCATTTTCTACCGCATCGGGTGACACCAACCCTAGCAACGCCTGTGAAGGCAGAGCCCTTCCACAGACGAGAAGCCCTGCCAGCACCCAGCTTTTCGTACTCCAGAGAACACACCTTCACCAGGTCACCCAGTATGTTTCTAACCACCTCACCCACAGGGAGGATTTTACGCTGTGTCGACACTAAACACCATGCGTTCCACATGTAGTACCTGACCACTGAGCTGACTAGGAATAAAGTGCATCGGTCCCAGCCTCCAAGGTTTCTGAATGCCCCATAGGCCCATTCCGCATAGGAGAGACTGGTCAGCCTAGGCCAACCGATGGAAGCGCCCAACCTGTTGTAAACCTCTGTGTTAAAGGGACAATGAAGCAGAAAATGTTCCAAGCTTTCCAGAATGCCTCCATTCCTGGAAAAAAGCCGAAACCATCCCCTACAGGAGGATACCCACAGTGGAGCCCTCTCTTTCCAGAGGTTTGCAATATTGGTCTTAAGAAAGGTATTCACTAGAAATACCATGGGGCTGACCATACACAAGCCCCTCTAGTCTTCTCGTACAGTAAGTAACCTCCCTCTTCAAGAGGTTCAGCCTATTCCCCCATAAAATTTGGAAGAACACACTGTAGACCCGGGTCCAGAGAGGTTCTGGCAACATGCATACACTGGTGCCAGAAAGTTAAACAGATTTGTAAATTACTTCAATTAAAAAATCTTAATCCTTCCAGTATTTTTTAGGGCTCTAAACTACAGAAGAATTGCTTTTCTTTTTAGATTTCTATGATGTCATGACCACAGTGCTGTCTTCTGACCTCTGCTGTCCATTTTTGGAACTGTCCAGAGCAGGAGAAAATCCCCATAGCAAACATATGCTGTTCTGGACAGTTCCTTAAATGGACAGCAGATTGTCAATGCAACCCTCTTCTCCCACTCTTCACACACTGATAGCAACACCGCAGGAGAAATGCTTAGACAGGCTTCCAGTATCCTTAGTTTCAGGTGCTGCACATCTCGTATCTTCACAGCATAGACAATTGCCTTCAGATGGCCCAAATTTTGCAAGAGTTAATAGCAGAAAATACTCCCCAAAATTTGTAACCCCATCTCTTCTGAGTATGGAGGTACCCATAAGTTGACCTGAAGTGCACTACGGGTGAACTACAATGCTCAGAAGAGAAGGAGTCATATTTGGCTTTTTGAGAGCAAATTTTGCTCAGGGGCGTGTCGCATTTAGGAAGCCCCTATGGTGCCAGGACAGCAAAAAAAAAACCACATGGCAAACCATTTTGGAAACTAGACCCCTTGAGGAACGTAACAAGGAATAAAGTGAGCCTTAATACCCCACAGGGGTTTCACGTTAGTTTCAGGTGCTGCACATCTTGTATCTTCACAACAAAGACAATTGCCTTCAGATGACCCCAAAGATAAAAGTCTAAGGGGTTCAGATAGGGAGACCTTGGGGGCCATTCAACTGGCCCACGATGACCTGTCCACTTTCCAGGAAACTGTTCATCTAGGTAAGCTCATACATTGGATAGATCCCTCCAAGACTGTTGGAACACAAAAATTGATGGTATGGTGTGATATATTGGGTACAAAGATAGTGGGGCCATTCTTTATCAATGGAAACCTCAAGGCCACTGGATATGCGAAATTGCTACATGATGATGTGTTTCCCTCTTTATGCACTGAAGCTGGCACGCTCCCTGAGTTTTTCCAGCAAGATGGTGCACCATCACATTATGGGTTTCAGGTCCGAGCATTCCTAGATGAACAGTTTCCTGGAAAGTGGATTGGTCATTGTGGGCGAATTGAATGGCCCCCAAGGTTTCCCGATCTGACCCCCTTAGACTTTTATCTTTGGGGTCATCTGAAGGCAATTGTCTTTGTTGTGAAGATACAAGATGTGCAGCACCTGAAACTAACGTGAAACCCCTGTGGGGTATTAAGGCTCACTTTATTCCTTGTTACGTTCCTCAAGGGGTCTAGTTTCCAAAATGGTTTGCCATGTGTTTTTTTTTTTTGCTGTCCTGGCACCATAGGGGCTTCCTAAATGCGACACGCCCTTGAGCAAAATTTGCTCTCAAAAAGCCAAATATGACTCCTTCTCTTCTGAGCATTGTAGTTCACCCGTAGTGCACTTCAGGTCAACTTATGGGTACCTCCATACTCAGAAGAGATGGGGTTACAAATTTTGGGGAGTATTTTCTGCTATTAACTCTTGCAAAAATGTGAAATTTGGTGACAATTTTAGTGACATTTTTTGACATTTTTTTACATATGCAAAAGTCGTGAAACACCTGTAGGGTATTAAGGCTCACTTAATTCCTTGTTACATTCCTCAAGGGGTCTTGTTTCCAAAATGGGATGGCATGTGGTTGTTTTTTTTTTTTTTTTTTTTTTGCTGTTCTGGCACCATAGGGGCTTCCTAAATGCAACATGCCCCCCAAAAACCATTTCAGAAAAAGTACTCTCCAAAATCCCCTTGTCGCTCCTTCGCTTCTGAGCCCTCTACTGCGCCCGCCGAACAATTTACATAGACATATGAGGTATGTGCTTACTCGAGAGAAATTGGGCTACAAATATAAGTATACATTTTCTCCTTTTACCCCTTGTAAAAATTCTAAAATTGGGTCTACAAGAACATGCGAGTGTAAAAAATGAAGATTGCTATTCCTGTGAAACACCTAAAAGGTTAAAACGCTGACTGAATGTCATTTTGAATACTTTGGGGGGTGCAGTTTTTATAATGGGGTCATTTGTGGGGTGTTTCTAAGATGAAGACCCTTCAAATCCACTTCAAACCTGAACTAGTCCCTGAAAAATAGTGAGTTTGGAAATTTTGTGAAAAATTGGAAAATTGCTGCTGAACTTTGAAGCCCTCTGATGTCTTCCAAAAGAAAAAACTTGTCAATTTTATGATGCAAACATAGACATATTGTATATGTGAATAAAAAAAAATTATTTGGAATATCCCTTTTCCTTACAACCAGAGAGCTTCAAAGTTAGAAAAATGCTAAATTTTAAAATTTTTCATCAAATTTGGGGATTTTTCACCAAGAAAGGATGCAAGTTACCACAACATTTTACCACTATGTTAAAGTAGAATATGTCACGAAAAAACTATCTCGGAATCAGAATGATAACTAAAAGCATTCCAGAGTTATTTATGTTTAAATTGACAATGGTCAGATGTTCAAAAAATGGCTGGGTCCGAAGGTGTAAAATGGCCGGGTCCTTAAGAGGTTAATAGTATAGGGAACTATGACTAATGCATTAACTCTCTGTTTTTTTTCCCCATTGGAACCAATAGGCCCATTGTGGTCTATGGGGATCTGACAGCATATAAAATAGTAAGATAAGCAGGACTGTCTCGGCAGCACAGTGGATGGGAGACCACCACTGGTTTGAGTCCTGGGGTGGGACAGAGTGTTACAGTGTTGTGGTTAACCTTTACTGGAAAAGCTGCTGAGTTGCCCATAGTGACCAATCGGATTGCTTCTTTCATTTTTCACAAGGCCTCTGCAAAATGAAAGATGCGATCTGATTGGTTGCTATGGGCAACTCTGCAGCTTCTTCTGGAAAAGTTTCTGAGTTGCCCATAGCAACCAGATTGCTTCCTTCATTTTTCAGAGGTCTTTTCAAAAATGAAAGAAGCAATCTGATTGGTTGCTATGGGCAACTGCACAACTCTTCCTCTAGACTGGTTTTGATGAATCTCCCCCATAGAGGGAGATTTATCAAAACCTGTCCAGAGGAAACGTTTCTGAGTTGCCCATAGCAACCAATCAGATTGCTTCTTTCATTTTGCAGAGGCCTTGTGAAAAATGAAAGAAACAATCTGATTGGTTGCTATGGGCAATTCAGCAGCTTTTCCAGGAAAGTAAAGTTTAACCACAAGACTGTAACACCCCAGGACTCGAACCAGTGGTGGTCTCCTATCCACTGTTCAGCCAAGATGGTCCTGCTTATCTGACTGTTTTACATGCCATGAGCTCCCCATATACCACAATGGGCCTATTGATTTAACTGGGCAAAAAATCACAGAGTTACTGCACTAGTCATAGTTCCCTATACCATTAAAGAAGGGAGGGCTCAATATTCACGAATATGCGCATACATTTTCGCATATGCAAAAAAATTGAAAAAAATTATATTCGTAATTACGAATATATAATGCTATATTCGCAATATTCGGGAATTCGCGAATATGCGATATTCGCGATTGAGATTCAAATTGTGAATATTCGCGAGCAACACTATTTCTAACAAGGGACTGTTTGCTATTGTGTTTTTTGTGACAGTAACTTGTTTTATAACCTTTAGTACACTTTTATGAATAAAATATTGAATGCTTTTGTGATAGTTAATGTTTATATATTTTTTTCTTTTTAACACATTTGCAATATTAGATTGAAATCAATTTAACACCCAAGATGATAAACAAGCAGAATTGTTGTAATGTTTGAAAAATTATAACACATGAATACTTTTGATTCAAGGAAACTTTTTAAACAAACAAGTCTAAACCATTTTGACTCACACAACTAATTTCATTAGCTCGGAGTTTGTGCGACACAATTGACTAGTGCGACACAAAAAAACGTGCGACAGGAAAATAACTGACATGTGTGACAGAAAAGTAAATAAGCCTGAAAAAAAAAGACGAGTGATATTGAAATTGCTCCAGAATAAACACTCCACTCTTAGTAAGTCAGGGCCAATGTTTCATTTTAACCATAAAATATATTGCGTAGAAACAAACCCCCAAAACTTAGCAAAATTGTGTTATTTTGCTATATTTTCTTTATGAATTGAACAATTTATTTATTGTATGTGGGCAGGGCATCTATATGGGTGTCGGTGCATGGGGGGCCCCATCAATTGTCAGTCCACCCCTGCTAGCCGGCAACAAGTCTCAGTGGGAGGGGAACAAGTCTCAGTTGGAGGGGAGGGGAGACTGTCTTGGGGGATTGTTTTGGGGCCCCATCATATTAAAGTGCTCTGTCAGGCAGCCTTAATCTTGCCCTAATCTTGAGTCTAATGGGTTAATGCTGAGCATTGGCCCAAACTGTGGGTCCTGGCTGCTGATAGCAACTGGGACCGATCGGGTAAGCTCATGCTAAGCTAGTGAGCTCGCCTCTAACTGCAGGAACGGGACCAGGGCATACAGGTACTCCCTTGGTCCCTAAGTATGTTTTCAAATCAACTCGTGCCAGAAAGTTGTACAGATTTGTAAGTTACTTCCATTAAAAAATCTTTAGCCTTCCAGTACTTATCAGCTGCTGTATGCTCCAAATTAAATCCTGAAATCCAGTCTGACCACAGTGTTCTCTGCTGACACCTCTGTACATGTAAGGAACTGTCCACAGCAAACCTCTCCTGGAGGTGATGATGAGGGGCTACCTACCTGAATACCTAACTAGCTACCTACCTATTTATCTACCTACCTGGCTATCTATCTAACTAGTTACCTACCTACTTTAACTAGCTACGTATCTACCTACCTAAGGATGTATTTACCTTCTTGGCTACCTTGCTAAATACCTATCTGGCAAAAAAGATACCAGCAGCAACCAAACATTCGAGCAAAGGAAGTGTGAAGTCTATTCCATTAGTCCAGTGTTACAGGAAAGCAACATTTTTGCAGCCTCAAACTTGAAAATTACAGCAAGAAGCTGCAGAAATGCTGCTTTCCTGTAACACTGGACTAATGGAATAAACTTCACTACTTTTGCACAAATTTTTGTGTGCTACTGGTATCTTTTTTTGCTACATTGTGTGGAACCCTTAACCAAGGTTTCTAATTGGCATACATCTTTTACATTTGGCTGCAATTTGGACTAGTTGTGCTGCTCTTCTTGGAATTAAAAAAAATACATATCTGGATACCTAACTAGTGTGCTACCAACCTTCCTGGCTACCTACATAACTAGCTACCTACCTACCTATCTAGCTAGCTTCCTACCTGGCTAACTTCCTACTGATGTATTTATCAACTGGGGGAACGATCTACCTACCTAAGGATGTATTTACCTCCCTGGCTACCTACCTACCTGTCTACCTACCTGACTACCTCCCTACCTAGTTGGCTACCTTCCTACCAATTTATTTACCCACTGAGGGGGGATCGAATTACCAACCTATTTTTTTTTTGTATAAGGGGAACTACCTGTCTACTGTGGGGGATATACCTACTTAATTACCGTATATACTCGAGTATAAGCCGACCCGAGTATAAGCCGAGACCCCTAATTTCAACCCAAAATCCCAGGAAAAGTTATTGACTCGAGTATAAGCCTAGGGTGGGAAATACCTCATCCCCCCCTGTCATCATCCAGACCCGTCATTAACATCCTCATCATCCCCTTGTCATCATCCCACACATCCCCCCTTCATCATCCCCTTGTCATCATCCCACACATCCCTTTATCATCCCACACATCCCCCCTTCATCATCCCCTTGTCATCATCCCACACATCCCCTTATCATCCCACACATCCCCCCTTCATCATCCCCTTGTCATCATCCCACACATCCCCCCTTCATCATCCCCTTGTCATCATCCCACACATCCCCTTATCCCACACATCCCCCCTTCATCATCCCCTTGTCATCATCCCACACATCCCCTTATCATCCCACACATCCCCCCTTCATCATTCCCTTGTCATCATCCCACACATCCCCTTATCATCCCACACATCCCCCCTTCATCATCCCCTTGTCATCATCCCACACATCCCCCCTTCATCATCCCCTTGTCATCATCCCACACATCCCCTTATCCCACACATCCCCCCTTCATCATCCCCTTGTCATCATCCCACACATCCCTTTATCATCCCACACATCCCCCCTTCATCATCCCCTTGTCATCATCCCACACATCTCTTTATCATCCCACACATCCCCCCTTCATCATCCCCTTGTCATCATCCCACACATCCCCCCTTCATCATCCCCTTGTCATCATCCCACACATCCCCTTATCCCACACATCCCCCCTTCATCATCCCCTTGTCATCATCCCACACATCCCCTTATCATCCCACACATCCCCCCTTCATCATCCCCTTGTAATCATCCCACACCCCCCCCCCCTTCATCATCCCCACCCCCCTTCATCATCCCCACCCCCCCCCCCCTTCATCATCCTCTTCTCATCATTCGCCCTCAGTGGTCTTCAACCTGCGGACCTCCAGAGGTTTCAAAACTACAACTCCCAGCAAGCCCGGGCAGCCATCGGCTGTCCGGGCTTGCTGGGAGTTGTAGTTTTGAAACCTCCGGAGGTCCGCAGGTTGAAGACCACTGCGGCCTTCAACATGCGGACCTCCAGAGGTTTCAAAACTACAACTCCCAGCAAGCCCGGGCAGCCATCGGCTGTCCGGGCTTGCTGGGAGTTGTAGTTTTGAAACCTCCGGAGGTCCGCAGGTTGAAGACCACTGCGGCCTTCAACATGCGGACCTCCAGAGGTTTCAAAACTACAACTCCCAGCAAGCCCGGGCAGCCATCGGCTGTCCGGGCTTGCTGGGAGTTGTAGTTTTGAAACCTCCGGAGGTCCGCAGGTTGAAGACCACTGCGGCCTTCAACATCATCCAGCCCCCTCTCACCCCCTTTAGTTCTGAGTACTCACCTCCGCTCGGCGCTGGTCCGGTCCTGCAGGACTGTCCGGTGAGGAGGTGGTCCGGTGAGGAGGTGGTCCGGGCTGCTATCTTCACCGGGGGCGCCTCTTCTCCGCGCTTCCGGCCCGGAATAGAGGCGTTGCCTTGACAATGACGCATAAGTACGTTGGCAATGAACGCACCTGTGCGTCGTTGTCACGGCAACGTGACTATTCTGAGGCCGGGCCCGAAGCGCTTAGAAGAGGCCTCCCCGGTGAAGATAGCAGCCCGGAACCACTATCCCACCGGACCACCTCCTCTCCGGACAGCCCTGCAGGACCGGACCAGCGCCGAGCGGAGGTGAGTACTCAGAACTAAAGGGGGTGAGAGGGGGCTGGATGATGTTGAAGGCCGCAGTGGTCTTCAACCTGCGGACCTCCGGAGGTTTCAAAACTACAACTCCCAGCAAGCCCGGACAGCCGATGGCTGCCCGGGCTTGCTGGGAGATGTAGTTTTGAAACCTCTGGAAGTCCGCAGGTTGAAGACCACTGCGGGTGGGGGAGTTCACTCGAGTATAAGCCGAGGGGGGTGTTTTCAGCACGAAAAATCGTGCTGAAAAACTCGGCTTATACTCGAGTATATACGGTAACTATCCTAGCCATTTTTACTGTGTGGGACAAAAGGGTTACAGTTTGAGGGCCTATAGAGGAGATTGTGTAGAGGAGGGGAGGCCACTAGAAAAATTAAAAGTCTTAACATGTGTGTCTTGCAAAAGATCAGTTTTGGCAGGAAGAAGTTATCAAGGTGGTCTGAGCTGGAGAGAAGAAAAGGAAAGGGGGAAACTGCGATCAGAGTCATCAGTGAGTCCCTTGATGTAATATAGTAGAAGACACCTGAGATCATACAGTCTTGGCATACAGTACTTGGTATGCCTTTTAGAAGTGAAGAAGCAGCTGGTCACTTGTCACAGACTTGAGAATTGGCACTATGTGACTTTTTAGTAAACTGGTTCTCTATTCCTAGTCAGGGCCGGCATTAGGGCGGGGCAAACCAGGCAATTGCCTAGGGCCCCCATCCCCCAGGGGGACCTCTGCCAGCTGCTCAGCATAGGCCTAATCGAGGCCGGGGGGATCCATGGCGGCCACTATCACATTCCACAGCGGTCCCCATCACATTCTGGACATCCCTGTGTCCTGAAAAATCTTTTTTCGGGACACAAGGATGTCCCTGTTACCTTTCTGTGGCTGCCCTCGCGTTAACTTTAAAAACGCAGGGGCTGTCCGGAGTTAGCGCACACAGGGACGTCGCTGATGTCTCGTGCATGCGCCCATAGCAACGGCGGAGCGGAGCTGTGAGTAGGACGCACGCCGGCCGGAATGGTAAGTCACCAGCTGGCAGCATGTCCTCTTTAGTGCTCCGACCACCCGTCCTCTGCTCCCGGGACCTACTGCTATGCTCTATAGGCCATAGCAGTAGATCGTGACCCCGGACCGGAGGACCGGTGGTCGGAACACTGAAGTGGGGCAGTACACAGACATGCAGCCTCCAGCCATACACTGTATATGGCTGAAAGCTGTATGTCTGTGGGGGAACTATACTGCACCTCATGTGGGGAACTATCCTGCACATAATGTGGGGGAACTATACTGCACCTATTGTGGGGGAAACTATACTGCACCTAATGTGGGGGAATTATACTGCACCTAATGTGGGGAACTATACTGCACCTAATGTGGGGAGCTATACTGCACCTAATGTGGGGAGCTATACTGCACCTAATGTGGGGAGCTATACTGCACCTACAGTGGGGATCAAAAGTTTGGGCACCCCAGGTAAAAATTTGTATTTATGTGCATAAAGAAGCCAAGGAAAGATGGAAAAATCTCTCTAAAAGGCATCAAATTACAGATTAGATATTGTTATATGTCAACAAAAGTTAGATTTTATTTCCATCATTTACACTTTCAAAATAAAAGAAAACAAAAAAATGGCGTCTGCAAAAGTTTGGGCACACTGCAGAGTTAATATCTTGTACTGCCCCCTTTGGCAAGTATCACAGCTTGTAAATGCTTGTTGTAGCCAGCCAAGAGTCTTTTAATTCTTGTTTGAGGTATCTTTGCCCATTCTTCCTTACAAAATTCTTCCAGTTCTTTGAGATTTCTGGGCTGATTTTTGTGGTGAGGACTTAGAAGAGGTTTTCTTCTGATGACTCTTTCATGAAGACCATATTTGTACAAGTATCTCTTTATAGTGGAATAGTGTACCACAACTCCAGTGTCTGCCAAATCTTTCTGGAGGGATTGTGCAGTTATATGTGGGTTTTGAATTGTTTTTCTCGCACTCTTGCGAGCTGTTCTGTCTGATATTTTCTTGGTCTTCCAGATCTTACTTTAACTTCCACTGTTCCTGATGACTGCCATTTCTTAATTACATTCTGAACAGAGGATATTGACATCTGAAAACTTTTGCTATCTTCTTGTAGCCTTCTCCAGCTTCAACTATTTTCAGTTTGAGATATCTAGACAACTGCTTAGAAGAACCCATGGTGCTGAATGTTGGGGCAAGGTCAGATGAGTCTGGGCATTTAAAACCTTTGAGATTGACATCACCTGGTCTTTCTAGATGATGATTGAGAACAATCCATGACACTGGCAGGTCTCAGCTTTGCAAAGGGGGCAGTGCATGCTATAAATTCTGCAGGGTGCCCAAACTTTTGCAGACACCATTTGTTTTCTGTTATTTTGAAAGTCTAAATTATGGAAATAAAATGTCTAATCTGTAATTTGATGGCTTTTGGAGATTTTTCCATCTTTCCTTGGCTTCTTTATGCACATTAATACAACTTTTTACCTGGGGTTCCCAAACTTTTGATCCCCACTATAATGTGGGGAACTATACTGCACCTAATGTGGGGAAACTATACTGCACCTAATGTGGGGAACTATATTGCACCTAATGTGGGGCAACTGTACTGCACCTAATGTGAGGCAACTGTACTGCACCTAATGTGGGGAGCTATACTGCGCCTAATGTGGAGGAACTGTACTGCACCTAATGTGGGGGAACTGTACTGCACCTAATGTGGGGGAATTGTACTGCACCTAATGTGGGGGAACTGTACTATACCTAATGTGGGGGAACTGTACTGCACCTAATGTGGGGGAACTGTACTGCACCTAATGTGGGGGAACTATACTGCACCTAATGTGGGGGAACTGTACTGCACCTAATGTGGGGAGAACTGTACTGAACCTAATGTGGAGGGAACTGTACTGCACCTAATGTGGGGGAACTGTACTGCACACCTAATGTGGGGGAACTATACTGCACCTAATTTGGAGGGAACTGTACAGCACACCTATGTGGAGGGAACTGTACTGCACACCTAATGTGGGGGGAACTGTACTGCACACCTAATGTGGAGGGAACTGTACTGCACACCTAATGTGGGGGGAACTGTACTGCACACCTAATTTGAGGGAACTGTACTGCCACCCTTATGTGGGGGGGAACTATACTGCCAATCAAATGTGGGGGAACTATACAAAAATATAAAATTGTACTATTCTGATCCCTATAACTCTTTTATTGTTCTGTATATGGGGATGTATGAGGGTCATTTTTCGCACTTTGATTTGTGGTTTTTATCGGTACCATTTTTGTTTTAATGGGACTTTTCAATTGCTTTTTAGATATTTTTTATGGTATTTCAAGTGACCAAAAATGTGCAAATCTGGTTAGTGCACTATTACCTGGGCCTGATCATCATTGGCGCTATGGAGCGCCTGCTCCACGCCCCATGTCCGCAAGGGGCCCCCGTCACACTCGGGACATGCCTGTGTCCCGAAAAATCTTTTCAGGTCACAAAGATATCATGGCAGTTACCTCTCTGCTGCAGCCCCCGCGTTAACTTTAAAAAATGCTGGGGCCGCCGAGAGGTAGCGCACGCAGGGACATCACTGACGTCCCTGCGTGCGCTCATACGAGAAAAGCAGAGCATCAAGGAGGACGTGCGCGCATGGTAAGTTACCAGCGGCACGTCATCTTCAGTGTTCCGACCTACGCTCCCGGGACCTACTCCTATGGCCCATAGGCGATAGCAGTAGATCATGACCCCGGTCCCCGGAGGCCCCGAACCAGAGGGGTGGTGGTCGGAACACTGAAGTGGGGCAGAACACAGGCATACAGCCTCCAGCCATATACTGTATATGGCTGGAGGCTGTATGTCTGTGGGGGAACTGTATGGCACCTAATGTGGGGAGCTATACTGCACCTAATAAGGGGGAACTATACTGCACCTAATGAGGGGGAACTATACTGCACCTAATGTGGGGGAACTGTACTGCACCTAATGTGGGGGAACTGTACTGCACCTAATGTGGGGGAACTGTACTGCACCTAATGTGGGGGAACTATACTGCACCTAATGTGGGGGAACTGTACTGCACCTTATGTGGGGGAACTGTACTGCACCTAATGTGGGGGAACTGTACTGCACCTAATGTGGCGAACTATACTGCACCTAATGTGGGGAACTATACTGCACCTAATGTGGGGGAGCTCTCGGGGGGGGGGGGGGGCAACATAATGAAGTGCTCCGTCTTCCAGGCAGCCTTAATCTGGCCCTGACTATTACGACTTTTGGGGCTCCAGTTTTGATTTTGCCTAGGGCCACGCTAAGCCTAAAACCAGCTCTGTACCTAGTGGTGCATGCTAGGCTTAGGGGCATGCAGTGGTTCTTGGGTGTTCTACTCAGCACTTGTAGGATGAGATTTTGCACTTGACTTGAGACTTGGCCAGTTAGCGTATGTCAATGAATTCTCTTGAAATGTATTTTTTAGCCTTTATGATGTGCCTTGTGAACATACCGTATACTGTGACCCTTCTTTGACCCAGAGAGAAGTAGTGTTAGATTCAGAGCCTCCCTGTTACACCGAGCGCTCCGGCTCCTCTTCTTCCTCCGGAGTGCTCGCGGCGTCTTCTGCCCTGCAGCGCTGCTGTCGGCAGCGCTGACCAGAGACGCTGCTCTGTTGTGCGCGGCGGGGATGCGATCCGCCTAGCGGGACGTGCCCGCTCGCGAATCGCACCCCGTCCCACTCACCTGTCCCGATCTCCTGCTGGGTCCCGGTGTGCGCGGCCCCGCTCTCTAGGGCGCGCGTGCCGGGGCTCTCAGATTTAAAGGGCCAGCGCACCGCTAATTGGTGCCTGGCCCAATCATCCTAATTAGCTCCCACCTGCTCCATGTGAATAAAAACCCACTTCCCCTTCCTGTCCTTGCCGGATCTTGTTGCCTTAGTGCTCTGAGAAAGCATTTAGCGTGTTACCAAGCCTGTGTGCACAGACCTTCTGCTGTTGCCCCTGACTACGACTCTTGCTGCCTGCCCTGACCTTCTGCTACGTCCGACCTTGCTCTTGCCTTGTCCCTGTGTACCGCGCTTGTCTCAGCTGTCAGTTGGGGTTGAGTCGCTATCGGGTGGAACGACCTGGGGGTTACGTGTCGCTGCAAGTCCATCCCGCTTTGCGGCGGGCTCTGGTGAAAACCAGTAACCCCTTAGATTCCGTTCCCCTGGTACGGCCCACGCCATCACCCCACTGACACAGAGGATCCACCTCCAGTGTCCTCACTGCATACCAGTCCGGATCCTGATCGTAGATCTGGCCATGGATCCCGCTGAGGTCCCACTGCCTAGTGTCGCTGACCTAACCACGGTGGTCGCCCAGCAATCACAACAGATCGCGCAACAAGGACAGCAGCTGACTCAACTGACCGTTATGCTGCAACAGCTTCTACCACAATTACAGCAATCATCTCCTCCGCCAGCTCCTGCATCTCCTCCGCAGCGAGTGGCTGCTCCCAGCTTCCGCCTGTCTCTACCGGACAAGTTTGATGGGGACTCAAAACAGTGCCGTGGATTCCTGTCCCAGTGTTCCCTACACCTGGAGATGATGTCGGACCTATTCCCTACTGAACGGTCTAAGGTGGCTTTCGTGGTCAGCCTCCTGTCTGGAAAGACCTTGTCATGGGCCACACCGCTCTGGGACCGCAACGATCCCACCACCGCTACTATCCAGTCCTTCTTCTCAGAAGTACGTAGTGTTTTTGAGGAGCCTGCCCGGGCCTCCTCAGCCGAGACTGCTTTGCTGAACCTCGTCCAAAGGACTTCTTCTGTGGGCGAATACGCCATCCAGTTCCGTACCCTCACCTCTGAGCTATCCTGGAACAATGAGGCCCTCTGCGCGACCTTCAAGAAAGGCTTATCCAGTAACATCAAAGATGTCCTGGCCGCATGAGAAATTCCTGCAAATCTGTCTGAACTAATCCATTTGGCCACCCGCATCGACATGCGTTTCTCGGAAAGATGCCAGGAACTTCGACAGGAAAAGGATCTTGTTCGCACCAGGCGGTTTCTCTCCCCGGCTCCTCTCTTCCAACGTCCTTTGCAATCTGTTCCTGTGCCTTCCGCCGAGGAGGCTATGCAAGTGGATCGGTCTCGCCTGACCCTACAAGAGAGTACTTGCCGCTGTAATGAGAATTTGTGCCTGTACTGTGCAAGTACCGAACACTTCCTAAAAGACTGTCCTATCCGCCCTCTTCGTCAGGAGAAACGCATGCACCTACTTCACAAGGGTGAAACGGCTCTTGGTGTGAATTCTGCCTCTCCACGTCTGACTGTACCTGTGCGGATTTCTCCTTCCGCCAACTCCTCCTTCTCAGCAGTGGCCTTCTTGGCCTCTTTTGTTAATAGGTTCAGTATCCCAGTAACCCGTCTCGTCAAACCGCTCTTTATCTCTTCTGTTAACGGAGAAAAATTGGACTGCACTGTGCGCTACTGCACTGAACCTCTGCCCATGTGCATTGGACTTCACCATGAAAAAATTTAATTTTTTGTTCTGCTTAACTGCACCTCTGAAGTTCTTCTCGGTCTGCCATGGCTCCAACGTCATGCTCCTACCCTCGACTGGACCACCGGGGAGATCAAAAGTTGGGGTCCTTCTTGTCACAAACAATGCCTCACATCTGCTCCCACTTGTCAAACCCCTAAGGCTCCACCTTTACCGGGCCTTCCCAAGGCTTACCAGGACTTTTCAGATGTTTTCTGCAAAAAGCAAGCAGAGATCTCACCTCCTCATAGACCTTATGATTGTCCCATTGACCTCCTTCCTGGTACCACTCTGCCCCGTGGCAGGATTTACCCTCTGTCAGCCCCAGAGATTCAAGTCATGTCTGAGTATATGCAGGAGAACCTAAAGAGAGATTTTATTCGGAAGTCCTCATCCCCTGCTGGAGCGGGGTTCTTCCTTGTTTCTAAAAAGGATGGATCCTTACGACCATGTATTGACTACCACGGTTTAAATAAAATTACCATCAAAAACCACTATCCCCTGCCTTTGATCTCTGAACTCTTTGACCGTCTTCGCGTAGCAAGTATCTTCACCAAATTGGACTTAAGGGGCGCGTATAATCTTATTCGCATTCGGAAAGGTGATGAGTGGAAGACCGCTTTCAATACCAGAGATGGACATTTTGAATATCTAGTTATGCCCTTTGGGCTCTGCAACGCCGCTGCAGTCTTCCAGGACTTCGTTAATGAGATCTTTCGGGTCTTATTGTATACCTGTGTTGTCGTTTACCTGGACGACATCTTGATTTTTTCCTCTAACTTAGAGGAACACCATCGTCATGTCCGTCAAGTGCTCCAAAGACTTTGTGAAAACCACCTGTACGCTAAATTTGAAAAATGTCTCTTTGAATGCAACAGTCTTCCTTTCCTAGGTTACCTAGTCTCTGGCCAAGGGCTTCAAATGGATCCAGATAAACTGTCAGCGGTTTTGGATTGGCCACGCCCTTCTGGACTCCGCGCTATCCAACGCTTCCTGGGATTTGCCAACTATTACCGACAGTTTATTCCCCACTTCTCCACCATAGTGGCCCCTATTGTGGCCCTGACCAGGAAGAATGCTAATCCTAAGTAGATGAGCCCTTCAATCGTCTCAAAACTGCCTTCGCCTCTGCACCAGTGCTGTCCAGACCTGATCCGTTGAAGCCATTCTTCCTGGAAGTTGACGCTTCATCAGTTGGAGCTGGAGCCATACTTCTTCAAAAAAACGCTACCGGACGTAACATTACTTGTGTTTTTTTCTCAAAAACTTCCTCTCCGGCAGAGAAGAAATACTCTATTGGAGATCGTGAACCTCTGGCCATCAAGTTAGCACTCGAGGAGTGGAGGCATGTATTGGAGGGTTCCAAACACCCCATTGTCATTTACACTGACCACAAGAATCTCTCTTACCTCCAGTCCGCGTCTGAATCCTCGCCAGGCTAGATCGTCGTTGTTTTTTGCCCGCTTTAACTTCGAGATACACTTCCGTCCCGCTGACAAGAATGTCAGAGCTGACGCCCTTTCTCGTTCCTCTGATGCCTCCGTATCTGAAACCCCTCTGCAGCATATCATACTGCCTGAGTGCCTGGTCTCCTCTGCTCCAGCTTCACTGGGACAAACCCCCCCTGGAAAGACTTTTGTTCCACCACGCCTTCGCCTCAAGATCCTCAAATGGGGCCATTCCTCTCACCTGGCTGGTCATGCTGGCATTAAAAAGTCCATTCAGCTCATTTCCCATCTTTATGGTGGCCTACACTAGAGGGTGACGTTACTGATTTCGTTCGGGCCTGTACTATTTGTGCCCGGGATAAAACCCCTCGCCAGAAGCCTGCTGGACTCCTCCTTCCTTTGCCCGTCCCTGAGCAACCATGGTCCCAAATTGCCATGGATTTCATTACTGATCTTCCCGTATCCCATGGCAATACCGTCATCTGGGTGGTCGTTGATCGCTTTTCCAAAATGGCTCACTTCATTCCGCTTCCAGGCCTTCCTTCTGCGCCACAGTTGGCGAAGCAATTTTTTTCTGCACATTTTTCGCCTTCACGGGCTTCCCACGCATATCGTCTCAGATAGAGGCGTTTAATTTGTGTGGAAATTTTGGAGAGCTCTCTGTAACCAATTAAAGATCAAATTAAATTTCTCATCCTCCTATCACCCCCAATCCAATGGACAAGTAGAGAGAGTAAACCAGATTCTTGGTGACTACTTGCGACATTTTGTCTCCTCCCGCCAAGATGATTGGGTCGACCTTCTGCCCTGGGCTGAATTCTCGTACAATTTCAAAAATTCTGAATCCTCCGCCAAATCCCCATTCTTTGTGGTGTACGGCCGTCATCCTCTGCCCCCCCTCCCCATTCCCACTTCTTCTGGAGTTCCTGCCGTAGATGAAGTAACCCGGGACTTCTCTGTTATCTAGAAGGAGACTCAAAAGTCGCTCCTACTGGCCTCGTCTCGTATGAAGAGACATGCAGATAAGAAGAGAAGAACTCCTCCTGTCTTCGTTCCTGGGGACAAAGTGTGGCTCTCTGCCAAATATATCCGGTTTCGTGTTCCTAGCTACAAGTTGGGTCCACGTTACCTTGGACCATTTAAAGTCAAAATTCAAATCAATTCTGTCTCCTACAAGCTTCATCTTCCTCCTTCTCTTCGTATTCCTAACTCCTTTCATGTTTCCCTTCTCAAACCTCTTGTTCTTAACCGCTTTTCCCCCAAGGTCACCGTTCCTGCTCCTGTCTCTGGCTCCTCTGATGTCTTCACGGTAAAAGAAAACCTCGCCTCCAAGGTTGTCAGAGATAAAAAAAAATTCTCGTTGACTGGGAGAATTGTGGCCCCGAAGTGAGGTCTTGGGAGCCCGAGGAAAATATCCTCGACAAGGAGCTCATCCATAGGTTCCTGGTCTCCAAAAAGAGGGGGAGACCTAAGGGGGGGGGGTACTGTTATGCTGAGCGCTCCGGCTCCTCCTCCTCCTCCTCCGGAGCGCTCGCGGCATCTTCTGCCCTGCAGCGCTCCGGTCAACAGCACTGACCGGAGACGCTGCTCTGTTGTGCCTGGCGGGGATGCGATCCGCCTAGCGGGACGTGCCCGCTTGCGGAACGCACCCCATCCCACTCACCTGTCCCGATCTCCTGCTGGGTCCCGGTGCGCGCGGCCCCGCTCTCCAGGGCGCGCACGAGCTGGGGTTCTCAGATTTAAAGGGCCAGCGCACCGCTAATTGGTGCCTGACCCAATCATCCTAATTATCTCCCACCTGCTCCATGTGAATAAAAACCCACTTCCCCTTCCTGTCCTTGCCGGATCTTGTTGCCTTAGTGCCCTGAGAAAGCGTTTAGTGTGTTCCCAAGCATGTGTACCCAGACCTTCTGTTGTTGCCCCTGACTACAACTCTTTCTGCCTGCCCTGACCTTCTGCTACGTCCGACCTTGCTCTTGCCTTGTCCCTGTGTAATGCGCCTGTCTCAGCTGTCAGTTGGTGTTAAGTCGCTATCGAGTGGAACGACCTGGGGGTTACCTGCCGCTGCAAGTCCATCCCGCTTTGCGGCAGGCTCTGGTGAAAACCAGTAACCCCTTAGATTCCGTTCCCCTGGTACGGCCAACGCCATCACCCCACTGACACAGAGGATCCACCTCCAGTGTCCTCACTGCATACCAGTCCGGATCCTGACACTCCCACTCTGGCAGACCTGGATTGCCCATATATTACAAGGACAGCCATTCATTAGAATAGCCACTGTAAAATTCTATCATTTCTCAAATAAAATATACATTTACAGTGAGAGTAATATAGGAGACATATAGGAGACATATTGTTGTGTCACCAAGTCAGTGTTACATCTAGGGAGTTGACATTTCTCTTAGCTGTGAATTTCACAAATGTATCATTTTTAGAAAGAGTGAATGTGACTATCCTTCCCTTAGGACATTTGCTCTCACCTAATTTTTTATTTTTTAGTGCTTTCGTGCGTACCTGTAAATTAAGATGTTTTGACAGTTTAAGAGCTTGTTCACACTGAATCAGTTATTTTAAATTAAGGAAAAAACAGATATGCACCTGCTCATTAATAAATCCATTTCTATTGACTTTGAGATGTGTCACTTGTGTCTCTGCTGTCATTAGTTTTCTCTAGTTTATATTCTGCTCTAGCTTGTTTTGTTTTTCAAAATGTTCTCATTTTCTCTGATCATCCTCAGAGACATAAGGTACCCGTCTTCTTTTGAGAGATACCATAACATCAGGAAAATACTGATAATATATATATATATATATATATATATATATATATATATATTTATTAGATGGGCTCTGTCATTAGCTAAGACCTTTTATATAATGTTGATTATGACATTATATGTATTTTTGTAATATACATTGGTTAAAAAAAATGTGTATATTTTTGGATTAAAAAGATGTTGTCTTTTCCCTGCAGGTATTGCTTGTGTGTCTCAGCTATGACAAATACAGGAAGTGTGAGCAGGACACGTAGGGCTCTGTGCAGGCTCTTGGCTTGTCAATCAGCCTGCTGTGTGAGTCGGGGGAGTGTCATATAGCCTCATTACACTGAGACTTACAGAACAAGCTTGTCCGGCATGCATATATTGTTGTCATATGCATAAAATAAAAATTTACGCTTTACGTTTTTATATAGGGCATACCCCCAACCTAAAAAAAAGTGCATGTGATCTACTTTGTAACAACTCAAAATTAATACAGTTTCCACACGAGAACCCTTAAATAAACAAAGAAATAACTCATGCTCCCTTTTAGTGGTCACAGTCACCCAGCATGTTGTCTTCAAATCTACGTCCATGCATACATTTTGAGCTCTGTATCAGAAAATAGAGCCACAACCCCTTTAAAGAAGCACTCCTGTTTTTTTTTCCTCATATAATCACCCCCAGTATTCTTGCAGTAGTATCTGTTTTATTCAGTCATGTGACCATCAGTCTGACAACTAGAAAATTACATTCTTTACTATAAAGACAGGATTGCAGTTCCTCCTTTGTTAATGAATTCCTGTAAGCTACAGTATTATATCATCATCACCTATGAGACCCAGCCCCACCTTCATTGTTCCTCCTTAAGCGCCCCATGCACAGAATGCTGCTAAAGACGAAATGCTAAATGTCTGCCTTTTCTAAGAGACCAGGAGTGCAGTGATATTGTTGGTGAGTCCATACATTGATTAGCTGCCGAGTTATATAACTCCCCTATTCACACTGCCTGCCTTTTCTGTGTGCAGATTCTCTCTAATTGTTGCAGCCTGACACTGATCTCCTGTGTGTAAAAGCTTCAAATGTGGAGAAAAAGGGAAACAGACTGAAGCAGTTTTTGTGTAAAAGCTTCAAATGTGGAGAAAAAGGGAAACAGACTGAAGCAGTTTTTTTTTTATAATTCTTTAAAGTATAAGTTGGAAGGAAGTTTCATGTCACTGATCTATATAATGTTCTGCACTTAAATGGGAGTGATGTGATGAGACTCCACCCTCTCAGCCTCGGTAGAGGCATTATGGAAAATATAGGCTGCACCCAACCATGCATACTGTAAATTATTAGCTAACATACATATAAAAGAGCTGCTACATCTCCACCTCAATTCTGCTGTGTGCACAGTGCAGCAGAATCCAATTGAAGACAATGGTAGACTACTGCACCAGAATTTCTGAGTGGAATTTCTATAGTGTGAATAGGTCATAAAGATGTGTTAAGAAACTAATCAGCATAGAATTCTAAGAAGTACAGACATTCACTGTATAGACCTATTGCAACCTATAACTTTTTATGCAGATTAGAAATGGTAGAATGATTGAAATGGTACCCAAAGACCACCCAAATAGATTTTGTCTACACTACAATTAATTTATTCTTGAGACTCAATCATCTAACTGAACAGATCCAGAGTAAATCAAACAAGCGAGACACCTGTCATAATAATCTCACAAAATATTTCCTTCTACTATAAATGGCAAATTAATAATTCTGGATTAGTCTACTTATCTCTATAATTTACTCATTATAATCACAGACCTGATAAAATAATAAATCATGACCCGCTTTGTCAAGTCATAAAATTGTATTTCTGAAGAGATGTAGAGCAAACTATTTGCAAAATAGCTCAGATTTACAAGTAGACTTATGCTTCATGCACCAAACTATATTCTTGATCTGTACATGGATCTCTACATGGGTCCCAAATAAACCGACCATTAAACTGTATTGGTCCAGATTGCACCTTTGTCTCTTTCTGATCTTGTCACAGACTGGAAGATGTGGAATTATGGAAATCAATTGTATGGTGCATGGTCTGCCGAGCCAATGTAAAAATGGTATCTATTGCTATGCACTCAATGTATGGTGGTAATATTGTACTGTTGAAAGTAGTTTATATTCAGCAATAGTATGGTTATGTTTTGTTATTATGTGGTGGTAATATATGGTCATGATTAGTGTTTCTCACGAATATTCACAATTCCAATATTCGTTGTGAATATTGCATATTCGCAAATTCGCGAATATTATGAATTTCGCGATAAAAATTTGCTATTGCAAATATTCATCTTTTTTTCAAACTGTTTTAAAAACTGAGCACCTTGTAGGGATCTCCTTTGACTGATAAATGCAATGCTTGTATAATTTCATTAAAGACCCAGGGATGAGACTGTGAGGCGAAAGGTTTATGCTTGCGAATATTCGCAATACGAATATTCGCAAGGCTAATATTCGTGGAAATTCCGCTCTACTTATGCCTGTGAGCCAATGAGAGTTCTGCAAGCACAGTTGTCAGAGCTTAGCAACATCCCTAGCAACGTCCCTCGCATGATGTTATAGCGCGCATGCGCAGACGAGCGAAATTTCGCTATTAATTTCGCATTCGCAATAGCGAAATTTTGCAATTCAAAAAAACGTCACGAATATAATGAATATTCGAATTTCATGAATATGGGACGAATATTCGTCCTCATATTCGCGAAATATCGCGAATTCGAATACGGCATATGCCGCTCATCACTAGTCATGAGGTGGTAGTGTTATTTGTCTAGGTATTATTGTTAATGTTGGAGAAGTGTAAAGCATAGAAGACTCATATGACTCTAGTTCTACCATGTTATACACCAAAAGAGTTGGCACAGTAGTTAAACATCTTGCAGTACACATATAACCTCTACACAGAACTGTAATATTGAAAGGAGATGCACATGGCAAATTTGGTCCTAGAGGGGTTCCCAGGGTTGATCAATAAAGTTGACCTTTAATGTCCATCTAATTATACATCTACCACAGTAGTGCACCCATATTCCTGTATTGTATTCTAATTGTTACACATCCACACCGTTTATCTGGTGTAGGATTCTATTGTGGCACTTGTAGTCCGCTGCAGGCATCCTCCATTGTATGCATTTTTATGCTGGGGATCGCCCCTAGTAACGGACTACAAGGGCAGGATCTGCTCCCCCAGTATAAATGCACAACCGCATTTGGGGTTGAGCACCTCCAGCCATTTTAGACCACGTTTTTTGTTGTTTGTTTACATTTTATACTTGGAGGTGTGTAAACTCCAAAATTAATGCGCCTTGAATATCTTCAAGGCAGCATTAAGGTAGCACCTGTGAGGCCAGGCACCCATATTAGCCAACTCAGGTGGGGCTTGCAGCTTGCCTCCCTCCTCCCATTGCATGTGTGCTCAGTCACGCTGGAGGGTATCTGGGAGGAAGTTGTGAGTCGACCAAATGCTGCCGTAATTGCCCACTGGCCCCTGTTTTGCTTATCAAGCACAGGTAGGATTAGCGTAGGTCTCGCACCATATTGAGAAACCTTGGCGTTGGTGTGCGGGCTCTGGTGTGTCCTTCATATAAGGATACACTGGCGAATGTCTCAATTTTAACATCAGTGTTGAGGGATAGCCAATGTCATTGTATACATCTACCACAGTAGTGCACCCATATTCCTGTATTGTGACCTTTAATGTCCAAAACAAATAAATACTCATTTGACAGAACACTTTTTGGATCTAAAAAATGAAAGGTGGCTGCTTACTATGGACAGCAATACCATTTTACCATTTCATTTTATTTTGGTATGGTCCCTTTTCTATGGTAAAGAACCTTGTAGCCTAATGTGGTCTCCAGGTTTTTATTTATTTTATTTTTTTTAGAAACTAAAAGTCTCTTTTATACAACTTGCATAATGGAAAAAAAATTGAAAACATTACAAGACGGGAATCTTTCACCATTGACTTTGGATCTTCATAGCAGTAAAGCCTCGTCTGTTTGGTGGATGCCCCCGATCACACCCCCAATGCCCCCGAGGCATAGAGGAGGAGATTAGGCGGGCGCTCCGGGGGGGTCACACTGCTGGATTAGCATCGGCCCAGATGTCAGATACGGATACGGGGGTTGGGTGCTGAAGTTCTTTGGGTTACTGACGCGGATCTCAGTATCTGTAATGGTCAGGCTTGAAGGGTCCTTCCTTTTTTCAGACCCAGGTACTTTGCCTGCTTGTCTGTAAGTTTTGTCAGGTTCACCAGGCAGCCCTCTGCTAGAAGAATAACGTGGTGGCCATTTTTCAAGAGGTATTGGTCCACCTGAGGTTTGATGTTCACTTTCTTCATTACGTTATCATTCAGCCATTTTACATCAAGTTCTACATCAAAGTGTCCGATTTTACAGACAATGGAATTATCTTTCATCTGCTCAAAGTGTCTCCCCTCCACTATGTCTGCACATCCTGTTGTGGTGACAAATATGTTCCCCTCTTTGCAGGCTTCATCCATCATGGTCAATTCATAACCTTCCATGGCCACCTGCAGGGCATTGATTCGGTCGATCTCTGTGATGATGACTATGGCACTGAAGGCTCTCAGCGCCTGAGTGCAGCCTTTCCCAATGTCTCCGTATGCAGCAACAACTGCGACTTTCCCTGCGATCATCGCGTCGGTAGCGCTCTTGATGCCCTCGATCAGCGACTCTCGGCGGCCATACAGGTTATCAAACTTACTCTTGGTTACAGAGTCATTGACATTGATGGCTGGAATCTTCAGAGTCCCCTCATTCTTCATCTTGTACAGGTTGTGAACCCCAGTGGTCGTCTCTTTAGAAATTCCTTTAATGCCTTTCAGTAACTCGGAGTGTTTGGTGTGGACCAGGTTGGTGAGGTCTCCTCTGTCGTTCAGGATCATGTTCAGGGGTTTCCATCAGGAAAGAACAGGGTCTGCTCAATGCACTAGAGGTATTCTCCATCTGTCTCTCCTTTCCAAGCATAGACTGGCACACCGGTTTAGGCAATGGCGGCGGCAGCGTGGTCCTGAATGGAAAAGATGTTACAGCTGGACCGCTGCACCTCAACTCCAAGCGCCGTCAGGGTCTTAATCAGGATGGCGGGTCATGTGCAGACACCCCGCGATCCTCGCTCCCTTCAGCGGCTTGGTCTCGCCATACATCTCCCTCATTTTCATAAGCCCGGGCATCTCATTCTCAGCTATTCGGCCAGGGTGATATCTGCAACTTTGTATGAGAGCTTATCCTACATGATGACGAGGGAGCCGGTGCATCTGAAGAGAAGGCGTGGAGGTTCGGGGGAAGGGGTGTCTCCAGGCTTTAATCTAGGGGACTACACTACATACAATGCAATGGCTGTTAATATCTACAGTGGAAGAATCTCCTGTCAATTTCTGTTCATCCCTCCAGTAAAATGGGTTTTCTTTCATTCTGGAGAGAAATCTGGCTTGGCATACATTCCCAGTCAGTTTCCAAGACTCCTAGTTGGAGTGAAACAATGACTTTAAGAGAAAGTCATTTGGGAAAAAAAATGCTGTGAGAGCTGTTTTGCATACCTTTTATATTCTTGCATATCCCCCAGTGATGCGTGAGAATGATCTCTTGGGCAATTGAATGAGTCAATCTTAGAATATTAGATGGATATTTATATGCTTGTTCACTTCCAAGCAGAAATGTGGCTAGAAGAGTGGTCCTATATGGTGTGAGGCTGCTGTGGTTGCCATGTCATTTGTGGGTTTGTTTGATCAATGGAAGAACCCAAAGAAAACCCACCTTAACCCTTTAAGGACCACGGGTTTTTCAGTTTTTGCACTTTTATTTTTTCCTCCTCAAATTTGAAAAATCATAACCCTTTCAATTTTGCATCTAAAAATCCATATGAGGCTTATTTTTTGCACCACCAATTCTACTTTGCAGTGAAATCAGTCATTTTACCCAAAAATCTACGACGAAACGGAGAAAAAAATCGTTGTGTGACGAAATTGAAGAAAAACGGCATTTTGTAACTTTTGTGAGCTTCCGTTTCTACGCAGTACATTTTTCGGTAAAAATGACCGCTTATCCTAATTCTGTAGGTCCATACGATTAAAATGATACCCTACTTATATAGGTTTGATTTTGTCGTACTTGTGGAAAAAATCAAAACTACATGCAGGAAAATGTATACGTTTAAAATTGTCATTTTCTGACCCCTATACCTTTTTTATTTTTCTGCGTATGGAGCGGTATGAAGGCTCATTTTTTGCGCGTGATCTGAAGTTTTTATCAGTACCATTTTTGTATTAATCAGACTTTTTGATCGCTTTTTATTCATTTTTTCATTATATAAAAAGTGATCAAAAATACGCTATTTTGGACTTTGGAATTTTTTTGCACATACGCCATTGACCCTGCGGTTTAATCAATGATATTTTTTTCGGCGACACCACATATGTTTATATTTATTTTTATTTACATGGGTTTTTTTTATGGGAAAAGGGGGATGATTTGGACTTTTATTAGGGAAAGGGTTAAATCACATTTATGAACTTTATTTTTACACTTTTTTTATTGCAATGTTATAGCCCCCATAGGGGGCTAAAACATTGGATACACTGATTGCCAGCACTGTTCACTGCAAAGTCATAGCTTTGCATTGATCAGTGTTATCGGCGGTCGATTGCTCAAGCCTGAATCTCAGGCTTGGAGCAATCAATCGCCAATCTACTAAACCCCAGGGCCTAAGCCTGGGGTATGAAACCCCTATTGCTTAGCCCTAAAATAAATCTCCACTATTTCTACAAAAGTAGCCCTGCAGTGGCTATTTATATAGAGGGTACCACTTAAAAACAAACATTATTGCCGCCTCTACATGTTTCGCCGCCTCTGTGGCTTTCTCAAGAGGCAATGGTGGCAATGGCAGCTGCGGAAATGGTGGAGGGGGTATTTATAGACCATCCTCCCTCATATATACTGGCATGAGTATGGATTAGAAAGGTATAACAATGGATATTGACTAAAATGATAGATACATCAAATGAAAAAGCATAATAGTGTGCATATATGGGTTATTTAGGATATTATTATACCAACAACCACAGTCCACACTTTACAGCTCAGCAAATTCATTATCACATAACAGATGGCGGTATCAACATCCATCATATGCTATCTATATTGTCAAAGACTGATGATATATCACTTGACTCATTACTGGTCACAGATGTGTCCAGCCAACAAGCAAAAGATGTATATGGGTGACAAAAATATATGGGTAACCTGGAGTCCCATTGTAGCCACTGCAGAATAGTGGACAAAATAAAATTGGGAAGAATTATCTAAATCATCAAAAATCAAGATGAAGGCATATTATAAAAAAGCTGCAAAGGAGAAGCCTTTATTCAAGCCCAATGGTGATTGACTATGCAGTCGCCAGATCCATCTCGCCTCCTCTTGTAGTAGGCGAGTATCAATGTTTCCTTTCCTCTGTCCTTGTTGTAATTGACAAAACCAAGCAAACCTGAGCTCCTCCAATCTCCCATTATGTCTCACCAATGGCCAGCATATGTCTCACCAATGGCGTATCCTTGGCCGTTCTAATGTTGCTCAGATGTTGTGAGATTCTTCTCCGCAATTCTTGAGCCGTTTTTCCCATGTACATTTTAGGGCAGGTGCACTGGGCAACATATATGACATTGTGTGATCCGCAGTTAATAAACTGTCGTATTTGGTATATATGATTATCAACCGGATTCACGATTTCTTTGGTTTTGTGTATGTGCCGACAGAAACTACAATGTCCGCAGGGATATGTTCCCACTGTCTTGTTTTTTAGCCAGGTGCTCCCTCCTTCTGTGTTCTTAAGGTGGTTATGCACCAACTGATCCTTGAGGCTATGTCCCCTGCAGAAGGTTACACTCAGGGTGGTACCTATAAGGGGTAAGAGATCAGTGTCTCTAGCTAGTAAATGCCAATGACGCCTGAGAATGGACATCACTTGGTCAGTATGACCATCGTGGGTGCCAATACACCTAACTTTTTTGGATGAGTCAACTGGCCTAGATACAGTTAGTAAATTATTTATTTCTGACTGGCAAGCTCTATGGTAGGCTTGCTTACAATGTTTACAGGGATAACCCCTCTGTCTGAACCTATTGAATAGGTTCAAGCTTTCCTTCTGGAAGCTACTCTCCTCGGAGCAATTCCGCCTTGCCCTGAGATACTGGCCATCCGGGATACTCTTTTTAAGAGACCCCGGGTACCAGCTATCCCAGTGCAGGAGGGAATTGGTGGAAGTGGGCTTACGGTAAATGTCTGGTCATCAATATAGATTGTCAGATCCAAGAAGTTAATACTTCTCCCTCCAATCTCCGAAGTGAAAGACATGCCTATATCGTTGTCATTCAGCATGGTAGTAAATTCCTGAAAGAGCTCAGGTGACCCATCCCACAATATGAGGACATCATCTATATATCGTCCGAAAAATAAGATGTGCTCTGTGTACAAACTCAAATCATCAGAAAAAACAAACGTGCTCGTGCTCTGTTCTACTTAAGTTTTTCCTATATATAGGGTATTGCAAGAGTTTAGAAGGCTGAATTTTTCTACGAACGCATGCACAGGCTCCCAGCGCATGCGCAATAGACCTGACAGCGCCGGCAGAGATTAAGGTTGCAAAAACCGGCACATGAGATGCACGGCGCAGCGTGATGATGTAGCGAGTAAACACGGGCGCCGCTAGATGACGGGGCATGACGCGGACATGACAGGCTCCTGGTCAAGAAGTCTCCCGACCGTGATTGGTGAGTAGGTCACTCACCCAGATGGTTTTAATTGTGGGAGAGGTTCTATTGGTAATCTGGATAATAAGAAATATAAAAGAGAACTCTATTGGAGAGCAAACCTGGGCACATATTGATGACAAGGGGAGGGTGGTCTATAAATACCCCCTCCGCCATTTTGGCAGCTGCCATTGTCACCATTGCCTCTTGAGAAAGCCGCGGAGGCCGCGAAACATGTAGAGGCGGCAATAGTGTTTGCTTTTAAGTGGTACTAGTGTGTTACCCTCTATATAAATAGCCACTGCAGAGCTACTTTTGGAGAAATAGTGGAGACTATGCTCTTAATCTTGATGATATAAGCACTAGATACACCTGGTATCAGTTTTAAATAATTTTTTGGGACATTTTATTAGTATTTAATAAAAGTTATATTTTAGGGGTAAGCAATAGGGGTTTCATACCCCGGGCTTAGGCCCTGGGGTTTAGTGTATTGTTGGTAATTGGCCTCTTACTACCCCAAGGGTAGTTTTGTTTAGTCAATCGCCAATCTGATGCGCCGGAGGAAGGTGAGTGACCTAGCTGATCGGGACACTGCATTTTCACTGCGGTGGTCCCGATCAGCGCCATTGATCAGCCGGGAAGGTTTTACTTTAGTTTTAGATGCGGCGTTCAACTTTGAAAGCCGCGTTTGAAGGGTTAATAGCACGCGGCACCGTGATAGCTGCCGCACGCTATTAGCCCCGAGTCCTGGCTTCAGATACATGCCGGGACCGACCCGATATGACGCACGGTCATGTGATTATATCGCGGGAGCCGGCCACGGACATAAATATACGGGGTTAAAGGCCTCTCCTGGAATAAAAGAAGACATCAGTTTTATAAATGGTCCTCTTCTACAATATTAATAATAATACTTATTGTGAGTATTGTTATTATTGTTATGATGATGATGATGATTATTATTATTAAGGCAGGGGACTGTAACAAACTTTATCCTTAGGTCCTTGAGCTAGCTTTGAGATAAAAAAAAAAAAAAAATGTAAATGGCCTTAGACTAATACTGACCCCACATTTATTCATATATTCCCAAACTGAATCTGACTCCTAACATACTTCCTCTAACTACACACTTGGCCTGAAGGAGGCCTGTGAAATTTAGTCAGAAATACAATTTATCAAGAGCATTATTTTACATCATGGAAACCATGACAGCTTCTGTCCTACTTATGTGAAAACGAAATGAAGAAGAATTCTAAAACAAATGATACATAATTATGGAACAGATTGATATCATAGAAAAAGCTGCTAAAGCAACAACTTAGATCTCTGACAACTCATTCTTAACCCGAAGTGTAAAATACAAAATAGACCAGAACATCGTTAAAGGGACAGTATCAAGAAAGGAAGATGTGACTACGTAGTCTGCTGTCCTAAGAGAATATTCCCCATAGTAATCATTCATTAAAGGGGTTCTCCGGTGCTTAAACATCTTATTCCCTATCCAAAGGATAGAGGATAAGATGCCTGATCATGGGAGTCCCGCCGCTGGGGACCCCCGGGATCATGCACGCGGCACCCCATTTGTAATCAGTCCCTGGAGCGTATTCGCTCCGGGACTGATTACCGACGACTACAGGGCGGGTCGCCGGTAATCAGTCCCGGAGCGACATTCATTACCTGCACTATTTGCTATGGAGAGTGACAAATATTAAGGACATTAACTAGCTTAGGAATCACATGACATGGATAGATTTCTAGTTTAGAAATTTAGGGCATGCAATGTTACACTTGTGCCTAAGCACTTTTTTTTGCAACTTTTCACAGTATACAGATACCAGCAAATGTTTCAAAAGTCAATTTCAGATTTTGTTTTGCAATGGTAACAAGTTAATCAAATGCGAATGTCGCACAACCCGCTCTAAAACACTGAAAATCTATGCCAGCCCAGACCTGGTTTACTGCGTTTGGAGAGCATGATAAACATGATGAGAGATAGCGAGACTGCTTGTCCTAATTAATGGGTACTTCCTACATTAGAATAAGCCCTATCGTCTCGGAGCTAAAGGTGACATCAGCTGTCATAGACAGACCCCTTGTAGCTAGCCCCGCACCCCAATCAATGTGACTTGCTGGTAAATTCTAATCAGCGAATCATGGCGCTTCTAGGCCAATCCGGACTCTGTTGGCCCAGAAGATAAGAGGGATTGGTGCTGACATCAACAATCACCCTGGAGCTTGTGCCCACATCCCATTAGCTCATATTCCCCGCCAGAAGCCATAACTGGTCGGGACCAATCGACACTGGGATCTCATATTTCCCACGGTGAGCCATGATTGGTTAGTCAGTGCCGACAAATAATGGTCAATTTGACAGCAGCATCTATAGGGTCACTGAGGGGGCTCCCTCTGCTCTTCATTAGTGCCCTGAAAAGCGATTGTGAGGTGCTGAAGGTAGCCATGGCAACTGGAGGTCAGACAATGGCCTCCATTGCCCTTGCTACAAAAGCGGATCAGACTCTGCCTAGGGCAGAGTCTGATCAGCTGTACTATGCCTGCTAGTGTAAATTGAATATTTATTTACAGTTTTTCCAAAAGTTTACAGCTGATCTATGCCAAAGGATCTGTTTAACACAGTGGTTCACAACCTTTTTTGCCTGAGTACCCCCTTGACAGCCCATTCCCAAAAAATTGTCTCCCCATATTAGCAACATTTTGTAATGATTATAGAATAATTCATATGCTTTACTTTCCTCTATAACAGGCTCCCTGTTCCTCTCCCTACCGCCCAAGTCTCCTGATTTACAGGTGACTAGTGTTGAGCGGCATAGGCCATATTCGAATTTGCGATATTTCGCAAATATATGGACGAATATTCGTCATATCTTCACTAAATTTGCATATTCATAATATTCGTGTTTTTTTTCGCATATGCGTAAATTCGCATATGCGAAAATTCGCATATGTGAAAATTTATTAACTTTATTGCAAGTAGACGAGTGTTACTTGATAGAAGCAGCAGAAGGGAGGGATCAATATTCGCGAATATTCGCATATGCGAATATTCGCCCGTCGGTCTCACACAGTAGTATTAGAGCCTTCTTTAGACCACACAAGCTGGAAGCAGAGAGGGATGATCACTGTGATGTGTACTGTGAAAAAAAGAGAATTATATTCGCGAATATTTGTGAATTAGCGAATATGCGATATTCGCGAATAAAATTTGAATTGCGAATATTCGCGAGCAGCACTACAGGTGACATCTTCTCTAACCGGAGATGTTTACTTTTCTTTTCTTTACTATTTGGCCTAGACCGCCATTAAGATTTCTCCCACACAATACTTCTCCACAGAACCAGCCAAACAAACATTTTAGGCTCCTTTCTTCAGTACAATATCCACCTATTTACAAACCTCCATGTTTATTGTCACACACAGTAATAGTTCCCACTTTGCATCCCCATGAAGTTGTTAGGCCCCCTCTGTGCCCGCAAATATAGCTGGAGGCACCAAAACTGCCCCCATATATAGTTGTAGGCCACCACACTCTCCCGCTTTGGTGCTCCACTGCTCCTCTGGTCTGGGGACCTATTGTTATGGCTCATAGCAGTAGGTCCCCGATCTGTGGGGGCAGTGGAGCAACAAAGCTGATGGTAGTTACTGCCCACAGCAGCCCAGTTCCCGCGCTTTCCCTTTGCTGTCCTCCTGCTCTGCTGCTCGGTGCAGTGACGTCAGTCTACCATTTCCTTCAAAGCGGTTCAGACCAGTAACCAGTGGCTGTGGCTGCGATTTCTGATTTTATTTTCAAGTTCCCCCTGGAGAACTGCTAAGCACCCCTGGAGGTACTTGTACCCCAGGTTGAGAACCACTGGTTTAACAAGTAGGGATGGTCCAAAGCAGAGAGCCTCTTTATGAACCTCTTTAAGAAATCTGTAAAACAATGTGAATATTTATCTAACTTTTCCTAGGGAACAGGTGAACAACCAGCCCTAATCCTCAATTATAATTAAAGGGGTACTCCCGTGGAAAACTTTTTTTTTAACCCCTTAAAGACCAAGGACGTACCGGTACGTCCTTGGTCCTGCTCTTCTGATATAACGCGGGGTTACACAGTAACCCCGCGTCATATCATGGCGGGCCCGGCGTCATAGTGAAGCCGGGACCCGCCTCTAATAGCGCGCAGCGCCGATCGCGGCGCCGCGCGCTATTAACCCTTTAGCCGCGCGCTCAAAGCTGAGCCGCGCGGCTAAAAGTGAAAGTGAAAGTTCCCGGCTAGCTCAGTCGGGCTGTTCGGGATAGCCGCGGCTAATCGCGGCATCCCGAACAGCTGACAGGACAGCGGGAGGGCCCCTTCCTGCCTCCTCGCTGTCCGATCGCCGAATGACTGCTCAGTGCCTGAGATCCAGGCATGAGCAGTCATCCGGCAGAATCGTTGATCACTGGTTTCTTATGAGAAACCAGTGATCAACATAGAAGATCAGTGTGTGCAGTGTTATAGGTCCCTATGGGACCTATAACACTGCAAAAAAAAAGTGGAAAAAAAAAGTGAATAAAGGTCATTTAACTCCTCCCCTATTAAAAGTTTGAATCACCCCCCTTTTCCAATAAAAAAAAAAACACAGTGTAAATAAAAATAAAAATAAACATATGTGGTATCACCGCGTGCGGAAATGTCCGAATTATAAAAATATATCATTAATTAAACCGCTCGGTCAATGGCGTGCGCGCAAAAAAATTCCAAAGTCCAAAATAGTGCATTTTTGGTCACTTTTTATATCATTTAAAAATGAATAAAAAGTGATCAATAAGTCCTATCAATGCAAAAATGGTACCGTTAAAAACTTCAGATCACGGCGCAAAAAATGAGCCCTCATACCGCCCCATACACGGAAAAATAAAAAAGTTATAGGGGTCAGAAGATGACAATTTTAAACGTATTAATTTTCCTGCATGTAGTTGTGATTTTTTCCAGAAGTCCGACAAAATCAAAGCTATATAAGTAGGGTATCATTTTAATCGTATGGACCTACAGAATACATATCAGGTGTCATTTTTACCGAAAAATGTACTACGTAGAAACGGAAGCCCCCAAAAGTTACAAAACAGCGTTTTTTTTTTCAATTTTGTCGCACAATGATTTTTTTTCCCGCTTCACCATAGATTTTTGGGCAAAATGACTGACGTCATTACAAAGTAGAATTGGTGTCGCAAAAAATAAGCCATCATATGGATTTTTACGTGTAAATTTGAAAGAGTTATGATTTTTTAAAGGCAAGGAGCAAAAAACGAAAATGCAAAAACGGAAAAACCTCCGGTCCTTAAGGGGTTAAATCAACTGGTGCCAGAAAGTTAAACAGATTTGTAAGTTCTATTAAAAAATCTTAATCCTTTCAGTAATTTTTAGGGGCTGTATACTACAGAGGAAATTCTTTTCTTTTTGCATTTCTCTTCTGTCACGACCACAGTGCTCTCTGCTGACCTCTGCTGTCCATTGTAGGATCTGTCCAGCAGAGAGCACTGTGGTCATGACAGAAGAGAAAACCAAAGAGAAAAGCATTTCCTCTGTAGTATACAGCCCCTAAGAAGTACTTTCTGGCACCAGTTGATTTAAAAAGTGTTGTATCACATAAGCAATAATAACATAATTAGGTTATTGAGTCCAGAGAACGGAACTTAGAATTTGTCACATTCCCTTTTCCTTCTTATTACAATGATGTCATCTATGGGCAGATAGGAGATATAGGGGGAAAAAAACAAGATAGAGATGGTGCTTTATAGTGCCGGTTATCCACTGTATTTGTGGGGAGTATAAAAGTAAAGGACCTGTTCACCTATGCAGGTTGCGCTAATTTACAGGCACAACACTGATGATTGTTTTGGGTAGGTCCCTGGTTGCTGGTGTGTCGGGAGCAGCTGGCCGTCGGTCCTTTCGAGGATGGTGAAGAATGCAGGAATACAGATGTGGGAGGTGGGAATTCTGACAGGGGTTTCCTTTACCTTCCAGTGAAGATCCGACTTTGGCACTCTAGTGCTAACTGGCGTGATGACATAGCAGTCGGGTGTAGAATAGTAGTACTTTTTATTAATACTCATAAAAAGTAACAAACAGGAGTGGATTACGCGTTTCGGAGGGGCTCCCTCCTTCCTCAGGTCCCTCCTTCTATGGGCAGATGCCATAGCGCACATATCTATCAGTGCATGCATGCACACTCCCCACCTCCTGGGGTCTTCTTCTGTGGTCTCGAGTGACCCTTTAGGGGTCAATAGAGGATTTTCCTCTGTATATAGTGATTAGTAAAGGCAAAGAAGATGGTGCAATAAAAACGCCAGTCCTGGCCTGTGTACATACAAGAGTGGGGGAGTATCTCCTGGCTCCTGTTTTTACAAGTAAATGTGTCTTAAGCTGGTATTCACTTAGCAGAAGTCATACGGTGTGTGGCTCCTGCTCAGTATGTAGTTTCCATGCCACCCTAGCATCGGCAACATAGAGCCTACGTAGGGAGCAAGGACTCCTGTCATCTACACAGTGAACAACATTGTGCAGTGCATGGCTGTCAACTAGAGCTGAACTTTTGAAAAGTTTGGTCTGTCACGTTCACCTTCAAAAGGGTTCAGCTTGCAGCGACTAAGTTGTAACCAAATCTCCAATTCATCACCCATTGATAGTGGATGTGCCTTTATGAGACTCTATCCCCTCTCTCTGCAAAGCCAGAGGATTCACAAGAAATATAGGCAGCATTACAACATAATTTCAGTGATGAAATTGCAATCAGTATGACTTTCATACATGCCTGCCACATAAGCTACAACAGGTAAGCACAAGGCATACACACAAACTTCTACATTATTTTCTTACAGTAACCTAAGCTGCACTATATAAGGGGAAAACATAATAAATATCAGACTGCCTCTTGCATGACTGCATGTAATGGACTGAGCTAACGTTTTTTATTGGTCACAGTAGTTGATTGGTACTTTGTAAAGAGCTATTGGAAAACAAGAAGCCTACATACATGCCTGGGGGTCCTCTGTTGTCTTTATCTACATTGGATCGAAAACTATAAATATCCAATAAATCTAATGTGACCACAGAAAGGTTTCTTGAGCTACACAGAATTGTTACCTCGGCTTTCAGATTGTGCACATTTATAATTGATTTCAATAATGAATGCAATTTTTACTCTTGAGTCACATACAGACAGATGGAAAAGTGTTATCTCAACATGTTTTTATATGGAAGCAAAATGGTCCTCTTCAGACATGAGCAAGATTATCACAGTAGAGTTTTTATAATATATTGGGATGAGTCTAAAATGAACTCTTTATAGTGTTTTTACCACTCATGTGCAATCTGCAGCTGATATAAATGACTTCTGACATCAGAGTCTATTTTTCTAAAACTGGAATAACCTCCTACATATATGGATACAGTCATGGTATACATACTCTAAGGCTGAGTTCACACATTTTAAAATGCAAATAATAAAACTGCAATATAATAGGTATAAAAGCAGACATATTGCTATCTATTAATATGTTCTATTATAGTCTATGGAAAAGCGTCTGTGCAAACAATGGATAAAAAAGAGCAGCAATTATACTGTTAAAAGTACTGCCTCTTGTTTTATACAATTTGTTAACTAATTTAAAAGACCAAGAAGGGAAGGAAATGGATGAAAGGAAGAAGTATGGGTGGATGGAGGGAAAGGGGTATGATACTATATTTCTACATATGCCCTAATGCTATTTTGTTCTAAGAATGTATCTAAGCCTGTTTTTAAGATCTTGATTGTGTCTTCTGTGACCAGTTCCTGAGGTAGACTGTTCCACAGATTTACAGTTCTTATGATAAAGAAGGCTTGTCATCCCTGTGGAGTCTTTTCAAGGTGGAGGAAGTGCCTCATTCTCTTTTAGGCTAAGTTTCCACTTGTTGTTTTTTTTCTGGCAGTTATTGGAAAACTGCCACTGCAGTTTTTGAGCCAAAGTCAGAAGTGGATCCATAAGGGAGGAGAAGTGTAAGTCTTTCCTTTATATGTCCTATTAATTATGAATACACTTCTGGCTTTGGCTCAAAAACTGTAGTGGCAGTTTTCGAAAAACTGCCAGAGAAAAAAGCAAGTGGAAACTTAGCCTTAAGCCGACAGCAGGCACTGACAGTTGTAGTAGCCAGCAGAGAGCAGGCAGTGGTAGACTAGTGATAGTTGCAGCCAGCAGACAACAGGCAATGATGAACTAGTAATAGTTGTAGCTAGCAGACAGCAGGCAGTGGTGGACTAGCGATTGTTGTAGACAACAGGCAGTGTTGAACGAGTGATAGTTGTAGTAGCCAGCGGACAGCAGGGGTGGTAGTACTTTTTATTCAGTGGCATCAGGCAAATGGATTCTTTACTGATCCATCTGTGATTCATTTTAATAAATGTGAACTTTTCAATGTTGCTGGCAGATAATCTTGTTCGCGTAGGGGTCACAACACCACCTGCTGTGCTGAGCACTCTCTGCTACACTGGAGGGTGGACAAGACAGAAGACCAATGATCTTATCTGGTGACCCATATGTCCCTTGCATCTGGGCTCATGGTGTCTGTAAAAGAAAGAGCACAGCTTAGGTATGCATCAACCTAGTTGTTCAGGTGGTGGTGTACAACCTTTTGGTGACAATTAGAGATTTGCAAACTTTGGAAAAATTTCATTCGGCAGATTTGCGGAATTTTTCAAAAAAATTTGGTTCGATACAAATTTATTTGTGGCGAATCTACATTAAAAACAGCTATTTCTTGAATACAGAGAGCCTCAATAAGGGTGTAGAACACTTTGCTTTGTTCTGACACGCATATGGAGTGTGCTGGGGAAGTGAAATAATACTGTTATTCAGAATGACATTCAGATTACCTGCATCGATTTTAGAATCACTGCCACAGAGTGGCTCAATGATAGAGACTGGAGGTGTCATCAGTATGAGGAGACCATACAGTGGCTGAATGACACAGCATGGAGTTGTTGGCAGCATAAGGAGACCATACAGTGGCTAAATTACACAGCATGGAGGTGTTGGCAGCATGGTCAGACCATATAGTGGCTTAATGACACAGCTTGGATGTGGCTGAAGCATGAACAGATCATATAGTGTCTGAATGGCAGAGCCTGGAGTTGGCAGCATCACGAGGAGATTAAAATCTAAGATTAAAAGACAAATTTAGAAATTTAAATTGAAGATTTAGGGCCCAGCAGCATCAGTAAACCATATATTGGCTGAATGACACAGCCTGGAGTTGGCTGAAGCATCAGAAGACCATATAGTGTCTGAATGGCACAGCCTGGAGTTGGCAGAAGCATGAAGAGACCATTGAAATTTAAGATTTAGAAATTTAAATTTAAGATTTAGAAATTTAAATTAAGGATTTCAAAATTTAAATTTCACTACTCTGCCTGACATACTTAATGCGTATATGAGGGGAGTAACAATATAAAAATTAAAACACTATTTGTGTAGAACAGCAGCGGGTGTATACTATTGGCTGTCCTTTCACAGTATATAGACCCTTGACAGATTAACCGGTACAAAATAGTACACTACTTAGATGTAGGTATGTGGTATGCACTTATGAGGGCAGAAAAATGTGCTCCAGTACACTTAACCCCTTAAGGACCAAGTGTTTTTCTGTTTGTGCACTTTCATTTTTTCCTCCTCACCTTTTAAAAATCATAACACCTTCAATTTTCCACCTAAAATCCATATGAGGGCTTATTTTTTGCACCACCAATTCTAATTTGTAATGACATCAGTCATTTTTACCCAAAAATCTACGTCAAAACAGGGAAAAAAATCATTGTGCGACAAAATTGAAGAAAAAACAACCTTTTCTATATTTTCGGGGCTTCCGTTTTTACGCAGTAAATTTTTTGGTAAAAATGACACTTTAGCTTTATTCTGTAGGTCCATACAATTAAAATGATACCCTACTTATATAGGTTTGATTTTGTATTACGTCTTGAAAAAATCATAACTACATGCATGGAAATTAATACATTTAAAATTGTTCTCTTCTGACCCCTATAACTTAACTGCATATGGGGTGGTATGAAGGCTAATTTTTTGCGTCGTGATCTGAAGTTTTAATTGGTATCATTTTTGTCTTGATCAGACTTTTTGATCACTTTTTATTCCTTTTTTATGGTATAAAAAGTGACCAAAAATACTCTATTTTGGACTTTGGAATTTTTTTGCGCATACGCCATTGACCGTGCGGTTTAATTTACAAAATATTTTTATAGTTCGGACATTCAAGCACGCGGTGATACCACATATGTTTATTTTTATTATGTTTATATATTTTTTATATGGAATTTGGGAAAAGGGGGGTGAGAAACTTTTCATAAGGAAGGAGTTAATGTGTGTATTTTTAAACTTTTTTTAAACTTTCTTTTTTACACTTTTAGTCCCCTTAGGGGACTTTCAGGAGGAATCATTAGATTCCTCATACAGATCATTATGGTTCCATAGAACCATATTGATCAGTTTGCTCTGCGCTCGATTGATAAAGACTGGCCCTGCTAGGCTTTATCATTCAGTGCACGGGAGACAGCACAGGAGGAGAGGTAAGCCCTCAGGCTACCTCAGTAGTGGATCGCCCCCCCCCCCCTCACAATCGCGCTGTGGGGGGGGGGGGGGGGCGATCCACCCCACTGGACCACTAGGGACAAGATACAGACACCTTTAGACGCCGCGATCACCGCATGTCGGCTATTAACGCCGGCCCCCAGCTACAGGAATCAGCTGGGGGCCGGCTGGTATGACGCGGGCTCGAGTTGGGAGCCCACGTCATACCCGGTAATGGCCATTGGACGTCAATTGTCGTTATGAGGTTAAAAATACTTATTTTTACCTGTGTCCTAGATTCCAAAGTTCCTTTATAATCAGAAAATGTCAGAATGCCACGTTCTCTAAAGAAAAGGATTCTTCATTAGATGACAATATGAGTATTGTGTATTCCAACGGGGCTGGGATTCGCATTGCAGCACTTGCCCGCATGCAAATCCCAGCCCGTCATTCACCACGCTCCGCTGCCGCCTCCTCCTTTGTGTGTCAGCTCCGGCGCTCGCGTCCCCTTCTCCTAGGGCGCGCACGCGCCGGAGCTCTGTAATATAAAGGGCCAGTTCGCCCATAATTAGTTGTTGAACCTTACACTACATTATAAAGTCCCTGCACCTTCCACACTTCAGTGCCCCTAGCCTAAGATTAAGCGTTTCATATTGCCTGTTTGCCTTACCCATGTATCCAGACCTTCCTGCTACGTATTTGATTTCACACCTTTGCCGCCTGCCTTGACCTTCTGCTACTTTTGACTATGCTACTGCCTTATCCTTCGGTACCTCGCGTTGCCCAGCTACCTGTGTTGTCGAGCCGTATCGGGGGTAGCGACATGGGTTTCGTCTGCCGCATCAAGCCAATCCTGCCTTGCGGTGGGCTCTGGTAAAGACCAGCGGCACCTTAGACTCTGCTCCCCGATATGGTCCGAGTCATCAGCCACACAGGCTAGAGGATCCCCATCCAGCTCCGTTACAACATGATGCAACCTAATTCTGCAAATGAAGAACCACAACAAAGAATGAACGACATAAAGCCTACTGGAACTGAGGAACTTCAAAATGGTAAATCTACCACCTGGGATAGTCAATTCCAACAGCCGATGGTCAGTATCCACAGTTCCCTTTTTCTGCTAGTCCTTGGCAATATTCCTTTTATTACTGGTATCAACATGGCCCTAATGCTGATAGAGTAACTCAAGGATACCCACATGTTTCCTACAATACATAGTCAATATATGGAGACCATATAGTGGCTGAATGATATAGCCTGGAGGTGGTTAAAGCATGAGGAGACCATATAGTGTCTGAATGGTACAGCCTGGAGTTGGCAGAAGAATGAGGAGGCCATTGAAATTTAAGATTTTTAAATAGAAATTTAAGATTTTGAAATTGAAATTTTTGAAATTAAAATTTTAACTCCCAAGTTTTGGTGTCCCGGGCCCCGGCATGTGGGTACAAAGGACCAAATCTAACAAGGAGTCACATGTCACATGGCTGCACAATGACAGAGCCTGGAGGTGACATCAGTATGAGGAGACCATATAGTGGCTGAATGGCACAGCCTGGAGTTGGCTGAAGCATGAGAAGAGACCATATAGTGGAGTGAGACATCCTGGAGGTGGCATCAGTATGAGGAGAACATATAGTGGCTGAATGACTGCCTGGAGTTTGTGTCAGCATGGGGAGACAATATACTGTCTGAATGGCACAGCCTGGATTTGGCTGAAGCATGAGGAGACAATATAGTGTCTGAATGGCACAGCCTGAAGGTTGCTGAAGCATGAAGAGACCATATAGTGGCTGAATGGCACAGCCTGGAGTTGGCGGCAGATAAGGAGACAATAGGGCCTCACAATCTCTAAGAATAAAAGATGAATTTTGAAATTTCCATTGAAGATACCTTGCTACCATAAACATATGTAGGTAATGTCCTAAACCGAGCAGCATCACTAAACCATGAAGTTGCGGAATGACATAGACTGGAGCTGGCTGAAGCATCAATAAACTATATATTGGATGAATGGCACAGCCTGGAGGTGGCGGAAGCATGAGGAGACCATATAGTGGCTGAATGACACACCAGCATCAGGAGTCCTGAAAGTGACCCGGTGACAGAGTGGTGCGGTGGGTGGCAATAATAGTACCTGGTCCGAAGGTGGGTGAAAAAAGGTCTGATGCGGAGCAATGTTTGTAACTGGAGAGCGGCGCCTTAAATCAGTTTGGGTCTATCCATATTTGTCAAGTGTTGGTGTGGCACCATTGTCAATCTACTCTCATGCATCAGGCATTGTTGGTTGGAAAACACGGCTGATCCATGCCTGATTCATCTTAATAAAGGTCAGTCTCTCCACATTTTTTGTGGACAGACGAGTTCCCCTTGGGGTGACAATGGCCCCCCGCTGCACTAAATACCCACTCTGATGGCACACTACTGGCCGGGCAGGACAGCTTTTCCAGGGCAAACTCTGCTAGTTGCGGCAACAAATCAAGTTTGGCTGCCCAGAAGTCCAGCGGATCTTCAATGTGTGTTGGCATGGGCATGTCAAGGTAAGCCACCACCTGCTGGTTCAGGTTCTGCTCCAGGTCTACCTGCTGCTGATGAGTTGCTTTACTATGCAGATGAAGAAAGCTACTCATCAGCGATTGTAGACTCAGGCTGCTGCTTATGGAGCTGGTATTGCTCCTGCCACCCCACCCCTCCCCAGCAGACATGGCAGTGGAAGGTGAGCGCAGGGGGCCCCCCCCGATTCATACCTGTGAGAGGATGGACGATGGTGCCGATAGGCACCGGCCAACTGACTACATAGGATGCCTCTGTAGTAGGTCACTTTGTCCTCCCTCTCAGTGGGTGTAAAAAAGGCCCCTATTTTGGTGCGGTTTCAAGGGTCCAATAAGGTGGAGATTCAGAAGTCATCACGCTGCCGAATGGTGACAGTTCGGCTGTCACTACGCAAGCAAGTGAGCATGCATCGTGCCATTTGTGCAAGTGACTCGGAGGGACTCCCTGTCTCCATCTCCACTGCATACTGTCACAGTGTGTCTTGGTCATCTGTCTTGTGTTCCTCATAACCCTGTAGCTCCTCTGGCTGCTCCTGCTCCTCCTCTCCTGTCAGATTAACAGAAAAACCACCCATTTGGAGAAACCTAAACTGTGCTCCACTGTGCCCCTTCCCCTCCTCCTCCTACAGTTCATCCCCCACAGCGCTCATGTGGCCGTGAGATGTAGTCGACATGTCTCCAGTGCCCTGAACAACCATTGTTTCCAACACGTGTTGTAAGAAATGAAGCAGTGGAATGACGTCGTTCATCCCGTAATCCTGAGGACTTCCTAATAATGTGGCTTCCTCAAAGGGCCTGAGCAAACGGCAGGTGTCACGTATGAGCTGCTGCTGGGTCACATTGAAGTTACACAGGGGAGTACCCCTATCTGCTTGGATCATCCAGAAATCAGTGATGGCTTTTCTCTGTTCGTACCCTACAAACATATGGAGGGTGGAATTCCAATGTGTGGCAACATCACAAATGAGACTATGTTGGGGGATACCGTTCTGAAGCTGCAGCTCAAGAAGGGTGTGCTTTGTGATGTACAAGTGGCAGAAGTGCATGCAAAGTTTCCTTCCCACTGTTAGGATGTCTTGCAAATGGGGGGAACACTTCAGGAACTGCTTCACAACCAGATTGAACACGTGTGCCATGCAAGGCGCATGGCTCAGCCTTCCCAGTTGCAGAGCCTGCAAGATTTTCTTCCTGTTGTCAGTCACCATGGTTCCCATTTCCAGTTTTCATGGAGTAAGCCATGCTCCGATTTCTTTACGAATGACTTTTAGCAGATCCTCCCCTGTGTGACTCCGTTCGCCAAGGCAAACCATGTGAAGAACATTGTGACACTGCCATGCCCTGCACTCATGGTATGCTGAAGGGCCACTGAGACATGTCTGGGCAGTGGAGGCTGAGGACACGGTGGGGGAGGAAGCGGTGTGACCTGTCCAAGTTGGTGTTGTGACTGTGCAGGAACCACATTCACCCAGTGAGCCGTAAAGGACATGTATTGTCCTTGACCATAGTTACAGCTCCAGACATCAGCGCTGCCGTGTACTTTGATAGACAATGACAGGCTCAAGGACAGGACTACCTTCTCTTCCACAAAATTGTGCAGGGCTGGTATTGCCTTCTTCGCAAAGAAATGACGGCTTGGCACTCGCCACCTCGGCTCAGCACAAGCCATCAGTTCTCTGAAAGGTGCAGAGTCCACCACTTGAAAAGAGAGGGAATGCAGCACCAGCATCTTGGACAGGAGCACATTCAGCTTCTGCACCAGTGGATGACTGGGCGCACACTGTTGTCTCTTGGACATGGCTTCGCCGATCGATTGTTGGCGGAATGGCTGACTAAAAGTAGGAGGAGCATCTGGAGCGACAGAAGGAGGGTTTGACACACAGCTATCTTTGGCTGAGGTGGTGGAGCCTTGGCTGGCTGAAAGAGGGATCGGCGTGCCACTGGGTGATGCAGGAGGCTGGACCACTACATCGGAGCCACGGTTCTTCCAGGCCACTTTATGGTGGCAAAGCATATGTTGATGCAGGGCCATAGTTCCAACATTGGGACCCTGGCCATGCTTTACCTTCTGCAGACATATCTTGGACAGGAGGGGAGGAGGAGCTACACAGTTTCCATAATTTTCTCAATACAGTTGACCAGGATATCCAATATACTCTTACCTTTTCAGACTGTACAGTGCAATTCTTGGATGTGTTGGTTTCCATCATGGACCGCAGATTGACAACTGATCTTTTCACAAAACCTACAGATAGTAATACAATCTTACGGTATGACAGTTGTCACACACCAACCGTGGTGGAATCTCTTCCATTCAGTCCAATGCTACGAGCAAAACAAATAACTGATATTGATGAAAAACTGGATCGTGTATTGTGTAAATTGACTAAACAACTTAGACAATGGGGGTACCCGATGAAATTAGTTAATAGACATTTGGATAGGATATTACCTGAAGATTGTGTGAGGACTAGGGATCTGACTAAGGTGGAGGGGTTACCAATGGTAACCACTTATAATGAGAACTCGTGCAAAATAGCACAGATGATACGAAAATATTGGTATATGATTAAGGATGGTTACCCTCAAATTCAGTCCTTTAGTCTTCCTCCATTATTCTCGTACTGTAGAGCGGGGTGCGGACTGAATACACTCAGGGCCCCCGCACCAAATAAAGCAAGGGCCCACAGTCGGCCCCTGGCCCCACCTCTGCCCCACCCCTCTTCGGACATCAGCCTGATTGGTGATATCTGGCATTAGCCGAGGGAGTGGGAGCAGGCACTGTGCGTACATGTATGCCTTGTGTCCTTGAAGCTCATTTACATGGATGGATCCGCAGCGTATTTTACGGTGTGGATCCGCCAACAATGGACCCTACAGTGCTGCCTCCATCCATGTTTGCTCATAGCGGCAATCCACCGATACGAACAGACACGCTTTGATGTGCATGTTCACCGTGCCCATGCGCAGTATACTCGCACACATTGCAGCTGCTCTTGGCCTAGCTCAGGGAACAGGAGGAGCGGCTGCGATGTGTGCGAGTATACTGGGCATGCGCTCGGCGGACATGCACCTCGAAGCGTGCCTGCTCGGAGCGGTGGATTGCCGCTATGAGCAGACACAGATGGAGGCAGCACTGTAGGGCTCATTGTCGGCGGATCCGCACCGTAAAATACGGTCCATATGGAAAAGCACTTAGGGTATGTTCACACGTACAGGATCTTCTGTATATTTTCTGCTGCTGATTTTGCTACCTATTGAAGCACATGGGTTGCAAAGTCAGCTGCACAAAATATGCAGCAGATCCTGTACATGTCAATGTACCCTTAAGAGGTTAATGATAAATAAATAAGCACTGTGTTCACATGTTGTTGCCCCAGTGGTGTCACTTTCCCTCCTCCAGTGTCACCAACAGGTCACATTAACAGAACAATTTTGTTAAAATTTGAGGCAACAATGGCGCAGTTTTACTGTGATTTTGAAAAATCACGGTAAAACCGCGCCATTTTTGCCACGATTTTTCCCAAAAATTGTTCTGTTAATGTGACCTGTGGACACTGAAGGAGGGAAAGTGACCCCACTGGGCTGCTACTTTACACCCAGCCCAAGGTTATATTCAGGGGGGAGAGAGGCAGGACACAGGGACATCACTCACCCTCACATGAAGCGGCTGCTCTCCAGTCCTCTTCCTGTGCTGGGGGCAGAGACAACAATCAGGTACCTTCATCCCTGCGATATTTATATAGATAAATACATCATCTGAAAGTAGCGCTTGTCTGACTGGGAATCCGGGACAAGTGTCCTGAATCCTCAGCAGCTGCAGGGGGCCCTTTACCAGGCCGGGCCCTCGGACCACGACCAAATGGACCGGCCGGTCAGTTCGCCCCTGCCGTAGAGGACCTAATTTAAGAGATCAAATTGTTAAAACCGATGTGTCAATAAAACCGAAAACAACACATATTTCTAACGGTTAGCAAGAAAGGCTGTTTCCCTTGTTGCTCTTGTGTAAGCTGTAGGTATATACAGAAGAGCTATAAATTTACACATCCCACTGCTAAAAAAATCTACCCGATAAAACATTATTTTACCTGTAGTTCTGACTACATTAGTATTCCTGAGCTACCCTTGCGATTTGCTGTATGTGGGCTAGACAACGCATGATCTTAGAACACGCCTTAACCAGCACCGATACAGCATTCATACGGGCAGACTTACCATAATCAAAACATTTTTTAGAACAGAAACATGGTGAAAAAGACTTGAGGGTGACGATTGTGGACCAAGTGCCCCATTAAAACAGGGTAGTGATAGGAATTTGTTACAAAAAAAAATTGGAATTAAAATGGATACGCATGTTGGATACTTTAAAACCTAAAGGTTTGAACATTGAATTTAAAACATACCCCAAAATGTTTAAGAGATGAGGCTCCTCTATGGCATTGTGGCCTGTGGGGGAGAGTAGGTGTCCACCTAGGTAGGGATCTGCTTATAATATAGGGAGTTTGTGGCTATACATAATTCTGAGATATGCATTGACAATTTTTCTAGATGTATGGTTGTAACTCTTTTAATTTATTTTATTTTTTAGATAATATATTTTTACATTTGGATCAACACACAACTGACCAACATGCCAAATAATTTTTTTACTGAATGTTCATGGCTTAATATCAGGATCAAGTCGGATTGTCACTTTTTTTCATTTTTTATTTATTTTTCAATTTTCTTTGCTATTATGTCTGATCCAAATACTCTCTTATACGGCAGTTTAACTACATGGATGCACAATGAAATACCAGCAAATTCTCCCCTGGATTGGGAGTCCTATTGGTGGGTTCCTTTATATGGACGGGACGGCGGTGCTGTCATAGGATCTGTCCTGACCGTGTGTACTTTGGCTGACTGGGGACCTTGGAGGCTACCAGGATGGCCGGAGTAAGGATACTTACCTTAGATGGACTATTGGAGATGCTGATGTGAAAAATAAACTAATTCCTCTATGGAGTCCTGAAATATTCATCTGCTGCCCGCTACAAAGATGGAGAGGATGGAGGATAAAGATAAACAGTGCGTGCGCGCTTGGAATACATCAGTCATTACTATGACTACCAGGAAGCCTGCTTCTGATTGGCCTAGACAATCCAACTTCCTCCTCACACTGGCACGGGCCTTTTTCCTTGCGCCTGTGCAATGTTTCTTTACCCACGTTTGCGTGGCTATCTGTTTATACAACAGCGTGTTTGTACAGTGCTGAGTGTCTGCCCCATTGCGATATTAATATTTAATTTAGAATCAATTAATCACTGTTTTTAATAATGCACTACACTTTTTATGGATCTATATTGATCCTCTTATTTAAGTTGCACCTTATTGAATATTTTATGATGTAATGTAAAAGGCACTATTTAAACACCTTGATGTAACTCACTTGTTATGCTTGAGAAAGGTAGCGTGATACCGCGGAAACGTCGCACTGATTGTATGAGGATGGAATAAACACTACACGTTTTTTGAAAAGACCTTCTTTGTGTGCTCCGATCTTTTCCTATGGAGAAACCTAACTAGTAATTTTGATTATTTATCCTGCAGTGCCATCATAGGGAAAACTAGGGTCCAGCTCTTCCAAGACCTCTAGGATGTATATACCTTGCCTGACGAAGGGTCCGGTTTGGACCAGAAACGCGTAGCTTATGTATTCACAATAAAGCCTCTGAAAGGAATACGGATGTGTTCCTGATTTTCTTAATATCCAGAGTTCCAGCGCCAAAATTCGTCCACATTCATATGGTTACCATACCACACTTTTTAGGTGGTGTGCCCTGAGCGCAACGCCCTCCGGTGAGTTTAACCTTGAATACGTGTAAACTCAATTTTTAAACGTTCTTCACTAGGGGCGCAATTTCCCTCTTTCTTTTTTCCTCTCTCTTTACGTCGAGGTCACATGACACGGAGCTGGGAAAGAATGATCTAAGCGAGGTCTTCTACTGTTTTCCTGTGATCAGTTGGGGTCTGAGCATTCAGACCCCAACTGATCACTCAGACCCCAATTTTGCACTATGACATTTCAAAAGTTCTTCTAAAGGACAGCAATGCCTTAAGTCAGCATTTCTATGTAGCTATCTAAAAAATGAAGTCTGCTAATCCCTTAGACTCTGCATCTGGTTTATCTGTAACTGTTAGGAACTAGTGAACACAACCCATTTAAATTAATGGGTTGTATGTTTAACGCAGGACTAATCCTCAAAAATAAGAGACACACTTTGAAACTACTCTTCATTCTGGCAAATAGATAAGGATCCCTGAACAACGTTTTTCCTTTTAGTTACTTAGAATTTGTTAACAAGGTGTATGAAAATTAGTTTTCTAAATACCTTTTAATAGGATTTAGTAGTCTACTGACAGTTATATAATGCAAATCCCTATATTTAGTTAGATAAGAATGAAGCAACGTATATAATATAATAGGAACTTGGTATTTACACAAATATATGATATTTATATATTTATCTCTCTTAAAAGTAGGTCAAAAAGCAAAAGATGATGTCTTTCTTGTTTATATTTTAGAAATATGTACAATAAAAGGACACTAAATTATAGGCCCCTAAATTTCTGTTATTGCGCTTGTCTGACATGATGAATACACCCCATGCTCTGCTTAATGTCTAGAGGATCATTGTGAATATTTGGCTGCAAATAGCACAATAAGAAGGCGTGCACTGCCAGAAGGGATTATTCTGACATTGAAGCTTGAAAACTGTAATCTTAACCCTCAGTTGATTTCTATTTAGGAAAACTATAAGACCTCGTTTAATAATAAAGCAGGCGCTGCAGATTTCTATAAACAACTGTATAGAAGAGAAGAATACTATAATACTGCACCAGGTACTGGATTATGGAGAAGGGATGGAGTGACCTCACAGATCATAAAATTTTAATATGGTTGGACTCATTTCCAAACACTCTTCACAATACTCCCTTTCCCTCATTGGGGGCTCCTTTCTCTGCAAACTTGGCGGCTGTAGTGAGGTGTCCACCATAGCAACAAAACACTGCATAATATTATAGCAACAACTGCTGCCGTGGTTACTTTATGTCATATAAGAATTAAATGAGGCAAAATTGTTTACAAAAAGGAAGACACGTTTTATTTAGGTTCGTCAGTAAGATGCCTGAGACACTAGGAGCCTGCAGTGTGGCACAAAACGGTAGCTGTGGGTGCAGCTTGCAAAGCGTTCATAGCAGTAAGCAACTGTAGGTAGGACAATTGTTAGGGTTGCCCTATTATTTCTGAAAAATAGACAAGATCCTGAGCATCTTCTTGTGCCAGCTAGCACAGATGTTTTATTGCATTGACAGCTTCAGTAAGCTTTTTTGCTTAAATAAGAAGCCCTGTAAATAGCTAGGTAGGTTGACTTCCTATAGATCCTATTCTCTTTTGTTCAGGATGCACACCATAGCAATGCTTCTTGCTTCTGCCCCACACAACAGCTTCCCAAGGTCATCAATGGAAACAGTAAAACAGTGAGTGCCCAGGTGCCAAATAACAGAATAGACAAGCATCACTACTCTCCATGCTGCCAAGTTATACATGTATATATCATGGATGAGTCCAGCAGTGAAGTTCTACATTGCATATAATGAGATTGAGGACATACAAGGGGTTATTTACATCTGCTAAACACAGAGCAAACCAGATCTGGATATATGATACTTTATTGGCTGCATGAAAGCTAAGGGAATGGCAAGAAATAGACAAAAGATTAGGTGATCTGGAGTAGATACTAGTCTTATATGGGTTAAATGGTTAGACACCAAAGCAATAACATTAAAATGACACCCTATGGCCAGTCTGATCAGAAATGAACAAAAGCTGCACTCTTACCTTTGTATAGAAGTTTATATTATTTCTAGAAAGGCGGGCACAAAAAATAAAGAAGAAACAAAAAAAACCTTTATCAAAAGGCTAATATTGGAGGGATTCAATTGGTCTTCCTACTTAATGCATGTGCCCTCCATGTTACAATGGGATCTAGGAGTTTACCATAAAAAGAAAAAAAAAACTGCAGAAATATTTAACTATAAATCTAGAAAATATTTTAGCCTTTATTAAAAGGTTAATATTAGAGGGATTCTATTGGTCTTTGTACCTAATGCATATGCCCTCCATTCTAAAATGGGATCCAGTAGTTTACCATAAAGGAAAAAAGAGATTTAACTATAAATCCCAAAAATACATGAGCCCCATTACAACTATAATGTATACTCTAAAGTAAGACTTAACTCTGAATATAACACTTTGCAAATGGACACAACTGGAGTAAAATATATGTGTGTGTATGTATGTATATATATATATATATATATATATATATATATATATATATATATATATACTGACAATGACTAAGGGAGAAAAGTTTGGGAAACTGCTACTGTTTTCTCTAAAATATAAAATATGGGGCAGCAGTTTCCAAAAAAAAAAAAAAAAGGCATACAAATGATAAAAACATCCTTAAAAATAAATATGTAAACACTGTTTTTTATTTTTTGTAACCTATATTGGGCCAATGCGAACTATTATTATTTGCCTGGGTTTTACCTTTATTACTGGCTTCAGCTTTCTGGTTGAATGAAGGAAGAGACAGAAAGGTGTATAAAAGAAGCCACTGTTGCTACAGTCTTAGGGTACAAAGGTCAAATATTAGGGATGACTGAAAACTATTCCTCACAAGAGACTTACTTACAGAATGTCTATTAACTATTACAGTACTCCAGTCTGAAACTCGGTTGACAATGAGTGATTCCATGCAGGTTTGATGGGTGAATACATGTACAGTACATAGAGTAAACCTTTGGAGAGGCATGATCATGATCAGAGCTTCTCGTTAAATCAAAACTAAGAGCTCAACGCAAGTAGACGAATTAGAATTTATTAAGACAGCTATTTCATATGTATACATATTTTTCCAGGGTTATTATGATTGTGCAATGGTTCTAACATTGTGAGCTCTTTGGCTTCTTAATGGCTGCATGTCAATGGTCACCCAATGGCTTCCTCTTATCCCTAGATTATTGCTACGTAAGTCTGTTTCATACTACTTACTTCCCGAGCAGCCTATAATTGCGTGCTTGTTTATTATACATGTTTTTTATGTTTTTGTTTTTTTAAGACTAATGCCACATTTTCACTTTTCCCACTGCTTATGTTAACTCATACAGGCAGCTGGGAAATGAAGTACAAATACATAAATGTAAGGTATAGGGACAAAAAATGACATATGTAGCACAAAAACAATTGCATAGTCTTTAGGAAAATTTCATCTATCAAATAAATAAAACGATTGTCAAAGTACACAAGCCTCTTTCATAGACGACAAACAGTTTGTGCAAGTAGTTCCATAAGTGGTTGATGTACCTCATTCTAGAAGCAGGTGCACTGGGCAAAGAAAACACAAGGTTCCTTGCTCTATCCTGCCATCTAAAACATAAGGAAAGTTTCTGCTGCAAGGGGCATAAGCAAAGGTAAGATGAGTGCATTATGGTCCGATCTATTTTCAATTGTTTCGAAAGTGCTATTCCGCCTTTTATATTATCCATATGGTTTGTTTCCTGTCTAGACACTAAGGCCCCTTTCACACTATAAAAATTCATCCGTAATGAACGTCCGTCATAAAAATCTTGAAAATCGGCCGTTAAATGGCCGTTAGAAAATCCCTGTGGGCCGTTAGAAAATCCCATTATAGTCTATGGGATTTTTCTAAACGGCCGATTTCCAGGGTTTTTATAACCATTTATAACTGAGGTATTTTTATAGTGTGAAAGCAGCCTAAGGCTGTATTCACACCCCATTTTTTCCCTATGTTCATCATGCATCATGCACTGGGAAATAATTCTTACATATATGCCAAATCCCATGGTACTGAATTGATACATGTAACTGCACTTCATACAGTTGCATAAATAACATATACCACACTCCTTTGGCATATGTCAGGCACATTATACCATTTGGACAGATTTTGCGTATAAGATGGAAGAATGTCCCTGAATGTTGGAAAAACAAAGTGTGAACATAACCCGATGTGTGAAGACATTCTAGCTTACTGATTGTACCCCTATTTGCACATTGCTCCAATCTATTATCAGTTAACCCACCAGACGTATTTGCTATTTTTTGTGAAGGTGAGTAACCAATGAAGAAACAACAAAATACAGTATATCTATATATAGAAAATGCTCTAGCTATACCTGGTCCCTGTAGGGGGCACAATGAAATAAGGAGAAGAAAAATATACAGTTTCAAACAAATTTAGGTACCATGTGGCTCTTCAGCTGGTGGTGAACATTACGTTCCAGCATTCCTGGCCAAATAAATGCTCATAGGCCATGCATGTAGTTCCAATGCAACTGGACAGGAGCATGTTACCTATTTTCTTATGTAGACTGCACCACTGAAAAAGTCTGAGTTAAACAAATACAAAGCTATGGCTAATTTCTTCAGTGTAGACACCCTGTGGTTCAAGCAAGAACTGCATAGGAAAATCTCACTACTATTGTACATTTACAGTATATAGACAATGTTTTTTTTCCCCAGTGGTTAGAATACACCCAAAATCATCAAAGTAATGAAAACGTAATGTGAGTTTGTGATTGTAAATCAAGAACATATGCTTTTCCCTGAAGTTATTGGAAAAAAGGACATCTAAACTTATGAGTGTATGAGTAGATCAGGCAGTTAAAAAAGCACATGGATGGCCAGACAGCATTACTGACTTTCTTCCTCCTTTTTGCAAAAGAAAAGGGCTTCTTTAAACACAGCAGCATTAAAATGCCCCCTCATACACTCCAGAATTAGTTTATATGGGACCCAGTGTTTCCTCTCAGTCACAGTCCACTGAGTTATTTAGATTGATCCACGAAGGACCAAAGAAAAAAAATACCCAAACTATTGCTATTCCCAGCTGTGCACCCATTTAACACAAGTCTCAGTTCCCTAAAATAGACCCTGAGCCACCTGTCTCTTTCTCGTGGCAGGTTTATTCACTGTTCTCAGCTCTTAACCCAGTCAGTAATATCCTTAAAAAATTCCACAGTGGTTCTTTTGCTGCATGTGTCCTGGGAAAGCAGTGTCCATAAGTGTGCAGAATATTCCAGTTTCAATATATATTTTTGAGGGACGGGAAGATACTGAGCAAGAGGCAGCTGGTTAAATCCTGTCCTTGTTCTCTTAGTGCAGGCTTATGTTTCAGTGGATTAGTGTTACATTGTGAAGGTAGACAGCTTCTCCTCAATAAGGGGAGAAAAGTATAGTCCCATGTGCAGTTCTGATGGGCCCAGGAGCTGGTCGTAGTAAGTGGTGTGTCAATGGTGGAGCTTGTAGAAGGGGAGGAGTGGCGGCTGGACGTAGGCTCAATGGAGAGGACACAGCAGCGGCAGCCATTGCAACTGCCAAAGGACTGGGAAGAAGACCTGCAGATAATGTTTTTGAAAAGTCCTTAGGGAACATCAGACTGGCCTTAAAAAAAAGAGAAAACACAAGAAAGAGTTATGTAAGCACCAATTTTATATTACAGTAATTAATTAAAATCTACCTTTTAAGACAAATCCATTTAATACAGACACAAATGTGACATTACTTATTGATGATATTTACACTTCAAATTGAATGGTTGCTTTAAGCATCATTGTTTTTGTATTTTTTTTGGTGTAGGTTATTTAGAAAAGTGTCCTAGATGTAGGGAAAACAATGCGGACCTTTCAGGCTTTTACATGTCAGAGTCATTGTAAAAGCCTATGCACATAGCATCAGCAGCCATTTTAGAAATAGCAGGTGTTAGGTGAAGATCTCTGTGAGGTACAGTAATCAACGAAGGACAAAGATAGAGTAGGACAACACAAACACAATAATTGTAGTTAAAGCAGCACTGCAGAGAGTGTTCTGCCAGTGTAAACTCTGTTTCATTGCAAGTTAAGAATGGCAGTTTTTTTTTATATTATTGGCATACTAGAGTAACTGTTATGAATAATGACAGGCCTCTGCCACCAAAAAAGGAATACTTTTTAGAAGTTTTAAAATTTTAAAAAGTATAAAAAATATTTTTCAACAAACTGTTGGTTAACACCGCATACCATCTGTTTATCAAAATCATGCTTGTTGCCACAACTACTATGTTAACTTTGCCATAAAACAGCTAAAGAACACTTAGATACACTTTAAGGTGTAAAATGTTCTACCTTAGACATACTAGTGACATCTGATAATATGTGCTTGTTTATTATTTTCATTACATTACTCTGCACGTCATGATTGCAACTTGCATGTCACTATGGTAACTGTAACACTCACTAACACTTTTAATTCAAAATTGGTTATTTTATGTGTCCTTTTACTTTTGTACAGTAAAAAATATGTTCGTACATAGAACCTATATGACTGTGATCTGAACTTGCAGGTTAATGAGCAGAATGGAGGAAGTGTGACAATACCTACTGACAGAGATCCATGATAGGAGGAAACGTAGATCATAACACAGTCTATGCCAGTGTCTATTTCTTTTTAAGTTTAAGAAGGGACTGTCAAAAAGAGGGTCAGACTAAACAACCGATTACAACTTTATTTCCATAACAAAATATTGACATAAATTTAACATGGGTTGGCATGTGACTGGTAAGACATCTTCACTTCATTGTTTAATCTTGTAAGACATACCGTAAGCTCCTGTAGACATTGCTGTTTCTTATGCCTGCTTAGTAGAGGATTGGGCTTCCCTGATACTCCATCACGATGTCTCCGGCTTGAGATGTGCTAATAGACACAAATGGTAAAAAAGGTATATTTTTTACAGCAAACTACTCATTTATCATAAATAAAAAAAATGTGGAGAGTTGCATTTCTGTATTCACGGGATATCTTTGGTATAGCTGTTTAAATACTTTTTTCACATGTTTCGTTCAAACCTTTTTAGTATTTTATAACATATAATTATTTAATAACAAGGAAAAGAAAAACAATGTATATAGTACATTATTATGAATTAGACAACATTCATCTGAATGCAGTAAACATCCTGTTACTTTACAGTCTGTATACAGTCTCTCACAGTCAGTCCCTTAGTATGTAGTTTCTTGGAATATCTATTGGAAGCTTTGCCTTTTTTCCACATGTTTTCGATTGAAAATATTGGTTCTAAATATAAAATTTTGTAACAACCAAATAAAAATGTCAACATCTGAGACCGTCTGCAAATTCTATAAGAATCCAACCAAATATTGTACAAAAGTCACTTGTTTTTTCCATATTTAAAACAAAGGCATGACTAAAAGAAATAATGAAAGTTATTCTGGCTCCATAACTGTATTACAAAATCATGTTTCCCTTCAAAGCTCGAATGTGAATGTTTGTATTACAGAGCATTCTGTCTTCTCTAACAGGAAGCTGTTATCATTGTCTGGCATGTTACAGATGCAATGGTAATATGGCCCGGTTTCTATTTATTAACCTAGATTTACCAGAAAATGTCTGGTTTTCCCATAGCCAGGGCGGGTTCTGCCTATAAGCAAAATAGGCAGCCGGCTAGAGTGCCCTCTTGATGGGGGCACTGCTCTGCCCGCTGCGAGAAAGTTAGTAGCCAACCAGCATCTAAAGCAGCCGCTCAACTGAAGCACCCACCCAGCCAACACCGTTAACCCCCCCCCCCCCCCTGTACCATAATAAATGGCATTCTTCAAAATACTGCAGGAGTGCACTGCCACCTCGAGGCTGACAGGCAGATCAGGTCCACCCAGCATCCTGACATTGCGCGCATCTCCATACATCTGCTCCAACCCCCCTCTCCTGTGTGATGACATCTGTCTGCCTTGGAGGAGTACTGCTTTCAGTGATGACGTACTCCTCAGAGGAAGACAGGCATGATAGCTAATGTCCTCTGTTTCATCACATCACAAATCCGTCTCCTCCCCACCACCGCTCGGGCTATAGAAGACAATGATGGCACTACTGACAGCCAATGGGGGCTTGTGTGTGGACTCTTACAGCATGTGTAAGTGCACGATTATGTATGGTTGTTACAGTGTGTCACCCCCATTAGTATGGTAATTACACAAGGAGGGGGTTTGTTACAGTGTGTCACCCCAGAAAAAATAAGATTACATGCGAAGGAGCTTGTTACAACATGTCATCCCAGTAGTAAGGTGATTACATGAGAAGGGGGTTTGTTACAGTGTGTCACCCCAGTATTAAGAAAATCACATAAGGAGTGGGTTTTTTACAGTGTGTCACCCCAGTATTAAGGAAATCACATAAGGAGTGGGTTCGTTACAGTGTGTCACCCCAGTAGTAAGGAAATTACATGAGAAGCGGGTTTGTTACAGTGTGTCACCCCAGTAGTAAGGTAATTACATGAGGAGGAGGGTTTTTACAGTGTTTCACCCCAATAGTAAAGAGGTTACAAGAGGAGGAGGTTTGTTACAGTGTGTCACCCCAGCAGTAAGGTAGTTACATGAGGAGGAGGTTTGTTACAGTCGGTCACCCCAGTAGTAAGGTGATTACTTGATGAGGAGGTTTGTTACAGCGTGTCACCCCAGTAGTAAGGTGGGTGGCCCAGGGTGGCAAAAATCCTTACACCAGCCCTGCCCATAGCAACCAGAGCTCAGCTTTCACTTTACCAGAACATACTGTATTAATATATGAAACCTCAGCTGTGATTGGTTGCTATGGAAAAACTAGACAGATAAATCTGGGCTACTGTTTTTACAAGCCAACTAGTTCACATTGCTTTTGCTACTTGCAGAAATATTGCTTATACTGCTGTAATAAGTAATGTGTATTCTACAGGCACACAGATAACCTAAATTTTTCTGTTTTGGTAACACATTCAAGTTAGTTTAGCACTATCTCTATCAACATGGAGTAAGTAAATGGCTGTTGATAAAGATAAAGACTCTACCCCATACTGAACTGAATGTATGTAAACTGAGAGTATGAAACCTGAAACTACATAAGAATGCTAGATTAGAAACTTAAAGTTGTATATCGAGGTACATAGCCTTACATAGTTCACTTACATAGTTCACTTTTGTCTGGTAATCCAAGGCCATCCTGTATGGGAATGCCCAATGTAACATACTGTATTTTTTGCATCACAACTAATATCAGTTGCCCCTTAAACTAAAATGGGGCACAATGCCAGACCAATGCACCATTCACCATAGTTGCCCTCGGATGAGGTTTCATCGGATCAAAAAAATGCTGTTTTTGATTTTGCACTTTCACTCCATATGGCAACTATACCGGATCACCAGACATATTATCACTAAAGGTACTATTTCAGGAGAAAAAAATGAAATATAACATTCACATTCTATTTACCTGCTTGAGCTGCCCTTCAGAGGTGACTCTGACATTACAGATCTCACAGTGAAAAGTTCTTTCCTGTGTGTTGGAGTCTGGAGATCCAGTAGACCCATTTGTCAGCCCCCCAAGTCGTGGGTAAGCCTTTATTGGACCAAGACCACTTCGCGCTTCAAGGATAGTTTTGTGCTTTGTACCTAACACCATAAAAACAAGGTTACATGTATTAAAATGCATTGAAAAGCAGGTGTGCAGTCATACAGGAGACCGCAATGCTTGAGATCCTCATATCTCTAGTCTTCAAATCCTAACCTTTGTTATGGGCCTCCAGTTGTGACAAGGAGTTTACTGATATTTTGCAGAGGGCACAGTACAGTACTTTCTTGACTCTCTCATCATCACTCTCTGTAGTAGTTGTACTTGTTCCACCATTGGCAGAAGTAGAAGAGGAAAGTAATTTTGCGTCACCTACGGCTGTCTCAGATGGGGACTGTGTATATTCAGGTCCAGCTGAAACAGTGTTTTCTTGTGTGACCATGGTCTCTGGACTCTCTGCAGGAAGTAACTCTGTGCTGTCCATCCCTTGTTGATCTAGAGAGAGACAAAATCCACAGTATATTACACTACCTGTTTTGTGAATTAGATATTAAGAAATATCCTTTAAACACTGGGGAAAATGCACACGGAAATCTGCAATACAATTGACCGTAGCATGTCCATTTATATTGTGGTTCTGCTGCAGATGGTGGATTTTCCTTGACCTCAATAGGGAAGTAAAAATCTATAGGGTTTGGGATTTTTCTACAGAACCACTGTGGATCTGCATGCATATACAGTATATCAGATATTTTTTTATTTTAAATGTTTTAGGTATTTTTTTCATCTGTTTGAATATCAAGAATCAATGAATTCAGTAGGCAGCTGGAGCGCTTCTGAAAAGTCTCTGGATAGATTTTAGTAATTAAACAAGACCTCATGATGGTGTTTGTCAATGTTTGGGGACATGTTACATACTGAGAATGAAATAATAATAATGTTTATTATTGTTACTATGTGACTAACTGAATCTGGTTACAAGCCTCTTGGCTGCATCATGGGGTGTGTATGTATTTCATGGATCCCGTGAACAAGCTGTAGTTAAAGCACAAATGTGGATGAGACAAAGCTAACATATGATGTCGCACAGGGATGAAATAAAGCCAACCAAAATATTTATAACATGGTGAATTTCCATATTCTTTAACGACCCACTCACATCACACATCATTTGTTATAGGTTAAAGATGATCTATAAAAAACATCATGCAAAGGTTGTACACATAAAAAGCAGTGAAATGTGATTGGTTCCTCTACATGATGACAATTAGGGATGAGCAAATCGAATCTGCCTAATCCGAATTCATTACAAATTTCAGCAAAAATTTGATTTGCAACGAATGCGAATATCGCCATGATTCGATTGCACAAATTGCATCATTAATCTCTATTTAGTGCGGTCCAGGCTAAAAACGATTCAATAAACTCCATTCAGTGCAGTCCAGGGCATCTAAAATTGCGGATCCACATGTGAGTACATGGGGCAAGGAATCTTGGGAAGGCGGGAACAAGGGTCGGCGGGATGACCCTGAATCACATTCTGCATGCAGCCTATCAGCAGCCAGCCACCCCTGTGATGTCACAGCCCTATATAATCGGCAGCCGTCTTGCGGCCAGTCACATCACAGTTCTATTACAGAGACAGAGAGGGAAAGACAGCACTGTGTGTTGCACAGAAACGCATTTTTACAGTAGCGATTCACCTCAAGGTCCAAATCCAGCCTAGAAGCACTGATAGGAAAGGGAGTGAGATTGAGAGAGAAAGTGCAATTTTGGGTGTAGTACACAGTGACTGTGTGCTGCAGCACTGGTGTGTACAACAGCTGAAAATATAATAGTAGCCAGCCAGTTAGGGTGAGCAGAGCACTAAAAGCGTATTGTCCTATATTAAGTGTAACCTGTGCGTACATCTTAATGGTGTACAATTTTGTTCCTGTAAAGTCTTTAGGGCCTAGATACTGTGAAAGGCCAGGCAAAAGTAAAGCTGGTGTTGTAGACAAATACTGATTTAAGCGTACAGGAGCACATTGTACTCCCCTCATATCCACACTAAGTATGTCAGGCAGAGAAGTACCAGGAAGTGCACAGAGGAGTGGCAGAGGCCTAAATTCATCAGGCAGAGGTTGCAGCAGACTAGGGGTGAGTGGCAGCAGGAGACACAGCAATATGGTCCCCTCATGCTTCTGCCACCTCCAGGCTGTGTCATTCAGCCACCATATGGTCTCCTCATGTGGCTGACAACTACAGGCTGTGTCACTCAGCTACTATATGGTCTCCTCATGCTGCCGCCAACTCTAGGCTGTGTCATTCAGCCACTATATGGTCTCCTCATGTGGCTGCCAACTACAGGCTGTCATTCAGCCCCTATATGGTCTCCTCATGCTTCCGCCACCTCCAGGCTGTGTCACTGTACCGCCATGTGATCTCCTCATGCTTCTGACACATTAAATAAAAAAATTTAGGTTTGTGGTGGCGGGGTGTGTGGTGCAGGGCAGTTGTTGTTACCCTAGGGGCAGATAGCATTATCCCCTTGTATTCATGATGCCAGGGCGTGGTTTAGCCTAAAACCACCCGAAGGTATACCGCTGGATCCTGGGCTAGGCACGGGGCAATAAAGGCTCTGCCGCCAAGTAATGGACAACAGTAGCTTTACTGAGAGTAGACAGTCTATACAGTTCAGTCAGGGCACAAGGAGGTGACCAGTGACCAGAGACCTTAAGGTCTTGCTGAGACTTGTAGTAGGACTGGACAATTGAAGGCAGACCACGCTGACTTGACAGATGATAGGGACTGACTTGATTTGACTCATAAAGTTGTGACTTTAACTTACTTGAATTGATTGTGGGTGCAGGACTGGATTTTGAGGTCTCCAACACTCTGGACACACACACTAGGCATGACTGCACTGGACCTCAGCTTAGCAGAAGAGCAGAGCTCAAAGAGAGAGAAGCTAGCTCCATCCAGGTCAGTTGTGTGGTCTGCCTATATGAACGCTACAGCAGTGCTGAGCAGTGTTGCTCTGAGAGCCATAGTCTGTGCAGCAGGTTCCTGTCCTCAAGTCCCCATCAATGAGAGCATCAGAGCAGGTCCACAATAAAAAAAAGGAACATGTCACGTGTCCTATCTACTGTTAAAATCAATGGGAGGTGGGTTTTATTAAATAAAACTGTGTGGCTTTTGACTAAGAAAAACAAATGTTTTCAAATTAACTGGTGCCAGAATGTTAAACAGATTTGTAAATTACTTCCATTTTAAAATCTGAAGCCTTCCAGTACTTATCAGCTGCTGTAATTATGCAGTTCTTTCCAGTCTGACAATAGACACCTCTGTCCTTGTCAAGAACTGTCCAGATTATAACCATATCCCCATAAAAAACCTCTCCTGCTATGGACAGTTTCTGACACAGACAGAGGTGTCAGCAGAGAGCACTGTGGAAAGAGCTTCACAAATTTCTCTGAAGTATATCTGTAGTATACAGCAGCTGATAAGTACTGGAAGGGTTAAGATAATTTAAATAGAAGTCTTTTACAAATCTGTTAGGCACCAGTTGGTTAAAAAAAATAAAATAAAATCCCTGGAGTTCCCCTTTAAGCCTGGGGATCCAACACCATCTTCAGTTCTGCAGCTGAAATTCCACAACAAAGAACTTCTGCGTTTTTGCTGTGTGGATAGCTGTATGGAAAGCACATATTCATATGATATATTGATAAATGCCTGCCAGTCCCATCACTGAAGAATTATTATCAGTATATAATTCCCCTGCTGGTGTTTCTCCATGATGACAAGATGAGGCCCTCTGCAGCTTAGTAGACATGGTCAGTCTGTAAGTTATGTGTAGGAGTCAAGCAAGAAATAAAGACCTGATAAGCAAAACCATGTGAGTGGAGAAAGAGCTGAGAAATGCTTAGAACATCATGACCATTTACATGTAATGAGCCAACATATTAAAGCATTCACTAGAAAAACAATAAAATGACAGCGGTGATTTATTCCAGCACTGGAATCATTGACGGTCTTGCTCGAAGGAAACTTTCCAGGTTACAAAACTCTGGTAAAAAATAGAATCATCTTAACTTGGACAAAAGAAACGTAGCTTTCAAAGCATTTTTATTGTTTGATATCTGTGCTATTTTGGTTCTGGGTTTCAAACAGGACGATTTGATATATAGGTTCCCAGTGTGTGTTAAGGCACAAAGACAAGGTCTGAATAGAAATCTCACAGTGAGACTTTAATGTGAAAGGGTGTATGTGGAAAATAAGGAGGGCGTGCTGTGACCAGAATGGGATTCCTAAAACTGCATCCAACCCTAACACTGTGAGATGCCTCTTACTGAGCTCATCATCTCCACCATAACATCTCCTCTATATAGGACACGCAACCAAGTTTATATGATGACAAAGAATGCCCACAACTAATGGCTCATTCACCGTCTGTCTAATGTCAGGGCACAGTCTACTTTTCAGAAATAAATGGCACAAGGAAAATCCAAGCTGTATTAAGCACCACAAGCAATATCAAATGTAACTCATCCCAGGAAAACAATTTAAATGGGCATTTGTGTTTTCAAAATGAGAGATATTAGGAAGTAATATTGAAGTATTGTATCTTTTTCCCATTTATACAATATATACAATGTTAAAAGGGGTACTCCGGTGGGGAAAAAAAAAAAACTTTGAAATCAACTAGTGCCAGAAAGTTATACAGAATTGCAAATTACTTCTATATAAAAATCTTAACCCTTCCAGTACTGCTGTACACTCCAGAGGAAATTGCATAGTTCTTTTCAGTCTGACCACAGTGCTCTCTGCTGACACCTCTGTCCATGTCAGGAACTGTCCAGAGCAGTTGAGGTTAGCTATAGGGATTTGCACCTACTCTGGACAGTTAATGACACAGACAGAGGTGTCAACAAAGAGCATTGCGGTCAGACTGGAAAGAACTACACAACTTCATCTGGAGCATACAGCAGCTGATAAGTACTGGAAGAATTAAATAGATTAACATTTTTAAATATAAGTAAATTACATATCTGTTTAACTTTCTGGCACAAGTTGATTTTTCAAAACATTTGTTTTTTTACTGGAGTACCCCTTTAAGATAATGCAGTTTCCTTTGGAACATTGAGACACATGAGGGATTATCAATAGATGTAACTTAGGGTTGTCTATGATTACAAAAAATGCCAATTTTTTCTTTTTTTCTAGAAACAGAACCACTCTATGGCATTGGCTGTGTCTAGTATTGCAAGTGGATTTTATTCACAGCTTGTCAGTTTCCAAGACTGGCTTAAGTTGGTCATGCACATTAGATTTATGCAGGACCAGCCCGATACCTTCTTGACTTCCACTGACAGCAGATGTCGGGTGAGAAAGAATGGACATGTTGGATTTCAAGAACCCTATTCTTTTTTATTGTAGGAGATACGCTGCCACCAAAGGTGCTTGGCAGCAGCTTTCTCCTCTCTCCTTATTTAAAGCAATCGCATGCTTGGCCAAGCTGAGCAGCCATATAGATGGCTGTCGGCCGGAAGAGCTTTCTGCCAACAGCTATTTTAAAGATTACATCCCCTTTAAAGATGTCTTTCCCCAACCCCCCTTCCTGAACCGATGGTAAACTTTGCATTGACTGTGTCATTTTAGAATACTATATTCTTGTCTCGTATTCTCTCTGAAATGAGGTACTTAGATTGCATTTCTTATCTCTGTCTGCTGACCAGAGAATAGTCCAATGAACAGCAGGGTTTGGTCGATATTATGACTGTTGTTATTTCCTATAGATACAACAGAGGAAAATATAACCGGTCTACATGTATGTCTAAGTTGAATGTGACCCCGTGCAGACTTTCCAAAGGATAATGAAATAAATTACCATTTTAAGAATTTACATGGAAACCTCCTTTAAATATAAAGTCAATAAACATTATTCCAGTTTAGAAAAAGAGTGAATGAAAAGATATTTCCAAGCAGAAAACACAGTGAGTAATGATAGTAAGAATGCTGCAGACAAGGTCACTAAAAATTCATTTCTTTTGGATGAAGAACTATGTGTATAGCTAATAAAATGCTGCCAATAGCTCAAGAAATAAAGTTAACCCTAATATGAGGGCAAAACACTGAGCACCAGGTGGGCAAAGAGAATTCTATATGTTTATGACTAGCAGAGTAAGCATTGAATAATAGAAGAGAAGGAAGGAATGTCTAAAAGCAACAACTAAACAAGAACTGAGAGGATTCGGAGAGAGCAGAACACGTACTGTACAAATCTTTTGGCTCAGCAAATCACCCATATGTGCTGAGACAAGTAACCTTCCTCTGAGCTCACTCACAGCTGACCTAGAAAGTTTTATTATTCAGAGAAATGGAAAAACACCTTAAGCTGTACCTCCCATTTTAATGAAGGAAAGCATTATAGTAGGGGAACACAAAACTTGTCTTATACTTCATGGACCTGGTTGTAAGTTTCTTCATTCTGAGCACAAACCTTCTTTTCCCCCAAATACTTATTTTAATCTTGGTAACCCCCAAATAATACTAGGGGTCCAATATGTATGTACATGTGTGCAGATATTTCCATGGGCGAGAATGCCTGGTTACACTGGCAAAAGGGCTTCCAAAGGTGGTTGCACACTCTGTTGACTGGCACAGTGATGAGGAGGTTGCTGGTAGTAGCTCCCTTGGGGTTCGGCCTGTAAAATGTCTGGCCTGATGTAGTGCAGAAAAGAGCTAGGAACTTAAAGTGACATTAACTAAAACTTTTACTTAAAGGGGTACTCTGGGTAAATAAAACGTATATCCTATGCACAGGATGGGAGATAAGTGTCTGCTCTCGGTGTTCTGACTGCTGGGCCCCCCATGATCTTGGGAACAGGGCCCGGCTACTCACCCATCCTAGGACCATAGAGTGAGTGGCCCCCACTCTTGGATATGTGCGGGAGTGACTGCTCGCTCAACCAATCACAGACTGCAACAGTGGCCACCAAAAGGGGTATGCTACAGGTTCCAGTCAAATGCAACAATTGAAGTAAGTGGAGCATTCTAGTATAAAGAAAACTGCCACATAGGTGCAAAGTTGTGCATAGATCTGAATCATTTCCTTAACTTTCATAGAGAATACAGCAAATCTCTTCCATGTCTATTTTGCCTATAATGACAAGGTCAGACATGTGGCTGTTTATTTTAGCAGAGGGTTGGAAATTGAGACGTGTGTACAATGACTTTTTGAGTAAACATAAACCACGCACTACATTCTTTAAAGGAAAAAAAAAAAGCTCCAGCCCTTGGTTTCATTGTGATGTGAAGCACCAAGTACAAAATCAATTGTTCCACAAAGCTTTTCTAAGTCCTATATGTCGATCTATGATGTGTATCAATGTCAATTTCCTACAGGGGAAAGGAATTTGTTGTTTTAGGTGTTACTTTGTTTCCAATAGAGGGGAGCATGGGGCATGCCTTATATATTATTTACTGCAACTGAAGACAGGGCTCAGCTGTATAACCACAACTAACCTGCTAGACAACACATTCATCCCAAGTGTATTACAGAGGTCCATATAATGTATTTTAGTCCTATTGGCAGAATCTCAATGGCATCCACAATGCCTTAACATAGAACTGCATGATTTAATGCAATACTGAATGTAACGAAAACCCATTGCCTCCTGTCTCCCTACTTACTTCAAATATGTTAAAATTTTATAGCCAAAGAAAACAATGACAAATCCACATTACTGCATATGGATCCTGTTCTTCCTGGTTGCCGAGTCTATTCCTTATGCTGCAGCTATATTATTTGAAGGAACTGCAGCCTACACGGCTCCTACCATGTCAGCAACATGTAAGAACTTGGCTGCATCTTTTTGCTGATAAAATGGCCACAACACCACATAGAAGTACTAGTGCCATAGGTTAATGGGTTATTCAGTGAAGAAACATGGGCCATCATTTACCATTGCAAACCTGACATGTTTTGTCGGGTTGTGCAACAAAAATTCTGTCTGTGCCAGAATGTGCACGAGAATTTGCGCTAGAATTGAAAAAAAAATAACTAACTCTTCATTATATTGTGTGTATGGTGTGAAAAAGCATAATAAAGCAATTTACTAACGTAGTGTTAGCTGTAGTGCACAGATCTCTCCATATCAGCTTTTCTCTCTCCATTGTAGCTAAGACATCACATAACTAACAGAGCCCCTGTCCATGCTCCCCCTCCCCAAACATCTACTCAGGATGAGACCATTGATGTAAAGAGGGGAGCTTATATAACTGCTCAATAGATTTGAAAGGGGTACTCCGCCGAAAAACTTATTATCCCCTATCCAAAGGACCCCTGCGATCTTCAGGCCAGCAGCGGTGACTTCTGGAACACGGAAGCTTGCATAGGGAATAAGATGTTTTACGGCAAAGTACCCCTGTAAGGAAGAAGGTATCCTTTCTCAGATAAGACAGCAGTGAGCCAACTGTGACTGAGAAAGGCTATATTATGCCTTAAATCTAATGAGCGGTAATATGATCCCCCCCCAACATTACTGGTCTCTGAGCAGACTGGAGAGAAGGGGTGCAGGGATGGAGCTCTGAATGTGACGTGATGTAACTGCTACATGAAAGTGAGCAGAGTTAATATGGAGAGATCTGTGCACTATGTCCGATAACATATAAGTAGGTAGCTTTAAATGGGCACTGTCACCAACTTTATTTTTTGATATATTGTAGCACTTATGTACTACAACATATCTCTAATATACTTTTATTTTAAATTTTTTTATTAAAATTGTTTAATTTTCATTTGAAAACCGGCCACTAGGGGTCTCCCTCCTAGTGGTCGGTTGCAGCCTGGCGTGACATCACACCTGAAAAAGGACCGATGCGGCCGGGCATCGGTCCTTTTTCATTCAGCCTGCGCTCGCTCCCTGCCTGTCAATCAGACAGGCAGGGAGCGAGCGCATTGGCTCCCCGGCCACTGGCTGGGAGTCCACTCCTCACCCACATCTCCGCCGCCGCCACCACCTCGCCGCCGCCGCCACCTCGTCGCCGCCTCCGCCTCGTCGCCGCCTCTGCCTCGTCGCCGCCTCTGCCTCGTTGCCGCCGCCGCCGCTGTCCCTGCACGCCCGCTGCCGGACTCTGCAGTAAATGTAATTGGGGGGGGGGGTGTTGTGATGGAGGGAACGGGGTATGGCGCGGGGGGGGGGGAGACGGAGGGGACGGGCTAGCGCCGCATGTAACTAATAGTTTATCTACACAGGGTGCCTCCAGCTGTTTCAATACTACAACTCCCAGCATGCCCTGACAGCCAATAGATGTCAGGGCAAGCTGGGAGTTGTAGTGATGAAACAGCTGGAGGCACCCTGTGTAGATGAACTAAGGGCGGAAGTCCCCCCCCCCAAGCAGGCATCAGTGGCGTGGTGCCTGCTTGGGAAGTCTGCCTGGTAGTGAGCACACTGTCAGGCAGACAAAAAGCTTTTTTAATATAGTAAAAATAAAAATTAAAAGCAGGGAGGGGGTTAGGGATAGATGTGCAATAGGCAGGGACAGAAAAAAAAATAGGATGGTGGGAGCTACCCTTTAATATATTTTTTACACCATACACAAGTTTGTTTGCTGGACAACCTCTTTTACAATATAGTGTACATACATATGGCATTAAACGTATACAAGCCTAAAGAAATGTTATATAATACCAGTCCATACAGAAGGTCACATAATTTGGGAAGGATATCGAAACTGCACAGTTTGCTTTATATACCTAATACAATGATAAAATAACAGAGAGGTTCTGGAAGAGAATTACCTCTTGGAATAAACATGGGGCTATCCTGAATATAAGCTGCCAAGAGTTGGAAGATGTGGATGCCAGGTATTTCCTAGTAAACATTAAAGTGGATTACTTTAAATCAGTAATTTTCTAGTATATGCTCCCAATATACAGTATTGTGTAACAATATGATGCATGAATATGACCTGATACACAAAGGGGAACTAGAAACGTATGCGCATCACAAATTAGGAATTTTCTAAAATACTGTAGTTAGTTTTAGAAAATGAAAGATTATTCCTTAGCTATAAAATGTTTTATGATTTTTTTTGCTTATTGACCATTAAGGGGAATGTTGCTGAGTGAGTCTGGAGTTCTTGGCAGGCTTCATTCAGAGTAAATGTCATTAAACTGTTTGGAAAAGACATGGACTCGGCGGCACGCAAAAGAGTATCCACAGTTTTCACATGAGCGGACTCCGGTCCAATACTGCTGAGACAAGTATTTCTTCATTTTCTATTATGACATAATGCAGACATGTCTTTGATAATAATAGAACATATATCCCAGAGCCAATATACCTGGATGCATGCTGTATATGCCCACTACTGCTATAATGCTGTGCTTAAAGGGGTTATCTGGATAGTAAAAAGCCCTCTGCTTTTGTTTCCTCTTTTATAGTTAATTGCTTTTATAATAGACATGGTTAGTCATTCTCCAACTTTCCATAGTCAATTACAAGCAGAAAGTGCTGTAAAAGTCCCAGTCTGGTGTCCACTCTTTCTCCATTAGTAATCCAGCCCTCCTCCCCTGTGCTGTGTAGGGCTTGTAATAGGAAGAAAAAACTCAGAACCGGGTCCAGCTCTGCTTCTAATAGTTAGGGTAGGCTGGACACATAAAGCTGCGACCCATAGTGTCTGCTGTGGAGAATGTGTAAAAACCATGTCACGGCTGTGTGGAACTGCAGCTGCAGGGTGTTACAGTGTGCCCTGTGGCTGCAGACACTGTGTGCTGGCTGTATTAAAGGCTCCAATCAGCAGCCGGCAGGTTGTAGGGGGTGGGTAATAGACAGGGTGAGCGGTTTCTCAGTAGTCTGTTAGAAGAAGCAAAGACTGCTGGGAGCTGTGGTATAAAAATAAAGCTGCAAATCAGGAAGTGCACAGCATTTGCTGATTGGAGAATAAGGATACAAGGTCACCTACAAATATTTTTTTTGTACTTTACTGTATTGAACTACACATGGGCATACTGGTAAGTGGAATCCCCAGCTTGTGTAGTATTTTTTCATAACTCGTCTGATAGCCCCTTTAAATCCTTATATGGATGGGGTCTTGTATAGCTGGAATTGGCCCAGTATAGAGGGAAGTGGCAATAGAAAACGGAATGAGCACGCAATTCGGTGCGGTTTTCCTATTGGCCGTTAAACAGCTGTGCAGTTTCTTGAGTAAAACATTGTCAAGTGCACAGAACAAAATGTCTGCGTGGTTTTCAACTGCATCGGGACCACACCTTGTCTGACGGGTTTCCACTATGTGAGTCGCTAAAATGGCTAGTTTAACTTGAAGCTGGACTACGCATGATGCATTGAGTTCATATAAAGAGAGACAAACCTAATCACAGCCAATTAGGCGTAATGAAATGCACATGTTCAGATAAAGAAGAGTGAGGGCTCTGAGGGACAAGCTGCTTTGCTTTGAGGGATCAAGGATTTGGAAACAGGGGTGTAATGCCTTTTGGTGGATATGTTTCTCAGGGAATTTATCCAACATTCGATAAGTAATCACAGCTGGAGGAAGAATTACACATTTAACTCTTTTAAGCTCTGGTATATGCCTTTCCTGTGGTTTTGAAGCCAAAGCTGTACATATGAATTCACCTTACAGCCCAGAAAAGATTGAGGGAATCATATCTAATAGATAAGTCAGGATCATTTTAAAGCAAAGTCAGAATACCGATGGCAAATAAGAACTATCTCCCTAATGTTGTATGTCTTTCACCACCAGTTGTCCACATTAATCTTTATTGGAATCTGCCTGATGACGTACAAGAAAAGGTATCATCTGCAGGTCCATTATATGGAAAGAAACATTACATGGTGCTACCTCCATGCTAGGTTTATATTAGGTGAAGATTATGTCATAACCAGGCATCATCAACATTTGGCTGTAGCTCTAGCACAAGGAACCAAGTGCCAAATTTTAACACTTGACAGCAAATCTGAATGAGTTTTGGCCTGTTGTGCTTAGTACTAGAACCTCTACAGGAAATTAATTTCTAAAATGTAGAAAAAAAAAACTGGAGTTCAGCAGAAAATGCATGTATCGTGTATCGTTTTGCTTTGTATTTCATATAAGTCAGATTATAGCTGCCATAAGTAATTTAGGGCTTGTCAAAAAGAAAGATAATGTAATGTGTCTCAGGTGAGGAAGACTTCTCATACAAGCAGATATCAGAATGATAGATCCCCATTGTTGCCAGGAAATAAACAAGAGAACTTGCTACTTGGAGTTGATGATTCTTCGTACAATGTGCTCTTACACATTAAGATGTCTCATCGCGGGGGGGAACCCTGCTGCACCTGACGTTCATTTAGAGCGTTGGGTGCAGTGCCCGAGGCTCGTGACATCACGGCCACGCCCTGCTCATGATGTCATGACCACGCCCATCAATGCAAGTCTATGGGAGGGGGCGTGACGGCTGTCATGCCCCCTCCCATAGTCTAGCATTGAGTGGGCGTTGCCATGACGTCACAAGCCGGGCATGGCCATGACATCACAAGCCTCCACCCCACATTGCCAGTCATCCGGCATGGAGCAAAGTTCTCTCCATGCACCGGATGTCTGGGGTGTCGCAGCCTTGATTGCAGGGGTCCTTTGGATAGGGGTAAGATGTCTAGGGGCAGAGTACCCCTTTACGTCTTTTTATGCCATTTTGAAGCTCAAACCAAGAGTGCATTTTAGAAAAGTAGTATCTGTTTTCTCCTTTTCCATCAAGTGCTCGGATCTGCGCCAAGCCGAGCGTCCACTATGACTGCAACAAGAAAATGGTCCTCTTGATCCAGCTCTTCAGTAAAAATTGTCTTTTATTGGATATGCATTAAAATACAGTTCCATTTCATAGAAAACTCCTCTCACACCAAGGGCACTTGGTGTGAGCAGATGAGTTTTCTATGGAAGGGATATGTTTTAATGGATATCCAGTAAAATACAAGTTTTATTGTGATGGTTTGCTGGGTCAGAGCTTCTTCAAAATGGTACGTCTTGTATGCAGTAGTATGCAGTACCTACCAAAGGTGGGCCAAGGAAGGAAATGAATGAACCAGTGACAAGACCAAAGGCAACCAGGCTCATAGATGTAGGTGAGGAGAGAGGACTAGATCCCACAACATAAATTGCTGAGATTTACTGCTGTCTATTAAAGACATATGTTTATCACATACAGTGCATCACATTTGCTGCATAAGGGGCTACTCTGCTGTAGAATGGTCAGAGACTAGTGCCCATGCTGATATCTACCACATCATTGAGCATCAGACCATGGACCATGCAGCAATGAAATAAGATGACCTGGTCTAAGGAATCCAATTTTATTTTATATTATGGGTCAACATGATGTAACATGAGGAACAGGCGGCACCAGTATGCACTATGGAAATAAGGCAAGCCCATGGGAACAGTGCAAACAGTTCAGCAAACAATTTGGTATGAATTTTGTGAAGCAAAGGTTAATGATTTGGACAATATCTTATATCAGGCTCATATGGAAAGAGTTTGGATGGCTTACAGTATAATTAAGAAACCTCTGGGTAATTTGGCACAATTCTACTTCCCCAGTCCCAAAACTAGTAAATGTCTCACACCCTTAAAATGAGATCCCTGGAGAGTGCTATTATGTTGCTGCAAATTATCCAAAGATTTGACACATCACAGAACACACTAATGCACTTGAATGTCCTACATTTGCACCTATTTAGTCCTCATGCATATCTGCCTGGGACCATGTGTGCACATAACTGTAATGCTTGGACAAATAAAAAAAATATCTCAATTAAAGTGATATTCCCTTCTGATGATGTGATGGCATATTGCTAGGATCACTTTATGACCCACTTTGGAACAAACTAGTGGACCCCCATTATCCTTCCTGAGAATGAAGGAACCACAATGCTGACTAAGTGCTGGACCCCCTTCACAGTTATTCCCTGCAGTGTGGCGCCTTGGCCACCCACGGTGCAGGGGAGCTGCAGCACTGTTTCATTCAAGTATATAGCGTTGGCTGCACAGCCAGATGGCCAAGAGTGTTCCTGTGCAGAGACAGCAAAGGAGCAACAGCTGAATGAGTGCTGTGACCTTGCCTTTCCTTATGACTGGTGGGTGATCCAGAGATCAGACCCCACAAATAATAACATCACCTTTACAAGACTAGAATACCTCTTTATATGAAAAATATTTATTTCTGGCACCTGCTCCTATTCCTAGAAAAAGGCCCCCTGGTCCTCTGCTGCCTGCTTACAGATGCCAGAGAAGCCAAGAAGTCAAGAACAGGCATGGCATCTTTTTTCCGCGGTTGCATAACTCCCTTTGATTTTAATGGTGGAGCTTAGCACTGTAACCCTAGCTTGAAGTACTGTGCTGTTACCAACCACCTCTGGCAGCTGCATGCAGGCTAAAGAAAGTCTGGGCAGCCCTCGATCTAGAGATAGGTGTGGGTTCAAGAGGTGGAATACACATCTTTGGGACACTTACGGTATACCGTACTAACAAATGTAACAACATTAAACAGGAGACAGGTTGTCTACAGTCCTGTCGTACTTATTTTCTATTAGAAAATCCTTTCTTATCATCAGGATCACTTCATCATTTTTCAAACAAGACTGAATTTTAATCCTATCATTGTATTGGGGGGGGGGGGGGGGGGGGGGACACAACTTTTTCACATGAAGCTGGGCATCCTGGGTACCAAGAGAGTGTTGCCCTGCATCTGGTATTTAGACACAGGCCAAGGCAGAACACTGTGGGGGAGATTTATCAAAGGATTTAGACTGGTTTTTCCTGTCTAAATTTGTCGCACAGAAAGTCGCAGTCTAAATATGTGCGACTTTTCTGCGACTTTTGCTGTAGAGGATTTTTAGAACATGATGCATGCAAGTCTATTTTAGACGGAAATGCATTGGAAAATGCATTGGTGCTGAATTTATCAAGTGCGACTTTTGTGCAACAAGTCGCATCTGCCCAAAATACGCTGAAATGTCAGACCATGTTGGAGCAGGTCTAAATGCAGTTTAAGCTGTAGACCCTGAAGTCTGAGCACAGAATTTATCAAGGGCTGTGAGACCTTTGATAAATTAGGAGCACAATAGACAGGAGACTACCACATGCGCTGGTCTATAAGCATACCCAGAATAGACTAGATTAGTAAATGTCCCCCTGTATCTTTGCCCTTGGTGAAGAATGGATTAGCTATGGCTCTAAACTGTAGAATTACATCCCAAAGGACATTTCTGGCACAGAAACCTGTATAAAATGCGGATAAATATACAGAATGGTGAATTTAAAAATGGGAAGCAGTCAACCTCGCTGCACTTGGAGGCTGTCCAAACATGTTGGGCAAATGTTTTCAGGATGAGATACTTGGACATTGTGTGCAGTCGGATTGTCTCTTTGCACATTACAGGTAAACCTAATGATAACAACATGTTTTGGCATGGAAGGAAAGAAGACATGGTGTCACATCTCAGTCACCTTTGCTGTCTGTATCACTCTCGCTGGCGCTGGGCACAGGGCTGATCATTGGTGTGTTTCTGTCTCCATCTTGTCCTCCCTCTTTCTGTCGGGTTTTGGCATTCTCAATCCCTTTGACTCTTCGAGCGTGTCGATTCCCTTTATAATGTGCCTCTGCTTGACTCTGCAAGAACATTTTTAAACAATTGCATTAGAACAGTTACAGAATGTTGGTCTTTTTGGTAGTCAGTAGTATGATAGGTAAAATACCTGATCGGGGGAGCACTGCTGCGGTATCGGTGTTAGGTCCTATACTAACACATGCGTGAGAAGCCATGTGCACTGCTGTATAACACTATGCTGCCCGACTGTCACTAGATGTGAGATCATGTCGACTGTGTCTGTGAAAGCACCATTTGGTGACAGCAGGAGGGAGGGTGGGAAGCTGTATTATTCAAATAAGACATTTTCCCTATTCCCATGCACATTTGCCACCAATTAATTCAGTTCCGTTCTCACAGCTATTCCTGAAGGGCCAATAACCGAGCATTTAAATGACATTCCTATATATTACAGGATTTACCTCCAAGTGATACGACATTTATACAAAGCATATGAGACCATTTATTTTACTGTCAGCAAACCAATGGGGGAGGGGATACATGATCAGACAAAATGCATGTAAAAATAACTATAATTCACCAAGATATTGAGTATATTTCCTGGATCTCTAGTTCTTTAACTGTTTTTGAAAGAGAGAATTTTAGATGTTGTATGACAGTTAATGTGGCCATCTTTACAGATCCCTTTGGGATTGTTAAATGGGTTCTCTGGAGGGAAAACATTTTTTTAATCAACTGTTTTGTAAATGACTTTGATTAAAAAAAATTAATACTACCAGTACTTATCAGCTGCTGTATACTACAGAGAAAGTTGTGTAGTTATTTCCAGTCTAACCACAGTGCTCTCTGCTGCCACCTCTGTCCACCTCAGTAACTGTCCAAAGCAGATGAAGTTTCCTATGGGGATTTACTCCTGCTCTGGACAGTTCCTGACATGGCAGAGGTGTCAGCAGAGAACACTGTGGTCAGACTGGAGAGAGCTACACAACTTACTCTGTAGAATACAGCAACTGATAAGTACTGGAAGGATTAAGATGTTTAAATAGAAGAAATTTACAAATCTGTATACCTTTTTGTTACCAGTTGATAAAAAAAAATCCTCAGGAGTACCCCTTTAACCAGCATTCATACAGCATTAAATAGCAAGTCTTTCTCATCATGCAGTGACCTTTTGGAGTGTTAAAAATAAAACAAATAAGTTACTATCCCTTGGATTGTTACTATATAGTATATACAAGTGTTTCCCAACCAGGGTGCCTTCAGCTGTTACAAAACTACATCTCCCAGCATGTCCCAAAGAAGTCAATGGCAATGATGGTACGTAACTTAGTAACATAGTAACATAGGGGGAGATTTATCAAACCCTGTCCAAAGGAAAAGTTGCCCAGTTGCCCATAGCAACCAATCAGATCGCTTCTTTCATTTTGAACAAGGCCTCTGCAAAATGAAAGAAGCAAGCTGATTGGTTGCTATGGGCAACTGAGCAACTTTTCCTTTGCACAGGTTTTGATAAATCTCCCCCATAGTTCATAAGGCTGAAAAAATACCAGAGTCCATCAAGTTCAACCTATAACGTGTGAGACAATAATGCATTGTTTCCCAATCAGGATGCCTGAAGCTGTTGCAAAACTACAACTCTCACCATGCCCAGACAGCCTTTGGCTTCAGACACACTGGTTGGGAAACACTGATCTATAGAGAGGATAGGATATACTTGATCTAAGTTCGATATAAGGATATTTTCATGCCATGACTACTAATTTTCAGAAAGTGGACAGGGCATAGCAGGAAGAGGCATGGCCTCCCACGGCCCAATACTTTGACTACAATTTATTCCACAAACTGGCTGAAATCTATGCCAGCTCATAAATGTGTACCAATTCCCACCAACAGGCTTCAGCTAAAGGCTACTACCGTATTTTTCGCCGTATAAGACGCACTTTTTCTTTCCCAAAACGGGGGGGGGGGAAAGTCGGTGCGTCTTATACGGCGAATACACCCCTATCGCGGCGGTCCCTGCGGCCATCAACGGCCGGGACCCGCGGCTAATACAGGACATCACCGATCGCTTAACCCTTCAGTTGTGGCGATCAAAGCAGACCGCCGCGTCTGAAGGGAAAGTGACACTAACCCGGCTGCTCAGTCGGGCTGTTCGGGACCGCCGCGATTTCACCGCGGCGGTCCCGAACAGCCCGACTGAATAGCCGGGTTAGTGCTTACAGGACACCGGGAGGGACCTTACCTGCCTCCTCGGTGTCTTCTCCGTTCAGGGATCCCCTGTATGGCCGGCGCTCTCCTTCCTCGTCATCACGTCGCGTACGTGTGTCGGCGTGCGTAATGACGTGATGGGGGCGACGGAGAGCGAGGATACCCGGCCAGCAGCAGAGACGTTCCGGAGCGATGGGGACACGGCGACAGCGATGGAGCGACATCCAGGGCAGCGGTGACGGGTCCGGAGCGGCGGGGACACGTGAGTATTACCTCCTATCTGCGGACCTCCAGATGTTGCAAAACTAACGGCAGTCCGGGCATGCTGGGAGTTGTAGTTTTGCAACATCTGGAGGTCCGCAGGTTGAAGACCACTATTGGGTTCAAAATCTTTATTTTTTTAGATTTTGCACCTATAAATTGAGTGCGTTTTATATACCGGTGCGTCCTATAAAATGGAGTTTTTAGTTTTTTTAGTAAATCTGCCCCTGTGTAATAAACTACCGGTACACATGAGACAAAAGAAGGCTGAAATGGCAAATTTTGGTCATTTTAGCCGACTATTATATGAACATTATATGCAATGGCTGACAGCAGACTACTGTATGTCAATAAAGTGACCCTCTGTGGTCAGCTGAAAACAGGCATATGTGTGGCAATGCTTAACCCTTTAAGGACTCAGGGTTTTTCCACCTTTGTTTTTTCCTCCTTACCTTTAAAAAATCATAACTCTTTCAATTTTGCACCTATATGTCCATATGATGGCTTATTTTTTGTGCCACTAATTCTACTTTGTAATGGCATCAGTCATTTTATCCAAAAATCTACGGCAAAATGGAAAAAAAAATCATTGTGCGACAAAATTGAAGAAAAAACAGGGCTTATGTTTCTACACAGTATATTTTTCGGTAAAAATGACACCTTCTTTTTATTCTGTAGGTCCATACGATTAAAATGATACCCTACTTATATAGGTTTGATTTTGTCGTACTTCTGGAAAAAATCGCAACTACATGCAAGAAAATGTATATGCTTAAAATTGTCACCTTCTGACTCCTATAGCTTTTTTATTTTTCCGTGTATGGGGCGGTATGAGTGCTAATTTTTTGCGCCGTGATCTGAAGTTTTTAGCGGTACAGCTTTTGTATTGATAGGACTTTTTGATAAAAAGTGACCAAAAATACGCTATTTTGGACTCGCATACACCATTGATATATTTTTATATATTTTTATAATTCGGACATTTCTGCACGCGCCAATGCCACATATTTATTTACACAGTTTTTTCTTTAAATGGGAAAAGGGGGTGATTCAAGCTTTTAATAGGGAAGGGGTTAAATGATCTTTATTAAAGGAGATATCCAGTGCTGAAAAACGTATCCCCTATCCTAAGGATAGGGGATAAGTTTCAGATCGTGGGGCCCCCCCACAATCTCCTGTACGGAGCCCTGGCAGCCCGCGGGAAGGGGGCGTGTTGACCACCGCACGAAGCGACGGCTGACACGCCCCCTCAATACAACTCTATGGCAGAGCCGGAGCGCTGCTTTCAGCAATCTCCGGCTCTTCCATAGCGCAGTATTGAGGGGGCATGTCGGCCGCCGCTTCGTGTGGTGGTCGACACCCACTATCTGGCCAGCGAGCTGGGGCCCCGTACAGGAGATTGCGGGGGGCCCCAGTGGTCGGACCACCCGCAATCTGAAACTTATCGCCTATCCTTAGGATAGAGGATACGTTTTTCAGCACTGGACTACCCCTTTAACTTTTTTTACTTTTTTTTGCAGTGTTATAGCCCCCTCTAGTGGCTATAATACTGCACTAACTGATCTTTTACATTGATCAATGGTATCTCATAGGATACCATTGATCGATGATTCTGCCGCTGGACTGCTCATGCCTGGATCTCAAGCACTGAGCAGTCATTCAGCGATTGGCAATGCAGGAGGCAGGTAAGGACCCTCCTTGTGTCTGCCAGCTGTTTGCGATTTTGGCACGGCGGTCCTGAACAGCCCACTGAGCTAACCGGCAGTGGTTTACTTTCACTTCAAAGTTGAACGCTGTGTCTAAAGGGTTAATAGTGCATGGCACCATGATCAGTGCTGCGCACTATTAGCCACGGGTCCCGGCTGTAACAACGGCTGGTCTCGACCCGCAATGACGTGGGACCACTTTCACTGTGGTTTTTATTTTTTAGTCTGGCATGTTACTGGTAAGATTGTCCGCTTTGCTCTTTTAAATCTCCCCCTCCCCCAGAGAGAGCACTGTTGTCAGACAGAAAGGAAATGCAAAAAGAAAAGCACTTCCTCTGTAGTATACAGCAGCTGTTAAGTACTGGAAGGATTAAGATTTTTAAATAGAAGTAATTTACAAATCTGTTTAACTTTTTGGCACCAGTTGATTTAATTTTTTTTTTCCAGCGGAGTACTCCTTTAAAGGTATCCGTTTGACCTGGCTGTATGTGTAGCTGACTTGAGGTTAGTAAAATGAAGTGACAGTTCACTCAGTTGCAGAAAATTTCTTCCTTGGATTACTAAAGAGTAACATGCAGCATGAAATATGTTATAATAGACAATCTCAAAATTATGAAATATCTCACAAATATTTGTAAAAAGTTGAAATGGTGGTAACAGCGCAACTAGAGCAGAGAAAACCCTTTCTCTGTTTTATATCTTGAACTTGCTGACAAGTAGGAATTCCCCCCCTCGGGATGTATGAGTAAAATGATGACCATATCTAAACACTGGATCTGGCATAGAATTCAAAGACTCCAAGGAGATGAGAACCTACCATTTTACTCATTCTTATCTTATCTTAGTTAATAAATTTTATTTAAATGGAAATCATTTGTCTTGTGAATTCCTATCATACAGAATCTCCAGTTTATAAACCTGTTTAAAGGGGTATTAAAGGCAAAACCTTTTTTAATATATATCAACTGGCTCCGGAAAGTTAAACAGATTTGTAAATTACTTCTATTAAAAAATCTTAATCCTTCCAATAGTTATTAGCTTGAGGAAGTTTTCTGTCTAACTGCTCAATGATGATGTCATGTCCCGGGAGCTGTGCATGATGGTGGAATATCCCCATAGGAACTGCACAGCTCCCGGAACGTGAGTCATCAGAGAGCAGTTAGACAGAAAACAACAACTCAACTTCAGAAGCTAATAACTATTGGAAGGATTAAGATTTTTTAATAGAAGTAATTTACAAATCTATTTAACTTTCCAGAGCCAGTTGATTATATATATATATATATATATATATATATATATATATATATATATATATATATATAAAGTTTTGGCCTGGAATACCCCTTTAAGCCTACCAGGGAGTCACTCATTGGCCCTTATTTACTAAGAGTGTTGTGTAGGTTTCTTTGTGGGTTTTAATTCCCTACAATTAATTTTCCACTGTATTTACTAAGGTTTCCCTACATTTTCCACTTTCCCTACATTTTGCTTTTTTTTTTTACACATGCTCTGATCTGTCTGGGTTTCCTCAGCTCAAATCCGCCACATAATATCTACTATTATTATCCAAGTGAGGGACCAAACAGCAAGGAGGACTAAAAGCTTTTTACTGCTGGGGCTTCAGGAGACTAAGAAAGCTAGGTAGCATGCATTATGTGTGCCAAACAGCTTTTCCAATCTCTGCAAGAGTTCCAATATGGCTGCTTTACTAGACAGACATTCTGTTCAGTAGACTGGAAAAGCTGAGTTATAGGCATTACACAGTGCAGTGCTCACAGTACTCCCCCAGCTTTCCTAATCTCCTAAAGATATTATCTGTCAGGTGAAAGAGCCATATTAGGACATGAAGAGAAGTAATAGATGTCACTTAGCTGCTGTGTTTCCTTAAAATGGCATTCATTTAATAATTGATTATTTATTGGTGGATTTTGAAATGTAAAAATGGCTTAAACGAAACTTAAAGCTATAAGCCAAGTGCAATAAAAAGCAAAACAAATTACCGGTAAATGTCTTTTCTCTCCCACAAGGTTTAGGTAGGAAGACAGGATACTCAGCTAGTAGTTATAAAAAGAATATAATAAAAACATCTAAAAGTCAAAATAAAAAGTATGTTTCCGTATGTCAAAATCAAGTAATACAATCTACGAAAAAATGGTGTTTTAACTTGATGGCTAAAGAGTCCTTGAACCTCCTACCATGATGGAATGTTGTCTTTAGATGAGGAAACTATTAGAAAATCCATAAGCAACACGAGCACTGAAGCACATGGCAGACACTCTGTAACTAGCTGTAAACTGATAAGCAATGCTTTAAGATCCTTTGGTAATAGGTCCTTCTACAGGGCTGTAAATGTCATCTGAGAATAACAAAGTCAGGCATGTAGAAGTTATATATACAACCAGAGAATCTTATATAAACTATTTTTATCGTGTTTGACTTAAGGTCAGATGTTTAAGGCTAGGTTCCCACACTGTGGAGTCCAAAGAGATGTGTGAAGAGTGACTGTTTATAAAGCCGCTTCTCGCTCTCTATACATCTATGTACACAAACAATTAAATGTGTATTAACATACAGAAAAGTATATATAGACAACCCAAATTACACTACATGCCTGACTCCTACAACTGATTCAGTACTAACAGACGTTGCTGGCTGTGGTAAGGGTGTTGAGAGCTGGAATGCCGGGCCAAGTTTTCATTGTATGTCATTTTTGGCTTTGCACCTTCACGACCAACAGTCATGTATAAATGAAATGCATTCCTGGAGGATTCTCTCATTCACTGCCCTGCTGATAACATGCATCCAAGGCACTATGAAGCACTTGAGGATAAGTTTTTATTCTTGGCTCTGGAAATAATTCTTAGTTTCTTTTAACTAGTTTTTGGATGTTAAAAGCAGAGCGTTGTGTAAGGAATCTAGGAAACAAGAGTAAATGGAACTTCCTGGAACAGATGCAAAAGGTATAATTTCCCATCAAATAACTTTTCCACATGCCACTAATATAAATGGGTGTAAGTACCGTGGTTGCAGACCATGTGGCAGTTATGGGGCCAGTGGAGACAGGGCCTGTTCCTTTTTTTTATTAATAAACTGCGCACTTCACCTCTCTCCAGGGTACTGCATTGTCGGCAAAGTAATGGAGGGGGGTATTGATCAATGGGTCATGAACGCAAAGGGAAATAAACACCAGACCGATCTGTCCTGGGGGGGGGGCAAAATAAGATGCTTATTTCAATATTTGCTATGGGTCAATATGATAATGAATATTATCATATAAAGATATAATTTAACACAGTATCACATTACCTATTTGAAGTAACATTTTCAATCCAGAAACTGCCATAACTAGGTCATTGCAGCGACAAGAGTTATTTCTAACATTAAAAAAAAGTTATTTATAACAGGGGTTATGGCTTTAAAGATTACAACTTATCACCTCTTCACAGTCCAGGTGATTTGTGTCTGATCAGGGGCAGTCTGACCGCTGGGGGTCACAACCATAATAGGATCGGGAGTTCTGAGTGCCCATGTTTGAGTGTCCCTTGCATATGTGCATTGTCATTTCATTCAAACTCTATGGGACTGCTGAGTTTACTGGAGTACAGCACTAGGCTATGTTCTGCGGTTTCATAAAGCTTGAATAGAGCAGCAGTGGTCAGCATTTGGACCCCCACTCATTTTGCAGTCAGTGGCATTTTCTTCAAAAGGCAGCATGCTCTGGGAAAGGCATTTTTTATGGCATTTTTTACCATAGATATCATTATAGGACTAGGAACGAATGCATATTTTATGTATGAAAAAATGTGTATAAAGGAGCCCTACATGAGGTGTGTCAGGTTACAGCTTGCCATAGAATAGCAAAAATTGTTGACTCCCAAATCTTTGGCATTTTCACCATGAAGAAAACCATATTAGTAAATCCGCCCTATAATGTTGAGTAACTCTAAAAAAAAATCTAAAGAGAATATAACATATGAAATAGCTGGGAAATGGGTATAATATTATAATAGGTGACAATTGTTTCCTTTATTCATGACCACTTGCAACTTAGTGACCATTATACTATATTATACTAATAATAAATAAGACAATTTTCATATTTGTATTATTCAGAAATAAAAAGCATATATATAAAAGCTGCCAGGCTAGTAAAGGGCATTCAATATTGAACACTGGGCAGAGGGAAAATATAAAAAAAAATACAAAACAAAGGAGATTGTGGGTGCAAATAGAAAAAAGGAGCAGAGAAAAACAGCCGAAGGAGCAGAAGGAGAAAACAGTTTTCCCTTTTGGCTGCCATTGAGTCGACATACGCTTAATATCTCCCCACGCTGCCTCAGTTCAATGTTTAGATAACTGGGGATTAACAGGAAGTCGCCTTTGAAAAATTCTTGGCTGGACCCATCCACAACACAGCAGCAGTCTCCTGGGACAGAGGAGAATCTGTCATGGACCTTGCTGCCAGGGAGGCTGGACTTCAGAAGCCTCATGTCTAACCAAGGGGAAAGGAAACTGTGTGGAGATAATGACTGACTTATTATCAATGTGATAATTATATTTCATAATCTCCATATGGGAAATGTGTTTACTCACAACAACCACAATACAACTGTGGGTTGTGTCTCCACCAAGAATTACAATGAGGTGACTGGTAACGTGTAATGATGGGCCAGATCATGAGAGCATATTGACTGTATAGCACATCCAGAGAGATGATTAAAGCCTAACTGCCGATACTGCACATTCCCATTGGTTATGAGGATGTTTTCATGGAAAATTAAATAGAGACGTGTCCCTGTGTTCACTTTACAAATTGCTACCCTCTAAACTGTCCCTGGTGTCCCGAAGATACATGGCTGGAAACTATTAACTAAAGCTACACTTTAGACAAGTCACTTCCACATGTGGCCCCGTTTCCACATTATAGGAGTGCAGAATATAACTAGGCAATATACTGATTATTCTATTAATTCTTGTGCATACATTTAAAGAAAATGGAACTGACCAGAGGTGTAATTTAAAGCTTCTGGGCACCGGTCCAACCTCCATACGGGTTCCTTCACCTATCTTGCGCCACTAACGGAAAAATGTTTCGTCTTGAGGAGAGCACCAGAGGCATGTTGAGACTTATAGGCCATTCATGCTCCAATGGCAAAAAAGTAGCTTTTATCCAGAAGGTTGTTGACATCAACATTTAGATCCCTTAAATGCATTAGAACATAACTGGGGATTTAATAGCCAAACCAGAATCCTTCTTAGTACCGAGCAAGGGGCTATCTAGAAAGGAAAAAGGCCTCTCTGCTAAACAGCCAGCAACAGGCCAGAAACAGTGGTTTACAGATAATCCCCAGTTATGTTTTAAGGTTTTAAAAGAAGTCAAAATTTACACACAGGGACTCTACCTCTAATAGGTGGCACCAGTGAGCACACTCTTTTTCTTTTAGGAGAAAGCTACTTTATATATCATTGAAGATAGAATTACGTCACTCTGAGTGAGAAAGTGTTCCCAAGTAGGAGTCCCAATCCTTATTATAGCGTATATGAAGACTTGGTACACGGATTGCTGCAGAGGATAGATGTGAATACAGAGGAATGGCTCTCAGCCGTGTAGCCAGTGTATGGAAATGCGACCGTAGGTCGCATTTCCATACACCAGCTACACGGCTGAGAGCTGTTCCTCTGTATTCACATCTATCCTCGGCAGCAATCCGTGTACCAAGTCTTCATTTACGTTATATATCCTTGAGTCACTTAAACTATTGCTGTCACCAAATATGGCAGAGGGTCCCCGAGCACTAAAGTTTGAAGTTCCTGTTTCTTCTGTATCCAATACACAGTAATCAATGCCTATGGAGAAGCTGCATACCAATATACTTCAAACGAATAAAGCACTACCCAATATACTTGAAGAGGCTCTGCTAGTCCTAATAATTACTTTTTCTGAGAAAGCATTCTGGGAAGTTAAAATGTTAGCATTTTAGTACCGATTTGCTTCTTTGGAGATACTAATCTATGCCTAACTTTTGGGCCACTGCACCTCCATGGAGTCGCACTTTAATGTCACAGGCCTATGGACAAGGTAGGTTTGGTGCTCCATGGGTGTTTTCGGGAAAGACAAAAGTGGGAGCTAACATAGGATTACAATGTAAAAAGAAGAGGGGGCATGGGAGTCACGGGGATGTAGGTTTTGGCTTTTTCATAGAGCAGACCTTCAAGCAAGCTGTTGTAAGGCATTAAATAAAGGTTCTGTGCCTAAATTAAATATTAATAATGGAGTCCCCAAAACTATTGCCCATTATACATATAACATTTTTCTCCTTACTGGGCTCTATTGACTTCATTGTGACCCCCTAAAGTTAGAGCCTTGATACTATTTTATTTAATGTATAAGTCAGGCAGGAGATGAATTACATAATATAGGTTTGTAATATTTTCATTTCCTATCACCTTGGCAGCTCTTTACTCTGAGGAGGCATATGGTATATTACAGCACACTGCTGGCAGCCTCCCCTTACTGCGCACATCTATGGAAACTTACTAGATTATCCGGACCACTAATAGTTTGCACTTCCAATGTAAATTGAATTTTCAGTTCTGGATGGAATTCTCAATGAAGAATTAATTCAGAAACTCAGAAATAATGTATTCTAAAAGGAAAATATCCTTATCTTTTTAAGGCAGAGTTTTATACATCCTATTGTATTAAAACGTTATAATGACGGTAATATTCATTTTGCAAATATATATATATTTTTTTTAAATCATATTTTGTGGTTCTTTGTCTGGGAAATAGATGTACTCAGTCCTAGATAATCTTCGCCTTTAATTTTACGTATGCTTTCATTAAAGATTTTTCTTTTAACAGAACAGAAAGGATATCTCATTAGTAGAGAAGCATTAATCAATTACATAAGACTTGCGGCATTAAACAATTACATAACGCACATAACCAGCAAGGAGCTGAACACAGAAAAAGCCTTCCATTTATATTTAAAAGAGGTTTCACAGAGAGATTCTGTGGGAGATGTCCCTATCTCTGCTGCCAATGCACATTCTTAAATCTCACCTACTGTTACAATTATTCACTGAGAAACCAGCAGCATAAATGATTTGGAACTTTTTTCTAAAACTACTAATAAGCTTATGATGCTCCATTTTTTAGCTTTTTTCCACCCCTGGGGGGAATAACATATGTACGACTGTATTAAGCACCTGCTGACCTCTAATATAAATATATAGAAACTGATTATTCATAATAATAATTAGTCATTTTGTATCTACTACATTTTCCTCAGATCTTGGTTTTTAGCTCAGCCCCTGTATAGCAGAGCTGTGAAATGTGACTACAGTTTAGCTGTAGTATCTACAGGGAGTCTTATGTAGTCTGAGACACACCCCCTCTCTTATCATTGGTTCAGGCTGCTGCTCTCTCCTGCCTGCTGCAGCTCAGCCTTCTCTGATTGGCTCCCCTGTGTGAACACAAGTCTATCACAGGCTCAACTGGAAGTTAGGGCAGATTTCAATTACAATAAGAACGAAATCATTGTAAAATACAGATTACTAAATAAAAAACCATAGTAAGGGGAGGCAGGGGGTCCCCTTTGAATAAATAAGCTTCTCCTATTGGTGGCTGCAGACATCCAGAATGTTAAAACTTTGATGTCTAGACAGAGGGTTTGTACACTGCTCAAAAAAATAAAGGGAACACTTAAACAACACAATGAAACTCCAAGTCAATCTCATTTCTGTGAAATCACACTGTCCACTCAGGAAGCAACACTGATTGACAATCAATTTCACATGCTGTTGTGCAAATGGAACACACAACAGGTGGAAATAATAGGCAATTAGCAAGACACCCCCAATAAAGAAGTGGTTCTGCAGGTGGTAACCACAGACCACTTCTCAGTTCCTATGCCTCCTGGCTGATATTTTGGTCCCTTTTGAATGCTGGCGGTGCTTTCACTCTAGTGGTAGCATGAGACGGAGTCTACAACCCACACAAGTGGCTCAGGTAGTGCAGCTCATCCAGGATGGCACATCAATGCAAGCAAAATGACCTCCAGCAGGTCACAAATGTGCATGTGTCCACTCAAACGGTAAGAAACAGACTCCATGAGGGTGGTATGAGGGCCCGATGTCCACAAGTGGGGATTGTGCTTACAGCCCAACACCATGCAGGACGTTTGGCATTTGCCAGTGAACACCAAGATTGGCAAATTCACCACTGGTGCCCTGTGCTCTTCACAGATGACAGCAGGTTCACACTGAGCACATGTGACAGATGTGACATAGTCTGGAGACACCGTGGAGAAAGTGTTGCTGCCTGCAACATCGTCCATCATGACTAGTTTGGTGGTGGGTCAGTAATGGTGTGGGGTGTCATTTCTTTGGAGGGCCGCACAGTCCTCCATGTGCTTGCCAGAGGTAGTCTGACTGCTATTAGGTACTGAGATGAGATCCTCAGACCCCTTGTGAGACCATATGCTGGTTCGGTTGGTCCTGGGTTCCTCCTAATGGAAGACAATGCTAGACCTCATGTGGCTGGAGTGTGTCAGCAGTTCCTGCAACAGGAAGGCATTAATGCTATGGACTGGCCCACCTGTTCCCCAGACCTGAATCCGATTGAGCACATCGGGGACATCATGTCTCGCTCCATCCACCAACAGACTTCCAGGAGTTGGCAGATGATTTAGTCCAGGTCTGGGAAGACATCCCTCTGGAAACCATCTGCCGCCTCATCAGGAGCATGCCCAGGCATTGTAGGGAGGCCATACGAGCACGTGGAGGCCACACACACTACTGAGCCTCATTTTGACTTGTTTTAAGGACATTGCATCAAAGTTGGATCAGCCTGTAGTGTGGTTTTCCACTTTGATGCTGAGTAAGACTCCATATCCAGACCTCCATGGGTTGATAAATTTGATTTCCATTGATAATTTTTGTGTGATTTTGTTGTCAGTGCATTCAGCTATGTAAAGACGAAAGTATTTCATATGATTAGTTCATTCATTCAGATCTAGGATGTGTTATCTTAGTGTTCCCTTTATTTTTTTGAGCAGTGTATCATTGTATCAGAAACATTTTTATTTGAACTCTAATTAAGATATATTAATAAATGAATTAGCACAAAATATTAGACCTAAAGTGATAAAGTGTTAAAATGTAGACATTCACTATAAGGTTCTATATTTGTAACAAGTGATACGTGAATCTGTACAGGAACAGAGACTTCGGCATATACAGGACTCAAGTCCTGCAGGAACCCATGGGAATGGAGTTCCTGCACATTTTCCGCTGCACGAACACTGAGGGGTATGTATGAAGGCTTTTACACAGTTTTTTTTTGACTGTTTTGTCACTATTTTCTTTATATGTTACTTTTTGCAACAAACAGTTGCGCCAAATGGTTTAGAACATTATCACTGATTTGACTGTGTTAGTCATGATTTCAGTTGAAATCATGCCTTGGTTTGGAATTCGTTAATTGCGACTTTTAGTTTGGGCGTACATTTTGGCACAATCATATTCGTTAAGAAAAAGAAAAAAATGACAGAGAAAGACAAAGTTTAAATAAAATGATTTCCAATATATATATATATATATATATATATATATATATATATATATATATTTGCTTTAGGAACATCACAAAACTGTGATTTTTTTTTTATATAGGTTTTTAAACATACAAAAAGGACCTAGCTCTGTAAGATTTACCTTTGTGAACCCGGCAGAATTCAAAGGTCAGATTTTACACTTTTCAGCTGCTGCCACACAGCCAGAACATTTTGCCTGGAATTCTGGGGCAGGAGTCTGCGCCTTTTGTAGGGCTGCATTTGTGCCAAAATTACAAACTTGTGTGCAACAATTGATCATTTTGGCGCAACTACGCTCCATTTGAAGCAAAAAACATACATAAAATCACACATTGTAACACCATTATTGATACATACTGTTCCTATTAGCAGGAGTCCTGCAGGACCAACTATTGAGTGGAAATCTTGGATGAGTTCCCACACTTTTTTTTCCCCAGGACTTGACCCCTGTGTATGTATAAATATAAGTCCATACTGTTCTTATTGAGAAATGAGGCAGACATTGTATACATCAGTACACATTTCCTGGGCTGGGTGAAGGGCACCCGACCCAGTAAATATGTCCCACCATTTAAATGGCGATGGTCTAATTGCCAATTAAGCTCTTACATTTGCTAGGCCATAGGCTCTGCAGGGGAATAAAGCAATCAGGCAGTCTAGGCTGTCAGGTGGCTGGAGCAGGCATTTCATTAACCCCCTTTAACTATTTAACTGAATGGCAATACAGCATATGCCTTACTGTTCAGTAGCTATTTTCTATGACACCCCAGCATTGGGCACCACAGATTTACACAGAAAGCAGGGACTTTCCTTTTGTTTTGCGAGGGTACCTGGCTCTTCCACAAGAAGCTATGCATTGTTGAGTACCATATGGCCCAAACAAGTAAGTGGGGATCCTAAGTAACTTTGTGGGGCTTAATCATCCATGGAATCGGAAATGAATTTGATTGCTGATTTAACAAAACATCCTGAAACAAATTTGGAAGTTTCGTTAATCACTATATGTAACACATTGGAGCAGATTTACTTTTCTTTGTCAAAGCCATGTCACCTTATTAGGCACAGTAGAAACTGCCGCACACAGCATGTGCACCAGATTTTTGGAGCACAACGTAGGAAAAAATTCTGGTGTATTTTCAATAAATCTGCCGCATTGTTTAAATGAAGTCAATCAGACATCCAGTTCATTTTTTTCATCGATAACTGGTTTAATTGGAAGAGAACATACAAAACAATATAGTTTTTGGGGCATGGAATGAACCATTATCTAAAACACTATGTAGCCTATGTAGCATATTTACACTATTTCTCACCTAAACCATCATGGTTGATGGCCACATATCTGTGTAATGGACAACTTAGCTTAATATACCTGTCCCCCCCCCCCCAAAAAAAAAAAAAAAAAAAAAAAAAAACACTTGGGCCATGGCAGCACTGATGAACAGAAGTCAAAACCTCCATTCTTTCACTTTTATAGGAACTTTCAACAATTTCTTCCTCAAACAAACAGCTTTCATTTTATTGGCTGAGCAAATATTCATGAAAATAAAGCCTATTATTGTAGTGGGAAGTGTGGATAATTGTGGCCTTCTGCCTCAGCAATGTCATTAGTTCCAAGTGAATAAATGGTGATGCCATGAAGACTGGCTCAGGCAACAAAATGCCTGTAGAGGACAAATTCCCAGTTAAATGGTTAATTCTAAAAACCGACTAACATTGATGATTATTCAGTGTTGTTTTTAGGTGTCCTGCCCCTCTAATTGACCAATTTAACAACACGCTATGTAGCATGCAGCTAGACTGACTGGCAATTGGCTGAGAAGTAATTAAGTACTTTATGCGAGAAACAATCATTTAACACTTCCCTATAGACAGCGAATGGTTATTGTTGAACCCTGTCATACAGTAGAGCACCCCTGCATTCATCTTATGCAGAGGATCTCTTTTCTTAAGATGTGAGAGAACTGCAGAGTGTGTAGCGAATACTCAACAGCTCATTGACTTTAGTGTGAAATGAAGAGGTAATGTGGGAGGTAGTTAAAACCAGTTCTACAGTGATCACGCTGCATCACACAAACAGGGGCTCCAGATATAAATAGAAAAGCCTGATTATTTGCAAAGTATAAGGGGGGGGGGGCACGAAAGAAGGTAATTTTAGCTACATAGCAGAAATAAACTAAGCTGAGATCCATGCTGCCTTTCTTTAGATTGATCTCTGCAAGGCACTGAAAAATCTCTGGCCTTTGGGTCAAGTATTACATGTGTTCTTAAGGGCTCACTTAATTTAGATAAGTTGGACAAGATTCTGAGGTATTTTATCGTAACTCATTACATTTAAATTGAAGGCTATTCTGCATTTGAGCAAATTGAGCTGAGCAGATTATGCAAAATAGTTTCAGTATAGTTAATATTTTATTCATTTAAAGTGTACCTGTGAAAACTTTTTGTGGTTGTGGTCTAATGTTGTGTGCAGCAATAAGATCCTAGACACAGTTGTTACATGAAACTGAATGCAGCTGTCATGTATGGACAGGGAATAAGTGAGGTCCTACACTTATCCTTCTTGACTATGTGCTGGGAACATCCAGTCAAACTAACAAACTACAAAAACACAGTCAAGGGTCAGGAAAATTGTCAGGAATACAAAAGGTAAATACACACTAAAACAAATCTCAAGGGAGACAACAAACAAACAGGGAAATTGTCAGGAATACAAAGGGTAAATACACACTATAACAAATCTCAAGGGAGACAACAAACAAACACAAAGGATTGTCAACAAGCCGAGTCGAAAACCAAGAGGACAGTTTTATGCAGAGACAAAAACCAGAGAGAATATTCTAAGACAAAGCCGGATAGAAATGCTAGCTACAGGAAAAATGTTCTTTCACAGACGAGGTGTATTAGCCCACTGCAACCTTAAAGGAAAACTGTCAGCCAGTTCACCAACACTAAACCCAATACACTGGGTTATAGTGTGGGTGAACAGGAGTCCATACACGGGTCACTTACTTTTTAAGGTTTTCTTGCCGCCGAGTTGTCGTCCGCTAAAGTTCCGTGATTTTGGCCTTCATTTGCTTTGGGTTCCAGAGGAAGGGGCCTTAGCCTGCACCCCTTGTTCACATATTAATTTCCCCCCTGAGCGCAGCGCTCCGTCTGCAGAATGCATGTGCTGAAGATTTTACCCAGCTCTCGCGTCCTGATTATGTGAGAGCTGTGCGTCGGGAAAGCGCACGGCACAGTGTATCTGCGCATGCGCCGGTCCCTTGCTACACCCAGAAGTACCTCTTTCTGAAGTCTCGCTACTCCCGACTTCCGGGTGAAGCGAGGGACTGGCACATGCACAGCAACACTGTGCAGAGCACTCTCCCGATGCACAGCGCTCTTGTCATCAGAATGTGAGAGTTGGGTAAAATCTTCAGCGCATACGCGCTGCAGATGGAGCTCTGCGCTAAGGGGGAAAATTAGTACGCGAACAAGGGAGGCGGGCTAGAGCCCCTTCCTCTGGAACCCAAAGCAAGGCTGCCGGCGGGGGACCTGCCTTCAGAGCGCAAACAAATTCCAAAGTTATGGAACTTTAGCGGACAACAACTCGGCGGCAAGAAAACCTAAAAAAGTAAGTGACCAGTGGACTCCTGTTCACCAACACTATAACCCAGTGTATTAAGTTTAGTGTGGGTGAACTGGCTGACAGTTTTCCTTTAAATAGGCAGCTGAGCTGGTGTTGTCACACAAGGTGGATAGGTCAGTGTGTAACCACAGCAACCTAACTTAGAAAACAAATAGAACATTTAAAGAGCCACCACTCTTACAGCAGCTTTATTGGAGTCCTCTGTGCAAAATACAGATAACAACAACACTTTTTTGTAGCACAGGTTGGCAAGTTTCAAGACTTGTACTAAAGTCTCGAAATATGCTTCTAGAAATTGTGGTGAGGTTTCTAGTAAAGGTAGAAAGTCAGTCCAACCAAGTTAAACTCTACTATTGAGGGCTTACACAATTGGTTCACTGTAGTGAATATGCAGTACTTGAATACTTTACTCACAGTTTGTGGCACAAGGCCCTATCGCAGGACAAATGTTAAATTAGCTAATGATGTGATAGCCATGCGGTACTGATTAAAAAAATAAAAAGATTAGTGTAAACAGAAAGGCCATTGCTTAGCTACATTTTCACCTCTGACTAGTTAAATTCTCCTTTTTGGAGCTGTTCTGGGCTCTAGTCTATGCAGCAGGAGCAGGGCTGGCAAAAGCCAGACTCAACTAGTTTACACCCTGTGGAGGAAGAGAGGTATGGACTTAGGAAATCCTACCTTAGCCTTTCCAGCAGAATCTACATCAAATCAACTGAGGAGAGTCACTTGGCCAGGGTTCTATACATTCTTACACATACAAAGCTTACCAGTGGTGGCCGCAAAGAGCAAACCGTTAACCCTTACACAGCTGTAATACTTCAGTGCATGCAGTGGTAGACAAATGCAATACAGAAAGTAACAGATTATGTATATATAATTCACGATAATGACACTTAAAGATAGCTTAACTTAACTTCTGGGCCACCCAACAACTTTACTCTTTACTCTCCCAGCACCATAACACTGCAGAATTATTCACCCTAAATAAACAATATATATATATATATATATATATATATATATATATATATATATATACTTTCTATATATGCTCTAAAACATATTTGACTTCCTTTCAATGTGATGGGTTTCCTCTAAATACTCACCATTATTTGAATAAACTTTGCAAAAATCAATAGCTCAAATGAAGCTTGGAATATACACTGCTCAGAAAAAAAATTAAGGAAACACTAAGATAACACATTCTAGATCTGAATGAATGAACTAATCGTGATGCATCCTTTCCCCCCACTGTAGTTACTATGAGAAAACGGCTCAATTCTGCCCTGAATTTACAAGTAGACTAGCACCTTACTGAGAGATTAGTTTACATGCTGCAGAGAGTAGAGGCAGACAGAAATAAACAGAAAGGCTGCAGAAATACTATATAAGAGCTAACTGTAAGTATTACATCTCATCCTTGGGTTTGATTCACAGCTAAGAATGTTCAGTACTGCTCAGTACTTCCCTCCTTGTTGCTGCTGCTTTTTAGAGTGTACTATAGATACATAGAAGAGCAGGATCTACTCTTCTGTGTGTACAGGGTACGGGAGCCATGGAGTCTAGTCTCCACAAAGTTAGGGCATTCAACACCTGGAAATTAAAGATGAAGCTTGCAGAGCAGATATCTGATTAAGCAAAATGTAAATGAAGTTTTAAAAGAGATGTCAATTGGTTGATTTATCAAAGCAGACCTGATAGTTCATTGTGTATCTAGGTAACACCTAGGTATCTTTTTGTAATATTTGGAGAAAAAAATGCAATATACTAAAAGTGTCCCGGCAGTGAAAATAAAAGCCATAATGAGACAACCCTTCCCCCCCTTCTATCTCATTGTGCAGAGCAGGTCATGATTGAATCTTATGAGGTCTCAATTTATAAAGGTGTAAACCTGGGACTTGGAAATGCAAAATACTGACCTATGTACCTATGAACTAATGTTTTTTCCTCGTAGCCCTTTGTTATTACACTGTTATCTAGACTTCCTGATACAGAAAATTGGATTGGTACCGTATCTATATATAAAATATTATTAGGTTCTATTTACCCTATGATTGTTAATTCTATAGCTATAGCTAGCATTGGTAAAATGCTTTGTTTAGGTGTGATGCTCATGACTTAGAGTTAATTTAGGTATTTTCTTTCCCATATCTCTATCTCTCCAGATGGGCTGAATGTCAGTATGTATAAAGCAGACCTTTCTGTGCTGTGCTGGTTTTTGTCAGGCCAATGTGTTATTGCAGGTTCATGTCTATTTATATTAAACGTACATGAGTCAGTAAGGTTATTATAAAGAATCTGTAATTCTGATAAGGTTGCAGTCAGTTTTATACATTTTTATCATCACCTGGAAGCTGAAATCCCCAGACACACAGAGTGCAGCTCCTGAAAACTAATCCATTCACAATATGCACTGTATAATCACTATATATTGAATTAGTGGTAGAACAAAATTAACTGGTTACCATTGATGATGTTACATTTCATTATTTACTTGTATGTTGTATTACTGAGGTATTCATCTCTAAGCGCTCTGCATTGCTACACAGCGTTCTTGGGAATTGACCGAGAATTTTCTCTCTCAACATTTTACCTTCAGTTCAATTAAATAAGCCCAGTTTTCATCTCGCCCACTGTTTCTATAATTGTCGATTTTCTTTAGAAAAGGGTAAAACGATTTGGAACTAATCAAATTCGTTCAAAATGTTCCCCCAAAATACAGACTTGCCTGATTAGTTTGCGATTCGTTTAGGGCAAGTTGATCAGATGTCTGTGGCACCTTGAGTCAAAAGTGTAGGGCTCAATGAAATGCAGGTACAGCTGTACTGACTGCTGTCAAAAGCAGGAGTCCCATCATCTGTACATTGTACTGCATGGAGGCAAGTGGCGATGCTGTATGTGTCACCGTCACTCACTACATTTGCTTGGTTGGGCACTCTGTACCTCACTGTAAACTTGTACAACTCCTCATGAAACTCTGTAGTAGCAGAGACTTATTGTCACGATGCCGGCTGGCAGGTAGTGGATCCTCTGTGCCAGAGAGGGATTGGCGTGGACCGTGCTAGAGGATCGGTTCTAAGTCACTACTGGTTTTCACCAGAGCCCGCCGCAAAGCGGGATGGTCTTGCTGCGGCGGTAGTGACCAGGTCGTATCCCCTAGCAACGGCTCAACCTCTCTGGCTGCTGAAGATAGGCGCGGTACAAGGGAGTAGACAGAAGCAAGGTCGGACGTAGCAGAAGGTCGGGGCAGGCAGCAAGGATCGTAGTCAGGGGCAACGGCAGAAGGTCTGGAATCACAGGCAAGGAACACACAAGGAACGCTTTCACTGGCACTAGGGCAACAAGATCCGGCGAGGGAGTGAAGGGGAAGTGAGGTGATATAGGGAAGTGCACAGGTGTAAACACTAATTGGAACCACTGCACCAATCAGCGGTGCAGTGGCCCTTTAAATCGCAAAGACCCGGCGCGCGCGCGCCCTAGGGAGCGGGGCCGCGCGCGCCGGGACAGAACTGACGGGGAGCGAGTAAGGTACGGGAGCCGGGGTGCGCATCGCGAGCGGGCGCTACCCGCATCGCGAATCGCATCCCGGCCGGAGGTAGTAACGCAGCGCCCCGGGTCCGTGGAACCGACCGGGGCGCTGCAGTGAGGGAAGTGTAGCGAGCGCTCCGGGGAGGAGCGGGGACCCGGAGCGCTCGGCGTAACAGTACCCCCCCCCTTGGGTCTCCCCCTCTTCTTGGGGCCTGAGAACCTGAGGATCAGACTTTTGTCCAGGATATTGTCCTCAGGTTCCCAGGACCTCTCTTCTGGACCACAACCCTCCCAATCCACTAAAAAAAAAGTTCTTCCCCTGACCTTTTTAGAGGCCAAAATCTCTTTGACAGAGAAGATGTCCGAGGAGCCGGAAACAGGAGTGGGAGGAACAGATTTAGGAGAAAAACGGTTGAGGATGAGAGGTTTAAGAAGAGAGACGTGAAAGGCATTAGGGATACGAAGAGAAGGAGGAAGAAGAAGTTTGTAAGAGACAGGATTAATTTGACACAAAACTTTAAAAGGACCAAGATAGCGTGGTCCCAACTTATAGCTCGGGACACGGAAACGGACATATTTAGCGGAGAGCCATACCTTGTCTCCAGGGGAAAAAATGGGAGGAGCTCTTCTTTTCTTATCTGCGAATCTCTTCATGCGAGAAGAAGCCTGTAAGAGAGAATTTTGGGTCTCTTTCCATATGGTGGAAAGATCACGAGAAATTTCATCCACAGCGGGCAGACCAGAGGGCAAGGGGGTAGGGAGGGGGGGAAGAGGGTGACGGCCGTACACCACGAAAAACGGAGATTTGGAGGAAGATTCAGAGATTCTGAAATTATACGAGAATTCGGCCCAAGGTAGAAGATCTGCCCAGTCATCCTGGCGGGAGGAAACAAAATGTCGTAAATAGTCACCCAAGATCTGGTTAATTCTCTCTACTTGTCCATTGGATTGAGGATGGTATGCAGAAGAAAAATTTAATTTAATCTTGAGTTGTTTACAGAGAGCCCTCCAGAATTTAGACACAAATTGGACGCCTCTATCCGAGACGATCTGTGTAGGCAACCCGTGAAGACGAAAAATGTGTACAAAAAATTGTTTAGCCAACTGAGGCGCTGAAGGAAGACCAGGAAGAGGGATGAAATGTGCCATTTTGGAGAATCGATCAACGACCACCCAAATAACAGTGTTGCCATGGGATGGGGGTAAGTCAGTAATAAAATCCATACCAATCAGAGACCAAGGTTGTTCGGGGACAGGTAGAGGATGAAGAAAACCAGCGGGCTTCTGGCGAGGAGTCTTATCCCGGGCACAGATAGTGCAGGCTCGCACAAAGTCCACCACATCAGTCTCTAGAGTCGGCCACCAATAGAAGCGAGAGATGAGTTGCACAGATTTCTTGATGCCCGCATGACCTGCGAGATGGGAGGAGTGACCCCATTTGAGGATCCCAAGGCGTTGGCGTGGAGAAACAAAGGTCTTTCCTGGAGGAGTTTGCCTGATGGAGGCTGGAGAAGTGGAAATCAGGCAGTCAGGAGGAATGATGTGTTGAGGAGAGAGTTCAATTTCAGAGGCATCTGAGGAACGAGAGAGAGCATCGGCCCTAATGTTTTTATCAGCAGGCCGAAAGTGAATTTCAAAATTAAATCGGGCAAAGAACAGAGACCACCTGGCCTGACGAGGATTCAGCCGTTGGGCAGACTGGAGGTAGGAGAGGTTCTTGTGATCGGTGTAAATAATAACTGGAAATCTTGATCCCTCCAGCAGATGCCTCCATTCCTCAAGTGCTAATTTAATGGCTAGAAGCTCTCGATCCCCGATGGAGTAGTTCCTCTCCGCCGGAGAGAAGGTCCTGGAAAAAAAACCACAAGTAACAGCATGCCCGGAAGAGTTTTTTTGTAGAAGGACAGCTCCAGCTCCCACTGAGGAGGCATCAACCTCCAATAGGAAGGGTTTAGATGGGTCAGGTCTGGAGAGCACGGGAGCCGAAGAAAAGGCAGACTTGAGTCGTTTAAAGGCGTCTTCCGCTTGAGGAGGCCAAGACTTGGGATCGGCATTTTTTTTTGTTAAAGCCACAATAGGAGCCACAATGGTAGAAAAATGTGGAATAAATTGCCTGTAATAATTGGCGAACCCCAAAAAACGTTGGATGGCACGGAGTCCGGAGGGGCGTGGCCAATCTAAGACGGCAGAGAGTTTATCTGGGTCCATTTGTAGTCCCTGGCCAGAGACCAAGTATCCTAGAAAAGGAAGAGATTGGCATTCAAACAGACATTTCTCTATTTTGGCATAGAGTTGATTATCACGAAGTCTCTGAAGAACCATACGGACATGCTGGCGGTGTTCTTCAAGATTGGCAGAAAAAATCAGGATATCGTCCAGATATACAACAACACAGGAGTATAGTAGATCACGAAAAATTTCATTAACAAAGTCTTGGAAGACGGCAGGGGCGTTGCATAGACCAAAGGGCATGACCAGATACTCAAAGTGTCCATCTCTGGTGTTAAATGCCGTTTTCCATTCATCCCCCTCTCTGATGCGGATGAGATTATAAGCACCTCTTAAGTCCAGTTTGGTAAAAATATGGGCACCTTGGAGACGATCAAAGAGTTCAGAGATGAGGGGTAGGGGGTAGCGGTTCTTAACCGTGATTTTATTAAGACCGCGGTAGTCAATGCAAGGACGTAGAGAGCCATCTTTTTTGGACACAAAGAAAAATCCGGCTCCGGCAGGAGAGGAGGATTTACGGATAAAGCCCTTTTTTAAATTTTCTTGGACGTATTCAGACATGGCAAGAGTCTCTGGGACGGACAGAGGATAGATTCTGCCCCGGGGTGGAGTAGTGCCCGGGAGGAGGTCAATGGGACAATCATAAGGCCTGTGAGGAGGTAGAGTCTCAGCTTGTTTTTTGCAAAAAACGTCCGCAAAGTCCATATAGGCCTTAGGGAGACCGGTTACATGAGGAAGCACAGGGACACGGCAAGGTTTACTGGGAACCGGTTTTAAGCAGTCCTTGGAACAAGAGGGCCCCCAACTCTTGATCTCCCCAGTGGACCAATCCAGGATTGGGGAATGGAGTTGAAGCCAGGGAAGTCCAAGAAGGATTTCAGAAGTGCAATTGGGGAGGACCAACAGTTCAATCCTCTCGTGATGAGATCCGATGCACATTAGAAGGGGCTCCGTGCGGAAACGTATAGTACAGTCCAATCTTTCATTGTTTACACAATTGATGTAGAGGGGTCTGGCGAGACTGGTCACCGGGATGTTGAACCTGTTGACTAGAGAGGCTAAGATGAAATTTCCTGCAGATCCAGAGTCCAGGAAGGCCACAGCAGAGAAGGAGAAGGCAGAGGCAGACATCCGCACAGGCACAGTAAGACGTGGAGAAGCAGAGTAGACATCAAGGACTGTCTCACCTTTGTGCGGAGTCAGCGGACGTCTTTCCAGGCGGGGAGGACGGATAGGACAATCCTTCAGGAAGTGTTCGGTACTAGCACAGTACAGGCAGAGATTCTCCATGCGGCGTCGTGTCCTCTCTTGGGGTGTCAGGCGAGACCGGTCGACCTGCATAGCCTCCACGGCGGGAGGCACAGGAACAGATTGCAGGGGACCAGAGGAGAGAGGAGCCGGGGAGAAGAAACGCCTCGTGCGAACAGAGTCCATATCCTGGCGGAGCTCCTGACGCCGTTCGGAAAAACGCATGTCAATGCGAGTGGCAAGATGGATGAGTTCATGTAGGTTAGCAGGGATTTCTCGTGCGGCCAGAACATCTTTAATGTTGCTGGATAGGCCTTTTTTAAAGGTCGCGCAGAGTGCCTCATTATTCCAGGATAATTCTGAAGCAAGGGTACGGAACTGTACGGCATACTCGCCAACGGAAGAATTACCCTGGACCAGGTTCAACAGGGCAGTCTCAGCAGAAGAGGCTCGGGCAGGTTCCTCAAAGACACTTCGAATTTCCGAGAAGAAGGAGTGTACAGAGGCAGTGACGGGGTCATTGCGGTCCCAGAGCGGTGTGGCCCAAGCCAGGGCTTTTCCAGACAGCAGGCTGACTACGAAAGCCACCTTAGACCTTTCAGTGGGGAACTGGTCCGACATCATCTCCAAGTGTAATGAACATTGGGAAAGAAAGCCACGGCAAAACTTAGAGTCCCCATCAAATTTATCCGGCAAGGATAGTCGTATTCCAGAAGCGGCCACTCGCTGCGGAGGAGGTACAGGAGCTGGCGGAGGAGATGATTGCTGGAGCTGTGGTAGTAACTGTTGTAGCATAACAGTCAGTTGAGACAGCTGTTGGCCTTGTTGCGCAATCTGTTGTGACTGCTGGGCGACCACCGTGGTGAGGTCAGCGACAACTGGCAGAGGAACTTCAGCGGGATCCATGGCCGGATCTACTGTCACGATGCCGGCTGGCAGGTAGTGGATCCTCTGTGCCAGAGAGGGATTGGCGTGGACCGTGCTAGAGGATCGGTTCTAAGTCACTACTGGTTTTCACCAGAGCCCGCCGCAAAGCGGGATGGTCTTGCTGCGGCGGTAGTGACCAGGTCGTATCCCCTAGCAACGGCTCAACCTCTCTGGCTGCTGAAGATAGGCGCGGTACAAGGGAGTAGACAGAAGCAAGGTCGGACGTAGCAGAAGGTCGGGGCAGGCAGCAAGGATCGTAGTCAGGGGCAACGGCAGAAGGTCTGGAATCACAGGCAAGGAACACACAAGGAACGCTTTCACTGGCACTAGGGCAACAAGATCCGGCGAGGGAGTGAAGGGGAAGTGAGGTGATATAGGGAAGTGCACAGGTGTAAACACTAATTGGAACCACTGCACCAATCAGCGGTGCAGTGGCCCTTTAAATCGCAAAGACCCGGCGCGCGCGCGCCCTAGGGAGCGGGGCCGCGCGCGCCGGGACAGAACTGACGGGGAGCGAGTAAGGTACGGGAGCCGGGGTGCGCATCGCGAGCGGGCGCTACCCGCATCGCGAATCGCATCCCGGCCGGAGGTAGTAACGCAGCGCCCCGGGTCCGTGGAACCGACCGGGGCGCTGCAGTGAGGGAAGTGTAGCGAGCGCTCCGGGGAGGAGCGGGGACCCGGAGCGCTCGGCGTAACACTTATGCCTTTGACAGGTGTCCCTGCTCTAGTGCTTACTCTAGATGGCACCCTATACGAACAGCATAGGGCATCATAGCAAGTACATACAGGCGCATACATTAGCACATACTAGTATTTTCACTGGACCAGACATTCTGCACCCGACTCTGCTAATGTAAATGGCCGCTTAGCATGCTGTACAGGAGCAAGGGCTCCTTTAATAGGATTTCACGCTCCTGTACTAACAATCTTATATTCAAATCATAGTTGGAATTGGAATCAAATCCAATGGTAGATTTAAAACCAATTGAACCCAAAACAAATTATATATATATATATATATATATATATATATATATATATATAAAATATATATATATGAGCACCACTGATCAGAATCTGTGAATTCTTCCTTTAGACACTGTGATCGGCATTGATTGCAGCATTTAAAATGTTAATCATGGTACATAGTCCCTCCCTGTCATTAGCAATGAGTGTACAGCTACTGATAGTAGCCATCGCTTACCATCTATGAAGCGAACATATTAACTTAATGCTCCACACGGCAAGGGTGTACAGGTACATTTGTCATCTGAGGGTTAATACATGCTGGATGGGAGGTCTGTGTATTCAAAAGTCTAGAGTTTGCCCTGGTTGTTCTGCCTTCTCTCTACACTTGTACAAACCCCATGTGGTTTTCTAATGCAAACTGCCTTTTGTGTGATTTCTTCCCCTTCTACAACCTGTTTGAGCTGCTCTCCATGTATGCTCTTCCCACTCTGAGCTGCTGTGTACAACTCCCTCTGCCTCACTGCTGTTATCTGTAAGGGTATGTTTACACTGCAGATTTTCCGCTTGCTGAATGGAATTGCAGAACTCCAGAATTCTGGCAGAATTAATTTGTTCTCAGAACACAGAATTCCACTGCGATTCCAACCCCATTGATTTCAATTGGATTCCGCCGTAGAATTCCACGAAATATAAGACTGATCTTGTATTTCTGTGGAATGCGGAAAGCGGAATGCCCACCGACGCAATTCTGCTGTCTATATGGGAGAAGAGATGGGCAGTATATTCCAGCGGAAATTCCAGTGGAATTCTTCCACGGAATTCCACACAGAAATTTTGCTGTGTGAACATGCCATAACATTAGGAAAAGGAAGGAGGGAGCAGAAAGCCTGTCTGACAGATTTTTCTTACATTCGTGAGGAGAGATACCTAGATAGACTAACAATAACACCTGCACAGGAGCAAAATGGTAGGCCATTTTTAATGAAGACTACTTAGACAGTTGATTAAATTTGCTTTCAGGAGAAAATTAACCTAAAAAAAAAAATCAGTGCAATGGTGTCCATAGCCTTTAGGGTAGGGTCACACATGCCACATTTTGCTGTGTATTTTCTGCAGCTGATTCTGTTACCCACTGACTTCAACAAGCAGGAAAACATGCAGCAGCAAATATGCAGCAAAATACGGCACGTGGGACCTACACTTAATCTCCTGCTGCAAATGGTGTATATAGCTAGACATTAAATACTGTTCGCGGTCTTTCAGCCTAGATTTATGAAAATAAACAGATCCTGTAAAATAATCCTTGAGGCACCGACCACTGGATTTTATGAGCTTTAAAGGGGTTCTCCGGTGCTTACACATCTTATCCCCTATCCAAAGGATAGGGGATAAGATGCCTGATCACGGGAGTCCTGCAGCTGGGGACGCCCGTGATCATGCACGCGGCACCCCGTTTGTAATCAGTCCCCGGAGCGTGTTCGCTCCGGGTCTGATTACGGGCGACTACAGGGCCGGCGGCGTGTGATGTCACGCCTCCACCCCCGTGTGACGTCACGCTCCGCCCCTCAATGAAAGCCTACGGGAGGGGGCATGATAGCTAGGCTTGCATTGAGGGGCGGAGTGTGACATCACACGGGGGCGGAGGCGTGACGTCACACGCCGCCGGCCCTGTAGTCGCCCGTAATCAGAACCGGAGCGAATACGCTCCGGGGACTGATTACAAACGGGGTGCAGCGTGCATGATCATGGGCGTCCCCAGCTGCGGGACTCCCGCGATCAGGCATCTTATCCCCTATCCTTTGGATAGGGGATAAGATGTGTAAGCACTGGAGAACCCCTTTAAAGAGTACCTCTCATGATCTTGTTAAATGTTATAATCCTCCGAGATCACTGCCCCCATCATGATAAACCACCCCCTGCCTTTATTTTTATAATTTTTTACTTTTCTACCTTGATATTGCTCTGTATTTTCTGCTCAGTCAGATTCATAAACTGGGAAGGGGCGTTACCCAACAGGCATGACATTATCTGAAGCCATACAGGGGTGAACTTCCTCACTCTGCTACACACAGCTCAGAGCAGTTCAGTGTGAGATGAGCTATGATTAGTTAAGGCTGCACACACACCCTTCAGCACTCCAGACTGCATTTCCTGATTTTGGACTTCTGCCTGTTACCACACAACATGCCAGGCCAGCAGGAGGCCAAAGTCTGTGCAAGAGATAGGGGGAAATGTGCTCTGGACAAGTAGGGAGACACCTAGTGGCAGCTTTTTAAACACAAATTAAACATAGAAAACTTTTTTTTTAAAGTACATTAGAAAGATTAATTTTAATGATAGTGCCCATTTAAATCATTATTTATGACTGTACATCATGGCAGAGCTCTAAATAATAAGTGCACAGCTGCTTTCTCAGATCCATTTGACGTGCGAACAAGATTAAAAAAGTGAGAAAAATATGTGGATATTGAACTGGCAACCTACATGAGCTGCTAAATAAGGAAAAGTTAACAGATACCAGCGCTGGGTGTTTCTGAATCAACCAGAGATATATATTTAGGAAATCAGATGTGTGACTCAGTGAGTTATAATGTATTTTCTAAGCATTCGGGGTGGGGGTGGGGGGGGACGACAATGCTCCGCACTTCCAGGGCAAGGACACAAATGGTTGCAATGTGAACATGTTAAAAATTATAAGCTATCACAGCAGTAATACTTTTCCCTGGGGTGCAGTTCTTTCCGAATAGCCTGTCAGTATATACATTTTTCCGTCTGCTATCACACATGGTCAGGGAATCTATGCTATGCAAATGAAAAGAATAGAAGCAGACAGGACTTGCTATACATGCAAGCCTTCGGTATCAGAAACAATCCAAAGTCAACAGCTATTACGGAAATCATATCTATGGTTATGCAAATTTCGGTCCATTCTCTTCTGGATTTTTTGTCCTCATTCCGAACATGCAGCTGTGGATGGGAAATAAACATAAGCACTCCCAGGGGTTTGCCCCCCCCTCCCGAATCACTTCCTCCCACCTCCTCCATTGGGTGCGGAGAGCTAAAATATCATTTGAGGCAGCCCAGCTGTTAGGGCAGCTGTTCCAAGAGCAGGACAGTTAACTAGAGCGAGCTGAGGCAGATTAGATGGGAATCAATCAGACGGAGATATGGGTCCACCGCAATTAATTTCCATTGCATGTAGAGTTATTCCTGAACACTGCGCACATAAATCCCATGGCGGGGAAATCAGTTTCAATCCCCCATCTATCAGTGATTATATGCATTTATTGCAAGGCTATTCGTGCTAGTAAGCAAAGTGTTAACAAAAGTTGATGGAGATGTTTCATTACTGCAGTGTTTCCTAACAGGGTGCCCCCAGCTGTTGCGAAACTACAACTCCCAGCATGCCCGGACAGCCTTGGGTTGTCCGGGCATGCTGGAAGTTGCAGTTTTGCAACAGCTGGAGGCACCCCAGTTGGGAAACACAGTAATATGGTCTCACGCATACCATCATGCAATAAAGTAAATTTACACTGACTCCTATGGTGTGCACAGTAAAGGAGGAGAGAATATTTAAAAGAAGAAAAACCACCACAAGATGACATAGTTTTACATTATAGGGGCAAAGGTTCCAAGGTAATATGAGGAAGTATTACTTTATTGAGAGAGTAGTGAATGCATGGAATAGCCTTCCTGCAGAAGTGGTAGCTTCAAGTACAGTGAAGGAGTTTAAGCATGCAAGGGATAAGCATAAGGCTATCCTTCATATAAGATAGAGATAGGCATAAGGCTACCCTTTATATAAGATGGAGATAGGCATAAGGCTATCCTTCATATAAGATAGAGATAGGCATAAGGCTACCCTTCATATAAGATAGAGATATACATAAGGCTACCCTTCATATAAGATAGAGATATGCATAAGGCTATCCTTCATATAACATAGAGATAGGCATAAGGCTACCCTTCATATAAGATAGAGATATACATAAGGCTATCCTTCATATAAGATAGAGATAGGCATAAGGCTATCCTTCATATAAGATAGAGATAAGCATAAAGCTATCCTTCATATAAGATAGAGATAGGCATAAGGCTATCCTTCATATGAGATATAGGCATAATGCTACCCTTCATATAAGATAGAGATAGGCATAAGGCTACCCTTCATATAAAATAGACATAGGCATAAGGCTACCCTTCATATAAGAGAGAGATATACATAAGGCTACCCTTCATATAAGATAGAGATAGGCATAAGGCTATAGTTCATATAAGATAGAAATAGGCATAAGGCTACCCTTCATATAAGATAGAGATAGGCATAAGGCTACCCTTCATATAAGATAGAGATAGGCATAAGGCTATCCTTCATATAAGATAGAGATAGGCATAAGGCTATCCTTCATATAAGATAGAGATAAGCATAAAGCTATCCTACATATAAGATAGAGATAGGCATAAGGCTATCCTTCATATGAGATAGAGATAGGCATAATGCTACCCTTCATATAAGATAGAGATAGGCATAAGGCTACCTTTCATATAAAATAGAGATAGGCATAAGGCTACCCTTCATATAAGTTAGACATAGGCATAAGGTTATCCTTCATATATGATAGAGATAAGCATAAGGTTATCCTTTATATAAGATAGAGATAGGCGTAAGGCTACCCTTCATATAAGATAGAGATAGGCATAAGGCTATCCTTCATATATGATATAGATAGGCCTAAGGCTTTCCTTACTATAGGATATAGATAGGCATAAGGCTATCCTTCATATAAGTTAGAGATAGGCATAGGGTTATCCTTCATATGTGATAGAGATAGGCATAAGGCTATCCTTCAAATAAGATAGAGATAGGCATAAGTCTATCCTTCATATAAGATAGGACAAGGACTATTCATAGTATTTAGAATATTCGGCAGACTAGATAGGCATATGAATAATAAATGTAGCTATGGACTGTGAATAAGAACTAGTGATCCTACAAATTAGCCATCATTGTTGTATAAAATAGGGCCTGTGGCTATTGATAATATTTAGAATATTGGGCAGACTAGAATGGTTCTTATCTGCCTACACATTCTATGTTTCCTCAAAAGCTAGTTTCCGAATGAACACAACAGGTAGATCTTTGCAGAAGCATATCTGTCATCTAGTTCTTGTCTAGGTATGGAACTGGCGAAGACCCAGCATCTTTTATTTCTGCTCAGAAGCACTTACCTCCGAATTAAAGCGGATCTGACACACGTTGCAGGAAATAACTGGCCGTTTTGTCTTCATCAGTGGGATACCAAAGTGAGGGCTGATCACAGGTTTGTGGATGGGGTCCATCTGTGTAGACAGAGCACATGCAGTTTTCAGCCAAAAAACACCAACATGCAACTCATACCATCAGGAGCCAGCCTCTGCTTTCTACAGATTCATTTGTCTCCCACAGCTAAGAAATAAGAGGGAGCCAGAGCGTGAGTGATGCTGAAGCAAGACAGCTAATAACCATTCCCAGCAAGATATGGTAAACACAGGTGCTCGGCCTAACAAGGTTACACCAATAGAGAGTGATGGGGCCAGCCTGTGTTACATGGGGCTGTACTGATTTCTAACACAACTGCTGCTAAGAATGTTTTAAGAGAGTTTCTGCAGCAAGAACGCTTATTCTGTTTTATAAAATGTTTGATCCTCCCACCCTTCCCCCAGGGAAATCCACCCTGCACACTCATCAATGAACTAAATCCAAAAGTCACAGATAAACTTACAATTACAGTATGTAAACTTTTTCTGGGAATGGGATAATGTTCCCTTAAAGTGACATTGAACTATATTTCCCTCTTTTAAACAATAGAATATATGCTGTCATTCTTTTTGTTATTTTTTGTTATTCCCATTGGCAATATTCCTTCAGTCCCTTTGTCTATTATGTATATTATTTTCACATCATGTTTGAAAACTTTAGCTACTAAAATAATGTTCTAATAATGTACTTCTTAGAACAAATGCTAAAATCCAATATAGTGTAATCCCCTCACACGTAGGGCTAATAATGCCTAAAATCTAGATCTACTTATTTCTTTGGAATTCATTAAAGTGAATGTGCTGTTCTAAATACTATTTTCAAATACCCTCTGTAAGGGGAATTTTGAGTTCAGGTGATTTCTTTTCTGAATCCTGATGCTGGAGTGGTGAGTGGGTACAGAGAGTGTCTCTTTGTCAATTTCTAGGTATCTTCCAATCTCCAAATTGATTGGAATGGGCACTGTGTAATGCCTTATTTAGCATGTGGGGGTGCTGTAGGGAACGTAAACACTTAGGGATGTATTACATGAGCAAATACTTGCTTGATACAAGCTCTGATCGACAATATTGAAGTCGATCAGCACTTTAAAAAGTCCTTTTGATGAGTCAATAATTGATGGTGAAGAGATTCAGCAATTTTTTTATGCGGCCATTCACTTCCATCACTGTCGGCAGCACATCCCCTGTTTATATGAGGAGGTGTGATGCTGACTAATAATAATTTTTTGCCATGCATAATCCCAGTGACACGCGAATGTTGTCAGCTGATCACTGGGTCTATTACGTGGGGCAATTATCTACCCATTCTCCAGATAGTTGCCTCACCTAATAAAGACTTTAGTGCTAGATTTTTTCACAGTGTAAGGCATATTCGTGTGGGTCCCAGCAGGGACACAATTTTGGAAGAGTTTTTGTCCAAGTATTCTCCAAAGCAGCAAATCCCATGAATTATTATTATTATTATTATTAGTCTATGGTCTATTGACATACAACCAATAAAATTTCTGTTTGCACTCAACATGAGATGTCCCCAACCATTAAAGGATATGCTCGCTAGAGAGGTTTCACAGGACAGAAAGATCAATATGCATAAGGAGGCATTTATTCTGAAGATCCAGGTCAAACATCAAGGTTTGGGAATGCCCAGAGTGCACCAAGACAATTAATTAGCATAATTACAAAATCATAAATAACAGAGGAAAAGAGCCATGCATCAGGCAATGGTAAACACCACTGTCATCAGTGTCACCCACACTATAAGCCTGTACCAGTAGGTTAATGCACATTATGCTGATGACAGAAGTAGTAGTTATACGATCCTGACCTAGGAGTCAAGTGATAAGGTTCTTAGTCTTTTGTAAATTGCTGGCTCTTTCCCCGATACCAATGGTGAACACAATTATTTTTATTATTTCCAGTAGCAGATAGCTAAGAAGCTACCCTGAATCACGAGTAGGGAAACATTGCTCCATTCTAGATACATTGTACAAGAATAGACTTAAAAGATGGAATCTTCACTTCATTGTGGCAATATAAATCTGTAGCAACAGGTGTATACATAAACAGTGGGGGCAAAAAAAAAAAAAAAATGTCCCCTCACACTATTGGCTCTGGCTCCCTACCACCCTAGAACAGGATAGCACACTGTTGTATTGTTAAACCAGCCCCTTCATTTAGGAGATAAAGAGGTAGCCCTTTTGCCATTATTCTCATTTATCTTTTCCTTTGACAAGGAGCTGAAAGGTTGGATGTATCTATTCTATTTTTAGGCTAGGATCCTGTATTGTAGCACACAGAGTATCTATGGACACTTTGTGTGGCATCAAATGGTGACTCTGTATAACATAGTATTACACAATATTCTACCTTAGGGGAGACAATCTATATTCTGACTGATGCTTACAGCCATAGATTACCATAAAAGATGGGAAGCATACAAAAGTACAACATGAACTCTTGGATTTCTAGAGGTGCCGTATTGCTGTTCTGTACAACTCAGGGCTTGTAGAGAGCCATAATATGGTTGTTTGCATATGGTCTAAGATAGCAGACTGTAGACAGCACACTATCCCTGAGAGCCGATGCCCCATTCTTGAGATCGCGGAAGGGCCTAGCAGTCTGACCCCCATGATCCTACACTTATACCCTATCCTGTGAAAAGGGGATACGTTATTTTTCACTGAACAACCCCTTTAAGCATCTGTAGCCATCACACAAGGCTCATAGAACTACAACTACTAAAAATAATATTTTTTATACAGTATATCCTAAAAATGCTATTTTAGTTTCCATGAAAGGAAGTTTTACAGTACTTTCCTCACACACCAACAAATTACAGTTATACTCTATCACTTTAATAGAGATTTTTGGCAAATTATTTTCATAAAGAAAACAGAACACACAGAATCTGTTTAGTCATTGAAAATGCGTTACAACTCAGAAGACCAGCAGGGAAAGTTCAATACCACAGGAAGCAAGAAAGAAGGAGATCTGGCAGGAGGCGTAAGAACTAGCCTTCACCTCAAAGACAAAGCTATGGATGGGGATCACAAAAACTGCAAAAACAAACCACATAGCTAAGTTTTTAAGTAGCCAAGGAATGTACAAACTCCACCCCCACACCACCATCCTGTGTCTACAGAAATCTCAAGACTTTACTAATTTCAAAGAAATTGTAACTAAAACTGTAACTTGATCATTGTTCTGTCTACAAGCAAAAATACATGACTAGAAATCAGATTTTATCACATGCTTTGATCTCCAGGAATCCACATGGAAATACAATTTAGAATTTAGTATTTTAGAATTTTAGTTCACTAACTCCGTATAATAGTAAATGTTTGTACACAGCTATTATGTCCCATCTCTTGTGTACTTCCTTGTGAATGGGAAATGTATTGACTGCATGTTGGCTGCATGACACAGCCGGATGAAAAAAACATAATAATGCTGCATCATCAGATGCCTCTGGGGACCCAGCTAACAGCACATCTGAAGTAGATTTCGGAATTTAAAAGATATTCCCCTGAAATCTAAGCTTTATAGGATTATCAAGAACTCTCAAAGAATGCATATCTTGGCAAATGTGTCTTTTGGATAGTCCTGAACTGAGAATACTGTCAAACTTTAAAAAATAACTAGAGAAGTAGGGAACTGCTGCTCAGTTGTGAACTACCTAATGAGATAAACCAATGACCTAGGTGGCTATGCCAGAGGGCACCAGTAAAAGCTATACTGTCTTGATTGCTATAGTTAGATTTGGGGCTGAAAACTGAATCATCACTCAAGACAAGCCTGACTGGAAGAAACTGGGAGACTACCCAGATGGCACTTCCTCTTGTACCCGTTTGTAGACTGTGGCCCAGATTTATCAAACTGTGTGAGAGAAAAAATAGAGTGATTTTCCCACCCCAACCAATCACAGCTCAACTAACAAGCTGTGGTAAAGTGAAAGCTGAGCTGTGATTGGTTCCTGTGGGAAAATTACTATTTTTTCTCTCACACAGTTTGATAAATCTGGGCCTATGTCTTCTCTGAAATGCTGCAGTGTTTTAGAGTAAATTGCAGCTGCTTGTGTTACGCCGAGCGCTCCGGGTCCCCGCTCCTCCCCGGAGCGCTCGCTACACTCTCGCTACTGCAGCGCTCCGGTCAGATCCACTGACCCGGTGCGCTGCGATACCGCCTCCAGCCGGGATGCGATTCGCGATGCGGGTGGCGCCCGCTCGCGATGCGCACCCCGGCTCCCGTACCTGACTCGCTCTCCGTCGGTCCTGTCCCGGCGCGCGCGGCCCCGCTCCCTAGGGCGCGCGCGCGCCGGGTCTCTGCGATTTAAAGGGCCACTGTGCCGCTGATTGGCGCAAGTGGTTCTAATTAGTGTGTTCACCTGTGCACTCCCTATGTATACCTCACTTCCCCTGCGCTCCCTCGCCGGATCTTGTTGCCATTGTGCCAGTGAAAGCGTTTCCTTGTGTGTTCCTAGCCTGTGTTCCAGACCTCCTGCCGTTGCCCCTGACTACGATCCTTGCTGCCTGCCCCGACCTTCTGCTACGTCCGACCTTGCTTCTGTCTACTCCCTTGTACCGCGCCTATCTTCAGCAGTCAGAGAGGTTGAGCCGTTGCTAGTGGATACGACCTGGTTACTACCGCCGCAGCAAGACCATCCCGCTTTGCGGCGGGCTCTGGTGAAAACCAGTAGTGACTTAGAACCGGTCCACTAGCACGGTCCACGCCAATCCCTCTCTGGCACAGAGGATCCACCTCCTGCCAGCCGGCATCGTGACAGTAGATCCGGCCATGGATCCCGCTGAAGTCCCTCTGCCAGTTGTCGCCGACCTCACCACGGTGGTCGCCCAGCAGTCACAACAGATAGCGCAACAAGGCCACCAGCTGTCTCAACTGACCGTGATGCTACAGCAGCTACTACCACAGCTTCAGCAATCATCTCCTCCGCCAGCTCCTGCACCTCCTCCGCAGCGAGTGGCCGCTTCAGGCCTACGACTATCCTTGCCGGATAAATTTGATGGGGACTCTAAATTTTGCCGTGGCTTTCTTTCTCAATGTTCCCTGCACTTGGAGATGATGTCGGACCAGTTTCCTACTGAAAGGTCTAAGGTGGCTTTCGTAGTCAGCCTTCTGTCTGGAAAAGCCCTGTCATGGGCCACACCGCTCTGGGACCGCAATGACCCCGTCACTGCCTCTGTACACTCCTTCTTCTCGGAAATTCGAAGTGTCTTTGAGGAACCTGCCCGAGCCTCTTCTGCTGAGACTGCCCTGTTGAACCTGGTCCAGGGTAATTCTTCCGTTGGCGAGTACGCCGTACAATTCCGTACTCTTGCTTCTGAACTATCCTGGAATAATGAGGCCCTCTGCGCGACCTTTAAAAAAGGCCTATCCAGCAACATTAAAGATGTTCTGGCCGCACGAGAAATCCCTGCTAACCTACATGAACTCATTCATCTAGCCACTCGCATTGACATGCGTTTTTCCGAAAGGCGTCAGGAGCTCCGCCAGGATATGGACTTTGTTCGCACGAGGCGTTTTTTCTCCCCGGCTCCTCTCTCCTCTGGTCCCCTGCAATCCGTTCCTGTGCCTCCCGCCGTGGAGGCTATGCAGGTCGACCGGTCTCGCCTGACACCTCAAGAGAGGACACGACGCCGCATGGAGAATCTCTGCCTGTACTGTGCCGGTACCGAACACTTCCTGAAGGATTGTCCTATCCGTCCTCCCCGCCTGGAAAGACGTACGCTGACTCCGCACAAAGGTGAGACAGTCCTCGATGTCAACTCTGCTTCTCCACGTCTTACTGTGCCTGTGCGGATATCTGCCTCTACCTTCTCCTTCTCTACTATGGCCTTCTTGGATTCCGGATCTGCAGGAAATTTTATTTTGGCCTCTCTCATCAACAGGTTCAACATCCCGGTGACCAGTCTTGCCAGACCCCTCTACATCAATTGTGTTAACAATGAAAGATTGGACTGTACCATACGTTTCCGCACGGAGCCCCTCCTAATATGCATCGGACCTCATCACGAGAAAATTGAGTTTTTGGTCCTCCCCAATTGCACTTCCGAAATTCTCCTCGGACTACCCTGGCTTCAACACCATTCCCCAACCCTGGATTGGTCCACTGGGGAGATCAAGAGTTGGGGTTCCTCTTGTTTCAAGGACTGCCTTAAACCGGTTCCCAGTTCTCCTTGCCGTGACCCTGTGGTTCCCCCTGTAACCGGTCTCCCTAAGGCCTATATGGACTTTGCGGATACTCTACCAAGCTGAGACTCTACCTCCTCACAGGCCTTATGACTGTCCTATTGACCTCCTCCCGGGCACTACTCCACCCCGGGGCAGAATTTATCCTCTCTCTGCCCCAGAGACTCTTGCTATGTCAGTACATCCAGGAAAATTTAAAAAAGGGCTTTATCCGCAAATCCTCCTCTCCTGCCGGAGCCGGATTTTTCTTTGTGTCAAAAAAAGATGGCTCCCTACGTCCTTGCATTGACTACCGCGGTCTTAATAAAATCACGGTAAAGAACCGCTACCCCCTACCTCTCATCTCTGAACTCTTTGATCGCCTCCAAGGTGCCCACATCTTTACCAAACTGGACTTAAGAGGTGCTTATAATCTCATCCGCATCAGAGAGGGGGATGAATGGAAAACGGCATTTAACACTAGAGATGGACACTTTGAGTATCTGGTCATGCCCTTTGGCCTGTGCAACGCCCCTGCCGTCTTCCAAGACTTTGTTAATTAAATTTTTCGTGATCTCTTATATTCCTGTGTTGTTGTGTATCTGGACGATATCCTGATTTTTTCTGCCAACCTAGAAGAACACCGCCAGCATGTCCGCATGGTTCTTCAGAGACTTCGTGACAATCAACTTTATGCCAAAATGGAGAAATGTCTGTTTGAATGTCAATCTCTTCCTTTCCTAGGATACTTGGTCTCTGGCAAGGGACTACAAATGGATCCAGACAAACTCTCTGCCGTCTTAGATTGGCCACGCCCCTCCGGACTCCGTGCTATCCAACGTTTTTTGGGGTTCGCCAATTATTACAGACAATTTATTCCACATTTTTCTACCATTGTGGCTCCTATCGTGGCTTTAACCAAAAAGAATGCCAATCCTAAGTCATGGCCTCCTCAAGCGGAAGACGCCTTTAAACAGTTCAAGTCTGCCTTTTCTTCGGCTCCCGTGCTCTCCAGACCTGACCCATCTAAACCCTTCCTATTGGAGGTTGATGCCTCCTCAGTAGGAGCTGGAGCGGTCCTTCTACAAAAAAATTCTTCCGGGCATGCTGTTACTTGTGGTTTTTTTTCTAGGACCTTATCTCCGGCGGAGAGGAACTACTCCATCGGGGATCGAGAGCTACTAGCCATTAAATTAGCACTTGAGGAATGGAGGCATCTGCTGGAGGGATCAAGATTTCCAGTTATTATTTACACCGATCACAAGAACCTCTCCTATCTCCAGTCTGCCCAACGGCTGAATCCTCGCCAGGCCAGGTGGTCTCTGTTCTTTGCCCGATTTAATTTTGAAATTCACTTTCGGCCTGCCGATAAGAACATTAGGGCCGATGCTCTCTCTCGTTCCTCGGATGCCTCGGAAGTAGAGCTCTCTCCGCAACACATCATTCCTCCTGACTGCCTGATCTCCACTTCTCCAGCCTCCATCAGGCAAACTCCTCCAGGGAAGACCTTCGTCTCTCCACGCCAACGCCTCAGAATCCTCAAATGGGGTCACTCCTCCCATCTCGCAGGTCATGCGGGCATCAAGAAATCCGTGCAACTCATCTCTCGTTTCTATTGGTGGCCGACTCTGGAGACGGATGTTGTGGATTTTGTGCGAGCCTGCACTGTCTGTGCCCGGGATAAGACTCCTCGCCAGAAGCCCGCTGGTCTTCTTCATCCTCTGCCTGTCCCCGAACAGCCTTGGTCTTTGATTGGTATGGACCTTATTACAGACTTACCCCCATCCCGTGGCAACACTGTTGTTTGGGTGGTCGTTGATCGATTCTCCAAGATGGCACATTTCACCCCTCTTCCTGGTCTTCCTTCAGCGCCTCAGTTGGCAAAACAATTTTTTGTACACATTTTTCGTCTTCACGGGTTGCCCACGCAGATCGTCTCGGACAGAGGCGTCCAATTCGTGTCAAAATTCTGGAGGGCTCTCTGTAAACAACTCAAGATTAAATTAAACTTTTCTTCTGCCTATCATCCTCAATCCAATGGGCAAGTAGAAAGAATTAACCAGGTCCTGGGTGATTATTTACGGCATTTTGTTTCCTCCCGCCAGGATGACTGGGCAGATCTTCTACCATGGGCCGAATTCTCGTATAACTTCAGAGTCTCTGAATCTTCCTCCAAATCCCCATTTTTCGTGGTGTACGGCCGTCACCCTCTTCCCCCCCTCCCTACTCCCTTGCCCTCTGGTTTGCCCGCTGTGGATGAAATATCTCGTGATCTTTCCTCCATATGGAAAGAGACCCAAAATTCTCTCTTACAGGCTTCATCACGCATGAAGAAGTTTGCTGATAAGAAAAGAAGAGCTCCCCCCATTTTTTCTCCTGGAGACAAGGTATGGCTCTCCGCTAAATATGTCCGCTTCCGTGTCCCTAGCTACAAATTGGGACCACGCTATCTTGGTCCTTTCAAAATTTTGTGCCAGATTAATCCTGTCTCTTACAAACTTCTTCTTCCTCCTTCTCTTCGTATTCCTAATGCCTTTCACGTTTCTCTTCTTAAACCACTCATCATCAACCGTTTCTCTCCCAAACTTGTTTCTCCCACTCCTGTTTCCGGCTCCTCGGACATCTTCTCCGTAAAGGAGATACTGGCCTCCAAGAAGGTCAGAGGGAAAACTTTTTTTTTGGTCGATTGGGAGGGTTGTGGTCCTGAAGAGAGATCCTGGGAACCTGAGGACAATATCCTAGACAAAAGTCTGCTCCTCAGGTTCTCAGGCTCTAAGAAGAGGGGGAGACCCAAGGGGGGGGTACTGTTACGCCGAGCGCTCCGGGTCCCCGCTCCGGTGTTACACTCTCGCTACTGCAGCGCTCCGGTCAGATCCACTGACCCGGTGCGCTGCGATACCGCCTCCAGCCGGGATGCGATTCGCGATGCGGGTGGCGCCCGCTCGCGATGCGCACCCCGGCTCCCGTACCTGACTCGCTCTCCGTCGGTCCTGTCCCGGCGGGCGTGGCCCCGCTCCCTAGGGCGCGCGCGCGCCGGGTCTCTGCGATTTAAAGGGCCACTGCGCCGCTGATTGGCGCAAGTGGTTCTAATTAGTGTGTTCACCTGTGCACTCCCTATGTATACCTCACTTCCCCTGCACTCCCTCGCCGGATCTTGTTGCCATTGTGCCAGTGAAAGCGTTTCCTTGTGTGTTCCTAGCCTGTGTTCCAGACCTCCTGCCGTTGCCCCTGACTACGATCCTTGCTGCCTGCCCCGACCTTCTGCTACGTCCGACCTTGCTTCTGTCTACTCCCTTGTACCGCGCCTATCTTCAGCAGTCAGAGAGGTTGAGCCGTTGCTAGTGGATACGACCTGGTCACTACCGCCGCTGCAAGACCATCCCGCTTTGCGGCGGGCTCTGATGAAAACCAGTAGTGACTTAGAACCGGTCCACTAGCACGGTCCACGCCAATCCCTCTCTGGCACAGAGGATCCACCTCCTGCCAGCCGGCATCGTGACAGCTTGTAATGAAGATACCTGTCAGGATTTTATGTCTCACGCCCAGATTCCAGATCTGACTATTAATAATGGATGTGGGGTAATGACAGCTAAAAAAAAAAGACTGGACAGGCTGGGGTCAGAGGCAGGTTATTTGCTTCTGTGTCTGACAGCTCCAAAGCTAAAGGACTATGCCAGGTGCTGTCAGACATGATAAATGGGCTAAGATAAGCCCGTGCAGGGAACCTGATGTGCTTTCAGGAGATCCAGCCAGGAAATGACGTCCCCACTTCTTCTAAAGCAAAGCTAGGGGACAGTATGAAAGATTACCAGTTGTCAACAAGATAGACAAGAACCAGACAAGCTTGCTAAATGAAGCCAATTGTAAATTTGTTTATGCTGGCATGCTCTATACATAGAGACATGGTTAAGGTGATGGGAATACCTACCTACTTGGTCCAATATTCTGCCTAGAGACCCACAGTACTGCTCAATTCTCCTGCTACTTCGTCCTCAGAACCCTGCACATTGCTAAAATGAATAAAATGATGATTTTCTACTCAGGCCAAGTGTCAAGGAAGTGGGGCCAAGCTGCTTAAGTACTGCAGCATCTTGTGGGATTTTAAGACAGAGCTATGCTCCCTGTACATCATTCAACCAGAACCAAGAAGCGAGAGGAACCCAGGAGGCAATGCTGCAGCACTTAGGCAGCTCAGCCCTGCCTTCTTGACAGGGAGAAAAATCATCATTTTATAAGTTGTGGCAAATCCATTAAATATTAGCTGACAGATTCCCCTTTAAAGAAGAATTTAATTAACTGGTCTATGGAACTGAGCATGTGTCATTTACATATCATATATATAATTTGTAAAGATGATCTAGTGGAACATTGGTGCTGGAGTCCATCCTCAGACTGCAATCCATAGATGGATGTTTAGGATCTGGCAGCCCTGGGGGTATCTGTTCAGAGAAGTGCCATATTGTCATCACAACATAAATACTGTATGACTGCATTAGAAATGGATAATTCCAGAGAAAAGCTAAAGCTGGGTTAGAGAATTAATCCTTAGGGTGGATTATTTGATGTGGGTAATCTTTCCTCCTGCATCACTGTCTATTGCATTAATCTTGCCTCACAAGGATTGGTGACGGATGTTGTTACGGACAGAACATACACATCTGGCATATAATAGTAGAGGTGTAATTGGGTAATCTGGTATGGCTATGGGTTATTATAAAGCTATGCTCAACCTTGAACTACAGGGTTGTAGTTTTGTTTTACTGTGCTGGAATATAGGTCTGTGTTCCGATGAGACGAATAAGAAAATATACCGGTAACTATTGTGAGGATTTGATAAAAGTTGCCAAGACACAACATATTTTACAACTGCAGCTATTTCATGGGTAGAAATTTTAATAGAAAACCATATGTTTATGGGTCCTCCATGCAAACTGAAACTAGGGGCACCTCATGGTCTAATGGAACTGTTCAAGCTGACCTGTCATTTGGAAAGCAATATGTATGTTTAGTAAATTTCAGTTGACATTTTTATATTATCTAATATAAACTGCACTTTAGGCTTGCATATACACATACAAAAGATATCTAGTAATATATTTGATTTAAGGCTATCAGATGTAAAAAAAAATCTCAGACATACCACTACAATGATGTGAAAGACAGAATGGTTGTAGTATAGATTGTCTAATGCCCCAAATACATTCTACCGCACTTTACTCATATCAGCTAAGTTATTAAGCCTCCAGTTGCTGTGAAAGATTTTCTATCACATTTTCTCAATAAAAGACTGTTAGGATACACTATGTACTGTCCACTAGAGTTGTGCAAATTTTTGAAAAATTCGATTCGGCCGATTCGCTGAATTTTCCGAAAAAATTTGGTTCCTTCTGAATCTATTTGTGGCGAATCTCTATTAAAAATGGCTATTTTTTAGGGGGGTAGAACACTTTGCCTTGTCGTAATACGCATAAAGAGTGCACTGTGTTAGTGAAATAATATTGTTATTCAGTATGACATGCAGATTACAGGCATTGCTTTTAGAATCACTGCCGCAGAGCATCTGGATGTGGCAGCAGGGTTGGGAAACCATATGGCATCACAATTAAAGAGATTAAAGAGATTTTTTTTTAATGTAATTTTTATTTAATTTAAATCCATTTTAAATTTTTTAAATCATTTTTTTGAGGACCCATTCTGGTGAGCATCAAGCTGGCGGTCCACCGTGAGGCGAGCTACCACCTGTTCCAGCCCCTGCCTCTCAGCACACCCCCATGCTCTGAGTGTCCACTTGAAAAGGGAAGGACTGCAGTACCAGCCACTTGGACAGGAGCACATTCAGCTTCTGCGCCGTTGGATAAATGGGCGCATAAAGCTAGAAGTGGCTGCAGGGAAAAAGCTTGTACTTGTATCTTAAAATCGAGCTGGCGGTCCTCCGCCAGGCGAGATACCACCTTTTCCAGCCCCTGTCTCTCAGTGCCCCCCCTCCCAAATGTGAAAATTCTAATGTTTCTTTTAATCAGTTATGGTTCATTGTTATTGCTCCAACCTGTTTCATTGCACTCTTGTGGTAATTCCACAGGTACTATATGACGACGACCAAAGGGCCTCACAATTAAAAAGATTGAAGAGATTTTTTTTAAATTTAAATTGAAGATTTTGATTAGATTCACAATTTTAATATCCCAGGTGCCTGAAGCATTTACTTTGTACTAATACTGTATGACCACAAAACTTAATATAACAAGGAGTCACATGGCGGCACAATGACAGAGTCTAGAGGTGGGAGCAGCCCGACGAGACCATAGGACCTCACAATTGAAAAGATTAAAGATATTTTGTAAAGTATAAATTGAAGATTTTATATAAATTAAAATGTTAAAAGTTTAATTTAATGTGCCAACAGTATGAGGAGACCACATGGTGGCACAATGACAAAGCCTGGAGGTAGTAGCAGCATGAGGAGCCCATAATGTGGCAGAATGACAAAGCCTGGAATTAGTGACAGCAAGATTAGACCATATAGTGGCACAATGACCAAGCCTGGAGGTGGCAACAGCCTGACAAGACCATAGGGCCTCACAATTTAAAAGATTAAAGATATATTTTTTTTAATTTAAGTTGAAGATTTCCCCATCGGGGAACTAATCACATGTCACCCGCAAGCGCTGCCCTCCTCGTCCTCCTGTTTGTTGCGGGCCGCCATCGCTGGAACTCTGTACTGTATGCTGTATCCCTATGCCCGGGTTGCAAAAGATAAACAAAATAAACTTTAACTCACCTCCCATTGCTCCAGTACCAGACTCACCTGCTTCCTGGGGACAGGAACGTCGGAGAGCCGTCAGCCTATCACTGGCCGCAGCGATGTTCTGCCTCGGTCGGTGATAGGTTGAGTGCACAGTCATGTAAGAAGCCGGCTTCTTACATAACAGTGCGCTGAACCTATCACCAGCTGAGGCGGAACATCGCTGCGGCCGCTGATAGACTGACAGCTCTCCGATGTTCCTGTCCCCAGGAAGCAGGTGAGGCTGGTACTGGACCAATGGGAGGTGAGTTAAAGTTTATTTTGTTTATCTTTTGCAAGCCGGGCATTGGGATACAGCGTACAGTATAGAGTTCCAGCGCCGGCGGCCCGCAACAAACAAGAGGACTAGGAGGGCAGCACTTGCAGGTGACATGTGATTAGTTCCCCGATGGGGACATCGCTGGGCTGATAATTAATTGGCGGGGAGCAGAATAGCGCTCGCGGGTCACATGATTTTGAGGGGGGGGAATACTGTTATATACCGTGGAACCACCATAAGTTACAAAAATACAGTGATTTTTCGTCATACCGCCCAGCTCTATATATATATATATATATATATATATATATATATATATATATATATATATATATATATTTATATATTTGCTATACATATATATATATATATATATATATATATATATATATATATACATATATATATATATATATATATATATATTTTTTTTTTTTTATTATTATTTTTTTTTATTAATTTTCAATTAAATTAACAACATACAATTAAACAGTCCTGGGAGAACCCTCCCCACCCGCACCAAAATGACAATCAGACCATAGGACCGGATGTATAAAGAAACAAAGGGGTAGTCCGTATTCCAGAAATCATAGACGTTTATAAGTATGAGAATGAAGAGTATCCCTACCGAGAAGAACAACACCTTAATACTACACCACAGACATAACGATTCACACACACACATCAGAACATATCCTGGGAGCTCCCCAGCTATCCACGTAACCACCCTAAGGCTGGGAGGTCCCACAAACTGGAGGATAAGTAGAAACATCCAATCACATCCACGGCACCAAGACCTTATCAATTTTTGGGGGGGCATTTCCGACTTACATACAAGGCATGGTATAGGGGAACATATTTATTCACTAAGGCTATCCACTGGGACAGAGGGGGGGAGGACACATCTTTCCAGGCCATCACTATGACCTTGTGTGCACAAAACCAGAGGGAACGGATCAATATGCACCTATAAGACCATTAATAACTCCCAACAAACACACTTCTTGCAAAAAAAAAGGGAATTCTAGATGGTCTGACAAGAATGTCATCACCTCTCTCCAAAAGGGTACAACACAAGAGCAAGTCCAAACCGCATGCAGAAAAGTGCCTCTCTCCCTTCCACACCTAAAACAAACATCCGACCCCGAGACCCCCATGTGATGTAGTCTAACTGTAGGATAATATAAATGGAGGACAAACCTGGATTGAATGAGCATATCTCTGGCAATAACAACCGTAGGGTAATATATCTTAACTACTTCCCTCCACATGTCAACAGAAAGACTAAAAACATCATCTACCCACTTCAGCTGTGCAAGAGCAAACGGGCCTGAGTGAAAGGCCTAGCAGTGTCGGGGGTCCCCAGGAGCAGTTCCAAATCATTAAACACAGGGGTAACTTCCAGTGAACCAAACTGCGTAGAGACCGCATGTCGCAACTGAAGATACCTGAAGTGGGCATTCTGAGGGACATGAAAACGTTCTCTAACGTCAGCAAATGAAGAAAAGACACAGTCATCTCCAAAGAAGTGCATGGCGAATTTGAGTACCTGGGAGCTCCAAAATCCGTCCGCCTCCAACTCCCGCAGGTGTTCCAAATAATGATTACCCCACAGGGGTGCTCTAGGAGATAGCACCAGCTGAGGGAAGCGAACAGAAATCACCGAGCAGACCACTGCCACCATCTTAATAGGAGCTGGCTCCAAGCTGCTTTGGCGCCTGGAGCAGTGCCTGTCCCAATCTTGGATTAAGATTTTTTTTTAATTTAAATTGAAGATTTAAAATAGATTAAGATAAAAAGTTTCATTTAATGTGCCAGCAGCATGAGGAGATCACATGCCATGGTGTGTCTGGGTCCTCTGTCTCGTCTTCCTCATCACCCTGTAGCGCCACAGCCTGTTCCTTCTCCTCCTCTCCTGTCAGATGACTATAAAAACCACCCATTTCACAAAACCTTGCCTGTGCTCAAATGTCCCCCTCCCACTCCTCCTCCAGTTCAGCCCCCACAGTGCTCATGTGGCTGTGAGATGTAGGCCCACGTCTCCAGTGCCCTGACCAACCATTGTTTCCAACATGTGTTGTAGGAAATGAAGCAGTGGTATGACGTTGGGGTCACCACTGGAGGGTCATTGGAAGGGGTAAGTATGGGGAACCAGCTTTGCAGACTGATGGCTATTATCAATGTATGAACACAAAACAGAAACACTGTCATTTGCCTCATACAGTCCACCTTATACATGGCCTTCCCCACTTAATAAAGATGTTCTACCCCTATAGTGTTCCATATTTCATTTCCTACAGAACTCAAGGTCCTTTTTTATATTTAATAAACCTCTATGGTGCGGTATCCTAATCACAAACTATATTGCTCCAATGTCTATGCCCCAACTGTACACCATCCTACAAACTGGTGAAGACCTATACATTCAATAAAGGACCCATTTTTTGTATAATAGAAGTTCTAATAAAGGAGGGAAAGCACTAGGATTTAGACTAGGTTTCCACACAGGTTTTTTTCTGACATTTTTTGTAAAACTGTCACTGCAGTTTTTGAACCAAAGCCAGAAGCATGTGCAAAAGGAATGGAAAATTTATAGTTAGGACTTATACTTCCCCTTCCTACATGATCTACTTCTGTCTTTGGCTCAAAAACTGCAGTGGTATTATTATTATTATTTTTTTTTTTAAAGGCAGAAAAAACTGTGTGGAAATCTAGCCTAAGGGTAAAGATATCAAAATATATTGCAATCATGATCTAAAAAGATTTTTGTGTTGGGTTACTATTTCTTTGCACAAACAATTGATACTCCCTACTGTGTTATTTGCTTTGTGTCATTATTAGTGCTCCAGTACAAATGTCATGTCCTTTATGTTCTCCGCATTGTTATTGCAGCATAAAGAGGTGTCAATCCAATGACATTGCATAATGAAATTATATGCCGCTTATATCACCATTCCGTAAATTGTCATTGAGACTTGAACCAACTTGCAGCCGTGGGTCATGTTTGCTAGTAATTGCTTCTTAAAAAATGATATGTTCTCCAGACAATTTCCACACCACAATAAATATGTGCTATAAATTTGGAGTGAACGTCAATGTTCAATGACAATATAACAACTTGTTATAACAACTGCCTTTCCTTTCATAAATCTTCCTAACTTTATTGATAGACCCAGATTCTGCTATATTTCTCTCCACAAGAAAGTCAAGGGAGCTGGAACATTGTTGCCAGTCTATAAATATAAAAAGTGTCTTTAAAATAGCTGAATTAATGATGTTTTCCTGCGATTAATATAATAATACCCATCTGGTCTAGCAGCTGATTCATTTTTCTTTCACGTCTTATTTTTACAGTTTAAAAAGTAAATCATCAAGTTATTTCTATATGGATTGCACATTCTTAAAAATATGCATATAATGATCCTTATTCATAGATAATTATTTTATACAACATGTATTTTGCAATATTCAGGGTAATGTTAGCGAACGTAGCAACTGCTGCAGTATACAGTGGGGCAAAAAAGTATTTAGTCAGCCACTAATTGTGCAAGTTCTCCCACTTAAAAAGATGAGAGTTGCCTATAATATTCATCATAGGTATACCTCAACTATGAGAGACATAATGAGAAAAAAATCCATAAAATCACATTGTCTGATTTTTAACCCTTTAACCTCTTAAGGACCAATGACGTTGTGGAACGTCATGGCACCCTGGGCTTTAAGGACAAATGACGTTCCACAACGTCATGGCGTTTTCCGGTCCCTGCTGCTCGCCGGGCAGAGATCGGAACCGGATGCCTGCGGAAATGCTTCAGCAGGCATCCAGAGCAAACGCCGAGGGGGGCCATGTAGGCCCCCCATGTCGGCGATCGCCGCAAATCGCAAGGGAAATCACCCTTGCGATCTGCGGCAATACCGGGCTGATAGGGTCTCTGGGACCCGACTGCCCGGTAATTTTGCCAGGACCATGCTAAAGCATAGGAGCGAGGTGGCAAGCCTGCCACCTCCTCCGATCCCCTGCAATTCTTCGGTTAGTTAACAGACCAATTGCAGGGAGGGGGGGGGGCGGTTACTTCCTCCCGCCCTGCCCGGCCCCTGGAAGTCCGGAGGGGACGGGAGGAAGACTGGAGGATGCGGAGGTGGACGGGGGGTGCTGGGGACCGGCACTGGTACTTACCTCGTCCCTGAAGACCCGGATCCCGGCGATGAAGACGGCGGCGACAGGTGAGTTCCTCTTCAGCCGCGGTCGGGCCCTTTACAGCAATGCACGTCGCCGTAAAGCGACATGCATTGCTGTATTGGGACCCTGTATACTACAACTCCCAGCATGCCCAGACAGCCCTTGGCGTCTGGGCATGCTGGGACTTGCAGTTTTGCAACATCTGGAGGTCCACAGTTTGGAGACCACTGTGCCCTTCCAGATGTTGCAAAACTACACATCCTTAGCATGCCCTTATTGTCCAGGCATGCTGGGAGTTGTAGTTCTGTAACATCTGGCCCTTCAGATGTTGCAGAACTACAACTCCCAGCATGCCTGGACAGTTTTGGCAAACTGGGAGTTGTTGTTTTGTAACATCTGGAAGGGCACAGATTGGGAACCACTGTATTAGTGGTCTGCAAACTGTAGTCCTCCAGATGTTGCAAAACTACAACTTCAAGCATGCTGGGAGTTGTAGTTCGGCAACATCTGGCTATAAAGATATTGCCGAACTACTACTCCCAGCATGCCTGAGAATGTTTGGGAGTTGTGGTTTTGCAACAACTGGAGGCACACTGGTTGGGAAACATTGTCTGTTTCCTAACTCAGTGTTTCCCAACCCGTGTGCCTCCAGCTGTTGCAAAACTATAACTACCAGCATGCACTGATGGACTGTTCATGCTGGGAGTTGTAGTTTTGCAACAGCTGGAGGTCCCCCCCCCCCCTGTGAATGTACAGGGTACACTCACATGGGCAGGGGGCTTACAGTGAGTATCAGGCTGCAAGTTTGCAATGCAGCAATTTTTGCGCGGCAGCTCAAACTCGCAGCGGGAAACTCGCTGTAATCCCCCGCCATTGTGACTGTACCCTAAAAACACTACACTACACTAACACAACATAAAATAAAAAGTAAAAAACAGTACATATACACATACCCCTACACAGCCCCCCTCCCCAATAAAAATGAAAAACGCCACTGTTTTCAAAATGGAGCCTCCAGCTGTTGCAAAACAACAACTCCCAGTATTGCCGGACAGCCGTTGACTGTCCAGGCATGCTGGGAGTTTTGCAACAGCTGGAGGCACCCTGTTTGGGAATCACTGGCGTAGAATACCCCTATGTCCACCCCTATGCAAATCCCTAATTCAGGCCTCAAATGCGCATGGCGCTCTCACTTTGGAGCCCTGTCGTATTTCAAGGCAACAGTTTAGGGTCACATATGGGGTATTGCCGTACTCGGGAGAAATTGCCTAACAAATTTTGGGGGGCTTTTTCTCCTTTCACCCCTTATGAAAAGGTGAAGTTGGGGGTCTACACCAGCATGTTAGTGTAAAAAAATTTTTTTTTTACACTAACATGCTGGTGTTGCCCCATACTTTTCATTTTGAAAAGAGGTAAAAGGGAAACCCCCCCCCCAAAAAAATTTGTAAAGCAATTTCTCCCGACTACGGAAATACCCCATATGTGGGCGCAAAGTGCTCTGGGGGTGCACAACAAGGCCCAGAAGGGAGAGTGCGCCATGTACATTTGAGGTGATTTGCACAGGGGTGGCTGATTGTTACAGCGGTTTTGACAAACGCAAAAAAATTAAAACCCAACATGTGACCACATTTCGGAAACTACACCCCTCACGGAATGTAATGAGGGGTGCAGTGAGAATTTACACCCCACTGGTGTCTGACAGATCTTTGGAACAGTGGGCTGTGCAAATTAAAAATTTTGTACAGCCCACTGTTCCAAAGATCTGACAGACACCAGTGGGGGTAAATGCTCACTGTACCCCTTGTTACATTCCTCAAGGGGTCTAGTTTCCAAAATGGTAAGCCATGTGGGGGTTATTTTGCTGTCCTGGCACCATAGGGGCTTCCTAAATGCGACAAAATTTGCTCTCAAAAAGCCAAATATGACTCCTTCTCTTCTGAGCATTGTAATTCGCCCGTAGTGCGCTTCAGGTCAACTTATGGGGTACCTCCATACTCAGAAGAGATGGGGTTACAAATTTTGTTTTTTTTTCCTGCTATTAACCCTTGCATAAATGTGAAATTTGGGGGGAAACACACATTTTAGTGAAATTTTTGTAAATTTTTTTACATATGCAAAAGTCGTGAAACACCTGTGGGGTATTAAGGCTCACTTTATTCCTTGTTACGTTCCTCAAGGGGTCTAGTTTCCAAAATGGTATGACATGTGTTTTTTTTTCCTGTTCTGGCACCATAGGGGCTTCGTAAATGCAACATGCCCCCCAAAAACCATTTCAGAAAAACGTACTCTCCAAAATCCCCTCATTGCTCCTTCGCTTCTAAGCCCTCTACTGCGCCCGCCGAACAATTTACATAGACATATGAGGTATGTGGTTTCTCGAGAGAAATTGGGCTACAAATATAAGTATACATTTTCTCCTTTTACCCCTTGTAAAAATTAAAAATTGGGTCTACAAGAACATGCAAGTGTAAAAAATGAAGATTGTGAATTTTCTCCTTCACTTTGCTGCTATTCCTGTGAAACATCTAAAGAGTTAAAACGCTGACTGAATGTCATTTTGAATACTTTGGGGGGTGCAGTTTTTATAATGGGGTCATTTATGGGGTATTTCTAAGATGAAGACCCTTCAAATCCACTTCAAACCTGAACTGGTCCCTGAAAAATTGTGATTTTGGAAATTTTGTGAAAAATTGGAAAATTGCTGCTGAACTTTGAAGCCCTCTGATGTCTTCCAAAAGTAAAAACACGTAAATTTTATGATGCAAACATAAAGTGGACATATTGTATATGTGAATTAAAAAAAATTTTTTTGGAATATCCATTTTCCTTACAAGCAGAGAGCTTCAAAGTTAGAAAAATGCAAAATTTTCCATTTTTTCATCAAATTTTTGAATTTTTCACTAAGAAACGATGCAAGTATCGACAAAATTTTACCAATAACATAAAGTAGAATATGTCACGAAAAAACATTCTCGGAATCAGAATGATAGCTAAAAGTATCCCAGAGTTATTAATGTTTAAAGTGACAGTGGTCAGATGTTCAAAAAACGCTCTGGTCCTAAGGTGTAAAATGGCCTGGTACTTAAGGGGTTATTCACCAAAAGACCTGAGCATTATTTGCACATTTAACCACTGTCACTTTAAGCATTAATAACTCTGGTATGCTTTTACTTTTCATTCTGATTCTGAGATAGTTTTTTCGTGACATATTCTACTTTATGTTAGTGGCAAATTTTCGTCAATGCTTGCATCTTTTCTTGGTGAAAAATTAAAAAAAATGTATAAACATTTTTTAATTTGAAACTCTCTGCTTATAAGGAAAATGCAAATCCCATATAAATTATATATTGATTCACATAAACAATCTGTCTACTTCATGAAAGCATCATAAAGTTGACATGTTTTTTACTTTTGGAAGACATCAGAGGGCTTCAAGGTTCAGCAGCAATTTTTAAATTTTTCTCAAAATTTTCTAAATTGGAATTTTTCAGGGAACAGTTCAGTTTGAAGTGGATTTGAAGGGCCTTCATATTAGAAATACCCCATAAATAACCCCATTATAAAAACTGCACCCCTCAAAGTATTCAAAATGACTTTCTGAAAGTGTGTGAAGTGTGTGAAGGAGAGAATTCTAAATCTTCATTTTTTATGCTCGCATGTTCTTGTAGACCCAGTTTTTTTTTTTTTTTTTTTTTTTTACAAGGGGTAAAAGGAGAGATATTTCCCTAAAATTTGTAACCCAATTTCTCTTGAGTAAGGAAATACCTCATATGTGTATCTCAAGTGATCTGTGGGTGCACTAGAGGACTCAGAAGGAAGGAGCGACAATGGAATTTTGGAGAGTGAGTTTTTCTGAAACGGTTTTTGGGGGGTATGTCGCATCTAGGAAGCCCCTATGGTGCCAGAACAGCAAAAAAAAAAAAAAACACATGGCATACTATTTTGGAAACTACACCCCTCAAGGAACGTAAGAAGAGATAAAGTGAGCCTTAACACCCCACAGGTGTTTGATGACTTTTTGTTAGTTTTTAATTTTTTTTTCACTAAAATGCTGGTGTTACCCAAAATTTTTCATTTTCGCAAGGGGTAATAGGAGAAAAATCCACCCTAAATTTTTAACCCCATTTCTTCTGCTCTGCGGGTGAAATACAATGCTCAGAAGAGAAGGAGCGCCATTGGGCTTTTGGAGAGAGAATTTATTTGGAGTGGAAGTCGAGGGCCACGTGTGTTTACAAGGCCCCCATGGTGCCAGAACAGTGGACCCCCATATGTGACCCTATTTCGGAAACTAAACCCCTCACAGAATGTAATAAAGGGTGCAGTGAGCATTTACACCCCACTGGCGTTTGACAGACTTTTGGAACAGTGGGCTGTGTAATGGACCACTGTTCAAAAGACCTGTCAGGCACCTGTGGGGTGTAAATGCTCACTGCACCTCTTATTACATTACGTGAGGGGTGCGTTTCCAAAATGGGGTCACATGTGGGGGGGGGTCCACTGTTCTGGCACCATGGGGGCTTTGTAAACGCACATGGCCTTCAATTCAAACACATTCTCTCTCCAAAAGCCCAATGGCGCTCCTTCTCTTCTGAGCCCTGTAGTTTGACCGCAGAGCACTTTACATCCACACATGGGGTATTTATATACATTTACACAGTTACACATTTTGGCAGGCTTTTTTCCTATTACCCCTTATGAAAATGAAACATTTGGGATAACACCAGCATTTTTGTGAAAAAAATGCACATTTTTCATTTTCACATCTAACTTTAACAAATTCTTCAAACAACTGTGGGGTGTAAAGGCTCACTATACCCCTTGTTACGTTCAGTGAGGGGTGTAATTTCCAAAATGGGGTAACATAAGGGTGTTTTTTTTTTTTGCGTTTATGTCAGAACCGCTGTAACGATCACCCACCCCTGTGCAAATCACCTCAAATGTACATGGCGCTTTCACTCCTGAGCCTTGTTGTGCGCTGGCAGAGCATTTTACATCCACATATGGGGTATGTGCGTACTCAGGAGAAATTGCGTTACAAATTTTGGTGGGTCTTTTATTCCCTTTTACCTCTTGTGAAAATGAAAAGTATGGGGCAACACCAGCATGTTTGTGTAAAAAATAATTTAGTAGACCCCAACTTTACCTTTTCATAAGGGGTGAAAGGAGAAAAATCCCCCCAAAATTTGTAAGGAAATTTCTCCAAAGTACGGAAATACCCCATATGTGGCCCTAAACTGTTGCCTTGAAATACGACAGGACTCCGTATTGAGAGAGCACCATGCACATTTCAGGGACAGACCCGGATGCAAGAATTAGACTTGCCTCTGATACCAAAATTACCCTACGACAGTGTTTCCCAAACAGGGTGCCTCCAGCTGTTGCAAAACTCCCAGCATGCCTGAACAGTCAATGGCTGTCCGGCAATACTGGGAGTTGTTGTTTTGCAACAGTTGGAGGCTCCATTTTGGAAACAGTGCTGTACCATATTTTTTCTCATTTTTATTGGGGGGGGGGGTAACTGTGTAGGGGTATATGTAGTGTTTAACTTTTTATTTAGTGTTAGTGTAGTGTAGTGTTTTTTGGGTACATTCACACAGGCGGGGGTTTACAGCGAGTTTCCTGCTGGGAGTTTGAGCTGCAGCAGAAAATTTGCTGCATCTTAAACTTGCAGGGAAAAACTCACTGTAAACCCCCGCCCGTGTGAATGTACCCTGTACATTCACATGGTGGGGGCGGGGGGGGAGGGAAAACCTCCAGCTGTCTCAAAGCTACAACTTCCAGCATGCCCTTTGGCTGTCTGTGCATGCTGAGGGTTGTAGTTATGCAACAGCTGGAGGCACACTGGTTGCAAAACACTGAGAGTTTGTTACTTAACTCAGTGTTTCACAAGCAGTATGCCTACAGCTGTTGCAAAACTACAACTCACAGCATGTACAGTCTGTCAGTACATGCTCGGAGTTGTACTTTGCAACAGCTGGAGGCACAATGGTTGCGAAACACTGAGTTAGGTAACAGACAATGTTTCCCAACCAGTGTGCCTTCAGTTGTTGCAAAACTACAATTCCCAGCATGCCCAGACAGCCGAAGGGCATGTTGGGAGTTGTAGTTATGCAACAACTGGAAGAGAACAGTTTGGAGACCTATTAATAGTGGTGTCCAAACTGTAGCCCTCCAATTGTTGCAAAACCTCAACTTCAAGCATACCCAGACTGCCCAGACTGGAGGGCTACAGTTTGGACACCATTGTATAGTAGTCTCCGAACTGTAGCCCTGCAGATGTTGCAAAACGACAGCTCCCAGCATGCCGAGACTGTCCAGGCATGCTGGGAGTTGTTGTTCTGCAACATCTCAAGGGCCACATGTTACAGAATTACAAGCAGTGCCCCCCCCCCCCCGATCAGACATCTTGTCGCCTATCTTTTGGATAGGGGATAAAATGTTTTTGCCCAGAATGCCCCTTTAACCACACTCTCTACACCCCCCCCAACCAAAAGAAATAGGCCGTCAGCACAAAAAAAAACACAGCATTAATTAAATATACCATACACATTCAGTAAAGCACAGTACACTTAAAACACTGTATGGTGATAAAATATGGAGCTGCCCCATATCATACAACACAAATTCATCCACAAGTCCAGACAATCTCCTGTGTTCCTCTCACTCAGTGTCAGGAGACTCTCTTAGGCAGGACCTGACAGAACTGGGAAAGAACCCGAGAACTAGTTCCCATGTCTGTTTTATGATTGCTACAACATTCTTCCCTTCGGGCCTCTAAACCATGGCTTTCACATCCATATTACATACAAATCAGTTTTTGTTTCTTATGTGCGGGTAAAGCAAATCCTTTAAGGTCTCAGTATTGTTTTATTTTTGTGACATTAACACATTTGCAGAAAATTGGAACTAGGAAAAGGACAGTGGTGTCTGGTGCGGAGCACATCTTCTTTGGTTGCCACCCGCCATGTAAGTTCTCAATTGATCAAGCACACTTTTATGTCAGTGTAGCACATTTATGACTACACAATTCAGGATCACAGCGCTGGCACCTCACGCCAACCTCTTCCCGCTGTTCAATTGTTTTATCCCATAATAAAGCAGGGCTTCCACATTCACTTGAGTTTTTCCATTCCTCATAAAAAGAAAGAAATAAACATCAAGGCTGCACTATAGTATTACATTTACTGTAAAATCGATGGCGCTATAATCTCTTTGCCCAGCTCAACATCCTTCAAGGATTCAACATTGCACCTCCATTTTTCACCTTTCTTAAATTAAGAAATGGGTTATTCTTTTCTGCTCATGTGACACTGAAAGGTTTTCCTAGCAATGAATGAGTAATGAAGCATACTGCTGTATCATAATATATTTATAACCTTCTTTTAACCACTTATAGGCCTTTCCTGCCAAAACGCCTCTTCTATTGCTTGTGGGAGTCAGCCAAGATAGCTGCAGACGTATATGACAGCCTTTAGATGGCAGCAGTATACTGATATATGTTATAGACAGATACAAGAGACTAAAGGAATAACATGACATAACATAAAACCAGACTACAATGAGCTACTAGTTAAATGCCCGATGTCCATATGTAATAAAAAGGTCACTCAGGATGGTATTAGAACGCAGTTTCATTAGAACTGGGTTGCAAAATCACACAGTACCTGAGGACATGTGTGGTGCTGTTTTTGGAAGAAAGTAGCAATGTTTTTCTATTCCTAGATAACCCATTTTTAGGGTAGGGTCACACACAGTGCATCCGCAGCGGATTTCCTGCTGGCAGTGACGAGCGGACACACAGAGCTACCCAGGGAGATTGCTCTGCTGTGATTTCCGATGGCGCATCCGCAGCGTAAAATACGCTGCAGATGCCCTGTGTGTGACCCTACCCGTAACAGTGTATTCACACACACCAGATCTGCTACGGATTTAAGGTTGTGTGTGAATGCAGGTGAACATATGATACAGCCGAAAACTTTACTGGCTTGGTAAAGCAGTGTTCTGTAGAAGATAAATGGCATTGCTGCCTCTTCTCCACTTTCACCCACATCCCCCCCCCCCCCAGTGAAAATCTGCACTGCTCAGTATCTGACAGAAAGCTCATGCTTGCGTACATGGATACATAGGGGGAGTTTTATCATCCTGATCTATTTTCCGCCACGGTTTAGACATTACAGGGGCACTCCGCTTCTCAGCGTTTGGAACAAAATGTTCCGAATGCTCAGAGCAGGCCCCGGGAGCTTGTGACGTCATAGCCCTGCCCCTTCATGACATCACGCCCTGCCCCCTGAATGCTGTCAGTCTATGGATGGCTGTCACGCCCCCTCCCATACATTTGAATCGAGGGAGCAGGGTTTTACATAATGAGGGGGCAGGGCTATGACGTCACAAGCTCCATTTTGTTCCAAACGTTGAGCAGCGGAGTACCCATTTAAGTCACAGAGTTTTAGTCTAGCATGCGACAAATTTATCAAAAGTGGCACGCTCTTTCATACATTTGGCGCATAATCTTCCCGCCAGCTACTTAGATTTTAATACAGCCTGGGTCAACTTGGTCTGAGATTTTGAATTAGTTTGCGTTGATGCGACTTTTCAGGAAAAGTCACAGTTGATGAATTAAGGACCACTGCATTTTCTGCTCTATTATAGACCAATAGGGAAGAGAAAAGCTGTAAACCAAAAGTCGAATACAAGTGTCTGCACTGTATTTTAACCTTGGATTGTTGTCATACTTGCATACCGATCTGAAGAAGGGGTTGCTGACCCCTGAAAGGCTTTATCTTGCATGCCCACTTTTTTCACCAATAGACCTGTCCAAATTTGGTTTACATATACCTCTGGTCTGGCTGTTCTGTTCTACAACAGAAACTGGTAGCACCACAGTAAAGGGTTTTTTCGCTACATTTCAACAACTAAACTAGACTTTCTGAGAGATAAATTTAGACCATCTCAAACAGTCTAAACTGTTTGATAAATCTCCCTCATAGTTAAAAAGCTTGAAAAAAAGACAAAAGTTCATCAAGTTTAACCAGAGGAATAACTTGTAGCTTCCGGGCCCCAATGTAAAATCTGCAACAGGGCCCCATGTACCATTTAAAATACTGGTCTTATGGGACAGAGGTGCCTTGGGCCCCGATGTGACTGCTACCTCTGCACCCTCTATAGTTAGGTCCCTGCTTTCAACCTATACAGTAGGTAAGTGGTGATGTGGTTAATGGAAGCACCTGACAACTAGTGTTGAGCGGCATAGGCCATATTCGAATTCGCAAATATTCGCGAATATATGGATGAATATTCGTCATATTCGCGAATATTCGCATATTCGTAATGTTCTCGTTTCATTTTCGCATATGTGAATTTTCGCATGTGCGAAAATTAACATATGCGAAAATTTGCATATACAAAAATTAACATGAGCTAAAATTCGCATATGCGAAACTTATCATATGTAAATTTTCGCATATGCGAAAATTCGCACACCAGTCTCACATAGTAGTATTACAGCCTTCTTACACCACATAAGCTGGAAGCAGAGAGGGATGATCACTGTGATGTGTACTGTGAAAAAAAAAAAAAAAAAAAATACGAATATTCGTCATTACGAATATATAGCGCTATATTCGCGAATATTCCAAAGGATAGGGGATCAGATGCCTGATCGCGGGGGTCCTGCCGCTGCGAACCCCAGTGATCTTGCATGCAGCACCCCAGTTAAAACCAGTCCCCGTAGCATGTTCGCTCTGGGTCTGATTACCGTCGACCACGGGGCAGGTGGCGTGTGACAGCTGTCACGCCCCCTCCCATAGGTTTGCATTTAGGGGCGGAGTATGACGTCACATAGGGGCGGAGGCATGACGTCTCACGCCGCCTGCCCCGTGGTCGACGGTAATCAGAATCGGAGCGAACATGCTCCGGGGACTGATTTTAACTGGGGTGCTGCGTGCAAGATCACGGGGTCCCCAGCGCTATAGGGGATAAGATGTCTAAGCGCTGGAGTACCCCTTTAAGGACCAGGCCAATTTTAATTTAGCATTTTTGTTTTTTCCTCCTCTTCTGAAAATCGTAACTCTTTTATATTTTCATCCACAGATTAGTATGAGGGTTTGTTTTTTGCATGACCAGTTGTCCTGCATAATGACATCACTCATTTTACCATAAAACAAAAAAAGGCTATTTGTGGTGGGAAATTAAAAAGAAAACCACAATTTAGCAAATTCTGGAAGGTTTCGTTTTCACGCCGTACAATTTATGGTAAAAATGACATGTGTTCTTTATTCTGCGGGTCAATATGATTAAAATGATAAAAATCGCAAACTTTTTAACCAAATTAGTATGTTTAAAATTCTTCTATTTTGATGACCTATAACTTTTTCATTTTTCCATATAAGCGGCAGTATGAGGGCTAATTTTATTGCGCCATCATCTGTACTTTTTTTTGCTACCACATTTGTGTATATAAAACTTTTATGAATTTTTTTATTATTTTTTTTTTATAAAATATGACTAAAAAGCAGCAATTTAGCGTTTTTTTTTTTACGTTCACGCCGTTCACCATACGGGATCAATAACATTATATTTTAATAGTTCAGACATTTACGCATGCGGCAATACCAAATATGTGTATTAATTATTTTTATTTACACTTTATGGGGGTAAAATAGGAAAAATTAACATTTTACATTTTTATTGGGGGAGGGGATTTTTCACATTTTTATAAACTTTTTTTACTTTCATTTTTAAACTTTAATAGTCCCTATAGGGGACTATCTATAGCAATCCTTTGATTGCTAATACTGTTCAGTGCTATGCATACGGCATAGCATTGATCAGTGTTATCGGTGATCTTCTGCTCTGGTCTGCTCGATCTCAGACCAGAGCAGAAGACCCCAGGAGACCACCGGAGCCAGGTGAAGGGACCTCCGGTCGCCATGCTGCGCAGCTGGTGATCCGATCATCCATTTAAAGTACCGCACTGCCGCAGATGCCATGATCTGTATTGATCATGGCATCTGAGGGGTTAATGGCGGACATCTGCGCGATCGTGGATGTACACCATTACCAGAGGGTCCCTGGCTGCGGACCGGTGCTCGCGGTCATGACTGAGCATAAATGTACGCCATGGTGCGTTAAGTACCACGGCACCATGACGTACATTTACGTCCATTGTCGTTAAGGGGCTAAAGGAGTACTCCGGTGGAAAACTTTTTGGTTCCAGAAAGTTAAACAGATTTGTAAATTACTTCTCTTAAAAAATCTTTATCATTCCAGTACTTATTAACTGTTGAATACTACATAGGAAATTCTTTTTTTTTTTTGCAACACAGTGGTCTTTGCTGACATCTCTGTCCATTTTAGGAACTGTCCAGAGCAGCATATGTTTGCTATGGGAATTTTCTCCTACTCTAGACAGTTTTTAAAATGGACAGAGATGTTAGCAGAGAGCACTGTGCTCGTGATTCAGCAGAGAGCTCTGTGTTCCAAAAAGAAAATATTTTCCTCTGTAGTATTCAGCAGCTAATAAGTACTGGAAGCATAACATTTTTTTATAGAAGTAATTTACAAATCTGTTTAATTTTCTGGCACCGGTTGATTAATAAATAAAAGTTTTCCACCAGAGTACCCCTTTAAATGTCACATATAACAGGTCCCTCTCTGATCACACACATGCAATATCTCTACCCTTTTAGGAGATATTACTTATGTAGCATTTGTTATAGTATTTTATTTAATGGTCTAAATCGTTTTCAAAATAATAGTGAAACAATGGCCCCTAGTGGCTACATATTTGTGAATTCACTGTACATACTATATACATATATGATATTATCAAGCAGGATTTACTAATGTAGTATTGCCTAAAGATCAGATGGGAACAATGTCCCCTAGTGGCTACATACAGTAATTGTGAAATGTACTGTAACTACTGTATACATATAGGATATTATTAAAGGAGTAGTCCAGTGGTGAACAACTTATCCCCCATCTTAAGGATAGGGGATAAGTTGCAGATCGCAGGGGGTTCGACCACTGGGGCCCCCCGCGATCTCCTGTACAGGGCCCAAACAGCCCGCGGGAGGGGGGCGCGTCAACCACCGCACGAAGCTGCGGCTGACACGTCCCCTCAATACAACTCTATGGCAGAGCCGGTGCACTGCCTTCGGCAATCTCCGGCTCTGCCATAGAGATGTATTGAGGGGCCGTGCCGGCCGCCGCTACGTGCGGTGGTCGACACCCGCTATCTGGCCGGAGAGCCTGGCCCCCGTACAGAGAGATTGCAGGCGGCCCCATCGGTCAAACCCCTGCGATCTCAAACTTATCCCCTATTCTTAGGATGGGGGACAAGTTTTTCACTACTGGACTACCCCTTTAAGCAGGATTTACTAATGTAGTATTGTGTAAAGATTACAGGGGGGAAATGCCCCCTAGTGGCTACATAATTTTGAAATGCACTGTAGATACTGGATACATAAATAATATAATTAAATGGGTACTCTGGTGGAAAACCTGTATATTTTTTTTTTTCAATCAACTGGTGCCAGAAAGTTAAACAGATTTGTAAATTACTTATATTAAAAAACCTTAATCCTTCCAGTACTTGTTAACTGCTGAATACTACAGAGGAAATTATTTTCTTTTTGGAACACAGAGCTCTCTGCTGACATCATGACAACAGTGCTCTCTGCTGACATCTCTGTCCATTTTACGAACCGTCCAGAGTAGGAGAAAATCCCCATAACAAACATTTGCTGCTCTGGACAGTTCCTAAAATGGACAAAGATGTCAGCAGAGAGCACTGTGCTCGTGATGTCAGCAGAGAGCACCGTGTTCCAAAAAGAAAATAATTTCCTCTTTAGTATTCAGCAGCTAATAAGTACAGGAAGGATTAGGATTTTTTTTTTAAAGAAGTTATTTGCAAATCTGTTTAACTTTCTGGTACCAGTTGATTTAAAAAAAAAAAAAAAAAAAAAAGCTTTCCACCAGAGTACCCCTTTAAGAAGGATTTACTAATGTAGTATTGTGTAAAGATCGCAGGGGAACAATTCACTCCAATGGTATCCTCATTGTTATACACAAATATCAATTGTTGATTTTATATGAGATGCAATACAAATGATGTACACCATATAGATAACATGGTATCAACATAATATTGAAGATATTGTTGTAAATTTACCAAGTGATAAGCGTCTAAGCAAAAATCACATATCAGAAACAGGAAATATCCAAATATTTACAACCTGAATAGAATACTGGGAGTTGTAGTTTTGCAACATCTGGAGGTCCGCAGGTTGAAGACCACTGCTATATAGAAACAAATGACTATGCAGATTACATTAGATGAATAGAGTTACCAGAATTGCAATATATACAGTGACCCTCCGACCTACGATGGCCCCGACATATGATAATTTCAACATGCGATGGCCTCTCAGAGGCCATCGCATGTTGAAGGCAGCATAAATATACGATGCTTTTGTATGTCAGGGTCATCGCATAAACGGCTATCCGGCAGCGCTGACTGCTTCAGCTGCCGCCGGATAGCCGTTTACGGTGCCCTGTGAGCTGCGGTGATGTCGCTTACCTGTCCTCGGGGCTCTGGAGCGTCCTCTTCGGGATCCCCTCCATCTCCGACGCTCTCCATCGTCATCATCATGTCGTCGCGCACGCGTCCCATCATCCAATAGGAGCGGCGTGTGTAGTGATGTGATGACGGCGACGTGAGAGCGATGTACCCGGGCAGCAGAGATGTTCCGGAGCAGCGGGGACACCTCAGGGACGCGGTGGCAGCGATGAACCAGAGGCAGCGGTGACCAGCGGTGGACCAGGGCAGTGGTGACCAGCGGTGACGGGTCTGGAGCAGCGGGGACAGGTGAGTACAACTTCCTATACTTTACATTGCACGGATCCCTCAACGTACAATGGTTTCAACAAACAATAGTCAGTTTGGAACGGATTACCATCGTATGTTGAGGGACTATATATACAGCGATGGACCAGCGGCAGCGGTGACCAGCGGTGGACCAGGGCAGCGGTGATCAGCGGTGACAGGTTCGGAGCGGCGGGGACAGGTGAGTACAACTTCCTATACTTTACATTGCATGGATCACTCAACATGTGATGGTTTTAACAAACGATGGTTCATTTGGAACGGATGACCATCATATGTTGAGGGACCATATAGATATATATATATATATACACACATATATATATATATATATATATATATATATATATAAATAAAAGATTACAATTAGAATTCTGAGTAAGATATGATGAAAGGGAAAGTGGAGGCAGAGACATAAAGAGGCAGCAGAAGGTATAAGGAGAGAGAGGCGCAGTGAACAGATGGAGGGAAGGGATAGGGTAGACAGAGGAGCAGCATGTTGAGCACAGTGATAGTTTAGGGTACCGTACAATGTATCCTTCATGAAGTATTCCTGCATCCTACAGCCTACAAAAAGCAGCCACTTCTGTCACAAGCAAAGTGCATCCCAAAAGCACATTCCACCCCTTCACTGCCAGGGAACTGTGCACCCTGTGTGCCCTTTCTACCCCCATAGCTAATCATGTTTAGACCACGACCCAATTAACAACTTCCTTTCTAATATGTCATCCTGACATTGAGCTGACGGAACAGGTCTTAACCCCTTCTCCTCCAAAGTGCACCAACTCAAACTCTGAAAAAATATCACTGCAACATTGTATACTTTCTTAGGTGTGCACTGAAGCTTTAAGACAATTTACAAGCAATAACTCCTTCACTGCTGGGGTTTCCATAAGCATTTCATCCTGTAAAAGCTGTCATGCACCTATGTGGTTTGTCAAAAAGGCAACATGTCTTCGAAGTACAACCTCTCTCTCTCAGATCTATCTGTTCGGTCCACAGGGAGGAAACACAAGCAATCTGTTCTTATCATCTCTTGGAATCAACTTGGAAAGTAATAGCAGGCACTTGGCATTGCTAATGGACTTCAGCAAGACACCACAACACAATAAACCTCAAAAAGACATTCAGAATAATCATACTCCCCCTTCCCCTGCCAACTACAACTCACATCGCTCCTTTAAGACAAACCTCAACTCTAGTTTCCTCAATGTAGCAGTTGAGTTTAGAAAGCCCCTCTGAATGCCCAAAACGCAGGACCCAGACTTACTGTAATACATACTGTACATGATCACAAATAGTCTCATGCACCTACCGCAGTAGTAACCAGAGCCGTGCAGAAGGGTTAACCATAGTCACTATATAGATAGAGCGAATACATTTCCAGGCGACCAAGTCACACATACTAGTGTCACCGCAGACTGCTGCTTCCCACATGACATGAGGGAATGCTGCTAGAGGTATCCAGCAGGTGACAGGGCATGATAGGGTTACATTCAGGGAGGTCCCCCTCTAGAAGAAGACTTTAGGGAGGGGAGAGCTCGGATCTACAGCCAATACGGTCTTGGGGAGTGGTTGAGAACTTAGCTTCTTATGTTAACTCAGGCATGAGCACAGCTCTGTGTACAGGGTATTCCACACATTCATTTACTATGAAAACTTCATTTACATAGAGTGACTATAGGTATGATGAGTGTGGAACTATAATCAGCCTATAGGCATAAAATATTCATAACAATGTAATATAAAACATAAAATAAGTAAAGAACAAAGCGTAACAAAGATGCTGAATGTGTAACAGAGTCTCCAGCTAAAATGCTTCATTTACAGTCCTGGTCTCCTCATTTAGGGCAAAGAGACATTATTGCCTCCTGAGCCCAGGGACAACTGCCCCCTCTGCACCCACTAAAGTGCAAGCAGAGGACTGGACAGACCATTCAAGTTCAACGTTTCACTCTAGGGCAGTGTTTCCCAAGTACGATCCTCAAGCACCCCCAACAGGATTTCCTAAAACAAGATCCACAAGGCATAATTTCCGTGCCGGATTCCACGTTTGAGTTCAACACAGAGATTCCACTCCAGCAGAGTCCCACTGGATTCAACGGGATTCTGCTGCTCTGTGCATTCCTCCGCACGGAATGCATAGCTGTCTATGAGACAGCCCATACCTGTGCAGTCCTAACGCTGGCATACTGTGTCGGCGCCCCTCAGTGTCCGGAATGTCTGCATAGAGATTCTCCGTGCAGACATTCCATCGTGCGAACATGGCCTTAGTCTTTCACAGGTGATATAATTGTGGAGATGTTTGATGCACTGACTATAATTATATCACCTGTGAAAGACTAAGGAAATCCTGTCTTCCGGAGCTCCGCTCGCAGCGTCCGGAAGTTTATTACTCCGAACGCTGTGTGCTGGCTTCCGTGTTCGAGGCCGCCCCCTCGTGACATCACGCCCCCCGCCCTGACGTCACGAGGGGGCGGGCGTGACTTCACGAGGGGGCGGCCTCGAACACGGAAGCCAGCACACAGCGTTCGGAGTAATAAACTTCTGGACGCTGCGAGCGGAGCTCCGGAAGGCAGGGAAGTGGAGAACCCCTTTAAGGATGGCGCTTGGGAAACACTGCTCTAGGGTCTACAAAAAACAGAACTGTATAGACATACAATGCACTTAGACAGTTTTCATTCAAATTTATTAAAGGGTTATTCCGCTCCCCAGCGTCTGGAACATTGAGTTTTGAAGACTGTGTGCAGGCTTCCGTGTTCATGCCCGCCCCCTCATGACATAACCACCTGTCCCCTCAATGAAAGTCTGCTGGAGCCAGAGCCGGGAGCTTGTGAAGTTATAGTCACACCCCCTCATGATGTCACGCCCCCTCAATGCAAGTCAATGGGAGGGGGCGTGGCAGCTGTCAAGCCCCCTCCCATAGATTTGCATTGGGGGGGCTATGATTTCATGAGGGGGCGGGGCTATGATGTAACGCGCTCCCGGCAGCGGCTCTAGCATTCGGAACAGTTTGTTCCAAATGCTGAACAGCAGAGTACCCCTTTAAAGGACTCTATGGTCTTATGAAATCAAGATTAAACTTTCTGGCCTCAATTTCTAAGCATCATGACTGGAAGAAACCAGGCAATGCTCATGACCTGCCCAATGACATCCCTACAGTGAAGCATGGTGGTAGCGGTATCATACTGTTGGTGGGTTATTAGTGGCTGGGACAGGGAAACTGTTCAGGATTGAAGGAAAGCTGAATGGAGCAAAGTACAGAGATATTTTTAATGAAAACCTAATCCAGAGTGCACTGTCCCTCAGACTTGGCTAAAGGTTGTTATAACACTTCTCAACAAGACAATAAGGGGAGAGCGTACAGCTGCCCATAGCAACTACTCACATTGCTTTTTCATTTTTTCAGATGACTTCAGAGACCTGTAAATGGCTTCCACCAACAGTCCCCATCCAACTTGATAAATCTCGATTGGATCTACAGATAGGAATGGCAGAAAATCTCCAAATCCATGTGTGCAAACCCAAGAAGACTGGAGGCTGTAATCGCTGCCAAAGGTGCTTTAACTAAGTACTGAGTAAAGGGTCTGAATACTCATGTCTATGCAATGTTTTAATCTATTTATTTCTTCATTTTTTTTAATTTGCAAAAAATTCTAACATTCTGTTTTTGCATTCTAATTATGGGGTATTGAGAGCAGAATGATGGGGAAAAATTGGATTTTGTTGATTTTAGTACAAGGCCGCAATGTAACAAATGTTTAAAAAAAAAAAAAAAAAAAGTGAAAGGGTCTGTAGATTTTTCCAATAGCTGTATAGGTTATTTTTGGGAACACAAGGTCACTCTCATTTCACTATCTATCTATCTATCTATCTATCTATCTATCTATCTATCTATCTATCTCATATCTATCTCATATCTATCTATCTATCTATCTATCTATCTCATATCTATCTATCTATCTATCTATCTCATATCTATCTATCTCCTATCTATCTATCTCATATCTATCTATCTCATATCTATCTATCTATCTATCTCATATCTATCTCATATCTATCTATCTATCTATCTATCTATCTATCTATCTCATATCTATCTCCTATCTATCTATCTCCTATCTATCTATCTCATATCTATCTCATATCTATCTATCTATCTATCTATCTATCTCTATCCATCTTATTCTTATATTTAACTACATGTGACAGTCACAGGGTCTTGCATACAGGGTAGAGTGTATTAGTCAGGCACCATACCTTTGTAAATTCTTATTTTATTTTTGTTAAAATTTTCTCTTGAATCCTACAGGTTTCTCATAGACAGCAATGGTGACATCTTCAGGATAAAGGGAGGTACTGTTGTTTGTCTGTTTGGGGAGGTTTATTAGATGTGATGATACAGAATGCTTATCCAGAGTAGCAATTTATGTGTGTTACTACCATTGAGAAGTGTTTTCCAAACAGTGTGCCTCCAGCCAAAGGCTGTCCTGGCATGCTGGGAGTTGTAGTTTTACAACAGCTGAGAACACACTGTTTGGAAACACTGCTCTTGTAAATGACTATCCATAAAATTCTGGATATTTGCAAACTTGTAGTGATTCTGTGTTTGCCGAATCACAAAATATTTGTTCTATAATGGATTTAACAGATTAAAAAAAAAAAAAAAAAAAAAAAAATATATATATATATATATATATATATATATATATATATATATATATTTCATCCTATTAAACAACAATATATTTCATGAAATTATGTTATCTTGTTTTTATAGAAAAAAAGAAAAATAAAACACTGGGGTCCCCATACCATCAAGAACATAATCCTGTCCAGCTGCAGCATCATCTTTGTTCTTGCTGAAGCACAGACTGGGACAAAGTCCAGTAAGTGAGGCTGGGACTAGCACTTCTCTGTGCTCGCTCTTTTCTTATCAGACTGCAGCATTAAAACCGAGAGGAGGGGGATACAAAAGAGCCTGCAGTGATAAGAGACCCAACACAGCACACTAGACTCAGGGAGGAAGAAAATGCATGGTGAGTGAAGGTGGGCTCAGTGCTTACCTTGGACACACGCCTTCCTGAGCAGTGGATGTCATATTGTGTGAGCAGCAAAACTGAGGGATTTGTGAGCTAAATACATAAACTATACACAGACATATCAAAAAATACATGTAAAGCATCTGTACAACCTATTGTGCAACATATATAAGCATATTTTTTTTGTGATATGACAAATATGTTTTAAAGAGGTATTCTGTTTTTTGTTTGTTTTTTTATTTGACTATGCTACAGGGGCTGTAAAGTTAGTGTTGTTCATAATATAGTGTCTGTACCTATGTTTCATGGTGGTCTACCAATTCTTTTCTGATTTTTGCCCCAAGGTTTATTTTTAACAGCATACAAAATTACTGTTGTCTCAAGTTTTCCCAGGTTGCAGTGTGGCCCGAGATATAACCTCACTATTCTGGTGATCAGAGGGAGCCTGTCTTTGCTTCAATGGGTGGAACGACTGCTGGGTGGGAGGGAGATCATTCTGTTTTTGCAACAGCTGGAGGCACCTTGGCAGGGGTTTAGTCATGGGAAAAAGGTGTGGGAACTCACCCAAGATTTCCACTCAAGGGCTGGTCCTACAGGACTCCTGCTAATGGGAATGGTGTGCCTGCTGTGGAAAAAGTACAAGAACCTAGTTCCCACGCATTCCTACAGGACCTGAGCCCTGCACCTTGGTCAGGAAACACTGGTCTGTTGCATTAAAGAGATCATAGGTGTGTTTTAAACACTTAGGGACCAAGGGTGTACAGGTACGCCCTGGCTCCCTGGTACTTAAGTACCAAGGACGTACCTGTGGGTATTCCGGAACCCGCCGCTCTCTGGGCGGGGTCCTGACCGGGACGTCTGGTGAAATCATTCAGCAGGCACCCCGTGCAAACCACTGGGGTGTCCTGAACCCCCCCCCATGTCAGCAATTCAGACCAGCGATCTGTGGCATTACCGGGTCATAAGGGTCTCCGGTGACCCGGACGGAAAATAGGGGGAATTGGGGCTGTCCAAGACACCCACGGTGCAGAAGCGACCGACCAATAGCAGATCAGGGGTGGGGAAGGTTAAAGTTTGGTTCCCCGCTCTGCCCACCCACTGTAGTCCAGGCATCGGAGGGTCACTTACCGGCAGTGGGCAGCAGAGGACGGCAATGGGGCTCCCTGGTGCGTCAATCCTACAAAAACCGGTGAGTTGCCTAGCAAAATCTGGAGGGCTACAGTTTGGAGACTACTGTACAGTGGTCTCTAAACTGTAGTCCTCCAGATGTTGCAAAACTAAAACTCCCAGCATGCCCAGACAGCTGTTTGCTGTTTGGTCATGCTGGGATTTGCAGTTTTGCAACAGCTGAAGGGCTACAGTTTGGAGATCACTGTGCTGTGGTCTCTAAACTGTAGTTGCGTACCTCCAGCTGTTGCATAACTACATCTCCCAGCATGCCCTTCGGCGATCAGTACATGCTGGGAGTTGTAGTTTTGCAACAGATAGCAGGTAACCTAACTGAATGTTTTCCAACCAGTGTGCCTCCAGCTGTTGCAAAAGTACAACTCCCAGCCAGCATGCACGGTCTGTCAGTACATGCTGGGAATTGTAGTTTTGAAACAGCTGGAGGTTTGCCCCCCACCCCCCCCCACCCCATGTGAATGTACATTCACACGGGCGGGTTTACAGTGAGCTACCTGCTTCAAGTTTGAGCTGCAGCAAATTTTCCGCTGCAGCGCAAACTCCTGGCGGGAAACTCACCCTAAACCCCGCCAGTGCGAATGTACCCTAAAAACACTACACTACACTAACACAAAATAAAGGGTAAAACACTACATATACACCCCCTTACACTGCCCCCCCCCCCCCTAATAAAAATGAAAAACGTATCGTATGGCAGTGTTTTCAAAATGGAGCCTCCAGCTGTTGCAAAACAACAACTCCCAGCATTTCCGGACAGCCACTTACTGTCCAGGCATGCTGGGACTTAAGCAACAGCTGGAGGCAACCTGTTTGGGAATCACTGGCGTAGAATACCCCTAAAATGCGCATGGTGCTCTCTCACTTCAGAGCCCTGTCGTATTTCAAGGAAATCAGTTTAGTGCCACATATGGGGTATTTCTGTACTCAGGAGCAATTGCACTACACATTTTTGGGGGCTTTTTCTCCTTTTAACCCTTATGAAAAGGAAACGTTGGGGTCTACAACAGCCTGTTAGTGTAAAAAAAAAAATTTTTACACTAACATGCTGGTGTTGCCCCATACTTTTTATTTTCACAAGAGGTAAAAGGAAAAAAGACCCCCAAAATTTGTAATGCAATTTCTCCTGAGTACGGAAATACTCCATATGTGGGCCTAAAATGCTCTGTGGGCGCACAACAAGGCTCAAGAGTGAGAGCGCACTATGTACATTTGAGGCCTAAGTTGGTGATTTGCACAGGGGTGGCTGATTTTATAGTGGTTCTGACATAAACCCCAAAAAAATAAATTGACCCCATTTTGGAAGCTGCACCCCTCATAGAACGTAAAAAGGGATATAGTGAGGCTTAACACTCCACAGGTGTTTGACGAATTTTCGTTAAAGTTGGATGGGAAAATGAAAAAAAAATTTTTTTTAACTAAAATGCTGGTGTTAATAGGAAAAAAGCCCCCCAAAATTTGTAACCCCATTTCTTCTGAGTAATAACAATTTGTCCTGAATTGAAGGCCATGTGTGTTTACAAAGCCCCCATAGTGCCAGAACAATGGGCACCCCCCCCCACATGTGACCCTATTTTGTAAACTACAACCCTCACGGAATGTAATAAGGGGTACAGTGATCATTTACGCCCCACAGGTGTCTGACAGATTTTTGGAACAGTGGTCCGTGAAAATGAAAAATGTAATTTTTCATTTGCACAGCCCACTGTTCCAAAGATCTGTCAAACGCCAGTGGGGTTTAAATGCTCACTGCACCCCTTATTAAATTCTGTGAGGGGTGTAGTTTCCAAAATGGAATCACATATGAGGAGGTCCACTGTTCTGGCACCACAGGGGACTTTGTAAATGCACATGGCCCCTGACTTCTATTCCAAACAAATTCTCTCTCCAAAAGCTCAATGGTGCTCCTTCTCTTCTGAGCATTGTAGTGCCTAGGAGAGCACTTGACGTCCACACACGGCGTATTTCCATACTCCAAATGGCTTTACTAATTTTGGGGGGCATTTTCTCCTATTACCCCTCGTGAAAATGTAAAATTTGGGGGGAAAACTGCATTTTAGTAAAAAAAAAAATAAAACATTTTTTCATTTACACATCCTACTTTAACAAAAAGTCGTCAAACACTTGTGGGGTGTTAAGGCTCACTGTACCCTTTATTACGTTTGTTGAGGGGTGTAGTTTCCAATAGTATGCCATGTGTTTTTTTTTTGTGTTCTTTTTTTTTGCTGTTCTGGCACCATAGGAGCTTCCTAAATGCGTCATGCCCCCCAAAAACCATTTCAGCAAAATTTGCTTTCCAAAAGCCAAATGTGACTCCTTCTCTTCTGGGCATTTTAGTTCTCCCGCAGAGCATTTTACGTACTAACATGGGGTATTTCCATACTCAGAAGAGATGGGGTTACAAATTTTGGGGGGCATTCTCTCCCATTACCCTTTGTAACAATGGTAAATTTGGGGGGGAAAAACGGCACTTTAGTGAAATTTTTTTTTTTCATTTACACATCCGACTTTAACGAAAAGTTGTCAAACACCTGTGGGGTGTTAAGGCTCACTGGACCCCTTGTTACACGCCTTGAGGGGTGTAGTTTCCAAAATGTTGCTGTTCTGGCACAATAGGGACTTCCTAAATGCGACATGCTAAAGTCAGCAAAATCTCATTGTTGCTCCTTCCCTTCTGAGCCCTCTACTGCGCCCGCCAAACACTTCACATTCACATGTGAGGTATTTCCTTACTCAAGAGAAATTGGGTTACAAATTTTGGGGGGCTTTTTCTCTTATTACACCTTGTAAAAATAAAAAAAACTGGGTCTACAATAACATGCGAGTGTAAAAAATAATAACATGCGAGTGTAAAAAATGAAGATTTTGAATTTTCTCCTTCACTTTGCTGCTAAAGGGTTAACAAACTTTCTTAATGTCATTTTGAATACTTTGAGGGGTGCAGTTTGGGGTCATTTATGGGGTATTTCTAATATTAAGGCCCCTCAAATCCACTTCAAAACTGAACTGGTCCCTGAAAAATTCCAATTTTGAAAATTTTGTGAAAAATTTGAAAATTGCTGCTATACTTTGAAGCCCTCTGATGTCTTCCAAAAGTAAAAACATGTCAACTTTATGATGCAAACATAAAGTAGACATATATTGTATATGTGAATCACTATAAAATGTATTTGGAATATTCATTTTCCTTATAAGCAGAGAGTTTCAAAGTTAGAAAAATGCTAAATTTTCTAATTTTTCATTACATTTTTGGATTTTTCACCAAGAAATGATGCAAGTATCAATGAAAATGTACCACTATGTTAAAGAAGAATATGTCATATAAAAAAATAAGCTCAGAATCAAATTCATAAGTAAAAGTATGCCAGAGTTATTAATGCTTAAAGTGACAGTGGTCAGATGTGTAAAAAATGCTCTGGTCCTTAAGGTGAAAATGGGCTTGGTAATGGGTGGTTAAGGTGAGGGAGGGAGAAAAGTGACAAGGAATAATAGAATGTGTAGTTTAAGGGAACAAATTCCAACCGGAAATAGCCAGTTCACAAAAAGCTAGCCAGAGTGTTATGGTAATCTCACAACATAGCCATTTAACCCCAAGACAAGCGCAGATCCTTCCTAAGCATGTCCATTACTGCCTGGCAGGTACGTACTAAAATCACCTTATGGTGGATAACCCCTTTAAGGGTATGGATTCAGGATTCTCTTTGTTATAAAGCTTTATGGCTAAGCTGGATGGTAATAGATGATCACAACACCAGCACACTTATCTTAAAGGGGTATTCTGGGCAATAACATTTTATAGCGGATAAGATGTCTGATCCTGGGGGGTCCGCTCCTGAGGTTTTCGAAACTAGAGACGCAGTCCCCGCATAGAATGCGGGTGCTGCAGGGAGATCGTGGGGGGGTCCCAGCAGCGCCCCCCCCCCCCCCCTGCGATCAGACATTTTATCCCCTATCCTTTTGATAGGGGATAAAATGCTTATGCCCTGAATACCCCTTTAAGTTTGGATATCATACAGACATGTCTCAGACTATACATCTCCTTACTTATATGAGCTAAATAAAGGTTGCCAGGCTTCAATAAGCAGAGAAGAGATCCCAAGATAAATCCTTTCTCTTCTAATAATCATGTGAAGAATGGTTGTAAGGATCACATAGTAACCTATAGGAAGAAAAATCCATATAAGATAAAAATAATATAGCGGCTGCTTGCAGACCTTAACCTCTAGTCCCTGGTGAAATGTTTGGCTTGAGACATTTTACTGTTCATAATAAAGTTTAAAACAGACAAGATCAATTGTATCATTGAGAAGCCTTCTAAAAGTCGTATTGAAATAATGAAGTAAAGTATGTGTATCATTCGCCGGTGGGAGTATATTGATTGTATGTCTGCTAGATGTAGAACATCATGCTGCTGGATTGAGAATGCCACTGGATGAGGTTTGCTTCTACAGTCTTGTGAATGCCAAAAGCCAAATTATTTATTTTAGGGCTCATTCACACTATTCAACAATTAATCATTGGTCCTGGCACATGGTAAGTAGACATGGGAGTTTTGGGGGACAATGGTAGGTAAGTATAGCTTTTTATTATTATTGTTTTTACCCCAGCACAATATATATCTAAAGAAAAAAATATACATTTAATCCCCGGAATACCCCTTTTACAAGTGTAAAAATACCCTACAAGTTTTCAAGATGTAAGCAATATCCACTCACAGCCAAAATACTGAAAATGCTGTGAAATTGAAGCACAATATATATATATATATATATATATATATATATATATATATATATATATATATAAAGTTGCAGATATCTCCATTTTTAGATAGATACAAAGACATGTAAGTTCGTAGATAGATAGATAGCAGACCTAGACTTGGCCTACAATCAAATCAATGTACAGAGGGGATACTAAATGTTCCAATCGTATGATAAAGATATACTGTGGGGCAAAAAAGTATTTAGTCAGGCACCAATTGTGCAAGTTCTCCCACTTAAAAAGATGATGAGAGATGAGAGGCCTGTAATTTTCATCACAGGTATACCTCAACTATGAGAGACATAATGAGAAAAAAAATCCATAAAATCACTGATTTTTAAAGAATTTATTTGCAAATTATGGTGGAAAATAAGTATTTGGTCAAAAACAAAAGTTCATCTCAATACTTTGTTATATACCCTTTGTTGGCAATGACAGAGGTCAAACGTTTTCTGTAAGTCTTCACAAGGTTTTCACACACTGTTGCTGGTATTTTGGCCCATTCCTCAATGCAGATCTCCTCTAGAACAGTGATGTTTTGGGGCTGTCCCTGGGCAACATGGACTTTCAACTCCCTCCAAAGGTTTTCTATGGGGTTAAGGTCTGGAGATTGGCAAGGCCCATCCAGGACCTTGAAATGCTTCTAACGAAGCCACTCCTTCGTTGCCGATGTATTTGAGATCATTGTCATGCTGAAAGAACCAGCCACGTTTCATCTTTAATGCCCTTGCTGATGGAAGGAAATTTCACTAAAAATCTCACGATACATGGCCCCATTCATCCTTTCCTTTACACGGATCAGTTGTCCAGGTCCCTTGGCAGAAAAACAGCCCCGAACCATGATGTTTCCACCCCTATGCTTCATGCTTCACAGTAGTTATGGTGTTCTTTGGATGCAACTCAGCGTTTGTCACGCTCCGCGCTCCGGCCACAAGCGCATTGTTCCCTTGTCCCCAGCTGCCGGCGGGGATGGGTCTTCGCATCAAGGGATGTGCCCGCATGCGAATCCCAGCCTGTCACTCACCTCTCTCCCCTGCTGCCTCCGCTGTGTCTCAGCTCCGGCACGCGCGTCCCCGTCCCTTAGTGCGCGCGTGCGCCGGAGCTTAAAAATTTTAAGGGCCAGTACGCCCATAATTATTGTGTACACCTGACACCATTCTATAAGTCCATGAACCTCCCACATTTCTCTGCCGGATCTTCAGTGCCCCTAGCCTGAGATTAAGCAACTTTTATAGCCTGTTAGCCTTACCCATGCATCCAGACCTTCCACTACGTTATTAGACCCCGCTTCTTTGCCACCTGCCTTGACCTTCTGCAACATTTAACTACAATAATACTTATCTTTCGGCACCTCGCCTTGCCCAGCTACCTGTGTGATCGAACTGTGTTGGGGGTAGCGACCTGGGTGTTGCCTGCCGCAGTAAGCCCATCCTGCCTTGCGACGGGCTCTGGTGAAGACCAGCAGCACCTTAGACTCCACTCCCCAATATGGTCTGAGTCATCAGCCACACAGGTTAGAGGATCCACATCAAGCTCCGTTACAGCATTTTTTCTCCTCCAAACACAACGAGTTGAGTTTTTACCAAAAAGTTCTAATTTGGTTTCAGCTGACAATATGACATTCTCCCAATACTCTTCTGGATCATCCAAATACTCTCTAGCAAACTTTAGACAGGCCCGGACATGCACTGGCTTAAGCAGGGGGACACATCTGGCACTGCATGATTTGAGTCCCTGGCGGTGTAGTGTGTTACGGATGGTAGCTTTTGTTACTATGGTCCCAGCTCTCTGCAGGTCACTCATTATGTTCCACTCCTGAGGAAGCCGCTGTAGCTGGTGGCGGAACGTGTAGAGTGAGCTGCCTCCCTGACTCTTGGTGAAGCTGTTCCCATACTTTGTTATTTTAGATTGCCATAGCCGGGGCTCATTATACACCTAGCTGCTGCATAGATTTTGCACTTTTCCCCTACACTGTTTGCAGAATGTGAAATTGTTGCACTTTTTGCACAGTAGTTAGATACAGACACAGTGCAATACTTCATACTATTTTTGCTTTGTTTCATTGTGGTCACTTATCTTTTTGGGTATTATCAAAATTTGGGCATTATCATTTCTGTTAGACATTTTTTTTTTACACATGGCATTTTAGGGTGACTATTGGTATTTGATATTCATGCAGCTGTGCACCTTAGGTTTTGGCATTGTGTGTATATATATATATATATATATATATATATATATATATATATATATGACATCTTTGCATGCTATTTAGCACGAGTTAGGCGGTTGAGCTGGGACTACACTCCCATGCTCTGGATATGTATATGTTTTTAAATGTTTTTAATTGTGTGTGTATTCCCCTTCTTTGATATATGTTAATAAAAGTACAATTATTATATTATTTGCATGTGTTGGTGTGCATTATCCCGTAGTTGCCAGCTATTTCCTTTTTGTTATATTTTCATCTGACCATATGACATTCTCCCAATACTCTTCTGGATCATCCAAATGCCCTCTAGCAAACTTCAGACGAGCCCGGACATGTACTGGCTTAAGCAGGGGGGCACATCTGGCACTGCATGATTTGAGTCCCTGGCAGCATAGCGTATTACTGATGGTAGCCTTTGTTACTTTGGTCCCAGCTCTCTGTGGGTCATTCACTAGGTCCCTCCGTATGGTTCTGGTATTTTTGTTCACCATTCTTGTAATTTTGACACCACAGGGTGAGATCTTGCGTGGGGAGCCCCAGATCAAGGGAGATTATCATTAGTCTTGTATGTCTTCCATTTTCTAATAATTGCTCCCACAGTTGATTTCTTCACACCAAGCTGCTTCCCTATTGCAGATTCAGTCTTCCCAGCCTGGTGCAGGTCTGCAATTTCGTTTCTGGTGTCCTTTGACAGCTCTTTGGTCTTGGCCATAGTGGAATTTGGAGTGTGACTGTTTGAGGTTGTGGACAGGTGTATTTTATATTGATAACAAGTTCAAACAGGTGCCATTAATACAGGTAACGAGTGGAGGACAGAGAAGACTCTTAAATCTTGCTTGTTTGTAGGTGACCAAACACTTATTTTCCACTATAATTTACAAATTATTTAAAAATCAGACAAAAATGTGATTTTATGGATTTTTTTCCTCATTATGTCTCTCATAGTTGAGGTATACTTATGATGAAAATTACAGGCCTCTCTTATCTTTTTAAGATGGAGAACTTGCACAATTGATGGCTAACTAAATACTTTTCCCCCCCACTGTGTATATATATATATATATATATATATATATATATATATATATATAACCAGTAAACCATAATAAGACCACAATACATTTACACGTTAGCCACTTCATTCTGG